>NC_090925.1:276066294-276691294 GCF_040938575.1 Ambystoma mexicanum
AGAAGTAAGGTGTTTAGGAAGAGAACATTGGAGGTAGAGTGGTCCCAAGCACCAGAGAGCCTTGTGGACGATGCAAAGGGTCTTGTACTTGATCCATGCAGTCACAGGGAGCCAGTGGAGAGATTTCTGAGCTGGAGAGATATGATCCCTGGGCTTGAGGCCAAGGACAAGTCTCACAGTCCTGTTCTGGATAAGTTATAAATGTCAAAAAGTAGAGACAGGAAAATTTAGAACAAGGCTATTGCAAAAGTCCAGTCTGTAGAGGACCAGGGCTCTGAAGACAGTGAGCTTCTGGGGGATGATGAGAAAAGGCAGAATACCTCTGAGAAGGAGCAATTGATAATGTGACTTCTTAGAGACGTCAGAGATGTGTGGAGAGAAGGAGAGGGTGGAGTCAAAGATGACACCATGGCTCTTGGCCTCACAGGAGGGTCCAGAGTGGGAGGCCAGAGAGAGAGAGGAAAGGAGGGAGCAGGTGTTCCAATGAGGAGGATCTCGGTCTTACTGGCATTAAGGCAGAGATCATTGGTGGCAGACCATTCCTGAATTGCGGCAAGACAGTCTGGTATGAGAGAAGAAGAGGTGGCTGAGGGGAGCCTGAAAAACAGCTGAGTGTCACCTGCATAACATTGACAGTTAGAGCAGAATGTAGCAATGCGGTGGGCAAGAGGGGCCAGGTAGTGGTTGAAAAGCCAGGGAGAAAGGTTAGACCCCTGGGCAACACCACAAGTATAGAGATAGAAGAGAAGAAAGACCTGGGAGGGTTGGTCAGTGAGAAAGGAGGTCAACCAGGCCAGGGCCTGACCAGTGATACCCAGGTTGTCACAGAAGCGATTGAGCAGGTTGGCATGGTTGACCATGTCAAAATCAGAGGATAAATTGAGGAGAATGAGGACATTGTAAAAAGTTGTCAGCAGTGGCTGGTAAGCTTGATCTACGAACAAAGTCATAACGATCGTTATACACGATGTAGTGCATCGGTCATTGACTGGCAACAAGTTCTAGTGAGCAGATTGATGCTTTGGATGATTTTATTACTAGAGGGTAATATTACGGTACCACGATGCAGTGAGAAGAAAACCACATTGTGAGAGGGATGCTTTTGTTTGCCAGAGACTAGAGCTTCTTTAAAATTGTTTAGTTTTTGGCAAAAGTAGAAGGGTTGCTTAGCATGGCAGAACGGGTGGTGTAGTGCTGGTGTTAGACATGAGTGCAGGAGTTAAAGGAAGCACAGAAGGGATTTCATTAATGGTGAAGTTGAGAGGCTGGCACACATTTGGGAGTTTGATGGGGAACATTGCACAGATATTAAAAGATCAATGTGGAGTAGGTCCATGAGACAGGAAAGACGACTGTCAGATAAGGTAACTCTGCCCCCCCCCCAACTTAAATTGGGGCCAGAAGCATCATTTGTGTGCTTTCTGTGGTTTTCTTTTGGCTAGCAGCTACTGGCAAGCTGGGGCTATTCTCTTTCTGATTCCTCAATAATCAGAGGCCTCCCTTCAGTGGTTTCTTCTTATTGGAAAGCTGCTGGGCTTGTAGTGAGACCCTTTTCTCTGCAGTGGGCAATGCAGCCTGATTTAAATGATGCAGCCTGTGGGGACTATAGTATCAAGGACCAGGGGATGGACAGCCCACAGGCAATCACCAGGCCGGAACCAAGAAAGTACAAAACAGAAATGTACTTTATTATTTCTGATCAAAGATAGAAGTTAAGATCCTTCTATGTCCAGCTCCCATCTTGAAGGTCCCACCAACCGTCCAACCTCGAACTTCCAGCCCCCCTGTATTCTGCATTACATCACGCATTCCATAAGCAGCTCAAAACACTTACAATACTAACATGCCAGATACCACAATGACCTTGTGAGCGTTGGCAGGTGAGGGACCCATTCAGAGGAGATCATTTTGACATGTGATACTGCCATTAATTCTCCTGACACACTGAGAAGGTTGTTGTTGATTGGAGGCTGAAGGAAGTCGTGTTTTTTTGATAAAGGAATCACATCAGATGTCCCTGGAGGAGGAGACTTCTTTCCTAGACTCCTGGGACGTCCCCCCACTGTTAGCCTAGGGGGAGGAGGCACAAGACATGCAACCTCAGCTGGATTTAAAGCTTGCAATGGCATTGTTTACTGGAAATCAATAAGTAATTTCAAGGGGCGGTGGGAGAATCCTGCAGGAATATCCTCGATGTAGCCCGTGGAGAGCTTAAGTTCTGCTTGCCAATAAGTTGGACTGACTTTACTAACTGATTAGTGACTGATTGGAAATTTCTATTTAAGATGTAGTGTTTAGGTAGCTCCTTCCTGGATCACCATCCAAAATGTATGTGCAATATGACCAAGTGTCATTTGCAGGGGAGTCGCAGTAGGCTCCAGTTCCATTGCCTTTTGGCGTGTCATCATAGTTAGTAGGGTTGGGTGTCTAGCAGCAAATTCAGTTCTTGGATTGTGAAGCGCCTTACCAGGCATTTCTTGCAATGTCTTGTAAGCACCCTCCCCCTTTTCTTGATTTGCTGGCTTCTCATCATAGCAGCTGCTGTAATATTAGTGTGTATAGCACCTCCCAAGAGTGCTTCCTCAAGAACTCGTGTACAGTGGTTGTAGCAGTGTTTCTCCATAGTCATGTGTGTGCCTGCCAACCGTGCTCCATTTTTGCTTTGTGTTTCATGTGGGATCTACTTACGTCCCGTGGGTGCTTTAATTTAGGAAGCTGCTGGTGGCGTGTTGGCATTTGTGTCTTCTGGCTGACCCTCTCAGGTGATCCTAATTATGCCCTTGTGCGGCCAAAGCCCCTTTCTAGTGCCCCTTCTAGGCACTAGCCCATGATGTTGGCTGGAAGCTACTTTAATGGCTTCGGTTCGCCTTCTGCCGGAGTTTTCATTGCAAACAGAGAACGAAGTATGGTTGGGTTTGCCTTTAAGAGTGTGAGTTCTGATAAGGTTTTGGAGGAGTTTTTGCCTGGTGTCTTTGTGAATCATCTCTGGGGCATACCTCTGTTTCCCATGATGCGGCTGGCTTGTAGCATTTCAGCCCAGCTCCATTTTAGCCCGGTCCTTTGCCCTTCCCCAATCAAAAGAAGCTGTCCCTTTTATGAAATGAAAGGGGCCTAGGAACTATTATCATTGTGTTTTCTTGTGCATCGGTGTGCTGTGCGCTCCAGAACCCTCTGTGTTGACAAAATACATTGTTTTGGTTATACTTTACTTGCCTGTGTTTGGGGGGTTTCTTTAGAATGGCGGCCCAGCCTTTATATTAAGACACATTTTGAAATGAGTCCCCTGCCTGCCTCTGTATAATCCATGGCAGGTGGAGGCACTTACATATCACAACACATAATGAGAAATGTGCTTACAATTGCCTCTTATGTCTTATTAATTTCCCTGCTGTGAGTTAGAGCTCAAGTATTCTATGTCTACACATCCCCTAGTAACACACTGGTTGGCTCCGTTTTTTCAGCCGATCATACCAAGGTCTACATGATCCTCTAAACGGGTTATCCATAACACTCTTGCTTAGTTTTGGGCTGTCTTGTTAGACCATTTCACCCATTGTTAGTCTTGAAGCCTCTGCACTGTGTCATTGCCCGGCTCCTAGCCTAGGAGTACTTTCCCGCTAATAGACGCAGCGTCTTATACTGTGTTTTTCCTTTTAGGGAAGTGAATCTCTTTTGTGATCTCGCTGCTGCCACAAAACAATATGGATTCCGGCCTTTTCGCGGGAAGGGCCCCCCACCTCCCCTCTTGTTGGATCACTTAAGTCCCGCACATGACATTGTGACATCATAATAAGCACCTGTCCCTTCGCACAAAGCGCGTAGGGTGACGGGAGCGCGACAGGCCCCACTTATGATGTCACCCAGCAGACAATAGGGAAAATAAAAGTGGAGGAGGGGCGAAGAAGAAAACATGCGCGCGAGTAAGGTAACAAAGGGCAGGCCCGCGCTTCTGTTATTATTGGGAGCCAGATTAAATGAGGCCTTCTGCGGAAAAAAAAAAGATATTTAGCGCAGACGGATTAATAACAAATCCCATTTTCATGTAAATTTGAGAACTAACAACCTGACTAAGAGGGGGCGAGGAGGGTAGGGCCCGTCAGGTGGAAACGTACAGTATGTTCCTTCTGACTTAGTGCCTCTCTGGATCAAGAGAAGTAGTTTCCATGCCCAGGCCACAGACACACAACCAGTTTCGTTTCCTCAAATGGATCGTTCCGCTGCCATTTTTCAGTAGTCATATCACAGATGCTGTTTGGAACGGTTGTCACCGTGGAAGAGAGATGGCGCCATTTCCAGACAGGGATTAATTAGGAAGAAGGCGAGCAGGGGAACGGGACAATGGATATCATTTGCTGTGGCTCAGTTTATCGCCATAAGCCGAGACTCGTCTAGGCGCTCGGGGAAATCCGCCGGAAATAAAGGGGGATGCTGCAGGCATAAACAGGACGAAAATGTGCGTTGGGGGCAGGGAGGGAATGTTGGCCAATTTCGTTTATTCACCAAAACATGAAAACCTGTTCATAGAAATGTGCAGACGTCCTGCCACTAAACACGACGCAAGATTACTCACTTATTTGGCAGCATATGGTTAAAAATATATTTCAACATTCATTTTCAAAAACGCAATTTACTCTCCTTTATGGCTTGGAGGCCATTAGCAATTACGTCCTATCATGGATGCTGTGACGTCGTGGAAGATGATTATGGATTTCATAATCAATTGCTGTGACATCACAGCCAGAGAAAGGGCATGTTCTCTGCTATGCGCTGTTTTCATTGTTGAGTTGCTGGAGGGTCAGGGGAAAGGGCACCTCTTTTTATGTTTTATATCATTTCCTTCATGCCTCCCCTCTACACCCTCTGCAACACTAGTCCACGGAGCACCTCCTGGGCTGGAAAAGGGATGCAACGTAACATTATAAATGGGTAGCTTTCAACTACAAGGTGTATTTCATTTTAAGGTTCCGAGTGGCATCAGGGACAGCGCAAACTTCTGCCTCATTGTCTATCTAGAGCAGGAAGGATAGCTCAGGGACAACGCGTCTGTCTTGGAAGCAAGACAACGCAGCGCAACACAGGTTTGAATCCCGATCCTGCACTTAGAAACCACTCCTGGCATTAAGAGCATTATAAATGAACAATTATAATTATCAAACGCCATTCAAAACCTCTTGATGGAATTGATCTTCATTGTTAATAGATAGCCATCAATAACTGTGTAGGTAATGAAACAAAATCGTCTCGCTGTGCAATGGCAACATGCATATGTATTTAATTTAATGTCATTGTTTTTTTTGATAACAGGCTTAATACCATACCCGAGTTCGGTTTCTCAGCACCGATCCGGGATTCAAACCTATGTTGCTCTGCATGGTCTTGCTTTCAAGACCAGCGCATTGCCCCTGTGCTATCCTCCGTTCCCAACTTCTGCTCTTGCTTTGATCCGAGAGTGAAATGACTCCATAGAAGACTGCAGCAGAGAAAATAGGAGAAACTGGCACTTGGTTTGCTGGCATTGATTGGTAGTGTGAGCAGCTGCCACTTGTGCAGTTGGAGGAGTTGACAGTGTGAGAAGACAGCACTGGTCAGAAGTGTAAGATGCACATACGTGTGTGCACGCAGAGGGCCTTGTGGGAAGTGTAAGATGCTTTGAATGGTGGGAAGTTTGGGATGGTCTCATTGGTGTACAACATGAGGTGCTGCTCTGGCGGTCAGTGTCAGAAGCGGCCATTAGTAGGCAGTATGAATGACTGATTCTAGTGTGTAGTGTGAGAAGCTCACATTGGTGGGCAGCTAGAGAAGCGGCCACTGATGGTCTGTGGGGGTAGCTAGCAATGGTGGACTAAAGTACTCAGAAATGGGAGACAATATGCAGGAACCATGCTGAGCCGGTAAGTACAAAAGGGAAATGTACTCATTATTTCTTCAGTTACAGCAGAAGGTCAGGTAGGAGAATAGGAACAATCCATCCTTCGGTCCAATCTCACATGCTGAAGTCCCCAGCAACGGTCACTCTCAGAACACTCATCCACTTGCATTCCACATTCCAACAGGCATTCTCAAAGCAGCACCTAATACACAGGCATGCAAGATACCACACACCTCTTTCCCTAACAGAACACAAGAACCAACCTAACACTCAATCCCACACAAGCACTCAGAACCAACACCTTACAGATGACAACGCACAACAGGAACACTTACACTACAAAGTAAAACAAAATCTCCCTTATACCTTGGCCTGCCACAACAGGCCCTTCGGTCTGCCACACCCAACCACGAACTACCCACAAGAGGGTATAAATTGCTACAGAAAAGCAGCAACCTTACCTGCACTCACACGCATCAAAACAAACATAACCTCCTTATGCCCTGGCCTGCCACACCAGGGCCTCAGGTCTGCCACCCCTGAGCTCAACCACGCTCAACTACACAGAGCATCTAGCCACACAAACCAACATCCTGTCATGCCACCAACCACTTACTAAACATCCTGAGAACACAACCACAAGCATGAAAAGTCCTACAAACCTACCACAATCACCCACACACACCACATACATGGTTGACGTCCCACAAGGACACAGGTTAGTCACGCCTATGCCCAGGTGACACTCCAATATACTTAGAATTTTCTTTAAAAACCTTGTTAAACCATCAATCGTCCAATGCTTTAACTACAATTACTGACATCAATAAACTCCTATGACAACTAATGGCTGTACAACTTCAAGCTTCCTTCTCGACTGTGCACTAATGTCTACTACCTGACATTAACTAACTCAAAGCACAACTAGTGTCTCCCAACCAACTCCTATTCACAAGCATTCAGTACCACCACCCTTCCACAATGCGCGCAACCACTACCACTACACTACTGCACAAGATGTTAATCTAATGTTACCACTGCTGCACCCAAGGTGCATCTTCATTCAAAACGTCTACTGCTGCACAACAAACGCTTCCCATGCTCCCAGTCCAGCATATAAAGTGCCTGCCAGACCATTCGACACACTCCACTTCTTTAAACTCACCGCACCATTCCACAACATCAACATATGCAATATAGTGAAAATGTAAAAACAAGCCTCCAGAGGTTAGTGGTGATCAGACACCACCCTCAACAAACTTCAGAATAAAGCATACATTCTCCCAACATACAACGTTGAACGATATTAAACACATTCCGCTAACAGTGAAACTAACATCCATGCTCGTGGTGTACCCATTACTCCGCAACACACACTTCCACTCTTCATGGTGTACCAACTACACCCAAATGCAAGATCACATGTAGCTCTCGGTGGGCCAATCTGCAACCTAAACTATTCAAAATGTGTCCTAAAAGGTGTACTCTATCCTTCATAGTGCACACCAACATTCATGGGGCATCAATTGCCCCTGCACTAACATTAAATAAGGTACCAACATCTAGTAGCAGTGTGTCTTTCTAATTTTACATCCACGTATACAATGCATCATCTGTTTCTTCACATTATTTGAAAACACTCTGCATCACTGCATTTGCACACCCTGACCCATCACAATCTTCAACCCCTGAACATATTACTTTTCCAAAATCATCTAAATCTTCTATTTAACTACCACTAAAATGAATGTTCATCATAATGTACCCGAACATGTTATTGTTCGGATCATACTGTATTCATTGAATACATTAATACATTGCCATGAAAACTCACAATGACCTAAATACAAAGTCATGATTTGTGACTCAAAACGTGTATACTGGCAAAAACGTTGGTGTAGAAGGTTGCCCAGAGCCATTGCCAGTGGTTTAGATTCATTTGAAACCTTCCACCCATCACTTTTGTGGTCAGTTTGTTTCTCCTTGTGAGAGAGACTATGCCCAGACGTGGGTCCCTTGCTCGCTGCGCCACAGGGAACCAGGCTGCACCTCACTGAGGAGGTCCAACAAGGCCGAAACATGTCTGGCGTTGCTTGGTTTTCTGTGCAGAGGGGGGCTGGCCCAGCAGTTCGGGCTGGGCTGCTACCTTCGGTGACGGCAGCTGCTGACTGATTTGCACATGGCTGGTCCCCTTTTGCAATGGCGCAGACGGGCTAAAAAACGGTGGTGTGGAAGGTTGCCCAGAGCAATTGCCAGTGGTTTAGATTCATTCGAAACCTTCCACCCATCACTTTTGTGGTCAAAAACATTGCCGGAAACAGGACAGCGACACGCTGACACAGTAAATATACATGCCCAGCGCTTCCTCCACTCCTCCTGCGCTCCTGCATACTCTTTCAACAAGTCGTTCAAATCCTTCTCCTCCTTGGCGCTACAGCATTCTTATAATCGCAGCACTTCGCAGCACTTCGCCTCACATTGCTCCATTACAATGTTTCAGATATTCCATGAGAAATACATTCTCATGATGTTTTTCTCTTTTCCCCTTTTGCACATGCAACTCCATTTAGACCCCAGTGCAACTATGTGATCTTGGCCAAACAATATATTTTGAGCTGGTACTTTCAATGGTGGTGCGGCAATTGACAACGAAAGGTGCGGAGGAATGGCTGAAGTGTGGCCTTGTGTTCTTGGTGTGAAAATCCGTGAGCTCCCATAGGCAGAGGTTTTCCGTCTGCCGCAGCCTTTTTGTCTTGGACCAACAGCATCCACTGAACGCTTGTTCTCCAAGTGGAAGAAGGCGACTAAGATTCTGCATCATTCATGTCGAATGTATTTCTTGCCATTCATGATAGCTACGAAAACTGATAGATATATATCGTGTGGCTTTGCAGATTTGCCTTTCTCCATTTAAAGGGGAGATCTATTTGAGAATAGAAGGCATTACATTATCGTCCACGTTGGTTCGGCTACTCCATCACTTCCATAAGCCACACCGCTTATAAATCACCTACTTAGTCTACTGGAGACCCTCTCCCTGCCCGCTACTCTTCACCCCCAATACACAGTGGAGTAACTTTGCTGAAAATGTTGGGGGGGGACATGACATCTGATGAAAAGGTGCCCCAGCCAAATGAATGGAGACAAAATGGTGTGACATGAAAGTTGGGGGGGACAAACACCCCTGCCACCCCCCCTAAAATTACGCCCATGTCAATACATCTTCTTCATCTTCGCGGACCTTCATTTATATACCTTCAGAATTTTCTTCTTAAAGCAAACCTTTCACAAAAAAGCAAGTACCCCGTCGAGCCGTGCCACCCAAGCGGCAAAATACCCTAAACGGTTAACTAATTGTGTTTATAAGTGCTGGATTTGCCGCAAATTTAAACGACGGTGAAATAACCCAGATGCCTCTCTTGGCGGCCTCGGAAGAGTTGCATCCAGGCTGCTTAACATGAAGATGAAAAACGGTTTAAGGCGAAGACAATTTTGTCACGATCCGAGGTTTGGCGGCATTAGGGCTGCCCGTTGGATTAAAACAATCAACCGATAGGAAAAGCCGGTTATCTCCGCCTACGCCGCCCGAGCAGGTGGTCAGAGGCTGGGTCCGCTGGGAGGGCGGCGACGGGGTGAGGCGCGCCGTAAAGCACCGAGCGTCATGCAAAGCGGAGCAGCCAGACATTATACCTCGCATGACCTTTGACACCGACGCGCGCACGCCCTGCGTCGACGTCGATGATGGATAGGAGATAATACTGTCTATTCAAAGGCCCTCTGCCCTCTTTGTCCTCCTAAGTAAGCCCTGCCCCCCGCTCTGCGGTGCAAGGGGCGCGTCGGGGATTAACCCCGAAATAAAAACGTAAACACATAAACATATTTGTTTTCATGCATACTATGGAAGGAAAGGCGCGGAGAAAGGAACCTTCTTGCCACCAAGATAATGCCATCAATTACACATGAACGGCGGCGTAAATTCTTTATTCTAACAGACAACGGATTATGTGCTTCCTTTTTGTACTTTGCAGAATCTTCGTACTTTATTCCTCCCATTCACCTAAATTAAAATCCTTTGTACTCTCCACACACTCAGCCGTAACCAGCCTCTCTGTGGGCCAGACTAGCACCTAGCTCGTTATTACACCACTTCTGACAATGACACCACTTTTTACAGACAAAAGATTCGTTTGTTCGCTCGCGTCCAATACACGCCCTTAGAAACGCACATGCGCTATGCTGCTGGCTGTATTTTGTAAATGGCTCGGCACATGGTTCTCCCTGCAGCATGTTGGCTGTGTTGTCATTGAGTGCTGGCAGTGGGCTGGGGTGTCCCAGAATGATGGCAACATGTGTAATTGGCAGTTCTAGGGTGGTGGCAATGGATTCAGTGAGAATTCTGGGTACTGGCAGTGGGCGGTGTTTCATTCGGGGGCAGTTGGAGTCCTAAATCATGGTACAATGGCAGAGGGTGAAGCCCCAACGCAATTGGGGTCAGATGGAGTCCCAGGTGCTGGCAGTGGGTGTTGTTTCAAACGTGTTCAGCACTGGGCGACGGGTAAATAACAGACAGCAATAGTTGGCACTAGTGTACCTGAGTGTTTCCAGTGGGTGCCTCTGCAGTCAGTGAAGCCAGCAAGAGTAATTAGTAGCCACTGGTTGGTGCCAATGGAAATAGCCGACATACCAGGGGCCAGCACTGGTTGCTGTTTCAATCTGATGCAGCTGGAGTCCCAGAGCACTGGCGGTGGGTACAGTTTATGTCCCAGTGTGTTGGTCTTGGGTGCCACTGGTGTCAGTGGGTGTAATTGGTTGCCCCACGGTGATGGCAAAGGGTTCATCAGGGATCACGTACTCAGTCAGTCCTGGGGTGCAGCAGGTGTCCCAGAGTTCCGGCAGTGGGTAATGTCCTAGTAGGATGCCAGTAGATGCCACTGGAGTCTTAGATTAGTTGTAGTTGGGAGTACATGGTGATTGGTGTCCCCCACCCCCGGTGTCCCTCTGGGTTAACAAGCTTAAGGCATTGGCAATGGGTGCTGGGATGTCTGTAGCGGCTGCCACTGGAGCATCCTTGCCGGCAGTGGGCGCAAATACAATTCTAGAGTGTTAATAGTAAGAGCAGATGGTGTTGAGAGTGCTACTGGTGAGTCCCGTTGAGTAGTAGAAGGGTGGCAGCAGAGAACATTTGGAATCCCCAGGTGCTGGTGGTGAGTGCAGCGTAGTTACAGCTTCAGAGTGATGACACCCCTTGGCTGTTTGGCCCTCTTGGATTATATTTATCGTCAAGGGTTTGGGTCACATCTCTTCACAAAACTGGTGACCCTGATGTGATCCCAGACTCTACGTGAGGTTGGGGGTGTCCCAACAGCACATGCTGGGTTGTGGCGCCCGTCTGTAGTGACCAGAAGGTCTACCTGCTCCTTGGAGCGGGGCACTGCTCCCAGTTGTGCAGGCCAATTGACGAGGACCCTGTATCGGAGACGCTCGGGAGAACGCATAGTTGTAAGTGCACCTTTGTGGCAGAAAACAAGGGGAGAGTGCGTGTGGAGTGAGTTGATTGTGAGAGTGTGAACTGTAAAAGACCATGTGACGATATATATTGTTTTTTTTATATATAGAGAGAGAGGTGGCCAGAGGGATCTCCTCTGTGGAGAGGAAAGGTGATGTCATGGTAGTATAGTGTGTGAAAAAGAGGAGAGAGAGGAAACATGATCTCGTCCATTACAGGGTAAAAAGCAGCGCTGCAAGTAGAGTAGAGGTCCAGTATATGAAGGACCTGGGATCCCTCCACTCGGAAAAAGGGAGTGTAAGGAGGGGAAATTCACTCATTCTGATGCAAGGGGGCAGAGGAAGAGTCTAAAGCATTGTGTAAATAAGTGTGGTTTTGTGTGTAGGTCCATTATATGATGTGCCTGGGGTCCCTTTGTCCGGCACACATGGGCAGAAGGAGGTAAATTCCCTTGTCTCAAAGAGGAGGCTGAGGAAGGGTATAAACCATTGTGTATACAACTGCATTTGATTGAATTGTGCTTTACACTGTTTATGGAATTGTTGTATTTATGGAATTGTTGTTGTGTGGGGTGGCATTTGTTGTGTTGTATGAAGAGAGGTGTGGTGTAATAAGTGTGTGTGGGGAGGAGAAAGAGAACGAGGAACGGGGAGTGCGGGCAGTGTGGACAGCGTTGGGAGGTTCGGGTAGAACAGCGCAGCTGGACCTGCGTTTAGGGGAACAAAAAGTGGAACAAGTGGATAACCACAGGGAACTATGAGTTCCCCTCTTGAATATATGTGTACCGCACTTCTGCAGTACCAAGAAAAGATAGTTAAGTACCATTGCGGGTGGGTTGCTTATACGAGAAGAGGGATGTATAAACCTTGGCCCGTAGAATGAATAAATAACAAGGATGTATTGGGCCATGTGTACACATGAAGCCCCATCACACAGAGCCCCCACCACCTATGGAAATGACCCACAGTCCTCAGCAGCAGATGCGAGGTGCAACCCCTTAGTTATGGAGACAGAACAGGACACTAAGAGAGTTAGAAACTGTGCTTCAAAGGACAGAGGCAGAGCGTGCGCAAGTAATGCTGGAACATGAAGAAGGGGCAAGAGCGACAATAGGTACAGATGAATGGAGAGCAGGTGATATAAGCAATGATACTCATGGTGGAGCACAAGTGTGGGCTGCCTTAAGTACAGCGTATCCCAACACACCAGATGTACTTTTGATTGTGGCACACGCTATGAAATCAGATCAAGATCCTGCACAATATATAGCCCACATTCAGGAGATTTGGAGGGCTGAGACAGATCAACCGTGGGACAAAAAGATATTACGCCATGCTAAAAAACAGAGTCCCAAAGGATGTGCAGAATGATTTGGACAAAGTGGTGGAGATTGAGGCTAATGCATGGGCAGAGATTCGGGCAATAATAATACACCATTGTAGGTGACGGCAAGAGAGGAGAAGGAAGTGGTGGATAATGCACAGAAAACTGAAGCTAAGTTAGTACAGAAGAAATTAGCAAATTTGAGTATAGAAGGAGCAGTGATTACGAGCCCGCTTGCAGCACAGTTGGACATGAGGATGGCACTGGAGTGGACAGAAGGGTGGCAAGGTTATCCAGATAACAGAGGTTATCAATGAGGTATAGCAGGATTTCAAGGAAGATAAGGAGGTAGAGGAGGAGGATTTAGAGAAATGGAGCAGAGATTTGGGGGGCCGGGACCATGTTAGTTGTGTGGGAGAATAGGGCATTTTGCATGAGAATGTAGAAGTAGACACTCATATTCTTATGAACCTCACGCCTACCCGAGCAGACCAGCAGATCTGCCTCTATATCACTTGCTGTCAGAGGTAATGCCTCAGAGCGCTCCATATGGCCCAAGTCCCATGCAGTCACCCCGGCATGGTCAACTGCCACAGTATCAGTATCAAGCACCATCACCACAACAAATCCAACCACCATCCCCAAATTCCACTCCAGCGTATATACAGCAGTAAACACACAGTCAGTACCCCAAATATGGGACAAAACCACACTGCCACATGTCACCGTGATGCACTAGACACGGATGAGTGTGGCGAGATGTAACCCCTTCCTATTTCCAGGGTCAAAGACTTATCTAGATTAGGACAGCCCACAAAGAGCCCTAAGATGCCCAGTCCTGTCAATCACTGCCGACCCGGAAGAGGAACCCCTGGTAAGTGTGAAGATAGGTAAAACATCATTTGTTTTCATGGTTGATGCAGGTGCAACAAAATCATGCATAAAGGAAGAGTGCTTTCCATTGTCATGAAAGGTAATGGGCACAGAGGGGTTCTCTGGGGCAATAAAATCAGTTCCCTCTACAGAAGATTTACCCATCAAGGGAGGTACTCAAGAAGTGATAGCCCCACTATTATTTTCAACATACACACCCGTGAACTTGTTAGGTAGGGACCTGCCAAGCGAGCTAAATATGGCGATTTCATTCACAGAAGAAAGGGTGGTGTGTTCCACACCAGGAATTTTTTATGCTAGGGTTGTGTCAGTAACACAAGCATTGTATAGCGATGGAGCTACTCGAGGAATACCCTTGCGCCCAGATTTGTTCATGTGTGGAGAGACAGTGTTGTTGAGTTCGGTGCCTGGCATCACAAACAAACCATGGAGAGAGCCGTCAGAATTTCTTTAGGCCAGCAGTCCCAAAAGGCCATGCTCTGGGTACTTTAAGTCACTTTAGACTTGGAAGCAGTGATGATTGTGAATTACAAAGTAGTGTTAATAGGGTCTGATGTGGAGGGAGATCAGTGGTCACTGAAGGGGGCGTCAGCTGGACAGTTGTTTGAAGATGTCAATAATGATGGCGAGATGATTTCTGAGATATGCATTCTGTGTCAAATAATGGTTCAGCATAGACAGGTATCCTATGCGGTATTAGCATACTTGATCGAAAAACATTTGCCCTTTTTGATTTGACCAAATTATTTTGATCGTTTTTTCGCTCAAATTAAATGAAATAAATATATGGGGAGGGGTAAGGGAATAGGTAAAGGTTAAGGTGAGGGGAAGTGGGGGGTTGTTCAGGGTCTCCATACACATTTCTGACCAGATAAACGATCCAAAAAATTAGGTCAAATTGGAAAAGGTCATGTAGACCTAAACCTCCTTTCCTATACATATTGCTGAATCTATGCCTGCATATCTACAGGAAGATATGGTGAACATACCTAGCTCTCTATGGGCTGACAAACCCAATGATGTAGGGCTCTTGAAAAGCATTGGAGCAGTACGTATCAAGCTGAAGCTGGGCATAGTGTTACCCAGAGTACGACAGTATCCATTATCTCGAGAAGCAGATGAGAGAATACATGAGACAACTGTGGTATTATGGAAACACAGTATCATAGTATGTTAGAGTCCCCAAGTATCACAGCAATATATCCTGTCAAAAAAGTGAAAGGGTCGAGTTGGAGGGTGATAGAAGACCTCTGCCCAGTGAATAATATTGTAAAAGCTGAATTTCCAGTAGTACCAAATCCTGCCACGATCGTTTGCAAAATACCCACTGACGCCACCTATTTCACTTTGATTTATTTGAAAATTGTGTTCTTCTCCATTCCACTGTACCCTGATTTGCAATACCTCACTGCGTTTACGTATAACAGGCAAATATTCAAACACACAAGACTTCATCAGGGTTAATGTGAGTGCCCTGGCATTTTAAAAAGAGTACTCCATGTGGATTTGGTAAACAATCATGCACAGCGCATTATCATTCAGTATGTGGATGACCTCCTAGTGTGCAGAATGACAGACGGTCAATGTAGAGAAGATTCAGTGACACTGCTGACACTGCTTGTGGAAAAAGGATACAAATTAGACACAGACGAAATACAATACTGTCAGAAAAAAAGTGGTGTATTTGGAACAGATTATACCGTCTGCAGGAAAAAGAGCTAACGCAGAGAGAGCAACTTCAGTACAGAACATACCACAGCCAACCACAGTTAAAAAAATGTAGCAGTTTCTGGGGTTGTGTAATTATTGTAGGGCAATGATTTTCAACTATTCTAGTTACACAACGCTTCTGATGCAGGGACTCAAGGAAGCACAGAAAAGCAAAGGAACACTTACAGGTGAAATGATTGCATGTTTCCAGGAACTCATGAATGCCATATGCAAGGCACCAGTACTGGCAACATCTGATTATAAGAAATAGGTCTTTTTGTTTTCACGTTCCAATAGACAGGTCAATGCAGCAGTGCTCACCCATTTAACATCTATGGGGCACAAGTCTTTGGCATATTACAGTGGGATATTAGATTCAGTGATGCAGGGTCAATTTCTTTCTGAAATAGCACTGGCAGCTGCAGCCTTTGTAGTTGAAAAGTCCTCCACAATCAACACGGGCTGCTCAGTAAAGCTATATGTAGAGCATACAGTGTTTGCAATTCTTGAGTGATCCAAATCCACTCTAACTACACAAAGGGCCTATGCATATGAATTTGTCTTGTCAAGCCGTCCACTCACATTGTAAGGTGTTGGACAGTAAACCCTGTCACATTTATTGTAATACCTGTTCAGTCAGGAGAGGAAGTGAATAATTGAAGTGAGAAATATGAGGATGATTTAATACACTCAAGGGAGGATGCACTTGAGGAAGGTGAAGTCCTTTTCATTGATGGGCCATCGATGATCGATCAAGAGACGGGACAGAGGCATAGAGGTGCAGAAATGATGTGCCTTGTAGAAGGTGAGAATGAGGTTCTAGTTAAAAAGAAGTTACCAACACATTATTCAGCACAGATAGTAGAACATATTGCATTTATTCATTGTAGCATTAGAAGCATAACAAGGGTACTTCGTAACAATATACTGTGACTCTGTGTACGTTACTTCAGCCATACATTAAGGGTTGTCTTGATGGAAAAAAAAGGGGATGTAGGAGGTCAGAATGCATGCCTGGGCAGCATGTGGACTTGTTGGAAAGATTAATGTATGCATTGTCCCACCCAACATTAGTTGCAGTGGTTAAATGCGCTGCCCACCCCCCATTTTACTCTGGCAGTGATGCCACAGACAGGGCCGCGAAAGAAGCGGCATATAGAACCAGATGTCACTGCATATCCTAAGGTGGCCATTCAACAGCCCAGGTTAGCAATGCCATATAGAGCTGTACTGCTTACAAAAATAATTGAACTACCAGGTCAGGCACTTCAGGACGAGAAAGACCTGTGGTTTAAAACGGGTACTCACTTTTACCAACTGACATGGTAAGGAGATAAAGCATTATAGGTAAATTGTACTACTTGTCACCTTTATAGTACTGGACACACCCTCAGTATGTTGCACAGCCTATTGCTTAGTCCAACTGGACCCTTCCAAGAACTTCACATTTACTACATGGACATATAAGGTGCAGTAATTTCTGTTATCGTATTGTTTGTCCATTTCCCCAATGGATTGAGGCTGGCCCTTGCGCACAACCTGATGCTGAATCAGCAGCTACATTTTTAATATGGAAGGTTCACCTTGCTGGGGTATACGTGAACCTCTAAAGTCAGATAACAGGTCCCACTATTTTGATTGATTTGTTTAAGGAATGTGCGTCCCCACTAGGGATATCTCACAAGTTGTGCTCAATTTTACACCCTCAGGCCAATGGGATTATGGAGCGATTGACAGAATGTTGAAAATGAGATGTGTCTAAACTTTGTATTACATTAGGGAGGTATTGGTTGTATTGTCTCGCTCTAGCTCTGTTTAGCCTGAGAACCCAGCAAGTAAGGACCACCAGTTGTCCCTTCACAAGATCGTCATGGGGAGAATAATGAACACACCTCTCAGAACTATGTGCACAGCATCAGACACTCACAGGGCAGCAGAAGTATTGGGGGATGGGCTTATGGCCCTTGGAACATGCATATGTCACTGGATGGCATTACACCAAACGAATTCTGAGTCCAAATAACTAGACAAAATCAAGAATATGGCAAGTTGCTGTTTTATTAGCAATTCTCTAAAACAGGGAGTGTACACCGAACATCAACGGACGTACGCTCATTCTCTCAGTGATTTCCACAAAAAATACAATGATATACTTTAAGGAATCAGAGTGATGCAATACTACGTGGAAAAAGTGAAAAACCTATCAATGGTTAAGATTGGTTAAGGAACACATCTAGATATATACAATCATATATTAGTGCTATGTTTGTTATTGGCTGTCTGATATCAGGTGGACAACTTATGCCAATCTCTTCATACGTGTCATTTAAGAAAAAATTGTTACATAGTGTTTAATTGGCCTTCTAAGCTATAAGGTCCTTCGTTATATGAACGAATACAATAGGTTTGGCACGCTTGTGCCATGTCTGGAACATTTGCTTCAATTAGCAGCACGTAAACCAAAACCCAGGTGCAAGTAGATAGGACATGATCTCACATCTCTCATGTGCAGTTTCTGTGGGATGTTCACTTTCTGCAGTAATTGTAGTCTTCCCCTTTTGTTTATCCCAAAGAGTGGAGAAAAGGACAACCCTCTTCCGCTACGCTGTTTCCTGTAACCTGAGCAGGAGGTAAACAGAGACAGAACTGAAGGGCAGCGCCCCCAAGACAGGGAAAATGCCAATCCAGCGTAAAAAACTCTGTTGTGGTCCCTTGAAAGCTGTAGTAGTGTATCCAGTAGAAAAGGCAGTAGGCAATAAGCAATGGAGACAGAACAAGAAAAAAGTTCTCTGTTGGAACTCCCTTCCTCCGCACACTGTCTCCGGCCCAATAATGAAGTCAAACTCTCTAGGAAGCTAGTCCTTAAAAATTAATGATTCATACCGTTTTCTATCCATTTCAATAATAATTCCTCATCAAAAATTTCATAAAGAACAGCAAATCCTTATCTCACAAATGTAGCTTGAAGGAGTTTTTTCAATGAATACAGTTTGTATTTATTCTTTAGGCCCAAATTCAAGATTCTAGGTGAGAACATTGGATAGCATTATCAATATGTCATTTAAGTTCAAAGATGCCTATAGCCTAACATTATTATGATCTGTCTACTGCGCTATTTGTTTACAATTATGTCATGAAAGTCAAACGTAAGGACGTCATTACGACCTAATCACGTTGTTATTTAAAGCGGCCATTTTGCGGCATATTTTGAGCCGCATACCAGGAACGAGGGCATTAACAACATACAGCAAAACAATCTCTGGGTAAGTGGATTGTTCCACATTAGGCAATTAAGGTTGCTTGACTTAGATACAATTTAGGTGGTATGCTGAAACTCGTTCTTGATCTATAAATCCATTGAGGATGTGGATTTTTCATTTACCACAAGAACAAGCACACGTTAGCACAAACCTCAATTAGGTGAGGCAAGATTTGCATTCCATTCATGTTTACCATGGAAACATATTTATAAACTAATATCCATATCCTTTCACCACAGAAAAGGCAAATAGGATTATTATGGTCTCAAACATGAAGATGAGCACAATAACCACTGAGTCTGGTGTTCGTTCTACTCAATTAAAGGTCAGCCTTACATTACTTCTATGTTGGTTAAATGTATTGCGATCTAAAGATTGATTTGTGCTGCAATCAATGCTAATAGTTATACAGTAATATACTTACAGTTCTGTTATTAATGGATTTTGGTTAAAAATAAAACATTCAGGTAGAGAAATTATAAGGAATTTCATAGCTGGAGGGAACTATGGACTCAAGGGTACAGGAATTTGAAATGTTAGAATTTAGGAACACTTACTTGAACTTTTTGAAGAGTCTTTTCAAATTTGTATGACAATATGATTGTCTATTCACTAAATCTAAACTATCTGAATTAATTTGTATAATTGATCTGAAATATGTCCCTGATGAAGAGAAACAATATCTCTAAACGTGTTGGCCCTAAAGAATAAATACAAAATGTATTTAATGAAAAAACTGCTGCAATACCATTTGTGACATAAGGAATTGCTGTTCTTTTTGAAATTATTGATGAGAAATTATTATTGAAATATAAAGAAGACTGTATGATTTACTGTTTTTAAGGACTACCTTCCTAGAAAGTTTGGCTTCAGTATTGGGCAGAAGACAGTGTGCGAAAGATGGGAGTTGCCCAACAGGGAACTTTTTTTCTTGTTCTAGATAAGTTTTTCAATCTATATACCAGGGTTGACGTTTTCTCCTCCGCACCTCAAATTAGATTACCCTGGGCCTCATTACATGGTAGGTGGTAGGTGATTACCGGCACTGGTGCCCTTACCGGTGCTGGTAATCCCCTACCGCCCTACTACAAGTTCCCTTTGTGGGTCCTCCCTTAACGCCTGGTTTTTCCAGGCGTTAAGGACAGGACAAGCAAAGGGACTTTAGAGCTAATAACGGTACCGCAATTTGCGGTACCGTTATTAGCGCCTTCCCCATTCCCATTGAGCCCTATGAGGGCTCAAATGGGAATGGGGAAGGGCCCTGGTGAATGGGGAATTACCGGTCCCGCCAACCTTGGAATGGGCCGGTAATTGCTCCATTCACCAGGGCGGAGTCGGTAAGGTTTTGGAGGCAGCCATGGCGCTATTAGTGTCCTGGTTACCTCCTACCATTTAATGAGGCCTCATATCTTTAACACTAAGCTTTATCCTAACCAGAAACCCTTTCAAGTTACCGTACTACAATGGTGTGGAGGGTATACCATTTTTGATGAATAAGCAATGGAGAGCCAGCAGGGGAGAATCAGAAGCAAGGATGGAGCACAGAAGAATCCAGAGGAGAAGGCAGCAGGAAAGCAGTAGAGGCAAGGGCAGGAGAGAAAGGACAAATGTCAGCAAAGGAATATAGCAAAAAGCACTAGTGTCTCATCCAAGAAGAGAGAGCACTCCGGAGGGTTGAAACATGGCGAGCGAGTCCCGCGGTGGAAAGAAGCGCCAGAGCACGTGGGTGTTATTTTGAAATAAACTAGACCACCATTCCACACTGAGAAAGGAATGTCACGGCACATGTGACGTCCTTCTCGCTCTGTGCCACAGCAACCAGCATGTCGCTGTGACACATGCGGTTGCTCTTCCACTCAATTGGCCCAGCATCTCTCACCACCCATGCCTTCCACCATGAAATCTTCTTTGTACTTATCCTTGCAGTGTTTTCGCACCCTGGGAATGCAAAGGGGTCAAGGGAATTCACTATCATATCTGGAACTCCAAGTTCAAGCCTTATTTCTTCCTTGGCTCACGTGACAAGGGACCACAATTCTGCTTATTCTGCAGGCCTTTAAATGTTTTAAACAGATTAAGATTTGGCATTTGTTCTTTCTTGCACATTAACGTGAGAAAAGTTATCCTATGAACACATGCTCCTCTTCAGAGTAGATAGCTGACCTTGACTTCTCAGTACTTGACTTCAGGGCAGACAGCCTCTCAATGCAGCTCCACTAACCTACTATTCTACTGCGACACAGCTTTTCATTCTTTCTCAATGATTCTTTGGCTTACTATTTAATGATACTAATGTCCAGTTTCTATACAATGGCAGCTCTGCCTGCATTCTATTTACTACCTATAGCTAGCCTATTTGATGACTTGATATATCTTGTGTTTCAGCGTCTGTACATTCTTCATGCTTCTGATTTCTGCAGAGCTTTTTACAGTGTAATCTCCACCTTTTAAACCTGAGAGTTCACTTGATTTGTTACTTCGTCCTTTCTCTTATTGGATCCATGCATCGTCTTCATTCAGTATTTTGGGACGGCGTGCACACTTTCTTATGACATCATCAGTTCATTTTCTTCAGTCTTTCTCATATTCCTACATGGAGCTCCTCCTGTAGGCAGTCATCAACTTGAGGGTACATTCGATATGGTTATCTTAATGGATACCGTCTTCCATATGCTCACTGTATTATTGGTACAGTAGCTGAGGTTAAACAAGGTAGGGTCTCATGGCTCCAATACAGGGGAGGTAGGGGGTAGGATCTCTTGCACATGTGTACTGCTGCTTCTCTATATTACCCCCCCCCCCCCCCTCTGGTTGAGTCCTTGGCTACCTCCTCAAGCTTTCCTGCTTCTTTGGATCTCATCTTGAAGAAAGATTTCTTTGGTATCCATATCTTCATCACCTCCCTCAGGGTACCCACATTTTTTTATATGTTCATCCACATTCCATGTATTTACATTCTCCACTTGGGGTACAGAAAACCCAATGCCCCACATAATTCCTAGATCCCTTGGATACAGGAACTGCCACAATACTTGCTTTTATGAAATCTCTGATGGTATTTTCAGTCTGAGCATTTGTCTTCTGTTTCACCCTTCACATCGATCATGGTCTTCATTACTACTGCTTTCTTTGCTGTTTTCTGGCATTTTCCAATTATTATCCTTACAACACAGAATCCGAACATTATCATCACCAGTATTGCTCCAAGTAACTTTAATATACTCACTATCCAATCGGAAATCCATGAAAACAGGTATGAGAACCAATCATCATCTCCAATAGCCTCTGACTCTTCCACAATTTTCATGTGTAATTCTGTCAACATGGTTATAGTATCAGTCATAGTCCCGTTCTCACCATCATGAGATGGTGTGAATGGACAGCAAGAAGGACCGACTTTGGTGGAAACTCCTCCTTCCATTGCTGTAATCATGCCAAGGACATACCTGTTCTGGAGGTCATTAACTTTATAGTGCTCAATTCTTCTTTTATGGCGTTAAATCCTTTTATAGTGGCATTGATTGTCTGCAACAGCTCCCATCTGGTAATCTGTAGCCATTTGGCATTCACTGCTGTTTGGAGTCAAGGCATGAATGTAGATGTCATTATCATAGCAGTCTTGCTGAACAACTTGTGTTCATTAATAATGCCCTCATAAGCTTTTATTGATTTTGATAACAGATAGTTCTCTCTTTTCATACGTGTACAAGAGACCTTCTTTTCTGCAAGTGCTCATTCAGTTTTGGAAAGCCCTCGATATTCGGCCACTCTGAGGAATCACCAATGCTAGAACATGGATGAGTACAATGGAACAACTACTCGCCAGTTCCTGGGCAACTTCATATATGCTCTGGATCCACAGGCCCAAGATCGATCCATTAGGACAGCAGTCCCTCTCTTCATTCCTGGGATGTCAAATATGTTCTTGCACCCTTTATTTTCTCCAACTTAGACTTTGCCATTTCTTCAAAATCACATTGTTGCATTAGTCAGTGGGACTACAGCCATTGGTCCTGATTCGTCGTCCACCCAGATAGCAGTTTAGAGTTCTTGACCCATGACTTTAGGCACTCATTGTTCACTTTCTGCACCTCGCATACTGGTTCCTTCCTTAGTAGACGATCTGCACAGGACATCATTCCATCTTCCCATACTTTGGTCATAATCACTTGTCCATAGATCAACAGCCGTGAGAGCTCCCACCTTCCAGGTATTCCTGTTCTTTCAGTTTTGTCAGAGCAATTCATCCTCTTCTTTTCTTAAACTATTACTTTGTCTTGTCCTATTGACGGATACACAAGTATCTTGTCTATCCTTCCAGGCTCCTTTTCAATTTGTGTTGTTTTGACATAAACATCCTGGTATAGGAAAGACTGTCTTGAACGCCATTGCAGGGTTGCTCAGCTCCCTTGGAACTGTCCTTTGGTAGTCCATGCTACTAGATGGATAAGGCACTTTGCATCATGCATCAACATCTCTTTTGAAATTAATGTTCTTACTGTATTCATGGTGTAGGGAATGAGAGAGCAGACATAGCAGCTCTCATCAGATGCACTCTCCCCCACCTTTTGCATATGCTGGTACCACATATTATTCCCCAAGTGAGCCAAAATATCAGGATAGGTATTTATCCCCTGGTTATCGTCTTCTGCATACCTCCTATGTTGTTTGACATGCCCAAACAGGTCAAAGAAATTATCATCATTTGTACTTATACTGGGAAAGATCACAGGTGTTGTGTTTTCATTAAACCATTTGAATGGTAAAATACAGAAAGAAAAACAGAAAGCACATGCATATGTATATCAGGTATACGAGTCTGGAGTTGATTTTTGTGTGCCATGCCATTTCTCTTTGAATTACTAGTCTTTCTGCAACTGCATTCTTTTCCTCCTGGATCATGTCTAATACAATTAATCCACTCACATTCGTAGTTGCACAATTTGCTCAATTATTACGATTATTGGGTCATGAAGAAACGTGAGAATATTAACATCTTTCATAACAAGGGTAGGGTATGACTGAAGTATAAACATAGTGTCTGCAACTACAAGCCTATGCATATCACTGTCAGCTGCTGTCAGGTGTTTATTCTTAAAATAGATATGCTCTTCAAAATGAATCTTGGTATTGATCTCTCTTCCAATTTCTAATAAGGAACTGGCGTTTTGGCATAACGTCGATTTAGTTTTACTTTTTCAAAGAGTCTCTAAAAAGTAAGTTTTTAAGCTCTGGAATTCTCTGAAAGTCCATGCACTTCCTGTTAAATGTTTAAGGAGTATCCAATGAATTCCAGTTAAAAAGAATTTTTTTAGTTGCACCCTGTGTTATCGTCCTTCTTCCTGGTCGTAAAACAAGTCTGCAATGCTTCTTCTTGTCTTGCTTCCTGGTCAGCAGGTACTAGAGGGAGGGTCTCGCCCTTGCAGATTTGTATGTCTCCTAAATGTAACCAAGCTCTTCTTCCAGCCACCTTAACTGCAGTAGGGGAAACATCTTCTATACAAAAAGGTCTGTTAAATCTTGGCTCACCTATGTGTAAAACCTGTGGGTAAAATCTTTAATAAGCACTTGGTCACCAACATATAACTACTGGACTGTTCTCGTCTGTGTTCCTTGAACCTTTCCCTCTGATGCTTGACTTGATCTGAAATGAAAGAAACACTGGTATTCATACATGTCAAATAATTGTGCATCTCATTAACTAGAGTCTTTGCTACACTCTGGGCATCACTCCTGACTCTAGATGGGGTGTAAATGGCATCCTCATGCAGCACCCTGTTACTAGTTCATGTGGCTTAAGATGATGGTCCAAACCAGGCTGATTTGGAAGGGCATGCAAGGCTAAGATTAGGAATATAGTCGTCCCTTTTTCAAAGTTAATCTGATTGTTGCTAATCTTTCCTTAATGAGTCCGTTCAGTCTCTCACATTTCATTTGCTTGTGGGTGATAAGCAGAAGAAAAATTATGCTTTATGCTCAACAGAAGCCCTATTTGTTCAAACAGCGCATTGACAAAGTGTTATCCATTATCTGAACTCAATACTTCACACACACACACACCATCTTGGAAATACTTTGTGCACTAGAACCTTCACTGTGCAAGTGGCATCAGGGTGTGTACAAGGACCTGCCTCAATCCATCGTGAAAAGGGACACACCACCACTAACAGATACCTATATCCATTACCTGCAATGTAGGCGATATGCAAACGTCTGAAATGGGCCAATTGGACAGGGTATAACTCCTCTGGTTGTTCTTAGTATATGCCTAGAATTGTGCAACGTGTTCCAATAAGTTGGGAACAAACCAGTCCTCTGCGATGGTGGCAGCTATATTTTCTGGGGCTATATGTGCAGGGTAATGCAGCTGCTCAAGTGCAACTTTCATTAATGCTGCCAGCATCACTGGCTTGCCAGTGATTTCCTGTCTCCATAGTGCTTTGGTGGGGGATAATGAACACCCCCTATGTCTTCCTAGTTACTGCTCTTCTTGTGGGGCTCTACCCTGTATATCTATTAGTTGTGTAATAGACAGCATATTAAATCCCTCTTGCACCAGCATGCGTCTACGCAATATTTCTTTAACAGCTTTGGTGTCGAAACTCAACATTTCGGAGGAATATGCAACCCTTTTGGCTTCTATGTCTGCTGCTTCGTTTCCGCAAAAGATAAAGGGCCTCATTACAAATCAGGCGGTCCGGAAATAACGGTGGCGATAAACCCGCCGCCACCATTGTTTCCGGACCGCCTGATCCCGACTCCTGCAGGCGGGAGGTGATGTTCCCGCCAGGTTTGACCTGGCGGGTTTAACACCGCCCGCCTGCAGGCAGACGAGGAAACACACTGGCAGCATTACGAGATGCTGCCGGTGTTTCCATGATCCCCATTCCCATTGAGTGCCATAGGTCTCAATGGGAATGGGGATTAACACCATTCCCCTTCCGTGATTCTCGGAAAACCGGGGTTGTAATGCCCCGGTAATTCCGGGAATCACGGAGGCGGAATGGTAATACGAGTCCGGCGGTAACCAAGTGGTTTTACCGCCTCGGTTACCGCCAGACTCGTAATGAGGCCCAAAGTCTGTTTGTTTAGTCTGTGCTATGCATTTTACGACTGCTATGGCTACTGGGAGTTGTAGTGTCTTAATGAGCCTCTCCAATGAAGACGCATGTTACAAAGGAGTGCCGTCTGTGAGGAGATAACCCCTCCTTTTCTAACGTGACATCCCTGCGTGACCGGTAGACATCACATAGGCACTGTACACCGTCACTTCCTAATCCTTGTGTTTCTCTAGCTCAACAATAAGCGCTACCAATTCTGCTCCCTGTGCCGAAAAATGGTACGTAGTCTTGCATTCGACACTACCTCAAATTCACTATTTAATCTGTGTCTTACACCTGCGGATCCTGAATGCCTCTCCCCACTAGTTTGGTCAATTTTTAAAGAACCATCAATAAAGAGAATCTACCCACCCGCTAAAGCATTTTTCTTCTTTTCATACATGGTATATCATCATAGAATTCAACATAATTAGCACCGTCATGCCCACGATGACCTTCTTTTACAGGTTCAGCTATAAATAGCTGGGTTCACCATTTTACACCTTACAATTTTAATAGCTGGATTAGAAAAGATCACTTCATACACAAAAGCTCTTTGTGTCATCAATGTACCTTTGGGTTTCTCTAAAATGGCAAATATGGCGAGTTCCACATATAATGTTACAGCACAGCCCATGGTAATACTTGTGGACTTCTCAATTGCAAATGTGGCAGCAGCCAAATATTGTTTGCATGGAAAATGTCCTCTGATAACTGGATCTAAAATACCACTGTAATATGTTAAAGGTTTATGCCCTAGGGCTGTTCTTTGTGTGAGTACTGCTGTCATTACTGACCCATTGGTGTGTGAAAACGAATAAAATGATTTGCTATAATTGGGAATTCCTTGAACCGGAGCTGTACAGATTCCTCTTTTGAATTCCTCAGACCTTTCCTCCATTTCTTCAGTCCATTCTATCTTTTTGTTGCAACTTGTGCCCTCTTAAGCGCTTGCAAAAGTGGTTATGTACATGTACTGTAGTTGAATACCCAGGCCGTGCAATAATTGCATAAGCCCAGAAATTGCTGCATTTGCCTCACTGTTTTTGGCATTGGTGTTTTCATCATAGCCTCAAATCTTTCAGATGTCACCTTCTTTCCTTCATGAGAAATTAACGGACCTATGTACACCACCTCTTCCTGGCAATACTGTAATTTTTCCTTGTCTACTTTGTTTATTTTGTTTGCCAGTATAGTAATTAACTGAACAGAATCTTGTCTACATTCATTCTCTGTTTTAGTGCAGATTAATATGTCATCTACGTATTGAATTACCGCTGTAAGAGGATTCAATTCAACACTACAGCTAAGTCAATGCCTAGTCTGGGATACTGAATGGAAACCCTTATTAATATATCTTTATGTCCAGTTCATGCGTTCTGGATGACTACCCCTATATAACACCCCTCTCTTGGAATCCTCCTGACCCCACTGAGCCAAGAAGTAGTTCTGTTTTGCATGTTTAAAGGTTTATTTGATAATTTAAACAATATATGTATATATCACGCTTTATAATAATTTAATAATTGAATATCACACTTAATCTGAGCAGTAATCAATAATGGATAGTCTGGCACTAGCACACTTGTAAATAGGAACAGAAGAATAAGGTGGTAGAGAATACTATATATAAGTTCAGATGGATGTAATGTTGAATGAAAAATGCAATACAGAAAATACTCAATATGATTTCAACAAAACAATGTAATCACTTTTCTCTGGCAATCCCCTCCCCCCTTTATGCAATGCAAGGAAATGGAAGGAAAGCACACAGTTCTCAGAAATGCAATCAAATGTAATTCAGTTCACCCCAGCAAGCTTAGACTACAGAAGTTGGAAACACAGGCCCAAAATGCTTTTATATGTGCTGGCAATGAAGTGAAAAATATGCTAAAATGCTTTTAATTCCCTCTAGAGGTTCAGGGTGAGTGGTATCTAGTTAATATTAGTCCAGGCTCACTCTTGCCATGATTCAGGAATGATTGGCAGGTTAAACAAATGTTTTCTTTAACGGAAGGCAAGCAGCAGCAGATTTTTACACGTGGAGAAACTTGCAAATCGCGGCAAAATGTCAAATCGCGGCATATTTTTCCGAGTGCGCCGGGCGCGATTACAGAGGAACTACAAGGACTAGCAATATCGATTTGGGGTCCTAGGACATCCTAGGATCTCAGCTTCCAGATGAAAGTTACTGCAAGTCTCTAGGACAAACGGTCACGGAGATATGAGCGATTAAATAAAGGTCGTTTTTCAGATTTGAAATTTTAAAGTTCAAAAAGACAAGTGACAGCTAGCAACTAGAAAATGACAGGTGACAGTTAGGAGGCAGTTCTACTTAGATTAAATAGATTGAATTATATTATTTTAACTAAGAGATTGGTTCTGCACAGTTCTACTAGGTACTCACACTATATTCTTGAATTAAATGGGCCTCGCCACGGATCTGGTCAGGTTTTAGACTGGACTCTGGTCTGGTCTCTGCACTTCACAGTGATCTGGGTCAGCTCTGTTCTGCTGGTCTGGTCTGGGTCACTCTGGTTCTGGATATTGATAGATTTGAAGTCTGGATTTTTCTGCACAGCTTTCTCTAGAGATTGATGGAGGTAAAGTATGGATTTACCCGGCAGAGCGTCCCGCAGCAAATGGATTTGAAGGTCCCTATCTGTCCTGTCTGTCTGCTTTTATGTGTTTCGAAAATGGGTGTGTGTGCAGCATCACTAGACCCTACCCCTCTACACTTGCCATTGGCCCAATTCTCCCCTCTCCCATGATTGGGGAAGGAACTGTGAGTCAGAGTGATGCTGTAGGTTTTATGGGTCAGAGGATCCTCCCCTGTCAAATTGCACACAATCTATATTTGATAAAAAAAAACATATTTGCACAGGTACACATTAGTTTAAAATTACACGCACCCATCACATATCACAGGAGGTATACCCTGTCCAAATCTGCTCTTCCTGAGAGCTTGCATTCAGAAATGGCAATATTTTGCACTTTTTAACTGGTTTGCAATATCGGACATTACCCCAAATTTACACACATGTGCGCAAAGAGTATGGACATTAATTGATGAAGTGTCAGATTTTTCACATGCACACATTTTGAGTAATATCCTCTTTTCCGCTAAAACCCCCCTGAACATACCACCGGGTCCTAACACGTCTTAAAATGTGGGCAGAAAAATCACAAGAATTATGGTATCATTTAAATAATTTTCACAAGTCCGCTCTATGAATGATCCATCTTTTTCTAAAACCATATTCTGGCTATAGGGGTGTGTCTTTTCAGGTCACATGGTACAGAAACCAGTCTTTCCAGTTTCTGCCACGCTCAGAGACCCTGCCCCTCCCAGCTTCTGCCAAGAGGAAGCTGTTTTACGACATCTGCAATAAACTATCTGCCTGGATGAAGGGGGTTGCATTGTTCAGAGCTCCTGTATTCTGTGGGGGCTCCCCTTAATTCAATTATCAGAGAGATGGCATATCCTTAGTGTGGCCAGCAGGAAACAGCCAGGCCTGGGAAGTTACTTGTGAATCAAGTTTCACTCCTGATGGGGGTAATTGCCAGGCAAAATTGGAATCTCTTTAAGCCAGTTTTTAGCCACATGTCATTTCTGTTCCCCAGTTGTCTGCATTCAAATAACTAACATTTTTTACATATGCAGCTAGAATGCTGATTCTAAGTTTAAAACTATGACATTTAAACAATTGCAGCCTATGTGACACTCAAAAGTAGGTCACTCATTTATTTTAAACATTTGGATTTTTAATGTCTGTAGTTCAGTTAAACTTAAAACTGCTGACTCCATAGCTCAGCCAGTTTGGTTATAAGCACAGTTCTGGGCTCTTCATCTTCCCAGATTTTTGTAGGCACACAAAATTTCCTTCTGCCAAATGTCTGCTGGTGTTCAGTGAGATTTTTGGATGTGTTGCAAATAGGCATTTTGAGCTCGCATTCAGAGAAACAAAAGGTGATTTTAAAGTGCGGTTTTTCCTTTGGCACACATTTCACTCATGGCACCCCGGCCCATCCTGCTCGCACTAGTGGGTGGCAAGTTAGGCAACCATTTTAGTGTGCACAACTGCGCGGTTTTCATAGATTCTGGCGCACATGTGGGCTTTTTCGGCCATCTTGGATTTCCTAAGCCCACAGCACCAAATGTTGTAGCCTAATAGTCCAAACGTGGGTCAGGACACCCAACAAACCCCCCCGCCCGACGGCACTTGGATTGAGTCGAGGGGATGTCGGGTGCACAAGGGTTTTGACCCACGCACTGGTATGTCCGCATAATCTTCTTCCAATTCTGCAAATGGCACAGTTCAGCATCTTTTCCTCCATCCGGTCGGATCGATCGGTTCTCCTCGCCGGTCCTGATGGGAATATTGGGCGGTACCCTGGGCCCCCTTGCGTCATCCTCCCAGTCTCCGGATCATCCTCCTTGGCCGGTCTCCAGGTTTTCTTTCTCCTAGGACGACAAAGGAAGAGCGGCAATACCTACTCATAGACGCCTTTCCACCACTGTTGAGATAGTGGGGCAGCATATGCATTTCATCATAACGAAACATTACATTCTTATTTTGAAAAAAAAACAGTATAACTAAGAGACAGTTTCATGCAAATCACAATATTTTAGAGACTAGATGTGGTATGTTTTATGGTTGGAACTGAATTAGTCTGAGACAGTACCCGCTAGGATTCCAAAGGATTCCTCCAGTTGTTGCAGAGTGTGCCTGGGATGGCAACATTTCAACTGGTTTATGTGGTCCCACTTGTCTTCCCCCGCTGCCAAAGGACCTTTGGGGATGTGGATTTTGTAGGCCACAGGGGAGATCTTGTCGATGATCTCAAAGGGTCCCTTCCATGTAGGCAAAAATTTTCGCTGTTTTGCCTGGTTTCTTTGGAAGTTGTATAGATAGACCCGGTCCCCCACCTGATATTCCTTCCTGGAAGTCTTCAGGACATAGTGGGTCTTCATGCTATCAGCCGATCTTTCTAGATTCCGCTGAGCATAAGCAAAAGCATGTTGAAGGTGTTTCCTTAAATTCTCCACATACTCATGAGTTGTGGAGGCATTTACCAGTGTCTGCTCTTGGGTCCTGTAGAGCAAATGCTGAGGAAGCACCATCTTGCGCCCAGTTATCAACTCAAATGGTGACATTTTGGTTGCAGATGAAGGGGTAGAGCTGATGGCCATTAGGACCAGAGGTAATCGGATATCCCAACTTGGCCCAGAATCTGCCACAAACTTTTATAAGATGCTCACAATTGTCCGGTTGTAGCGTTCCACTGCTCCAGAAGAAGCTGGCCTGTAAGCAATATGCAACTTCCTTTTGACCCCCAGTATCTCCCACATCTTTGTCATTACTTCAGTGGTGAAGTGGCTACCCCTGTCTGACTCAATCCTTTGAGGTAGACCAAAATGGGAAAAGATGTGGTTAATCATCAGGGCAGCTGCAGTTTCTGCCTTGCAATTTGGGGCTGGGAGACATTCCACCCACTTGGTAAACAAGCATGTCACAGTCAACATGTACTTATTCCCCCTAGCAGAGCGAATCACGGGGCCTACAAAGTCGATTTGTAAATCTGACCATGGCAGTATCATCCCCCTCTTTTGGAGGGGTGCACGGTGCGTGAGGGATGATGGCTGAAATTGTGTACACACAAGACACCCCTTCAAGTATTGGTCGAGGTCCTGCCCCATGTGTGGCCATTATGCAACCTCTCTTAAGATTTCCAATGTTGTGTGAAACCCCCTATGACCGGCGGTGGCCGCATCATGGGCGTGACTTAACATCAGGCTTCGGAATGAGGTAGGAACCACCCACTGATCGTGGCCAGCTTTGGATTTCCTTACCAGCAAACCGTCTTGGATCCGGAACATTTTTGGACATTTCATCAACACTCTTAGGTCCTCTTTCCCAATGTAATCGGTATCCGTCAGGGGAAAGTTCTCAGGGTCCTCAAGGTGTTGGTAAAACTTACCAATAATTGGATCCCCCTTCTGAGCTGTAATCAAATCAGCATCAGGGGTCTCCTTGCTCCATTGGGCAATTGAAAGGTCGTTGTGAGCATTTGTCTGGGACCTAGTGATAGCAGTGACCTGGATTTCCCCCAACAGGGACTCAATCTCAATTAGATCCCCTTGGATGGCCCCGGTTTTGGCCAGCTGATCAGTTAAGTCATTTCCAGTTTTGTCTGGTCCCTCTACTTTGGAATGACCCTTGATCTTTTTCCAATAGATGGTCATCTCATTCGAAGTGACCAGATCATCAATGTTTTGGATCAACTTCCCATGTTTCAAGGGTTTGTTGTTAGCACATAACATGCCTCTGGTTTTCCAATTAACCAGGTGCTCCACGAACCCGTTCCGTAAATAATCCGAATCTGTGATTATGACCAGTTCGTGGAGTTGATGCTGGACAGCAGTGAGGATGGCCTGATGCACAGCCATCAATTCTGCCACCTGACTACTTCGGGGACCAATTTTGTATCCAGCGGAGGGTTCTGGGGACTCATTCACCCATGCATTCCCTACGCCAGCCACCAGTTCTTTCTCCCCGCTGTTGTCAACATGGTAAGAGCATCCATCCACATAGACAGTGGGCATTCCCTCACACTTGTCTTCTTCAAAGACTTTGTGGGGGGAATTAAGGTATGCCTCCATGTTGTCCTTTATTTTTAGACTTTCGTCCTCGAGACAGTTTTCTCTGGCACAATCATGCAAGTCAGCCAGACCTTGCGCGAGGGGACTCTTCTTGTTTTGGCCATATCTGACCTCCACAGGAAAGCCTTGCATTGACAGAATCCAGGAAGTAATTCGGGAATTACTCACATTTCCGGCCCGGATTCTGTCACTTTGGAGATATTGCAGAGGCTGGTGTGGAGTCTCCACTATGATGTGTTCCCCCTGGATAAACGGGCGGTAATTCTTCAATGCCCACACCGTTGCCAGGAGTGCCTTCTCACAATCGTTGAATTTTTCCTCCACAGAGGATAAAGTTTTGCTCGCATAGGAGATTACTTTATTGACCTTGTCATGCTTTTGGTATAATACTGCCGTCAAGCACGTATTAGAGAACCCCGTCTCCAGGAAGAACTCCTTGTTTCTGACACGGTAAGCTAGGCAGGGCCCACCTGAGAGGCTTCTTTTGAGTTGTCTTACTGCCTCGGCTTGTTCTGGACCCCATTCCCACTTGACCCCCCCCTTCAGGAGATGAATCAGGGGTCTGGTGATCTCTGCGTAGCCCTCAATGAACTTTCTGCTGTAATTAGTCAGTCCAAGGAGGCTCCTTAGTTCCCGCAGAGTTGTGGGGTCTTTCAGTTTCTGAAGTGCTTCCACTTTCTTTTCCTGGGGACAGAGACCCTGAGGAGTAATCTCATGCCCCAAGAAATTAACACGGGTTCTACACCACTGTGCTTTCTGAAAGGAAAGTTTTGCTCCGGCGGCCCTCAACTGCGTCAGAACATAACGGATCTCCGCTATGTGTTCCTCCACAGATGAACTTTTGATGAGGACATCATCTACATAAGCCAGGTTACCCCTCGCACCCAGGTCGGGCATGGCCTTATGTAGGAAAATATTGAACTCATTACCGGAGTTAAGGTATCCGAAGGGAGTCCGGGTCCATGTGTACTGCTGGCCCCCAAAGGTAAAAGCCAGTTTGTATTGGTCCTCCCTGCTGACAGGCACGGTCCAGTATCCATTGGTCAGGTCTATTGCAGTGAATACCTGTGACCCCTGGATCTGGGCCAGCCCTTGGTCAATGTAGGGCAGAGGCCATCGGGAAGTATGGACCCGTTTGTTGAGCTCCCTAAGGTCAGCGCAGAGTCTCCACTGGCCGTTTGGCTTTAATATTCCCAGCACCGGATTATTGAAGGTGCTGTGGATGGGACGGATTATTCCCCTGGACTCAAGGTTCTTAATTATTTCAGTAAGGGACTCCATTGATGCGAGAGGCAAGCGATATTGCTTCACAAACACTGGAGTCATGCCAGGGTCCGTGGGGATTGTTGTTGTGTGGATGTCGGTGCGACCACAGTCATATGAGTCTACCGCAAAGAGATCTTGGAAATCCAAGAAAACTTGTTTCAACTTTTGCTTTTGTTCCAGAGTCACACAGGCATCAGCTTGGTTGACTCTCTCTTCCACCATCTGCCTGAAGCCTGGAAAGACTTCTGGTTTGGCTATCTCCGCGGCCTCCTCCAGCTGGGTGGAGAAGTCCCTGGTCAGAGTGTTGATTTGGACCGGAGGCTTCAGGTGGGACAGGCAGCCCTCATGGACCTGGAAAATCACCTCATCCCTCCTGAAGTCACAAGTCACATCTTCCTTACCATAGGGGCAGGAAGTGTACACCAGGAAGTTCCCCCCATGCCGGGTAAAAATCGTGTCTGGTGTTGTATTGTCATCACTGTCACTGTCAAAGCAGTCCTTGGGGATTGGCCCTAACAGTTCATTACCTAAATCTATGGAAAAATGTCGGTCATCAACCGCCATTCCAATAATGGTGCCTGCGGCTAGAGTAATACTCTTTAAGTCGCTGTTATCCACCTCTATTGGAATGGTGTCATGTTCTATGTTGACTAATGGAGTTGGGTTTACCCCCAACCCTTGCTGTTGGAGAGAAGCGTTTAGATGTATGTAAGCATCAGGGTTTTTCAAATGTTGTCCTCTTTTAACTTTCACTTCCAGGGAGAATTGTCGGGTCCTTTCTGGGATGGTGACTTCCTCTTTAATCTGAATTTCAACTGCATAAGGTAGCAATTGAGCTGACCTAAATGCTTTTTCTGGATCATCAAAGCCCATGGGATTATCCGCTAATCGGGACCAAGCTTTGAAGTTTATTAGGTCCAAACTAATGGCAAAGCGATTGAGAATGTCACTGCCTAAGTAAAAGGCAGCAGGGACGTCTCGCACGACCCAACAATTGTGGACTATGCTCTTGTTGCCAATGGAGATTTTGAGCATACACCTGCTTGGCAGGAGATGTTTGGAATTAGGCGCTTCCAGGTCCATTTCCCATTTGTCTATCAGTTTGAATGTGGGAATGGCTGGATCTTTTGGGAGTTGGCGAAACATGGCTTCGCTGATGAAGCTCTTACCATTGTTCACGCACACTCGAGCGAGAACAGAGTCCTTCCCATCATTTAACTGAACAGGGATGAACAACTGCTCTCCAATTTGCTGAATATCAGCCAGGCTCTGAGCTGATTTCACATCTTTCTGGACTATAGGAGTGGGAGTTTCTGATTGTGGATTAGTATGGAATCTCAGAGTGTTTCCTTCCAGCGTGGAGTACCACTTTAGACTGGAAGGAAGGTTGATTTTCAGAAATAGAGAGGACCCTCCATCACCAGTCTGTTGTCCTACCGCTATTACTGTCACGTCTGGAATTTGGCTATTCTGGAAGTGAAATTCTACTTGGTCAGATTTTTGTTCAACCATGTGGCAGGTGCCGTTTAAACTAACATGGTTGACACTCTGTTTTAATTTTATTGGTCGGCTAGTCTGGGTCCAGAGGACCTTGTTTACGCAATCTATTAGGGGTGACAACCTTCTCAGGAGGTCATTCCCTAGTAAACAAGGGGTGCCCTCTGGAGTCACAACTATGACCGGGTGTTTCACCTTGTGTCACCCGATCTTAATGTCCAAGTCTGCTGTCCCCTCGACGGGAATTTCCTTCCCGTCAAAGTTCTGGAGTTGGCCAGGAAGAGAGGTGAGAGGAATTTGGTAATTCTCTCCCCTTCCTGCATTCAGTTCGTCAAAGGCCCTTCTGGACAGAAGGGTAGCTTGAGATCCAGCGTCCACCAGTGCCAAAATTGTCCCCTGCCCCTGTACTTGTACCGGGGCATAGTATCTTCCCTCCTTCTCCTCAAGGGGGCACAGATAATGCACATTTTTGGACAACTGGTGGGCTAACTTTCTGGTTTTGGACATCGCTAGCGAAGAGATTTGGGCGGAATTCTGTGGAGAGCCTTGGGAATCTGAAAGAGAAATGGCAACTGGAGATCAGAGTCATTGTGGGTTCCCCTGGCTCCGGTTCTGGGCCGCCCCCCCCTTTTTGGAGGCAGTCACCAGGATGGGTTTGAACCAGGGGATTTTCTTGCTGTTGGTTCTGGGATGAGATGGTGGGCGGCGGTAGCTCAGTCTCCCCATCTCCCCAGTCTGGATGCGCATCCCTAGGGACCCATTTTTCTTTGGGAGGAGCTCCCCCCTCTCTGAAGGAGAAGATCTTTTTCCCAGGATCCTCTGAGGATCCCTCTCCCTCAAATTGGAAGATCTGTACCTCCTCCTCAAACTGAGTCTGTTTGGGTCTTTTGTTTCTCCTACCCCCCCTCTGCTCCTTAGGAGGCAGACTTTCAGGGGCAAGAGATTTTGTTTCCGGTTCCTGGGTTTCCAGGGGCTGTTTACAAGTGAGGAAGGAAGCTTCCTCCAAGGCTTTACACCCCCCTACCCTTTGTGCCTCCTCCCTGGGAACCGGTGAGTTATCGGGGTGCTGCCCCCGTCATTGTTCTGGAGCACCAGGTCCAGAGTTGGGTGCGTTCTGCGCCGGCATGCCGATCTGAGGGTTCTGCTGAGCCCTCAGTATGTGACCCAGATCCCGCGCCATGTTTTGAACCTGGCGCTCTAACTGGGAAACCCGCTCAGGCTGATACGGGGCCCTGTTTTCTCCCCTGGGCTGATCCCGGGAAGGGTAGCTATCCCTTCTTTGGTAGTACCCCTGGTTGGGAAGATTTGGATACCCCTCCACCCTTGGCCTCCCCTCTCCCGGATTCGGTTGTCTGGGCTCATGGAATTGGGGAAAGAAGGGTGGAGGATTTTGGGGTTGGAAGTTGGGTGGATTCCTGGGGAAAAAGTTCTGCCCAGGATTTGGAGAATTTCTGCCCTCCGGTGGGAAGTTAGGAGGGAAGTTCCCTGGGTTAGGTGCTTGGTTGGATCCCCCCCCTTGGGCTGGAGGAGTCCACACATAACCCAGGATGGGTCGATTTCCCTTGTAACGGGGATTTACATAATCAGGAGAGCGAGGGACCCCATTTGTGGGACTACCTCCTTGACTCCCTGTTTGTGACTGGCCCGAGGACCTTCTGGGCCTAGCATTATTAGGTGCAGGTAGGTTTTTAGGCCCCCCCATCTCCAACTCTAAAATGGGGGTGACCTTTACCTCTGCCACCTTGGCCGATGCAGGGGTGTTGTTGGCTTTGGGGTTTTTGGGCGCATTATTTTTATTTTCTATTGGCTTCTGCACCTCATAGATGCGGGTCGCCTGTTCAATGACCCAGTCTAAAGATCTTTTCTCGTGAAAATCCCTCACGAGCTGGGTCATTATGTATTTGGGCAAGGCATGGAAAAACATATTAATAAATTCTCTTCTATCCGTGCGCACCCTTCTTGTGGTCTGTGCAAAAGCACGCTTTAACTCCTGCACAAATTCTTGTGGGGCCTGATCCTCCCCACATTGTAAATTGTAGGCTGCCTTGCGAGCCTCTTGAGGATTTCTATGAGTAGAAAAATGTTTCAAGATGGCCGCCTTATAGGTGGACCATCTTAAATGATTTTGGTCCTCCAGCCCTGAAAAGAAACTGGAGTACTCTGGGAAGAATGTCCACTTTACATATTGGATACAGCTTTGGCTGTCCTTCAAATGAAAAGTCTCCATCATTTGCTCATAGAGCTCCAAGTGTTCCCAAACAGAATACTTGGCGTTCTTATGATAAGGCGTGATGACACTCCTGATTGCCTTAATCTGTTTCAATGGGTCCTTAATTAAGGCCCTTTTTGCCTTATTGGCCTTTTTGGTTCGGGTAACCCTGGTCCATTCATCTTCTGACTCAGAGGCACTGCTCCCAGAGGTTCCCGTCTGTTCTTCCAGGTTTTCCCGGATTCTGCGAGCCTGGGAATGGCTGGCAGAATGTGGGGACCTGGTCTCCTGTGTCCTGTACCGCTCAGAGGAGTCTTCAGATCCCTCCTTGCTGCCAGGATTTGATGGGTACCCCCCCCCACTGACCTAACTGGGCAGAGGTTTTCAGGATGCCCTTAATGGGCCTACTCACCTGGGGGTCCCCATCAAATTGCACTGTGCTTGGGTGCCCATACCCGGATGCCAGCCCCTCCATTCCTGGGTGGTTCTGGCCTATGAGCCCCATGCTTCTGGCTGGATAGTAATCTGCCATCCCTGTGGCCCTGTGCTCATGTGCGCCAGGGGACATGGGGGTGTCAGAGTCCAGGGACTGAGAGAACTAAAGGCCTCTGGTACTAGGGCTCCTGGGGTTATGCTCAGGAGTTTCTCTTTCCCAGCGAACCTCATCTCTATCCGCCCCTGCTCCCTGTTGCAATGCAAGAGCCTGCGCCTTCAGTTCCTCAGTTAAGGCCTTACTAGACTCTATCAGTCTCTCCTGCATCGCTACCTGTTGTTGGAGTCTATCATTGTGCTGGCAGAGAGCCTCATTCTCTCTCTGCGTTTCCTGATTGGTCCTGGAGCACTGGGCCAGTCTTTGCTGCAGGAGGGTTACCTCCTGAGCTGTGTCCCTATTGGCCTGCTCCTGTCTTGCCAGAGCCTCCTCCACCCTCCTGGTGTGCTCTAGCAAGTCCTGGTGTTCTTTTTGGAGGTCACCCAGTCCCTGGTGGGCCAGGTGATTTTCTTCCATTTTTCTTCTTAAGTGGCAGACTTCCTGGCCTAAGGTATCCCTTTCCTGACTAAGAGCCTGCATCTGTGCCGCCAGGTCGTCCCTTTGCCTTTGGAAGGCACCAGCTTTCTGGCGCTCCTGTTCAAACTCTGCCTGGGAATCCAGGTCTTTCAAAATCAGTTTATTGCTCTCTGCCTTCTCCCTATCTAGGTGGCTTTGCAGGGTGACTACCTGCTCAGCACATGCCCTATTGAAGTCTAACTGTTGCTCCAGCTTTTTCTGGCTCTGCAGTAGGGAGTCCAAACCTTCTTGGTACTCCTTCTGCAAGGCCAGAAATCTGGTATCCTGGTCAGCCTTTTCCTGTTGCAGGATGTCCATATCCCTCTTTATTTTAATGATGTGCTCTCTACTCTCATTTTCTGACTCCTGGCTCCCCTGCAGCCTCTGCTCAGAAGAGATCAGGTCAGATTGGACCTTCTCTAACGCCATCTGTCGCTTATTCGCCAGATCTTGGCTTTCAGTACATTTATCCTACATGTCTCCCATATATAGGTACAGGTATGCCGCTATCCTAACCATCTTGTCTTGTTCATCCTTAGCTTTAGGAGCCATGTATAGTTCACTCAGGGCCACATGTAGGGGACCCTGATCTCCCCATATATCTGACCCTGTTTCAGTGACCTGTTGCGTGATGGCCTGCAACCAGACCATGCGGTCCTGGTGAGTCCACTCACCTCTCACAAATAACTTATGTAAGAAGTGCTCTCTGGCTATTTTCATGTCTACTAAGGTCGTCATTCTAGAGATTGGTCTCTGTCCTGACTTACAGAAATTAGTATTTTATTTTTGAAAAACAGACCTTTTTCTTAGAGCGTTCCTTTGAGGAGTGCTTTACAGCGTAACACAGCGTGGTGATCCGACCGGATAGTGTATCTGGTCAGCTGGCACACTGTATTAATCTGCACAAGTGATAGATCTAACCCAAACGTCCGGCACGAGCCCCCAATTTGTAAGAGGATTCAATTCAACACTACAGCTAAGTCAATGCCTAGTCTGGGATACTGAATGGAAACCCTTATTAATATATATTTATGTCCAGTTCATGCGTTCCGGATGACTACCCCTATATAACACCCCTCTCTTGGAATCCTCCTGACCCCACTGAGCCAAGAAGTAGTTCTGTTTTGCACGTTTAAAGGTTTATTTGATAATTTAAACAATATATATATATATCACGCTTTATAATAATTTAATAATTGAATATCACACTTAATCTGAGCAGTAATCAATAATGGATAGTCTGGCACTAGCACACTTGTAAATAGGAACAGAAGAATAAGGTGGTAGAGAATACTATATATAAGTTCAGATGGATGTAATGTTGAATGAAAAATGCAATACAGAAAATACTCAATATGATTTCAACAAAACAATGTAATCACTTTTATCTGGCAATCCCCTCCCCCCTTTATGCAATGCAAGGAAATGGAAGGAAAGCACACAGTTCTCAGAAATGCAATCAAATGTAATTCAGTTCACCCCAGCAAGCGTAGACTACAGAAGTTGGAAACACAGGCCCAAAATGCTTTTATATGTGCTGGCAATGAAGTGAAAAATATGCTAAAATGCTTTTAATTCCCTCTAGAGGTTCAGGGTGAGTGGTATCTAGTTAATATTAGTCCAGGCTCACTCTTGCCATGATTCAGGAATGATTGGCAGGTTAAACAAATTTTTTCTTTAACGGAAGGCAAGCAGCAGCAGATTTTTACACTGGGAGAAACTTGCAAATCGCGGCAAAATGTCAAATCGCGGCATATTTTTCCGAGTGCGCCGGGCGCGATTACAGAGGAACTGCAAGGACTAGCAATATTGTTTTGGGGTCCTAGGACAGCCAAGGATCTCAGCTTCCAGATGAAAGTTACTGCAAGTGTCTAGGACAAACGGTCACGGAGATATGAGCTATTAAATAAAGGTCGTTTTTCAGATTTGAAATTTTAAAGTTCAAAAAGACAAGTGACAGCTAGCAACTAGAAAATGACAGGGACAGTTAGGAGGCAGTTCTACTTAGATTAAATAGATTGAATTGTATTATTTTAACTAAGAGATTGGTTCTGCACAGTTCTACTAGGTACTCACACTATATTCTTGAATTAAATGGGCTTCGCCACGGATCTGGTCAGGTTTTAGACTGGACTCTGGTCTGGTCTCTGCACTTCACAGTGATCTGGGTCAGCTCTGTTCTGCTGGTCTGGTCTGGGTCACTCTGGTTCTGGATATTGATAGATTTGAAGTCTGGATCTTTCTGCACAGCGTTCTCTAGAGATTGATGGAGGTAAAGTATGGATTTTCCCGGCAGAGCGTCCCGCAGCAAATGGATTTGAAGGTCCCTATCTGTCCTGTCTGTCTGCTTTTATGTGTTTTGAAAATGGGTGTGTGTGCAGCATCACTAGACCCTACCCCTCTACACTTGCCATTGGCCCAATTCTCCCCTCTCCCATGATTGGGGAAGGAACTGTGAGTCAGAGTGAGGCTGTAGGTTTTATGGGTCAGAGGATCCTCCCCTGTCAAATTGCACACAATCTATATTTGATAAAAAAAAACATATTTGCACAGGTACACATTCGTTTAAAATTACACGCACCCATCACATATCACAGGAGGTATACCCTGTCCAAATCTGCTCTTCCTGAGAGCTTGCATTCAGAAATGGCAATATTTTGCACTTTATAACTGGTTTGCAATATCGGACATTACCCCAAATTTACACACATGTGCGCAAGGAGTATGGACATTAATTGATGAAGTGTCAGATTTTTCACATGCACACATTTTGAGTAATATCCTCTTTTCCCCTAAAACCCCCCTGAACATACCACCGGGTCCTAACACGTCTTAAAATGTGGGCAGAAAAATCACAAGAATTATGGTATCATTTAAATAATTTTCACAAGTCCGCTCTATGAATGATCCATCTTTTTCTAAAACCATGTTCTGGCTATAGGGGTGTGTCTTTTCAGGTCACATGGTACAGAAACCAGTCTTTCCAGTTTCTGCCAAGCTCAGAGACCCTGCCCCTCCCAGCTTCTGCCAAGAGGAAGCTGTTTTACGACATCTGCAATAAACCATATGCCTGGGTGAAGGGGGTTGCATTGTTCAGAGCTCCTGTATTCTGTGGGGGCTCCCCTTAATTCAATTATCAGAGAGATGGCATATCCTTAGTGTGGCCAGCAGGAAACAGCCAGGCCTGGGAAGTTACTTGTGAATCAAGTTTCACTCCTGATGGGGGTAGTTGCCAGGCAAAATTGGAATCTCTTTAAGCCAGTTTTTAGCCACATGTCATTTCTGTTCCCCAGTTTTCTGCATTCAAATAACTAACAATTTTTTACATATGCAGCTAGAATGCTGATTCTAAGTTTAAAACTATGACATTTAAACAATTGCAGCCTATGTGACACTCAAAAGTAGGTCACTCATTTATTTTAAACATTTGGATTTTTAATGTCTGTAGTTCAGTTAAACTTAAAACTGCTGACTCCATAGCTCAGCCAGTTTGGTTATAAGCACAGTTCTGGGCTCTTCATCTTCCCAGATTTTTGTAGGCACACAACATTTCCTTCTGCCAAATGTCTGCTGGTGTTCAGTGAGATTTTTGGATGTGTTGCAAATAGGCATTTTGAGCTGGCATTCAGAGAAACAAAAGGTGATTTTAAAGTGTGGTTTTTCCTTTGGCACACATTTCACTCATGGCACCCCGGCCCATCCTGCTCGCACTGGTGGGTGGCAAGTTAGGCAACCATTTTAGTGTGCACAACTGCGCGGTTTTCATAGATTCTGGCGCACATGTGGGCTTTTTCGGCCATCTTGGATTTCCTAAGCCCACAGCACCAAATGTTGTAGCCTAATAGTCCAAACATGGGTCAGAACACCCAACACCGCGCTCTTGAGTTCAATGTTGCCTAAATCCATCTGCAGGGCCCTATTAAAGATTGACGCGACTCACAATACCCTTGAGGTAAATGAGTATGATTTAGTCTCCTTTGTCTAAACGTAAAGGAAGTAAGGTCTTGTGAGTCTTTGTGCAACAGGATCGAGAAAAACAATTATTTTCATGTCTATCACCGTGTAGTATTTAACTTCAAATGGAATGCTACACAACATTGGTGCAGGATTCAGAACTAATGGAAACTCTGCTTTTACAATCTGATTAAGAGGGGGCAAGTCCTGGATAAATCTCCATGACCCACCTTTAGATGTCTTAATCGGATACACCGCAGTATTGCACAGGGACTACGATGGCACTAGGATTCCCTGATTCATCAACGCTGAAATATTTTCAAATATACCTTTATAAGCTTCTAAAGACATGGGGTATTGCTTTGCTCGGTGTAAAATTGCTCCCGATTTACAATTTTATTTTAACGTCCCCTTTTTCCTTCAAAAGGCCTACGTCATATGGGATCACATTCCAAAGGACACTTGGCACGTTTTCTAAGTATTCCTGAAATAACGCTGGTCTTTGCCGCATCAGTGCCATCTGCTGTGGGACTTCTCTTTTCTCAATCTTTATCCAGTATGTAATGCTTACACAAAATACTACCCCATCATCTATGCGTTCATCTCTGAACATATCTTCATCTATTATATCAGTTAATCTGTGTCCCTCTTCAAGAGCTATCACTGTTCTCCATGCTCTGCCTTCATCATCTACTCCTTAAAGCATCGCTATTTCCCCTTGTACTATAGCTGCTTCCAGTTCTATAGGAATATTGGACCCTTTTTCCTCATCAATATGCACTTGTGATCTAATTATAAATTCATTACATATCCTCCCAATTTTCCTTACTAATCCAGGTAGCCATCTTAATAAAATGCTCACCCCATTCCTGAAGACTTCAGTATCTAGCAGAACTCTTCGTAGAGCCACTTGTCCTGTAAATGCCAGTATAAACTCCCCTGCATTTAAATGGTGTATTCCTGGAGTGAAGCACACAATTCCTTGATCAGTAAATAAAATTGTCATGTTAAGTTTGTCATCAAATCTCTACCCAGAATGTTAAATGACGTTTGCTGCGAATATAACAAGGGTACAGACATGTCACATTCCCCTATAGAAACAGGTAATTTATCAGTAGAAGGAACTAGATTTGTAGCCCCAGAGAACCCTTGAGTATTCATGGCAATACCTGACATCAGCAGTCAAGTCCTAATAAGAAAAGTGGGTGGACTCTTGAACATATGCAGTGTGGTGTGACATCACTAGAAATTAGCATGCCAAGGTGACATATGCACATTTTATTCAACTGGCTTTCCATAACCAAGCAAATGGCCTTTGCATTTCATAAACCCAAAACCCACCAAAAATGAAGAGAGGATATTTTCTTCTTAAAGTGCCCTGGAACATGCAGTCCCAAAATATGTTATGTAAACTTTAGTTGTATTGTATTTTTCATTATGTTACACTGTGGGATATTTTGACCCACTCCAATGTGCCTCAATACATCACTTTACTGCAATGGTGAAGGAAATAGCCCAAAATTACTGTGCTGACTCCTGTGCATGCCAAACTCTTCAAAACTGCGTTTGTGTCACAACCAGAAAAAGGCTGCACACCCTTCCACACATATTTCAGGTGGGGTGAAAACGGAGTCCTCACTGCAGGAGCATGCCAATGGGCTCTGCCACATTTTACATGGAGCAAAGTGAATGAAACAGCCTCATTGTGCTGAAAACCCGAAAATGCCTTTTAAAATGACATTTTCCTAATCTTACAAAGTGCTGTTTTGGTGCCAAATCCATTCATTTCTCATACACCATGATGATCAAAAAGGCCCTGCAATGCTCAGGATCATCCATGGTGGCTCATAGGAACCGGGCCTCATTTGAATGATATCTTCTGGCAACAGTATATTTGTAAGAGCAAACCAGGGACTGTGTTTTAATTTGTCCACGGGAAACTCGGCTAAAACTTTGCAACAAGTATCAAGAGTCAGCTGTCCAGAGTAAGAATCTAAAACAAATGCATGATACATGTATCCATGCTGCAAACCATTCCAGCACTCAAGGGAAGGTCTAGGGCTGACTAAAATGGGTATTTGCTACAGAAGAAAACCAAATTTAAAAGAAATAAATAAATGTGTTTTTCTTTCCTGAATGAAGAGCAAAATCGCCTATTTTAAAATAATATTATTGTGAAAAGGCTTGATTATTCAAGCATGTGAAAGGATTTGCTACTGTTAGAAATACATATATATATACTGTTTAATTCTATAGGTTTAAAGTTAAGATTTAAAAGTATACATCAAAGCAAAAACCCAGCCTGAATGGCAAACTATGTCATAGAAAAAAAAACTACTATCCCAGATTCCAGAGTGCCAGCCCTGAGAAAGGGTGACACCTCATACACCTCTGGAACAGGAAATGCGAATTTCCAGCATGGGGGCTTTGAATCTCAAGACAATGGGGGATTCCCCAGTGCATCAGACATTTGTCTTTGCCGAAGGCTGAGACAATATCAGGCTAAGATTCTCACCTGTCAAGTGTGAAAGGCAGGAAACTTCAGTCAAAGTGAGAGGTGCCTCTTTCTACTTCAAAGGAAATTGACAGCTGCTGCTAGTTGAAAGAAAAGAAAAAACTGCTAAGGACATGTGGTGTTTAAATGCCTATTTGTAACTCAGCTTTAAAGACATTTAACTTTGCCACAAGAATGAGGAGGTATCTGAAAGTTGGTAGTTTTAACTCTAATTTTATACTCTTTCGTTGAAGACGTGATTGAACCCTGTACTGCATAAGGAACTGAAATTTTGAAGAATAACCGTTTGTGGGGAAAGTATTGAATGTACGCACTTGACACTTTGTATACATATCCCAGGGGTAAAAGCGCATCTATGTACAAAATTGAGAAATTTTAGGCCAAATCTTTCATGGTTAAAATTGTCAAAATGTCGCAGAAAGCCAAAACCAGGTCCCACAGACTGGGGATTTGGATTGTTTCATCTTGTGGAAATCTTAAGTTATCCATCCTACTTCGAGTGATCCAACTGGTTCCGCCAGGAGAGGACACTGGGGATTTGGTGTTGAAGTCATGAATCCACTCCAGAACTTATTTTGTCCCTCCTTGGTGTTCTAGCCAGAATGCTCTAGTCATAGAGTAAACTATAGTAAATATTTTCTTGTCCAAAACAGAGTTCTTTTCTGTTTTCACTGCCCGATATTTTCTAAAAACACCTCTCATTCAACCTTACATATCTTCCTCAGTTTAATAGCTAGAGACTTAATTACAACTGTGACTTAAGACCTGTAGCGACATCCCAACAATGTTTAGTGAATTTTAGGCAGGAATTCGCATTTCTGCAAAGTTTTACACGTGTGATTCTTCTTTTCAATTATTTCCAATCTTCCATTAAGATTCAAAGTGTGTACTTTTGCGCAAACTATAGCTCATGATTGTTAGCACCTTTCCAATGTTGCTCCCATCAAAATCTATATTGATTTAAGGATTTTTGCACACTTTTCATTGTTTTGATAAGCCATTTTCGAATGTCATTTTAAAAAGTGTAAGATTACAAACCTGTTTTCCTCGCTTGTTTGGGGAGGGATGGTGGTATTTAAATTTTTTGTACTGTTCTGTGTACTCTTCTTACTCACATCTGTTCAGAATTGCTTATTTGTGGGTTAAGGAATTTTGCAGGGGGAAATCTTAACTCAAGTGCTATCTTTCAAACAAGCCAAAACTGTTCTTTTCTCTGATGTTTCATATTCTGTGTTGCTAAAAGTGAACTGAACTGCCTTACATGCCTTATTATCTGTTATTGTCACCACATTGGTGATTGCTGCTCCCTATTCCAAAGCACGCTTGATTTGAATTTTAAATAAATAAATTAATATTACCTTTACCAACCAGCATGAGTCCTGGTCCATTGTGACCTGGGGTATTTTGAGAAGGGGTGTGATATGAGTGGTATATCACTCAGAATATTGAACCTATAGACATAATAAAATAAGTATTTCATTTGTGCGCTGCATACTAGGCTGAGACCAGGGTGTATCGCCTGATTAAAACACTTAACAACACAATGCAGTGGTGAAGTGCCTAGCCTGCAACCCTTGCAACGGCAGGTTTAAAACTCCAGGTTGGCATAAGTTCAAAGAAGACAGTCATATGTTCTCATTTTACATACAACCTCTAAAATACCCAGGGGAACTGAGTCCACCCTCTGAAAAAAGACATTGGGTATTTTCCCTCCCTTATAAAAGAGGGAGTCGCCCCAGTGTCTACAAGAAAAGAAAAGGATTTGCCTCCTCTCGACCCTTGGTTCCTCTTGGGGGTCTGGTGTTACTGATAGTACTGAACACATCAAGTCACCCTGTGAGAAGTCCTATTCAATGTACAAATTCATCCCTGTCCACGTAAAAGGGTTCCCTCCTACCACCCCCTATCCGTGGTGTGAGTATTTGTCCTGTGTTCGCATTCTGTTGTGTCTGCATGGGGGCTTGTTGTGATTGCCTTTGGGTTGGGTACATTTCCACTGAGCCCTGCTGCTGCGCCTGCTGTGATTGTGGCAACTGTGTCTGATAAGATGTGTGATCCTGGGCAAAACCCTCTCTTTTTTGTGTACTATATGGCATGGATAAGCAGTCTCCCCTCTTGAAGATTGTCCACTTTGTTGCATGTTTCCTACAGACACACTTAATATGCCCTATTATCCCACAATTCCAACACACTGGGGGTGGCCGTCTGGCCAACTCTCCATTACATTCTCCCTGAGTATTCTGAACATTTTGAGGCATTTTGAAATCCACCTTGGGTGTTCTGAAATCCACCTCCTTTTTCTCTAAATCCTCTGGAACCCCTTCCTCGTGGGCAAAACCCATACCCACTTTGATTCACTGGGTCTACATTATTCACCTGTGATGCACCCGTTATTTCTTGCATTCCTCCTCTTAAATCCACTTGCCAAGACTGCCCCTTATCTAGCAAATTTTGACAATTTCTTCTGTACTAACTTGTCTTCCACAATTTTTCTGATCTTATCTTTCTTTCTATTCTTCTCTTGTAATAATCAGCAATGATGCACAATAGTGAACCCTATCTCTGCCCACAGCTTTGCTTTCATTCCTACTTGTTTTTGCATTTGTCTCTGCACTTGTTCTGGCAATCCCTGACACAAGATATGATAGAATAGTGCCACTGTTTTTTCCCAAGGCTCACGTGTCTGAAGATGCATTTCTCTTGAATATCCTGAATATAAGCAATAGGGTATTCAGCTTCCTTCATTTTACATGTCACAATTGCCCCCGTATCTGATGTATCAGGATACTGTACCCTGAGAGCCCTCCAAACATCTGCCCTCCAATTAATACATGGCACTCCATCATGTGCTGTCTTTTGTGCTGTCACACATGCATATCCTGCTCACCTCCAAATGTCATCAGCTCTCTCTCCAAGAATGGCTGCAAATAGACATTTTATGTCCTGTATGGCTAACATATTTCCCCATGTCATTTTCTCTCATTTGTATCTCTACTTCCCAGCCCCCGAAGTCTACTTCCCAGCCCCCCAAGTCAAACTAGGTAACTTGTATTTTAAGTTATCCTTATCTATCTGAGGACATGGAATATATTGTGGTCTTACTCCTCCTTCTCTAGCAAGGGGAACTGTGAGAACCGCATCCCATAATTGGACCCCAATATTAATTTACCCAATGCAGGGCTAATCGTTACTATTCGTCTTCATTCGGGTAACAACTTTAACCTACTCACATAAGGTGGAGATTCTCCTCTCTCCTTACATGATCGTCTTTGGGGAAGTTTGCGATATGGTATAGGATCTGGTGTTCTTTCCTTAGGGTGTTCCAGATCTGACCATCTCACTTCTTTTTCCAGGTTTTGACTCCCTAAGAGGGCACACATATCCTCCCATTCTATCTCATGACCTGACTCCCTTTCTTCATCTGACATTGCTCTCCCCCAACTGGTGTGGCTATCATCCTCCTCTTGTCTATCTAAATTTAATCTGCTCAAGGACAGTGCTCTGTGCTCGTCACTGAACCTGTTGTCCTCCTCATCCCGTGGATTAGGTATCAGGGACCGTTTACCGCTCCCTTGAGTCCCACACTCGCCGTTCCACCTCATCTTCTGATATATGTTATTGACCCTCTCTCCAATACTTTCGGCATCATATTTTCCCTCTTCTTGTGCTACTTTAGGTATTTCTTGAGTCATTTCTCTAATTGGGAAAACTTCACTTACTGTTTCCCATTGCTCCTGTATTTCGTCGCTAGGTCTTATTTGTTATTTAAGAACAAGACTGGTGTCAAGACCTTGCTGCCTTCTATTTTGTTTTACTTCTTCTTCCACTTTCCTTTGCTTTCTTGCATCCCTTCTTGCCCTCTTTTCTTCTTGTCTTCGTTCTTTCCTTCTAACTTCTAGCCTTTGTTGTTCTTCTCTCCTTCTTTGTAATCTTTTTTCCTTGACTCTTTGTAACTCTTCTTCTTCTCTCTTGCTTTCTTTCCTATCCGTTTCTTCAATTTCTTTCTTCTGATTATCATAGTTTCTTTGTTCCTACTCCCACTTTTTGTCTTTTTCTTGTTCTTCTCTATATATCTGTTCCAGTCATTCCCTGCTTTTCCTTCCTCGCTCGTCCCTCCTCAGCTGTTTTTCTTGTTCCCTGTCCTTCTTTTCCTGCTCGTCTTAGTCGTCCTTCTGCCTAACTTCCTCAATAGCTTTCCCATCTAACTTGAGTAATATCTGTCCTCCCATTCATTCGTTCTGTACAAGCATTACCTCATCGGCCTTATCCTTCTCTCCTTTTTATCGCTTAATTTCTCTATATCTGTTCATATGTTCGATCTCTCACCCCTTTTCTCTTTTTCTCACATAATCCTACATGCGTCTTCCTTCTTTTTGCTCTATTCTAGGCTTTCATCGCTACTATAAGCGACGGGTGCTTATGTCGGGTTACTACACCCCACTGCTGCTTTCAATTAAGGATAAAATCATGCCTCTTCTATATTTACGCTTTTATTCTCGGGTGGAGTAAGAGGAGCCGCGGGCTCAATGCCCTTCCCTTTATGCTGATTAAGCATCAACTCCTCCTGTAATGGGTCTTCTTTCTCCTCTTGGTACATTTTCCAAAGTTCTAAAACTGCCAACCTTTTCTCTAATTTCTTTCCTGTGTACGCAGTGTGCACACATGTGGCCATGTGTTGTAACACTGCCTTTGACAATGATCCCCCTTGTGGCCATGGCATGAATATTTTTTCATCTGTGTACTTTACCCACTATGCACTGTACTGGTAAAGCTTGGACACATGTCGTGGTAATTTTTTACAAAGGTGCAGAAGAGGAGTGTCCTCTATAATGACAAGTCACAATCAACTGTCGATACTTACCACGTTGTTACCTTATTTATATTTAATAAATCTCTATTTATCGCAAAGCTTATTGCTAAAAAATGTTAATCTTAAAAATAGTAAATATGAGCAGGCACCATCAATCGCCGCTCAATCCTCTTTTGTCTCAACATTCGGTTCAATTAGCAGCACATAAGCCAAAACCCAGGTGAAAGTAGATAGAACATGAGGCTGCTCTACCACCCAATTAGCCCAGCATCTCTCATCACCCATGCCCTCTGCCATGAAATCCTCTTTGTCCTTGGCCTTGCATTTTATTTGCATCCTGGGAATGCAAAGGGAGTGAGGGCCTTCACTATCATATCTGGAACTCCAAATTCAAGCCCAATTTCCGTCCTTGGCTCATGTGACAGGAGACCATGATTGTGCTCATTCTGCAAGCTTTTAAATGTTTTAAACAAATTAAGACTTGGCATCCTTTGCATTCTTTCTTGCACCTTAACCTGAGAAGATTCATCCTCCGCACACATGCTTCTCTTCAGAGTAGATAGCTGACCTCAACTTCTCAGTTCTTGACTTCAGCCCAGACAGCCTCTCAATGCAGCTACACTACGCTGCTATTCTACTGCGACACAGCTTTTCATTTTTTCTCAATGATTCTTTGGCTTACTATTTTTGCAGAGCTTTTTACTGTGTAATCTTCTCCTTTTACACTTGAGAGTTCACTTGATTTGTTACTTCGTCCTCTCTCCTCTAGGATCCATACATCGTCTTAGTTCAGTATCTCAGGACGTCATGCACACTTTCTAATGATGTCATCAGTTTATTGTTTTAGCTCTTTCTCATATTCCTTCAGGAAGCTCCTCCTGTAGGCTGTTATCAACTTGAGGGTACATTTTATATGGTTGTGTTAATGGATACCATCTTCCATAGGCTTGCTGTATTATTGGTACAGTAGCTGAGGTTAAACAGGACATGGTCTCATGGCTCTAATAAAGGGGAGGTATGGGGGTAGGATCTCCTGTGGTTGTGTCCGTCTTCAGGGGTATTTGAGGGAGCTAAAAAAAGCATTAAGTAATTGTGTCAAAAGATTGCTCCTAGAAGAGAAGACACAGCTATGACATCATCAACGGATCCAGAGAGCTTACTAGTACCACAGTTGTATCCCAGGGACCAGGTCTACATTAGTAACATTGTGAGGCTGTGACATGAAAATCGGTTCCAGGGCCGGTATACCGTTGTTTATGCCACCCCATTCATGTGAAGGATTTGCGGTATTGGATTCACATGGCTAATGTTAAGAAACCACTCAGTAATGCTCCACCTTGTCAGGAGAATGAAGTGCCCATTGAGTAATGTAACAGTACACTTTAGCATCCTGTTTGGTTACAATGCTGCAAGTGATCAATTCTTATAACTTGATGAAATGTCTTGATTGTTCTCCGTGTTTTTCTGTTTTTTCTACCCCTCTGCATGTTCAAGAATTCAAGTGTTGTGTAATATATATAATCTGTTGCATATGTTGTCTGACGTTTGTTTTTTTAATATTGTCTCTCTGTGTTTATTTTATATAGTTGAGGGTATGCAAAGTGAAGTATGGGAATGGCACAATCTGGGGATGACACGGGTGGGAAACTGATACAGAGATAGAGACAATCAATATAAGGGAGTCATTTTAGATACCATGTCAGACATGCACCAACCTGAGATGGACCACATGTGGTATAATCACGTGCATGAGGTGGAGAGGGTGAGGTCAACCAAGAGCTGCTATCTATGCTTTTTGAAACCTGAAGCGATGGGTACAGCCAAGTTGTTTATAACTCAAGTAATTTCAGCTGTTATAAGTCAATGTTTAGTACACCTGGCCCTGTGCAGAGTACAGAGTCTTTTCCAAGGCACACTGTCGAAGCATTCATAATGGACCGAGATGACGAAGAGTGTGCCAAGAAAAAACAAAAACACCCGTTGGTAAAATAGGATCATTGTTGAAAATGGAAGGTGCATTGTTTTCCAACAATAGATGTGTGAAAGGAGTAGTGAGCTATGCAGCAGGTAGCTTACTTGGGTTCTCAGATGACGTAGTGGCTTGCATCAATCATAATTGAGAATTGGGTCAAAATATGGGGAGACTATGTGCCAAAGCTGACATGAATTGAGTTAAGCGAGAAGCCAGCAACAGTGCAGATAACAGTGAATTATTCCTTTTGCTTCTGAGGAAATGACACTATACTTGTAGGGACGAACACTCGTTGCAACAAAACCCTATTTATTCCTGATCTGACCGAAGGCACAGCAGTGTTAATGGATGTGTATCAGGTATGTGGACAAAACGCGTACCTCCACCTTCCGCCATGTTGGAATGGCGTCTATTCGCAAAACACTTTGCATTCAGTGGTCCTGGTAGTTCATGACTCCCATCTAGCAGTTTTAATAGTGCCACCTCCAGCAGCAACCAAACCCCTGCCCTACAAGTGTGCCTGCCACTCAACAAGGCCTCATCACCAGAAAAGATTCAATTACTGGTTGCAGGACTCTTCTGACAAACTGAATGCGATCCTAGTCCAGTTTTTTCGTCTTTTCACTAGGACAAAGACATTTTTTTGCTACCTCCTAGTGCCAGATATCCAGACTACAGTAAATGCAAAGGGGCTGCAGATCACCAAGTGGGAGATGCTTCAATTAGCGAATCAGACAGAGCAGGCTCTTAATTCTAATAAGACTGAATTACATGCTTTGAGACTCATGACCCTCTAGAACAGATATGTTCTGGATTTGCTCACAGCTACAGAGTGGGCGTGTACAGGAAAATTGTCTTATCTTCTTGCACAAACACTCCCCCACACCCCCAAATGATATAGATAATGGATCCCTGACCTATGTGATAGAGGCCATTCACAACTTGAGCATTTCCATGGAGAAGGAAGCAGGAGTAAATGCTGATGACTGGTTCAATTCAATGTTCTCGTTGGCTCTGTTACGTGGTTGTAAATAGCAGTAAACTTACATGTTCCTATTGTGGTTTTTCTGCTCATGATTTCTTGCTTGTGCCAGAAGATTCTGAGATGCTGCTCTAAGACCCTGCCAAAGAGTGTGACTATGATGGTGTCTATCACAATGGGTATCGCTCCTCGCCTCACAAGACAGGTGTACACCCAGAGTGATAAGTGGGATGATATTGTAAAACAAAGACTGGTTAGGGTAGAGCAGGATTACAGACACCCGGGTGCACTAACCTCCCCACCACCTGACCATGAGAATTATGCATAGCATTGAGTCGTCTTAGGAGGTGATGGGTGTTGTTGTTTCTTGACGTGCAATCTGGAAAAATATGCCCACGGCAGGTGAGTATGTGCCATGTGTGTAGTTCATGGATAACCAAAGATGATTGTAGAAGAAGCGAATCAGCTGGGTTAGTTGATGGAGTATTAACTAAAGGGAGAAAAGTTGGGATGCATGTTGCGATGCATGTACAGTGTCCCAGCCAGGCAAAAAGGTTTAAGCTGAGAAAAACCCATTATTAACTGCCACAGTGTGAGCAGGTTGAGTTTCACGTGGCAGACAGCGTACATATCACTTGCCGTTAGTTTTGACACCTAATAAATACATCACATAGCAACACAGAATGAACAACAAATGTATTCATTTTGCGGGTCCAGAGGTTATAGATAACGCAATGTGTTGCAGCCCCTGTGATTAGAAATAGTACACAAAGTTACATTTTGAGTGAGGTGCGAGAAGGGAGCTGAAGTAGGTGGCGAGAGACGATCGAATCAGAAAGGTACAGTGGTAAAAGCAAGGTCAGCGGGTTGACATGGCAAGAGTGCCGCCATATTGGAGTTTAAGGCCTAGCACACGATGAACAGAATGAAGGCCCTGATGTGGAGCTGTGGCTCTGTTTAGCTCAGTCCCAAAACAAATCCCTTTTCCATCCCCCAAGAGGGAAGCAGAGGTCATAAGTGCCCACGCTGTGCAGATAAACACTAATTGTATCCAGTTGCAGAGCTCGAAGGCATTGGGAATGGAATGTTAGATGTGGGGAGCATAGGTAGGGATGCAAACTTTCCAGGACAAATTCATGAGAACAGGGCATGTGGCTCTGTGCTGCCAACAGGCCTCACCCAAACAGCGGTCATCCCATTTGAATTACAAGTAGGCACACAACCAATGCAAATAAATCCCTGAAATTCATCTTCAAGAGTGGTGCCCTGATCACGTCATTACTGGGTATCTGGGGTCTGAAGGAAATAAGGGGGAGCCTTGTCTGGTACGTATAGTGATTTAGGGTAGAAGAAGCAGAGGTGATGCCAATAAATGTAGTCCATGGTCAGAGGTCCAGCTTGTGTGTGTTGCAGCGTCTGGTATAATGAGAAGGCCAATTGCCTTATCAAACCAGAGTTTGTCTTGACAGTCTTTCTTTGAATGTGCCTGGGTCGGAGGGGTGCAAATCACGTGACGGATAAGATTTATTAGCGTATTAATATACCTGTTAGCCAATCATGCGCTAGGACTCAATAGTAACTATGTAGTAGGCCATGTGCATAGGGAATTGGGCTTAGATAAAGTTTGGTCAATCTGTGAAAGGGAATATACGGCAGCATTAGCATGTCATGTAGGGGGTAGACAATGAGGGGTGGGATGACCTTGTTTGTAATTTATGCATGATAATGTGCAGGATTCCACTATCTAACGTGTAACTTCTTGGGGAGTGACGAGCTTCATGTCAGTTCGGTCCTACAGGACTGTCTGAGACCTTTGCATATATAAACCTTGTTTTCCTTTACAAAGCGGTGCATTGGTTGTTTGGACTTCTTGGATTATTTTTATCATATGGGTTTTGTATCACATCCCTCTACAAAGGGATAGGGAAGAGAACAAAACAGAATGGCATCATTGAAAAAGAGGCATAATACTTTAATATAACACTTTCACTGTTATCATTGTATCCATACCCAAGTCAAGAAATAGTAAAAGTATAAAAGCCCACAATTTTCTCTCACTAAAATGTTCTCACAAATCAACTCTCCTTTAGGGTATAACTCACAATTATCTTTAAGAAAGGCCCAAAGCCCTATCCATATTCCAACACCAATTAAGGTAAAAAAAAGGTGTTCAACTAAAATTCCTAAACTAAAACAAATGCATCTATCATGGCATCAGTAAAATGAAATGCAAAAATGAAAACACATTACCCAATGCATGAATCATCTAGCAGGAAAAATACCAGCATTTCATATTAATTCAAGCAATTTCCACAGCAATCCTCTAAAATGCAGACCTCTAAATGAAGCACAGCGTAGCCTGTGATTTATCTGACAGGTCTGCTGGACAGCAACTCCTCGCCTCAGCTTGTCCCATCTAATCTGCCAGCCAACCAGCTAAGCTTTACATGACATTTGTATGAGGCCTAAATGGAAACCCCCTAATTATTAAATGTACATGTCAGTCGGTAGGCAGTTACCCAGCTTCTAAAGCAAACCAATATTACCTCGGAATAAACCCTTCCCTACATGTATAATGTAGGTAAACATCTCACAGAGGCATTCCTCTTCAGCACGGGCTGCAGTAACAATTGTTAGAGTCTGATGTCATATCAGTTGTTTTCAAGGTGCTCAAAGCATCTCATCTTGTTATCAATCTCAGAATGGTCCTCCAAGTATCTAGCAACATTATCTTAATGTTATGTTATGTTATGTTATGTTATGGTATGTTATGTTACTTGGCATTTATATAGCACCTTATGTATCATTGGTATGACCTCAAAGCGCTGGTAGGTGGAACGCCTTCGGGAACCGTAGTTCAAGTCAGTAGAGAGAGAGAGTGTTGTATGGTGCGTGGACGCACTGGGTATGTGTGCAGGTGGTGTGGTTGTTGCATCTTAGCGGTAGGTGTGGTGCTGAGGAATCAGTTGGATGTGTTCAGTCTGGAGGGTGGACACTCAGACTGATTACTGATTTCTGGCTGTGTTAGGCCTGAGGAGACACCTAAGCTAGCTGGAATGTGCTCAGCCAGCTGTGTTTTATTAGAATGATGAGGTTTTGTGGAGTCATGTTAGTATGAGAACAGCTAGGCTGAATGTGTCATTGCATAGCTGTGTTCTAGTTGAATGATGATGTATAGGAGAGAGTAAGCGTAGTAGTGTGATATGGTGGTTTATCAGTGAGGCGCTTGCGGCCAGGCACGAGAGCAGGACAGGGGCGTACATATGTATATAGAGGGACAGGATGGATAGGGTAACATAGGGATACAGGTACATAGCAGTCGTTCCATCTGCTTCATCCGTTCAATCTGCTTCATCGGTTTCTTCCACTTCATCCAATTCCATCCACTTACATCCTTCCCATCCACTTACATCTGTTCCATCCGCTTCATCTGTTTCATCCGCTTCATCCGTTCCATCTACTATATCCACTTCGTCATCTGTTCTATCCACTCCATTATCCATTCTATCCATTTCCGTCCACTACATCATCCACTACATCATTTCCATCCTTTCCATCTTTTCCAACCACTTTATCCGTTCCATCCACTTCGTCCGTTCCATCCACTTTGTTTGTTCCATCTACTTTGTCTGTTCCATCCACTTTGTCTGTTGCATCCACTTTATCCGTTCCATCCACTTCGACCGTTTCATCCACTTCGACCGTTTCATCCACTTCGTCCGTTCCATCCACTTCGTCGGTTCCATCCACTTCATCCATTCCATCCACTTCGTCCGTTCCATCCACTTCGACCGTTCCATCCACTCTATCCACTCTGTCTGCTCCATCTGCTCCATCAACTCCATCCACTCCATCCATCCACTCCATCCATCCATTCCATCTACTCTATCCATCTATCCATTCCATCCATCCATCTATCCACTCCACCCATCTATCCACTCCATCTTTTCCTTCTGTTCCATCCATTTCATCCGTTCCATCCACTTCATCCGTTCCATCCACTTCATCCGTTCCATCCACTTCGTCCGTGCCATCCTCTTCATCCGTTCCATCCACTTCATCTGTTCCATCCACTTCATCCGTTCCATCCCCTTCATCTGTTCCATACACTTCATCCATTCAATCTACTTCATCCATTCCGTCCACTCACCCATTCCATCCACTTCATCCATTCCATCCACTTCATCCATTCCATCTGGTTCCATCTACTCCATCTGTTCCATCCGCTCCATCTGCTCCATCCATTCCATCCGTTCCATCTATTCCATGCACTCCATCCATTTTATCCACTCCATCCATTCCATCCACTTTATCCACTCCATCCTCTCCAATCTACTCCATCCACTCCATCCGTTCTATCTACTCCATCCGTTCCATCCACTTCATCCGTTCCATCTACTTCATCCATTCCATCCACTTCATCCATTTCATCCATTTCATCCGGTTCCATCTACTTCTGTCCTCTTCATCCGTTCTATCAGTTCCATCCGTTCTGTCCATTCCATGCACTCCATCCACTCCATCCACTCCATCAAATCCATCCACTCCATCCATTCCATCGACTCCCTCCGTTCCATCCACTCCATCCATTCCATCCTCTCCATCCATTCCCTCTTCTCCATCTGTTCCATTCACTCCATCCGTTCTATATACTTCATCCGTCTCATCCACTTCATCCATTCCATCGACTTCATCCATTTCATCTACTTCATCCATTCTACCCACTTTATCCGCTGCATCCGGTTCCATCTACTCCACCTGTTACGTCCGCTTCATCCGTTCCATCAATTCCATCTGTTCCATCCATTCCATCATTCCATCCATTTCATCCACTCCATCCACTGCATCCACTCCATCCATTCCATCCATTCCATCCTCTCCATCCACTCCATGCACTCCATCCGTTCCATCTACTCCATCCGTTCCATACACTCCACCCGTTCCATCCATTCCATCCACTTCATCTGTTCCTTCCACTTCATCCGTTCCATCCACTTCATCCGTTCCACCCACTTCATTCGTTCTATCCACTTCATCCTCTCCATCCACTTCATTCGTTCCACTCAGTCTATGGCCCTCATTACGACCCTGGCGGAAATCGAAAAACGATGGCGGAAATGCAATACCGCCATCGAATAGCGCTCGGTGCGATTATGACCCGTCACCGTAAAGTACGATGCCATTAGCGACACCGTAGTGAACGCCAACGCTAACTGCACCAAGTACACGCACGCGCGCCATGCCAAACCGTAATTACCACCATGGCGCAATGGTACGCGAATTCTGACCCTAGCGGACATGTACCTAACGCCATCAAGCATGGCGGAAAGTACCATTCCGCCATGGTGAGAAGTACGGCATCGCGAATCAACCGTAAACGGCCCTACTGAGTGCCTGTACACCACTCCCTGGCCACATTGCACAACTCCTCGTAGGTGCAATTAAGTCACACAATGCAACCAGTGAAATGTACAAGTTACCCATGCATGCCAACGAACAAATGAATCTAGGGGCTCCAAGTGCCTTGTGAGTGGCCATCCATATTTGCCATGGCACCATTGCCGCACTGATGCAGCACAGGCATGTGAAGGTTCAAGTACAGCAACATGAGCAGAAAAATGAGACAAACAAAAACAGGCCCCCCCATCGATTGTCACCAGTGTAAGGCAACATTCAAAGCAGTATCCTGAGGGAGACTACTCCTGCCAGTAAACAAACCAACCATCAGCATAAGCATGTACCACACAAGTTGGCAGAGTGACTGAGCAGCCAGGCTCATCTCAAGAGGGGCCAATGGGAGCTGCAGGGCACAGATGGCATGAATACAGAAGCCATTCCAATGGACATGACCTCAGTCTCCCTCCAAGAAATGCACGCAAACACAGGCACCTGTGACCAGCCATATTCTGATAATCACATCATTCCACCAATCCACCTGTCTGACCGGCATCTGTTACACAAAAGCTAATCCCCCGCCCCTGAGCATGACATCATTAAAACAGTCATAATGGTAGCCCCTATCCCTGACCTCACTGGGCTTCGTAGGCAAACGCGCCCAGTACAGTACCACGCAACTATACTCAGAAGCCTGAACCCAATGCAGATCTTCTCACAATACATCGCTCCACAAATAGGAATATGCTACATTACTTACAAAGAAGAACGCTACACGGTTAATATCAGAATAGAAATTTAATGCACCACAAAATCACCAAGCCCATACAGCCATTAGGTCATGAACCCCAAAACATATTTCATTATTGTGGGCTGCATCCGCAATAAATGACCAGCTTCTTCTTGTGTGACGCCCTGTTCCTTCATTGTACACAGGGGCTACATTCACGTTCAAAAAGGCAACATGGAAGCGCCTAGAACCGCAGGGCCGTCCCATTAGGTAGGTACTAGTCCAGCTGAAAGGTCGAAATGTTGCTCCTAGCCACTAGTACTGCGTAAGGGCATGTGGCCCATTGGCGATCGTCCCATAAGATCGTAATGGTGCTCCACTGATTAACTCGAAGCAGCAGGTGTCGGGAGTAAAAGCCATCTGCAGGAGTGGCATACAGATGGCAGCGGCAAAAGGGGAGGAGATACCTGTCACCCAAATGAAATGAAAAAGAATAGTATGGCCATCAGAACTTGATTTGTATTACTCACTTCAATGATCACACTAAATCTACAGCCATATGCATGCTAGCCCACTCCAAAGGATTATTCCCACCCAAAAATCACTTGCGAATCATAACTATAAAAATCGAGGTGAAAACACTATTACAAACGAGTGATTGTGTGCATGCGTCTGTCAAAACAGAATCCATTCGATGGGATTAGTAACGTGCATAGACACAAGTGTTTGAAGGCGTGTCGAGACAGGGAGGGTTCAACAAGGGCAGATAGACGACGGTCCCACTATGGCAGCTCTGCATCACATAGCGCAGGGGAGGTGGATAGATTCCAAAAAGCCCTGTACATGGCAAACTCTCCATCAAATCATCTGTCCATGCATGCATACATCATTCCCTCATCCCGGTATGAAAACGCCTGATTATGTACTCACATAACATGTGAAATTTCCATTGAGTCTGTGCATAATGCAGTCTGCAAAATCCACTGTGCTCCAGGCCGGAATTCCAGTGTTGTGAAGTAACATGTATTTGGGAACGTCCTGCCTTATCGTCCACTACGCTATTGCGCATCCCATACTATTCATATCAATCATTGCATTCTCGCCATGGCCCCTGTCCCAAGGACATGAAACAATAGAACGTTATATTTGCAGTCAGACCTGTGGGCGTCTCCTCGCCGCTAGCTGAAGACCGAAAGCGCCGTCCTTCGAATTCCTCATTTGCAACATCACGTCGAAAAGGCATCTGTGACCGCTTGAAATCACAAATCCATCCATGTAGTGCGGCAATGTGTGAAAATGCAAAGTGGCTTCACTCACAAATGGGACGCCCCGCCCGTCGGTGAACCGCGGTACAGTGCTGCATGAGGGTCCACCGTTAATCGAGTACTACATTCCACTGACCCTTCACAAGTTTGTTCGCGACTGCAAAGATAGTATGTGAAACAATGGGACCATAGCAGAATGAACATATGAACCAATATTTCACTGCCATCGGGATCAAATACATGATTGTAATAGCAAGATGCCATGCGTCGAATTGCAGCGTTGTGTGCGGGACGTGCTCGCCCAAAGGGGATTGCAGCTTGCACAGGTGGAATGAATCACCACAGGTGGAGGCAATGCAGCTTGAAAACACATAAATTGCACACCCAACCCCCTCCCACAACCACACCCACTCCAAAATGCTACCGGCAGGACTAGCGATGTTGGCCCTGGGGGACCTGATAGCACTGCAAGTCCTCCAACTTCAAGAAGAAGACGAACACCAACTACTACAACAACCGGCCGCACAGAGGAGACGCAGGAGGAGGAGGAGGGCAAGGCAGGGCCAGCAAGGCCCGCCAGCACAGCCACTACCACCACGCAGGCAGCCCGCAATCCCACGCCTCCGAGCACATCCGTTCAACCTCACGGATGAGCAGATCCACACCCTCTACCGTTTGGACCGGGACACCATAACCGCCATTGTGGACATGACACAGGCTGACCTTGTCAGCATGATAGATAGCCCAACCGCCATCCCACCCCTACTGAAGGTGGTGTCTGTACTCCACTTCCTGGCCACAGGCACCTACCAGCACACAGTCGGACAGTTGCATGGCATTTCACAGCCAGTGTTCTCACGGACACTATTGCAAGTGCTCGATGCCCTCCTGAAGCACGCAGACGACTACATCTCTCTACCACGCTCGGAGCAGGAAATTACGAACACAAAAGTGGGATTCCATGCACTTGGCGGCATACCGGGTTGCATTGGTGCCATCGACTGCACCCATGTGGAATTGGTCGTCCCACATGCCATGGAGGCCCAGTACCGCAACCGAAAACAATTTCATTCTCTTAATGTACAAATGGTGTCTGCCTCCAACAGGATCATTACACATTGTTGTGCACGCTTTCCTGGATCAACCCATGATTCTATGGTCTTGAGGAACTCTACAATACCACGCTACATGGAGCGACACGCAGGGAACAGATCCTGGCTACTCGGTGAGTCTCATTTCATGCATGATAATGTGGGGTATGTGATGCGGCAATGACCTGGCAGGAAGGGGGGGGGCGTACGTAGCAATGTCATTCCACAAACATCCTTTATTGTCCACATACAGGTGATGCCGGGTATCCACTGAAGAGATGGCTCCTTACACCACTCCGGAACCCACAGAACCAGCATGAGGAGGACTACAACCATGCCCACTCACGTACCCGTGTAGTCATAGAACAGGCATTCGGCCTACTGAAGACTCGTTTCCGCTGCCTCAGCAGGTCTGGCGGGGCACTCCTGTACCGCCATGAGAAGGTTGCAAAGATGGTCATGGCATGTGTCATGCTACACAACATGTGCGTACGTAGAAATGTGCCCATGCCCCCTGACGCAGAACTGCAAGCACCTGAAGATGGTCATGATGAGGGAGGGGATGTGGCAGCACCTCAAGGAGTCTGCGAGGCACAGGAGGGCCGTGGCATTCGTCAGATTCTCATTGATTCATGCTTCTAGCACTCACGCCTGGTGGCTGATACATGGACACGGGACTTGTTGCACTGTGTGTGTCTGGAACATGCACAATATGGACTGTACGCCTATAAAGGCCTCGTACACAAAGATCAATGTCCACACATCTCATTGGATGATCGTGCATTGTTTATAGCATATGTGAAATTATGTTACACACCCGATCGACCCGCCACCCAAGTGAGGCCAACACACCCCCTCCACCCTCCTACCTCCCCCCCGAACACCAGTGTCCGAAGATGCTCATTGTCAGTGGGCAGATGCTATTGCAAGCCCCCTCTCCGGGTATCAGGGGCACCCCTGCCTGTGGAGCGCAGGTTCCTCCCAGATCTACGTTGGGGGCTGCCCTGGACGGAACTTGCAACGGATGATGTCTCTGCCTGCTCACGTCCATGCATGTCCCTAAGGGTTTGTGAGAGTTCAGTGAGCACACGGCGCACAGCGGCAAGTTCAGCACATACGTCTTTGGACGTCGCATGCAGTTCCCCCCTCAGGCTCTCGGTGCTTCTCTCCATTTGTACTGTCAGGCTCTCGGTGCTTCTCTCCATTTGTACTCTCAGTCTCTCGGTGCTTCTCTCCATTTGTGCCCTTAGTGTCTCTGTACTTCTCTCCATTTCTGCCCTAAGTGTCTCAGTTGATGTTTCTATGGCTGCCTTAGTACCCCCACATTCATCAGCATGGTCCTTGAGGAGCGTGGCCAGTTGCTGCTGTTGCACGATCACCTGGTCGAGGGACTGTTGCCTCTGCTGTGCCATGGCCATTTGCGGTGGTGTCACAGAGGGGCTGGTCACCTCATGTTGCCTTGCCACTGGGCTTGTGGGGGATGGCCAGTCGTCGTCTTGTGGGTGCCCCTGCGTGGTATCCTCATGGTGTACGGGATGAAACAAACAGGGGGATTGAGACAGGTCATGGATGGATCTTACTTCGACATCCCCGTTTTCTGTGTCGGAGCATGCTGCCATTAATGCAGTGTCACCTATGGTGCTGCTGCCACCAGAAGCAGTGCCTTCTGTGGCATCCATTGGGGGGACCTGTGGTGGTGCTGTTGTGGGCATGCTGGCTGCTGGGGTGCCTGTTGAAGTTCCCTCCTGTGTGCCTCCACTTGATTTGTGCTGCTGCCGTGTCTTGATGCGTGCAGCTGAGGTGGAGGGTCTTTGGCCGTTGGTCTTGGCCCTCTTTGCAGGTGTGCTGGTAGGGGTGTCCTGGAGCTCGTCGTTTGAATCGGACCCTGTGGTGGAGTAAAGGAGGGCGAGCGTTATTAATGGGTCTGTTGATATTGGAATGGCAATGTATCACATGCATTGGGGTGGTACCTGAGGGTGATTTGGGTCGGGGCCTTGGGGGTGGTTTCATTATTGTGTGGATTGAGGATGCAGTTGTTTTGCAGCCTGCAGTTAGGGTGTGCCTCCTGCACGTGTAGGGGGTGTTTTTAGGATTTTTAATTATTTATGTATTTAATGTGAGTTTTAAAGTGCGCTATCAGACCAATGTATGTGGACGTTCTCCTGGACATGTGTTACTGTTGCACTATGTGGACACATGGTACTTCACATGATTGGACATTGTGGATTTAGCATTGTTTTATTTGGCCCACCTACCTGATTCTTCGGATGTCTGCACTCCTTTCTCCATCCCTCCGACTCCCTCTATACTCTCCATTCCAATGGTGGAGGCACAGATTTCTTCCCAGGGGTTCAACTTGATGGGTGATTCCGATCCTCCCCCGGTAGCTGTGGCAATGTTACGGTTGGCGGATAGTATGCTCCGTACGCGTATCCGCAGGTCGTCCCATCGCTTTCTGCATTGCTGTGGGTTGCGTGGTGCGGTCCCCACCGCACTTACCCGCTGTGCCACCAGGGCCCATATGGCCTTCTTGTTCGCAAGTGCCGTCCTGGTCATTTGCGTCGAGAAGACGACGGCAGCATTCTCCTGGAGGGTCTCTGTGAGCACGGTGAGTTCCTCACGGGAGAAGTGGACCTGCCGCTTGCGGTCGCACGCTTTTTTCGCTACTTTTCCCATTTTTATTGCTTTCACTAGGGTGGATGACGGGTTGGGATGTGTCTCAGGGTAGTATTTTTTATGGTTGTGTGGGAATTCAGATTTTATAGGTGTACGGCGTGCTGTTTCCCGTTCCGGGACCAATTTTTTACTTCCGTTTCCGTATATTTACGGTCACCGTACTTTCCGATTGCCGCTCATTACGGTGACCGCTAAGATGGGTGGCGGAATTGCACCTAGGGCGCCGTACGACGGTGGTGAGGGGCGTTTTGGGGACATTTCCGCCATCGCGGTCTTTGCACTTCCGCCATGGCGTAGTGCTCGTGCCCGATGGGTCGGAATTAGCCGCACTTTGCTCCGTCGTGCAATGGCGGAAACGCTATTTACGCTATGGCGGTCAGGTCAGTCACTTTCCGCCAGGGTCGTAATGAGGGCCTATCTGTTTTAGTTACAATATCCGTTTTAGTCTTTCTATCTGTTCGATCGACTCCCTTTGTTCTTTTTTTTTCTTTGTTCAACAACCTTGGGTTTCGGTTTATTGTGGCTAATTATTCAGTTTGTTCTAAGCATTGATTCTTTAAGGGAAGAGCCATGTTTTTAGTAGATTTCCAAAAGACATGTAGTCTTCGGTGAGTCGAATGTGGGGTTGAAGCAAGTTCCACAGGGTGAGGGCCAAGGCTGAGAATGATGATCCTCCTAACCTGACTGAGTTGGTGTTTGGTATCACTAGGAGGAGGGCAGAGCTTGATCTTAGAGTGTGTGGTGGGTGGTAGGGTTTTAGCTTGTCCTGTAGGTATAGGGGTCCGGATTTATGCGTTGCTCGGTGGGAGATGCATAAGGTTTTGAAATAATATCAAGGCACTGCAACATGCTTCGAACAGCACTGCTTGTAGGTACACAGTCAAGGACTTTAGCACAGTGCCCTGGATTCTTTTTTATGGGGAATGAAAATGAAGTCACTTGCATGGCTTGCTGGTGCATATGCAAGCACATAGGAGCCTATGCAGAGCTAAATATGTTTGCATGCATGTATTTTTGAGTACGTAAGCAAGCTTCAAAATGCTTTTCTATAATGAATGATTATATAAGTTCATACATGAAAAGTAACATAAAAACACACACCTCACTAAGAAACTGCTTTGCAAATGTAAAGCAAATACAAGTTAATACATGCTTCCTGCACACTTAGCGCTTCCTGTTGTTTAATGCACTACACTGCAGTGGAGATTGCTCTCTAAGCGTATAGCTAGTCGTTTGGCATTACATTCTAACACTACCTTCTACTAGCAGGCCTTGTCTGGCCTATGCTAGGTTACAAACATGAGGGGAATTCTTGCAGGTCAAGGTATCTCATGTGCTTTTTTTTATTTTTTTTTACCCCAAAGGGGCAGGATGGGTGCCCACACATGCCAAAGATATCCTCTATTTCTTTGCCTCTCTTCCTCCTCAAAGTTCTTCTGGTTGGAAAGACTTTGCTGCTTATAGTCTCACCCTTCCGGTGCAGGAGTGTTGATGAGATTCATGCTATGGGAAGGGGGGGGCTTGGAGTTCTTGTGTATATACACAAAGACAGACCTTCTTCTACCTTTCCCGCCAACATGTGAAGACTACAGGGTTCCTGAGAGTCAGATGAGTGCTTCCTCTCAGACATCCCCTCATGTAGAAATAAAATATAGCATCAATATTTAGCATCCAACGCAAAAGAAAACAGCTCCAATGAAGAGTAAATGCATTTAATCAGAAAAGCAAGGTTATTTCATGCTGAGCGCCGGAAGGGGTTAGTCAGCCTTGTAATGCTGAAAACTAACAGTTCCTTCCAGTGCTCAACAAAGTTGCAACTTTTATACACATTTGAACAATTTATAAAATCACACATTTTGTTACAAAGTCATCCCCCAAAATCTCATTGGCTAACCCTGTAAAAGGAAATCTAATCCCCCAACGTTATCAAACCCCATTGGACACATTGACAAAACACATTCCCCTTCCCCATGTGCTTTCTTTCCATAATCAGTTATGACATTCTAAACATAATCTCCTTGTTATCTAAAAACAATTCAGTTTATGGCATGATGCCTACCCCCGGGCATCAGGACCAAGTCCATCAGCTCCGGGAGCAGGCATCCAGATTCTTATTAAAACCCCAACAGCCTCGGCTGGGCGCTGTTTGGGTTCAGTCCTGGCACCTTAGGCGCCAGGCTCATCATAGAAATCAGTCCTGGTGCCATAGGTGCCATGCTCATAGACTTTACTTACCTGATGCAGACCATGCTGCATGTGAGCCCAAGCCAACGTGAGGCCTGGATGGGACTATTTTATTACAGAGACTATTTTTTACTGGGGCGTGGTTCTGGAGAACCTCTTACCTGGAACTACTTTGGAGGCTATTTAAACCACGCCAGAATAGCAGCACACGCTTCGCGTTATTCTGCATCCAGCAGCGTAACGCTCACCGCACCTGCAGTCAGCATCCAGTCTTCTGCCACGCCCGCCTCAAATCTGGAACTCCTAAAACAAAGAGGAAAGAAAAGGACAAGGTTAGAAAACAAACTATTTTCAAATTCCTCACCTGATTCCGGATCCATCTCGCCTCCGGACCTGGAAAGAACATCATTTCAGTACGCGTTGCATCTCCAGCTGCAGCGCCGCGCCATACTCTCTAGTCCTCGCAGCATCTTTCGATTCAGCGCTGCCTCCATCATTTCTTCACCGAACTCCGGCACCTGGGGGACAAAAGAAAACAACCAAGTGAGCTCAGAAAACCAACAAATATAACTCTTTTCACCATAGACTTACCTGATTTACCACTGGAGGCATTATTCTATAACTCTCCACATCTTCATGTGCCGCACCTGAAAGGAGAGAGAAAACAACACGTTGAACACGTGCAACATTTACCGAACAGCGTCAGGTAATATACACTCTTACCTGAGCGCCACCAGCTACCACGAGAGCATCTTCTCATGAACTCAGCTGCAAGACAAGGAAGGAAGGGGGAACAAGAGTGAACATCGGACTTATTGAACTCTATGAACTTGATACTTACCGGTCCTCGCCAGGAACCTCAGAGTCAATACTCTCCGGAACTCTCCCATGCCTTCAAACCAGTGAAGTAACTGGCATCAACGCGCCCCTGCAATCCATGCAGGATGGAGAGCTCATCTTTCAAGAGTATAAGGTGAGATTGGTGAGAGGGCACTTCAGAGGTGATTAGTGGGAGGACTGTGGGGGGTGCCGTAACTTGAATCCATGGGTGGCTAAATCCATCTCTCCACTTGCAGGAGAATACTTCCATGGGTCAAGCAGACAAGATTAGGAGGGCCAGTCCAGTCCGTAATCTCTGCACTACGCATCACGTTGTTGGAGACCGCAGCCGTCTGGGTCCGACCGACGCCCCTGTGGGAGCCTTGTGAGCGTAACAGAACGCAAAGCCTCTCTATAAATCCCCACCCGGGCATTATGGAAACCTCAGAAACTGACCAACTGGCCCAATTATTGGGGGAACTTAGGGCGGAAGTGCACTCCGCTCGCCAAGAGACTAATGCCCTCAGGAGAGAACTGATTGTCTCGAAGGAGTGCACTGACGATCTGGCTAGGCAGCTGCTGCAAAACCAAGCAGGGCAAACACCTTTACAAGGACTCGGGGGGAATCCAACTCCTGTTTCTTCAAGCAATCCTGTGCAAGTGGTTTTACCAGGGGCTATTCCTTTAGCTCCACCTGAACGCTTTGCTGGGGACCCAAAAAGGTTTGCCATGTTTATGAATCAATGTCGCCTGCACTTTTTATACAGACCTGGATCTTTTCCAAATGACCAAGCCAAAGTAGCTTTTGTATTATCATATTTGAGTGGCAGTGCAGCTAATTGGTCGATTCCACTAGTCAATCAGGATGACCCTCTTCTTCGGGACTTTCAGGGTTTTCAAATGAGCATGGAAAGACTATTCGCTAGACATTCCCAGGGACAGCCCCTGGATAACGAACTTTCATCCCTACAACAAGGTAACCAGGATCTCTTAACCTATATTCCAACCTTTAATAGGTTGGTGGTGGAAACCGGATGGCCAGAGGTAAAAGAAATTACACTATTTCATCGTGGACTTCGGGGAGAACTTAAAGATGTTTTGGCCCAAGTTGTGAACCCACCTCAGGATTGCACAGAATATATAGACTTAGTGGTCCAGTTAGACCATCGACTTCAGAATAGAAAGGCTGACCGAGCTAAGTTCGAGAATCGGGTATTGGTTAAACCCAACGTCATCCCCAAAGGAACAGATACAGCAGAACCTGTGCAGATCGTGGGTGTTAAGGGACCCTTAACTCAAAAGGAAAGAGAAAGGAGATGGCAGATGCAATTGTGTCTATACTGTGGGGCCTCAGGACATTTTTTACGGGATTGCCCTATAAAACCATCCAAGAAAATAGTCGGAGTCGCTGATAGAAATCAAACAGAACCTGATTTGGGAAACGACCACGCTCAACAAGCGTAGAGGTCCGCTTGCCGAGCTTGAAGAAGGACACTCAGACCTCACACCTAATCATACCAATGGTCCTTATTGATCCAAGGCAGCCATCACGTATGCATGCAGTAAGGGCATACATTGATAGCGGGGCCGTAGGAAACTATATAGACCACAAATTGGCTTCTAGGATGAATCTACCTTTCTGCAAAAAAACCTCTTGGGATGTCATCACCACAGTTGATGGAACTGAAATTGCCTCTGGGCCTGTAACTCATTCCACCACAGAGATGACACTGTTGGGTCAAGATGGGCATCGGGAGACTATTGTGTTTGATTTAATCAAATCCCCGCAGTTCCAAATAATACTGGGCATACCTTGGTTGGAAACACATAATCCTAGAATTGATTGGCGAGAGAAGAGAATAACCTTCCCGGATTGTGCACACACCTGTTACCCGGAAAAAAAACCTGGAACAAAGGCCTGGCTGGCCACAGTTGTTAATCCAGTCGTGCAGTTACCTCAGGAATACCAAGAATTCCAGGATGTTTTTCAAAAAGAACAGGCAAACACCTTAACACCTCACAGATCATACGATTGTCAAATCGACCTCATACCCGGTGCACAACCTCCATGCAGTAGGATCTACGCCCTTACGGAACCCGAAAACCTTCACCTACGACAATACTTGGACCAATACCTTGCTAATGGCTTTATTCGTCCATCCAAGTCCCCTGCATCTTCAGCTTTGTTCTTCGTGCCCAAAAAGGAACGTGACCTCAGAACATGCATAGACTACCGTGCATTAAATCATATTACGGTGAAGAACCAATACCCATTGCCTCTGATCTCCGAATTACTAGACCAAGTAAAGGATGCTTGCATCTACACTAAATTGGATCTCCGAGGGGCATATCATCTGGTACGTGTAAAGAAAGGCGACAAATGGAAGACTGCCTTTCGCACCAAGTACGGATTATTCGAATATCAGGTGATGCCCTTCAGGTTGTGCAATGCACCAACAGCCTTCCAGTCTTTTATGAACGATGTCCTTCGTGAACTCATTGACGTCTGTGTTGTCGTATACATAGACGATATTCTAGTGTACTCCTCCTCAGAATCACATCATGTTAAGCACGTGCGTGCAGTCCCTGAGAAACTACGCCAGCACAAGTTATATGCAAAATTGGAAAAATGTGTTTTTCATACTACAGAAGTTGAATTCCTTGGATTTATCCTGACTCCAAATGGAGTCCGAATGGACTCTCGAAAGGTGGAAGCAATTCTCAAGTGGCCATCACCCAGTTCAGTTAAAGGGGTACAAAGCATGCTCAGATTTGCTAATTTATACCGTAGATTCATTCCGGATTTCTCACATGTTGTACACCCCATCACAGCACTTTTGCGAAAAAAACAAATGCTTCTTGTGGACCAGAGAGGCTGCAAAGGCCTTCCAAGAGCTGAAAGCGAAATTCACGTCTGCACCTGTCGTAAAGCATCCCTGTCCTGAACTTCCATACATAGTTGAAACGGATGCATCCAGTTTAGCCATGGGAGCTGTCCTGTCCCAGAAGGATCCTGAAACCGGTCAACTTCCCCCAGTAGCATTTTGGTCCAGAAAGTTCTCGGCACCCGAGTTAAACTATGCGGTTACCGATAAAGAGTTATTAGCCATCAAATCCACCTTCAAGGCTTGGCGGCATTATCTTCTCAGTGCCAGGCATACCATTACTGTAATCACCGATCACCGGAACTTGCAGTATTTAAAAACAGCCAAAGCCCAATCATCGCGCCAACTTCGATGGGCATTGTTCTTTGCCAAATTCGATTTCGTGATCACTTATCGACCAGGCTGCAAAAATGGCAAGGCAGATGCCCTATCCCGAATAGGGATGGGAGAAGCATATGCAAACCCGGAACCGGTGCCTATAATTTCAGAACAAAGAATTCTTGGCATAACCGCTCTACAGACACTATAGGATATTCATTTAAAAATCCAACAACTCTTCGATCCAACAGCCCTGCAGGACTGGGTAAAGAAAGGCCCGGACTACTCAGTCATCAATGACCTACCTTATTATCAAGGGCGACTATTTCTACCACACAACGAACTACAAGAACTAGTCATCTCCAATTATCATGACACCCTGATGGAAGGGCACCCAGGTATCGCAAAAACTGAAGCTAAAATTAAGAGACAATTCTGGTGGCCCACCTGGTGAAAAGACATAAAATCATTTGTGATGTCTTGTGGCATTTGCGCCCAAAACAAAAGTCAGAAGAAAAAACCAGCTGGCCTTTTACAACCTTTGGATATTCCACCTACACCATGGCACACCTTATCATTAGACTTTATTACAGATCTACCTCCATGTAATGGATTTAACACCATTCTAGTTATTGTGGATCTTTTTTCCAAGATGGCCCATTTATTCCTTTAAAGGGATTACCTTCTGCTTCAATTCTGGCAAAAGAGTTCCTCGAAAACATTGTTCGGATACACGGATTTCCTTCCGTATTGGACTCTGACCGAGGTAGTCAATTCATTTCACATTTTTGGAAGAAATGTTGTCAATTGGCGCAAATTGACGTGAGGTTATCAACCAGTCACCATCCCCAGACCGATGGTCAGACGGACAGGACCAACCAGACCCTTGAACAGTACCTACGTTGCATGCTACACCAGACCGAAAGTAATTGGAAAGATATTTTATGGATTTCCGAGTATGCATACAATAACTCTGTACATTCAGGAACCGGACAAAGCCCCTTTTATACCATATATGGACATCACCCTCAAACCTCAGAACCAGATTCGCCTCAGCACCTAGAAATGCCCGCAGTTAGTCATTTGCACTCTACTATTACACAAGCCTTTAAGGAGGCAACAGAACATTTGAAACAAGCAAAAGAGAAATACAAGAAAAATGCTGATCAACATAGAAGTGAAACTCCACAATACCAGATTGGGGATCAAGTTTGGCTGGCTACAAAACACATACCTCTGAAGGGAACTCAGTCCTTTAACCCTAGATATTTGGGACCTTACACCATTAAAGCCATTATCAACCCGGTGGCCGTCAAATTGGAATTACCCTCTAATATGCGAATTCATCCTGTCTTTCATGTTTCACTTTTGAAACCAGTTCAACCAGGAACTAGATTAACCAAACCACCCGACCAAATCTTGATAGATGGAGAATCTGAATTCGAGGTAAAAAATATCCTGGACTCCAAGATGGTTAAATCAAAACTTTTTTATTTAATCGATTGGAAGGGCTACGGACCACAAGAAAGGTCATGGGAGCCTAGTGACCACGTTCATGCACCTCGTTTGGTGAAGAGATTCCAACTTCCCAGACAAACCAGGACCAAGGGGAAGAACAACTTTAGGAGGGGCCTTGGGGGGCGAGTGCTGTCATGATGCCTACCCCCGGGCATCAGGACCAAGCCTATCAGCTCCGGGAGCAGGCATCCAGATTCTTATTAAAACCCCAACAGCCGGGGTTTGTTGCAAACAGCCCCCAACAGCTGGGGGCTGTTTGGTTTCAGTCCTGGCGCCTTAGGTGCCAGGCTCATCATAGAAATCAGTCCTGGCGCCATAGGCGCCAGGCCCTAGACTTTACTTACCTGGTGCAGACCATGCTGCAAGTGAGCCCAAGCCAACGTGAGGCCTGGATGGGACTATTTTATTACAGGGACTATTTTTAACTCGGGCGTGGTTCTGGGGAACTTCTTACCTGGAACTACTTTGGAGGCTATTTAAACCACGCCCGAACAGCAGCACACGCTTCGCGTTATTCTGCATCCAGCAGCATAACGCTCACCGTGCCTGCAGTCAGCATCCAGTCTTCTGCCACGCCCGCCTCGAATCTGGAACTCCTAAAACAAAGAGGAAAGAAAAGGACAAGGTTAGAAAACAAACTATTTTCGAATTCCTCACCTGATTCCGGATCCATCTCGCCTCCGGACCTGGAAAGAACATAATTTCAGTACATGTTGCATCTCCAGCTGCAGCGCCGCGCCATACTCACCAGTCCTCGCAGCATCTTTCGACACATACTCCCTATTTTTGCACATACCCCACCTTCCATAGCTGTCAGATGGTCATGGATATAGTGGTTCTGCCATGTCATGAGACGCAAAGGCTATCATTTCTTCATTTATCGAACTGAAAGTGAATTTTGAGTGGTTCAAAAAAAAGAAGGAACTCATACTTGGTGACCTGCAGCTATTTTGCATTGACAATGACCTGAACACCAGCAGCAAGAAGGGAGGCGAAGACGATATCGGCCCTGCTGAAGAGACAAAACCTATCTGGAATGTTCTTTAATGCCACTGAAGAAGCTGATGACAGATAGTTGCTTCTCTTATGTCTTCTCAAAGTTCAATTCGCTCATGTCCATTCAGAGTCTTAAGTCCATTCACATTAGATGAAAATAGGGATGCAAGGAGCACAGTGGACAAAAAGGCAAAGGGGTGGCTCGAGGCAATGTACTTGAGACTGTCAATTGGGTTTCAGGCACTTACATGATTGGGGAGTGCAGTGTAACGATACTGCACACTCCCTGCCAAGCCGGAGGAAGTTGGAAATATGCAAAAGGCTGGCAACACCAGTAAAGATCAAGCAGTGCAGACATCCCTCCATCAAGATCAGTGATATAAAGGACTCATCTACAGTTCATGTTCGTGCCGATGGGCACAGTGCCTTTGCCCATAAAACACAGAGAAAACAGGTTTCTCTGGCTCCATGAGCCACGTAAGACTTTTATATACAGATTCCATGTCTCAGTGCAATCACCATTAATCTGTGCAAGTGCTTCTTCTGTGAACCTCCTCATTCCTCCTGCTCTTCAACTCATTACCCCCAGCCCTGATCGATTATGTGAAAAAAACAGAAACTTTGATTTTCAATTGTGGGCTCCAGTTGTATTGTTCATTTTCATGCTCCTTCAATTATTTCAACACACGCTCTTCTTTATCGACAGATACGATTGATGCCTGGACTGACAGTCCTTTGAATTGCCTTCATACTCTGCATAAGGCTAGGTGCACAAAACACTGTGCTATCTTTGAAGACACTTTGCTTGGAGTAAACATTCTGGAAATGTTACAAGCGTCGGGGATAAAAGAGCAGATATAGAAAGAATCTGCAGACCTTTCTCTCCCCACCCTTCTCATATGACTATACTAGATATTGGATGTATGTGATTTCACTGAATCCATTTCTCCTCATGGTGAAATCTATGAAACTTTTTTCTTCAATATTTTCTTTATGTGGGGGGAGATCCCCCTCACTCGCCCCACTTCCCCCTACCTTATCCTACATCATTACCCCACACTCCATCTATGTTTTAAAAAGTAACCACTTACCCAACCAAATTCGAAGAAAAAAAACATTGGGCCTCATTACGAGGTGGGTGGTAAGCGATTACCGGCAGCGGTAAGGGCACCAGTGCCGTTAATCCCTTACCACCCTACTATGAGTTTTACCTGGTTTTACCAGGCGTTATGGAAGGGACCCGTTAAGGGACTTCAGAGCTAATAACGGTACCGCAATTTGCGGTAACGTTATTAGCACCTTCCCATTGAGCCCTATGGGGGCTGAAATGGGAATGGGGAATGGCTTTTTCAATGGGGACTTACCGGTCCCGCAAAGGTCGGAATAGACCAGTAAGTCATCATTGAACGGGGCCGGACATGGTACCGGTATTGGAGGTAGTCATGGCGCTAATAGCACCATGACTACCCCCAACCTCGTAATGAGGCCCATTGAACATTTCTCATTCGGGGAAAAGGAATTCGATGAAATATAGGTATTTGCTAGATAATGACTGTGGCAAAGTCATGCACATCCACAGTACTACTCAGACCAACCCCTTCATCTTCAGTCATGCACAATATCCCTTTTTAGCCTGGGCATTCATATTTCATTAAACCCTACCATGCTAGACACATTATAATAATTTACATATATATTACTTGTGGCACCTATACAAGAAGAGAAGAAAAAACGAGGGAGTAATGTAAGTATTTATCGACTAATCTGGGGGAGTGCTGCTAACATCCTGGACATCGAACAGGTGTATCCAGCATCCACCACCACCTTCACAGCACTGGGATAGGACCGACAACCTTGTAGGGGCCATGGAAGTGTTGATCACCCCAACTTCAGACAAAGGAGTGAATATACACTGAGTCTCCAGCTAACACTTGCAGCTGTTGTAGAACTTCAGCCTCTGAATCGATGACCTTTGCTTTTGCTGTAGCCTGCTGTTGATGAGAAGAAGCACCCTGTGAAGATATAAGTCTGACAGCACAAGTTAAGTCTCTAAGGTAGGCCCTAAACTCCTCTCATAGAATTTCTGAGCATCTGATGCTGTGCGTACATGTGACAAATCAACTTCTGGTTTACCAGTGGTCCCGGGGTGAATATCGGTTTCTAAACCATCAAACAGCCCACACTTCTAAAACACCAGAAGGGATCTGAACAGATTGGAATAACAAGCAAATTATAAAACTCCCTGTTCAATTATGGTAACGTGGATGAAATGGCAGGCTTACCTCCGAAAGGTTGTGGATCATTGGTTAGTTGCAACACACCGAAAATAAAATTATTACCCAATGATAAAAGGAGTGTCCAGTCATGGTTGTATTAAAAATATCTACGTTATTAATCACAACAGACAGTCTAAAAACACTACAAAGTAGAACCCACCTGTAAAGGACTGCAGAGGATAGACAGTTTCAAAGAATGAAAAGGGATGCACTCTGCATACTGACAGGAGGGTAGTCGGTATGGTTACTAACCACAAGTTTGTTAAGGTTTCTTGGCTTTAGCACAAAGGTGGAAACGTGTTTTAACATGTCTCTCGGGGCCTTCTGGATAGGACCAGGGGGACAGAACCATAATATGCCTTGTGCTGTAGGTGTTCTTCGTGCTCGACAGGGTCGAGTCGGCTTCAGGGCACTTTGCAGGCTTCTGTGACAGAGTTCGAGGCAGTAGTCAGCTGCGGGTATCAGGCGGCAAGACGGTTCGGCGAGCGAAGCTACACGAACAATGCAGGCTGGCCTACACATTGGCCCAGGGTCAGGAATCATTGTCTCAGTGGTGAACGGCGGTTCTGAAGCACTGGTCAAGATGTCTTGGATGTCTTTAAGCAACTGCGGATTGACAACTGTCAGCAGTGCAGTAAATTGTGGATCAAGGAACTCGACTGCCTCAAAAATGTCCTTTGAGGAAGATGGAGCTTGTCGAGGCATTTCTCACAGCTCCTTCAATGGCCTCATGTCGTCCTTTGAGGCAGACAGCCCACAGCTGTGGATGTGATGCAGGCAGCTGCCTTGTACCTGGTTGTAGGTTCAGAGACCTCTGCCACTCCCTATACAAAAAGCATGCTACACAGCCTAGCAGGGCATGATGTGTGCTGACTTGGTACCAGTTCTGGACAGCTGGAGGGTCCTCTGAGTTCTACTTCTCCCTCTGTTCCCTGGGAGAAGGTATGGGGAGGGATTGTGCTTCCCTCTTTGGATATCCTGGTCTTCCATCACTGGTGGAATGTGTAAGGCAGACTGTACCTTCAGCCATGGTCCAAGCTCAGTGTCCTACTGTTATGGTATGTTATGTTGACTTATACCGTGCACTGCTACCATCCAGGGGCAGTCTATAAGCACTCACATGGCTCTGCAAGAAAGAGGAATAGGATAGGTATGGAACCAGTAGAAATTGGTGTCTGTGGGTGTTGGGTTTCAGATCAGTTGATTGCGTGCACTGGCCTCTTGTTTCCGTATGGGTGAGGCCCAATGCCTGGGTTGTTTGTTGCATGTGAAGGTCTGTTAAGTTGGGTGTGTGTTTTATGTGTAAATTGTCTGGTATTTAAGGTTGTGGTTCAGCGCATTGGCTTGTGTATCCGTAAGTGTTAGGTGCAGTGCCTGGGTTGTTTGTTGTATGTGAATGTCTGTTATGTTGGTGGTGTGTTTGTGTGTTTTATGTTTAAATTGTCTGACATTTAAGGTTATGTGCACTGGCTTGTGTCCGTAGAGGTGAGGTCCAGTGGCTGGGATTGTTTTTAAAAACAATGTTATTAATTTCGTAATGGTCATTTTACAATAGCATCAGATATGCGTGCCAATTCTCATAAGAATTCTCATGTTGTTTTTACCCCTCCCTCCCTCTCTACACCCGCCTCCCCCCTTCCCAAGACTACCACAAAACACCCTTGTCTTCAACCCCTTTATGCGGAGCGTCTCTCCATCCTTGCCACCTGACGGGGTGTCCTCCTCCGGGCTTACCGGGATGGACTCTGTCAGGGTCGCTACCATTCGCTTCCAGGCAGCCAACATATCTGCTCCTTCCTCCCCAACCCTATTTGCTGCCTCACTTCACACCATAGTTTCGGCATTTGGCCATTTCTGAAGATCATGCCACCAGGCTTCAACTTGCGGCCTCCTGCTTGCCTTCCAAACCATTTCTATCCTGTGTTTACCAAGTATGTATGCCCGGTTTTTGAGTGTGCTCACATGTTTAAGTTTATGCGGTCTGGGGAAAACCCCCCCAACATGCATGCCCATGTAGAGTTCACATCCAAATTCATCTCTTTTCTCGCCAGGAGGTCTCCCTACAGAATCCCTTTATTTCGGGGCATGCCCAGTACATATGTACCATTCCTGCCTCCACTTCCCCACATTTTGGACATGACTCTACCAGTGCCTAGGATTGTATTCCAGTGTTAGTTATGTTGGGTGTCTGTTTGTCTGTTGTTTGGCTATCACATAGGTGTGTATAGTGCAGGCTCAGGGTATTTAGTACATTGGGTACTCTCAAAGTTCTTCTCAGTGGCTAATCTTCGCGATTCTATCTAAATGTGAAGCATGTCTAATCTTCACAACTCTATCTTAATGTGACACATGGCTAATATTTACAAATCTACATATATGTGATGCATGTCTAATCTTCACAAATCTATCTAAATGTGACACATGACCTATTGTAAACAGAAGACCAAGCCATGACAGTTTATTGCCCTTGATACTGAGAGGTGGGAGCTGGCTTCAGGTTGACACAGTTGAATATGAAAGGTTGGTGGGTTTCCGGTCTCCTTTGTTATCCTTTGCAGCCAGGCCCCCTGAGGGCCTGTTTGAAGTACCTTCTCTTGGTATGTTAATCACTGCCACCAGCTGCAGGGCATAACAAAAGAGCAGGGCAGAACCATGGAGCCTTTGTTAATTAATCAGGTTGGCCATGGTATGGGGAAGGTAGGCTCTCCCCCTTCCTTGCAATGACTTTGTGCATTCCTCAGCTGTCATATTCCAGCTAAATATGACAGGGGTGGATGGTGTCTGTAAGCGTTGTCTAGCCCACAGTATACAGGTCTATGCTTTGTCGTGGTGTGAGCATAGGGAAAGGTGTGTGTATTAGCCCCACACATTTTCCTGAGGTTGGTCTACCATCATTTCATTTATTTAAACATTTTAAAAAAGCCCAGGCAAGCGCACACCCACCATGTGGATGTTAGAATTCCTCACATGCCCTCCAATCTCAACATGTGAACCACCAACCTACGGAGGGTCCAGTTCGTCACCTATGCAAAAGTACCAGCTGAGGCCATCTGCATTTCCATGCTGGGAGCCTGGCTTGTGCTGGATGTCCATATTTAATACCTGTGTGGATATGGCCCAATGCAAAATCCACACCCACTGGCCTGGAGAATACACTGTCACTGTGGCCATCTGGTCATGCCCGTGCTTCATCAGTTCCTAACTGGCCTGTAGGTTTTTCATTGACTGTTCCATGTACTTTGTGATTCTAGAGCAAAGGCCAAGCACATAGTCCACCACATCTCATATCGGGGATGACGTACACACGTACACAGTGTCCAAATAGTCCAAACAGAAGCTCAAAGGGGGATGTGGATGGGCCTTCAATGACCTTAACAGAAACAGTCCCACCACTAAAGAGGTGAGTACACAGTTGTACAAAAAACAAGTTTATTGTACAGTGGCCTGGGGAGCAGTGACATTGTGTAGCAGGACCAAACTAACACAAGTCTCAATGAACCACATCCATTCACATCTTTTATACAGTTCTGCAACAGTTAGAACACTCCAAAAATACTTTACTGCAATCCACCCCCAAACATGATTGGACACAAACCTCTTCAAGGAAATCACATCTTTTCCCAATTCCTACTTTTTTATTGGCCAGGTGTATCTCAATAATTATCTTCAGATTATATTCATAACACACCTCTTCTTATAATTCATCTGTAGTAGGTCATGACAACAACACATGGTTAAACATTGGTATTGACAATATAATTAATTACTAGCAATAAATGGCCTAAGTCATTTAAACCATAACTCTTGATTTGCACATAGCTCGCATGGACATACCCTGCGATATGAGGAGACCTGCTGAATGATTTTCCTTTATTCGTGATGCTGTCTCATTTCCCAGGTCACTGTTCCATTGAAACTTCCCAATCTACAAAACTCCCACCTTATCGCACAATTGAAACTCCTAAATAGCTTTAGGCACCAGTTTACTAAGCATTTTACGACTAACCAAAATAAATAAAAATACATGACAAAACTCTTTTGGTCACACTCTCAAGCACCAGGAGATTGTATCTACTATCTATGAGACTTATTAGACCATACATCTCAAGGCTATTTCTGCAGCTGCTGACCACAAAGTTTGAAGTTACTCATTCACCTGCTTTCTGCCGTCTGAAAACCTGTTTAGAAGTCAAGGTGTATTTTTCAAGAGAGCCATAACCACAGTGATTTGATTCATTGTGAAAAGGCCACTCATATTGAGGTTCTTGAATTCCCCATGTATTTATATTAATGTGCATTTATGTTTTATGTATTTTATGTTTCAAGCTCAGTTTGCTGCACCCCCAGTCATCAATACGGTGCGTAGAACATGAACCCTTCGTAATGATAGGGACCCTTCTTGACCACCTCAGCAGGAGCTAAACCCTACTCCATTCTGTGGCACCTCCCTGTGGGCAAACAGTAGGAATGGCAGGCTCTTCCAAGCCACCTATCAGAACTTTCAGAGTCTTGTTGAACGTTCAACAAGCCCGTTTGTTTGTGAATGGAAGGATGTAGAGAACTGGGAGGTGACCCCACTCTTCCCACATAGGCTTCATATATGCCGATATGAAGTTTGTCCCCTGTCAGAAATGACTTCCTTGGTGAAGCCAACATGTGAGAATATCCCAATCAGAGCCTTTGCAACCATGGGGGCTTTGATGCTCCTCAGAGGGGCAGCTTCAGCATACCTTGTGGTGTGGTCTACCACCACCATGATGTATTTGTTCCCTGAGCTGGTTTGAGGATCCAAAGGACCCACAATGTTGATGCCTATTCTCTCGAAAAGGCCGCCCAACCAAGGGTAGTGGAATTAAGGGTGCCTTCTGTGGCACGGCCTGACTTACCAGAAGTCAGAGAGGACCATAAATATTCCTTGACCTTCATGCAAAACTGAGGCCAGTAAAAGTATGCAAACAACCAGTCTGATGTCATAGTCACTGCAATGTGACCCGCTAAAGGAATTTTGTGAGCCAAATATAAAAAAGTTACTTTCTGTGTGGGCTTGGGGAATCACCAACCTTCTGGTGCCCTCACCCTCAGAGTCTTTTGGCTAACTGTACAGGAGTCCATACTTCCAGTACACTTTGAACAGTCCATGTACCTCACCCCTAGCCTTCTGCCCTGGGACACTCTTTCTGGGCTTTGAAGAAGGCAGTATGATATGGGCCCCCAGAGGATGCAAACTCATCCAGCCTGGGCAGGCACTTCATCTGAACTCACCTGGTCCTCCACCTCAGGTTCCTGTGCATTGCCAGGCAACACTGAAGGCACTGAGTCCCATGCTACCAACTTAGGTTCCTCTGTGGCTTCTGGTCCCTCTCCCCAGGAGTAGGTGACTATGCAGTCTGTGGAACTGGGTCAAGGGCTACTGGCTACTCTGGTCCCTCCAGCAAGCCCCCTGGCAGCACTCCAGGCCCTAAAATGCTGAGAGCCTTCAATCTGGCAGCCTTTTTAGCCTTTAATCTGGTAGCCACCACGACTATCTCGGGTCAGGAAGATCATCACCCAACAGACATGGGACAGGGATTGAGTGTTTCACTGCTACACTGCGCTGGGTCATTTCACCTCACCAGCTGAACTCCACTTTCACCAAGGGGCATTTACTCCTTCAGTCAAACCCACTGATGCTACAGTCAGGCCCATCAATATAGTGGCCTGACTGTACCCAGTGCCTGGTGAGAGCAGTGATGCTATCCGCAGTGTCTCTGACCACAGGAGGTGTAGGTGTCCATTGATATACACATGTTCTAAGTACAGTTCAGCAGTATTGGGAAGTGGGATCTCTTTTGAACACCCGGTACTGTTCCTACTCAGTGTAACTAAACTAATCCACATTCAGACACTCCTTGGGCTAGTGGGAAGTCCTCCTCTAGGAGGCACACAGTAATGATGGCCTCCTCCATGAGTCCAACATTCACTATGGCTTGCTTGGGTAAGACTTTGTAAGCAGGATCCCCTTACCTATGGCCCAGCTCCTTACACATGAAAAAACCTTTGGGTTGGGAGAACACAGGTGTCCCAGTGTTAGGGGTGCCTGCACATTTCTTTTTCAGTGTGTATGGCTGAAATAAAGTTTGGGGATTTCCCTTCATTCTTTTGGGAACCTGACTTAGAAGAGAAGTGGGTTAGACCTTTGTCCTTCCCATCTTTATTATTTTTCTTGTCTTTGGATTTCTCGTATGGTTTGGGTGTGCTTGCCTGAGCCCTTTTCAGGACTTACTTACAAACCTGTGACCAGCCTTTGCAAGCTCCCTAGGGTCTGTAATGGTCTTGTCGATAAGATGCTACTTTAGGTCAACCTCACAATTCTTCAATACATGCTCACACATAGTCAAATTGTACATCCCTTTAAATGTGTCAACTTTGTTACCAGAGACTCACCCGCTCAGATATTTCAACGCCAAATGTATGAACACTTCAATTGTCTATCCACATTCCTTTCCAAGCTCTCTGAAGCTCTTGAGATACTCTTCCATGGTCTTAGAGAACTTCCTGAGAAGGGCCACCTTCAGGTTCTCATAAACGGGCCTTTCCGCAGGAGTTAAGTGAAGAATTGCATCAGCCCCCTGGATCAGTAAGCGACACATCCTGGCTGCACCCCACAGTAGCTCATCCACCTCCTGCAGCTGAAAAGCAAGCTTGAGTGCTTCAAACCAGTCAGAAATTTCCTTCCCCACTTCATAAGGCTGCACTAAATCTTTGATGATGTGGCACCGGGGTGTATCCTGAGCACCCTGGTTTGAGCCACTACTGCTGCTTTTGCTAGAGGTTAATCTGTTGGCCTCCTTCTCTTCAAGTGCCAGCTTGTGCAGCCATATGGTGAACTTGTATCACTGTTTTTGTTCCTCCAGCGCTAGTCTCCTCTCCTCCAACAAGAGCTTTCTAGCTGCTACCTCGTTAACAGCCGGAACAATTACTGGTCCACGTAGAGGCTGGGCCGAGGCCTGGGACCTGTGCGACGCCGCACTAGTCCCTGACATCACTGACACTCTGCAGTGTTGGAAAACCACTCTTGCCCCCAGAGGGATGGTTGGCAAGAAACACGACCCATGCCGTCTTCCTCATCATCTTCCACTACTCCTCCTGGAAGGTCTTCTTCATTCGGGTACACAGGACCTAGTCAATTCCCTGGGGTATTGTGGAGTTATGTGTTTTAGCAAAATAACTCTGACATCAAGGTGTGGATGAGTAACTTCTTTAATCAGTTTCCAAGCATAACATCCAGTTTCTAGAGTCATTATTCATCAGATGGTAAAGTTCAGTTCTCATAGACAAGCACCAGCATTGTCTCTCTCAGGCTACATCTCTCAACTCCCTCAAGAGAACACCAGTCACACATAAACATTCTAACCAGTAACATTCCATTGTCAATCATGACACTCACTCCAGATTCCATTAGGATGCAGGATAAGACCAGATCCTTACAGGTATCCTCCTCAGCTGCCCTCGCTTAGAGGCTGGTCAGAAACTCAGATTTAGTAACCCTGGTGCTGTGGGAAGTCCCCTCTCTTGGCATAGGGTGCACAGGACACCCTTGCCCATGCCTTTCACAGTCTCTATGTCAAGATCCATGATTATTAACAAATACCAGCAGTGCTCTAAATGCTGCCTGCATCAGTACTTGTATAGTTGGGTGACTAAGCTGTGCACAAAGCTCCAACTAGATCCGACGGTCTGCCACCAATGTGACAAATAAACTTCCATGGGTACCAGTGGTCCAGTGGTGAATATCAGTTTCTAAACCATCAATCTGCTCGACACCTCTAATACACCAGAAGGGTTCCAAAAAGAGTGGAATAACAAGCAAATTCTAAAGCTCCTTGTCCAATTTTGTTAATGTGGAAGGAACAGTAGGTTTATCCCCGAAAGGTCATGGATTGTTGGTTAGTTGCAACACATTGAAAATACAATTATTTCCCAATGATAAAACAAGTGTCCAGTCATGGTTGTATTAAAAATATCTTCTTTATTAATCACAACAGACAGTCTAAAAACAATAAAACAATACATCCCATCCTGAAAAGGAATTCATAGGACATAAAGTTTCAACAAAGGAAAGGGATGCACTCTGGATACTGACAGGCGGCGAATCAGTGTGGTTGCTAACCACAACAGTTTGTTAAGGTTTTTTGGCTTCAGCACAAAGATGGAAAAGGGCCCTAAAAGGTCTCTAGGGGGCTTCTGGGAAGGACCAGTGTGACAGAACCACAATGTACCTTGTACTATAGATGTTCTTGGTGCTTGACAGGGTCGTGTCAGCTTCAGGCCGCTCTGCAGGCATCTGTGACAGAGTTTGGGACAGGAGTCAGCTGCGGGTATCAGACGGCAAGATGGTTCGGGTAGCGAAGCTGGACGAAATGGCTTCAGGCTGGCCTACTTGGCTGCACACTAATCAGGAATCATTGGGCCTCATTACAGGTCGGGCGGTCCGGAATTAACAGTGGCGGTAAACCCGCCGCCACTGTTAATTCCGGACCACCCGATCCCGACTCCTGCAGGCAGGAGGTGATGTTCCCGCCAGGTCTGACCTGGCGGGTTTAACACCGCCCGCCTGCAAGCGGACGTGGAAACACCAGCACCATCACGAGATGGTGCCCGTGTTTCCACTTCCCCATTCCCATGGGAATGGGGATTTACCGAATTCCGCCTCTGGAATTCCCAGGACACCAGGGTCGTAATGCCCTGGTATTTCCGGGAGTCACGGAGGCAGAATGGTAATACGAGTCTGGCGGTAACAGGACCTCCTTTTGACCCACAGATCCTTCTCATCCTTTGGCACTCACTCCTGCCATTCTGTAATATGAATTAAGGGAACTGCAGCGTAACAAACTGGTAACTGTACCTGCTGGGACATGGCTTCTGTGATTTGGGAATCTGTAAATGGTAAATAGGCAGTCTCCTTTGCCGTTCTATCAGCTGCATCATTACCCAGTGCTATTTGGTCAGTCCAGTTAGTATGCATTTCACATATGAGAATGGCTACCTCTGTTTCCATTGTTAGCGCTTTGATTAGTCTGAACAGTAAGCCAGCATGCAGGACACAGGTCCCATCTGATCTTCTAAACACTTTCCTATGCCATCTTGACAACCCCGAATGCATGATGGAGGTCATATATGCAGAGTCCGCGTGAATGGTGACTGTCTGCCCCTTACTCATCTATTTCATCTCAATGAGAGCTACCAATTCCACCGCCTGTGCATAATAATGCAAAAAGCAATCGCTTCTTCATCCTGACTTGATATTCAATGTCCAGAAGGCCCACAGCTGTATGCCTTTCTCCTGTGTCCTGATCAATTGTTGATGAACCGTTGACAGAGAGTACTTCTCCTCCTTCTAGTGCATCTTCCTTGACATCTGTAATCTTGTCCCCTTCTCCTTCATAGTTCGGACAATCATGTATGACATCATCAGGTTTCACCGGTCCGGCTACAAATGTCACAGGATTGACTATGTGACACCTGAATGGGTGAATAGATGACCTAATATCCTGAAAAACTTTGCATGGTGAGAGTCGATTTGGACTCTCCATGTTCAGCTTACAAAATCACCAGACAGCCCATAGTAATAATCAAAGACTTTTGAATAGAAAAAGCTGTTGCCGCCAGAGCTTGCTCACACAGAAATGACCCAGCATGGCTGGATGATATGTTATGATCGGTTATTTATAACGTGCTTACTACCCAGAGGTTTCTAAGTGCGGACCCAGGGATCGAACCTGTGTTGTTCAGTGTCTTCTTGCTTCCAAGGTGAGCACATTGCCCCTGAGCTATCCTCCTGAGCCTGAGTCTACAATAATATGTAAAAGGCTTATGGCCAATCGATGTTGTCTGGGTGAGGACAGCCCTGATCACCTGTCAATTTGAATGGGAAAACAAATAAAATGGCTTCTTGTGGTCCAGTGTCGCCAGGACTGGAGCATTACTGATCACAGCCTTAAGCATCTGGAAACAAGTTACCATCTCTTCCAACCAGTCTATCAGACCTTTCACTTTCTGTACTTCCTCGAGTCCTTGCAATAGGGGCCTGGTGTAACTAGAGTAGTCAAAAATTGAAGGACCTACAGAGTCCAAAAAACAACTGCATCTGTTTTATGGTAACTGGCTGTGGTGTACTCTGAACTGCAACAGCTCTGTCAGGCATCACTTTTCTTCCTGCGTGCAATTTTACTTGCACCAAGTACACCACCTCTGCCTGGAAATTCTGTAATTTCTCCTTGTATCCCTTCTCCGCGAGGTGGGTGAGAAGCGTTATTTAATCTCTTCAACAATGCTCCTCTACAGACTAGCAAATCGTTCACATACTGAATCACTGTACTAGGCACTGTACTAGGTACATGCAAATTCCCCAAATCCATCTGACCCCCTTGATTCAAAATACTCAGGGATTCACAATAACCCTGTGGTAATATGTGTGCTGAAATCTTTGGCCAAAATAGGTAAATGCAGTAAGGTACTGAGAATCGGGTGGAAGGGAACCGATAAAAATGCATTCTTCAGATCAATTACAGTAAAATGCGTAGAACCAGTAGGAATGTTACAGAGAATGGTAGCAGGATTCGGAACCACTGGGAACTCAGCCTCAACAATATTATTCAAAGGACGCAAATCCTACACCATCTTCCAACTGGACCCTTTTGCCTTCTTCACAGAATAGATAGCCATGTTGCATGGGGACACAGAAGGTTGGATTATACCTTACTTCCACAATGCCATAATGGTCTCATAGATCCCCTGATCTGCCTCCCTAGAAATGGGGTACTGTCTTACACACAGCAATATCACACTAGGCTTCAACTTTATCTGTACTGCTCCCATTCCTTTCAGCAACCCCACATCATGAGGATTAATAGTCCACACGTGACTAGGCACCATTTCCAAATGTACCTTCCAATATGGTGATGTAGTTCTGACAATAGACTTAGTCTGAGGTATCTCTATATGCTCTATCGTTATCTGGTATGGTACACCAATCTCAAAACCATCTCACCTGTCTGTGTCCGCAGCATCCTTGAACAAGTGTTCATCAGGCACCCCTTAGCGATAGTGTCAGATCAATGCGAAGAACTGTACACCACTCCTCTCCTTCCTCACCAGTACCTGAGAGAACCACTTTGTCCTTTTTGATGATTACTGCTTCTAGAAGTATGTTAGATAGGGTGTCTGGTGCAACCTCTTGTGCAACTGCAGGACGAAATAAAAATGCAGCTGGTACCTGCCATGCTTTGATTCTAATCCAAGGTACCCATCCCAGCACCACCATCACTCCGTAGAGGAACGAATCTGAATGTACGGGTACCCCATGCATTCAGAACAATACCCCAAAAACGCTATTACTTGCTTATCCTTTCTGAGTGCACTGAATCATATCCTACGCTATCAAGGCACACTGGTTCTCTTGCTGGCGGTTCAAGATCCACTTTCAAAGTAACACCTCCCTCTGCAAGGTCCACCTTGATCTACTTTAAAAATAAACTGTCCCAACTTCCACTGATACAACCCTGTCTCTGATACTTACTTGTTATCTTCTTCCTTCACTTCTTTTCTTCACTGCCTGGCATGTGTCAACTCTTCCTCTGCCTGCTGCAGTGCTTTCTCTAGACCTCTATGCACTTGATTTTCTAACTCCATTCCCAACCGTTCCACTATCCTGGCCTTAGGAGGCATTATTCTATCTTCTGCTTCCATTCTTAACCATTCGGCAAGCCTAGCCATTGGTGGTGTTGTGTGTTTCCTCCTCACAACGGCTGGGATGGAGGATTGAGACGATGGAGGCTCATACTGGGGATTAGTATATCCCACAGCAGGCGATAGAGGAAAACACCCATAAGGTGGTAGGTGGTAGCGGACTCCGAGCATCCCTGCAACTGCTCTATTTCCCCAACCTTATCTCCAGTTGCCTTCCCTGCCTCCTCTAACATCCCCCACAGCTCTGAGATGTTCTACCTTTCCTCCAATTTGTTTTAGTTATACCTTGTTGATTAAAAGGTATACATATTTTACAACACCCATTTACTATATGTCCTCCGTTTGGGTCAAGATCTGAATATCCTACCCTTAATCTCTTTACCCACCATTTGTGGTACCACAGAATCTCTTCCTTGTACCTTGGAAGCATTTGGCAAATATGATCCAGTGGAGCCTTCATGCTCCAAAACAACCTTTATCTAACAATACCACAAAAAAACAATACTTAAACACAAAGCCGATCCTGCAGACCTTCAAAAATTGCCAGAATCCTAGAACAAAAGTAAATTCTTTCCCCCAAAATTCTTTTAATCTTTTCAATAGTTGCTCGCCTCATTCTCACTCACACCACAATCACCTTACTCAAAATTAGTCCACATCACCACTTTTACGCATGAAGCAGCATAATATCTATAAAACACAATTACCATGGTTCCTCATTAATATATCTCCTTCACTCGAGCACAATGGAGTGGGATGTTTTCTGCTGAAACACTGCTCTCTCTCTCTTCTTTTTCACTACTGCAGCACGTTTTACTACAACACACCCTTTTCCCAACTATGTGAAGAGCTTCTCTCACTACTTTGATTACCAAAAATAATAAACAAAGTAAAACATGGAAAAAGGATTTACAACATATACAATTTCACAATACCATCACACTCATATGTCAAATCTCTCACTTTATTTGGTTTCAATAAACCTCTTTACTCCAAACAAAACTCAACAACCTCTCTGACTCAATACACCTCTTGCAAAATCCCATACATTAAAAAATAACTTTTTCCCTCTAACCCCCCCTGTTTTCTCACAAAGTGCACTCACATGAATATGCATCCTTCAAAGCTCTCCCAAGTGGTGCCTCATCAAATATTCTGCACAGCTTGACCACTGCACCTTGGCTGAATGAACAAGCAGTGTTTCAATCAATACAGCGCCTGCAGGCCATTCTTTGAGGTGCACGTGAACATATCACCTGCAGATAGGAGATGCAGTCGAGCATGTGTGGCCATGAAAACACCCAGGAGAGGGCCTAAAGATCACATCACAGGGTCACCAAATGCAGGAGTGTGACTCCAAAATCCAATGCAAAAAACCCAGCTCCAACGGAGAGTCAATGAACTTTCTCAGAAAAGCAGGTTTATTGCATGCTGATGGCCAGGAAGTGGTTAATCAGCCTCGTGAAGCTGAAAACAAACAGTTCCTTCCAGTGCTCAACAAAGTTGCAGCTTTTATACACATTTGAACAATTTACATAATCACACATATTTTGTTACAAAGTCATCCCCCAACATCCCATTGGCTAATCCTGTACAAGGAAATCTAATCCCCCCTATATCCTCAAACCCGCATTGGACACATTGACAAAACACATTCCCCTTCCCCGTCTCCTTACTTTCCATAATCAGTCATGACATTCTAAACATAATCTCCTTATTATCTAAAAACAAATCAATTTATGACTTGTCCCATTTGGTATGAAACCTTTAACCCAGTATGTGATGTGCAAGGCTTTTACAAGAACAGTTCAATCAAGAGGAGGGTCAGAAACAATCATGTTTTTGATCAAGCAATAAACATCTTATCGTCCCAGATGTGCTGGTTCCCTTGTTATTCCTTCTGCATTCCTGCACTTCACATTTTTTGTGACTACCATCTCGAATCATACAGCCTTCAGCACACATCCTGCTTGTCTTCCTAAGGACCCAAAGGAGACCCATAAAACAGTTGCAAACTCAGGGACGTCATTTCACCAAAATGCCAGGGGTAGCGGAAGTGACACCACGTGACTCTTGACGCCTAATGACATCACAGGAAATGATGTCATTTGACCCCACCCCAAAATGATATCGCAGTTAGCGATGGAACACAACCTTTCACCTGTCGACAAAACAGGAATTGGCATCACATAGCATTGTAGACTACGAAAAATATGTTCACGATATCACTATAATGTGATGTACATTTCATACAAGAATGGATCGCCATATGTATCATTAAGATCAGTGTTTATAGGCCCATATTAGCAAATTACTGTGAATGCAAGCAGATGTGCATGACCAAATGATAATGATGTGTTATTATATAGCACTTACGCTTAAGCGCTTTATATAGAAAAACTATACACCCAATATCACCCAACCTGTTTTGGTACTCATTTGTCGACCTCAGAAGGATGAAAGGCTGAGTTGAGGTGTTTAAGAACAGACTAAATCAGTGATTAGCCCCCTGAAGTGTGCCTGAAATAAACCTTTCATGATTCTAGCAATTATTGTATAGAATTCACATTATTTGGTGTTCCTATTCTTTCTTATTTGGGGTCAGTGCAGAAAGTGTTAGACTTGTGGCCCTCCTGATCTTATTTTTCTTCTTATTTTTTAAAAGGCCTGAACAAGAAAGCCAGCCACTCCAGAAATAAAGAGTCACCTGGTGCTGGCCACAGCCCAGGAGCTTGAATTACTAAAAAAAAAAAAAGAAAAAAAATCTTTTCTTTTTTCTTTTTTTTATAGAGGTTGCAAGGGAAACCACAGAGGTCTCAAGGGAGACCTCAGAGGTCGCAGTTGCGACCTCTGGCGACCCCTAAATGACGTCCCTGAGCAAACTCTGCCCTCCAGCACCCCTTCCATGTATTTTATTAACTGCTCCAATTCGACTCACCATTTGGCCACACTTAACAAGACTCTGGGCCTCATTACGACCCTGGCGGTAAGGGGTTAACGCCAGCGTTAGCTGCGCCGACCCCTTACCGCCAATTACGAGGTCCCTTAGCACCATGGCGCTTTTAACACCTGCTTTTAGCAGGTGTTAAAATCCATGGCGCTAAGAGACCATGGAGTTAATTACGCCACCGTAATTTACGGTGGCGTAATTAACGCCTTCCCCACTCCCATTATGCCCTATGGGGCAAAAATGGGAATGGGGAAGGGTAAATGGGGATTGGGGACTTACCGCCCCGCCAAGGTCGGAATGGGGCGGTAAGTCCGCCAACCACCATGGCGTAAATGTAGTTTACGCCATGGTGGTAAAGTCACGGCCCAGGCGGTAACTTACCGCCTGGGTCGTGATGAGGCCCTCTGTGCTCTGAGAAAGATTTGTTACTCATATCCACAAACTCATTTAGTCGTAACCCCACAACCCAATGGCACTTCATTCTATTGCTTGAGGCACACATGGGGTTTCCTTAATTCCTTTATGCTTGTCCTGGTCATTCAACCCACCCAGCCATGCAAAGTTCACCTCTGCAAACCAAACTCTCATGAAACAGCCTACATGAAACCCAGCTATGGGGGGACGGTGATCTGGGATATTTCCAGGTACTTGCAATGATCCCCACACTCTCCTAATATCCCAGAACATGTTTCCCATATAAACCATTATAGAATTCCACATGTACAGGAGTATTGCACCCCTCACAGTGGGTTTCCCCGCAGGGACCTCTCTTTCTCACATGCATAAAGCTCCTCGTTTCCCACTCTAAGCACTACACTTTGTACATTGAACAAACTGTCCCCACGACTTCTATTATGTTGCTACTTGATGCAAATCTAAAATGTATCCATACTAAACACTAAGTAACACTCATAGGGCCTCATTACGACCCTGGCGTTAAGGGTTTAACGGCGCCGTAAAAGGTGTCGGCGCCGTTAAACCCTTAACGCCTGATTACGAGGTCCCTTTGCGGGACCCGACCTTAACGGCTTGTTTTACCAGCCGTTAAATTAGGGTGCCGCAATTTGCGGCACTGTACTTATTGCCTTCCCCATTCCCATTGAGCCCTATGGGGCAAAAATGGGAATGGGGAAGGTCCCATGGTGAATGGGGAATTACCGCCCCGCCAACCTTGGAATGGGGCGGTAATTCCGCCATTCACCATGGCAGACCCCGGCATGGACCATGGTGCTAATAGCAATATGGTTTAGCGCCGGGGTCGTAATGATGCCCATAGTAACATTTATCCCAATCTATGGCCCTCATTACAAGTCAGGCGTTAAGGGTTTAACAGCGCCGTAAAGAGCGTCAGTGCCGTTAAACCCTTAATGCCTGATTCACACTTTAACGCCTGCTTTTTGCAGGCTTTAAAGTCCAAAGCGCTAAGCGACCTTGGTGCTAATTACGGCACTGTAATTTACGGTGCCGTAATTAGCGCCTTCCCCAACCCCATTATGCCCTATGGGGCAAAAATGGGAATGGGGAAGGACAAATGGTGAATGGGGAATTACCGCCCCACTCACCTTGGAATGGGGCGGTAATTCCGCCATCCACCATGGCGGAATCTGGCATGGACCATGGTGCTAATAGCACCATGGTCCACCGCCTGACTTGTAATGAGGGTATATGTGTCTACACTAAACACATGTTAAATTGCAACATCACGTCTAACCTAGCCACACCATTGATCTAATATGATGTGCACAGCGTGATCCTCTTTCCTACGTTGGGACATGAAACGTGTATCCCAACACCACCCACCCCCACCTTTCCCACGTTCACCACCCCTCGTACTCCCATTCGTGCTCCCTGACAGAGGGGCAGCTCGAGCTGACAGTTTGACAGAGCCACGCCGTATGCAGTCTTATGCACTGGCAAGGGCAGAGTGACTGTCGTCACAGTGGGAGGTGGGTTTTGACAAAGTTGCGGCGGAAGAAATAGTGTCCTCTTTATTTTTGGTTGCCTGCAAACTGGAAGAATGGATGAGATGAACATCTGAAAGGCAATTGTAAGGCCATCTCTCAGTTTTAACCTCTATTAACGTTATTGTTTATAGGAAATAGTTAACTGAAAAGTAGATGAGGCAACCAGAAACGTTGCCAAGTATTGGCACTCGAGCACAAAGGCTGTGCTTTCTTTTTGATGTTTGGTTCTAAATAACATATTGTACACACACATTGCTGTGTCTTTCAGCCATAATGCATCCCTCCTTTGAGTGATCTGACCCATATGTTAAACTTTGCAAATGATCATGTTTTGGTTAAGTTTAACTGAGGGATCAGGTTTTCGTTGTGGCAAATAAAAACGTATGACCAAGTTCGGCTAATGTATGCCAATCCCTTGATTTAGACATGCACACACTGCAATCAAGAACTCGTAAGACCCTTTCAACTCCAGTGGCAAATTGGCATTTCTCGTGTACATCGTGCCACCTAGCAAGACCCGTTCATTAAATCATCTGACTGACCTACTTAGAAGATTTGTTTTCTCTCCATGTGGCCTCTCTGGCAAAGTAGGTTGTGCATTATTAACTTTTTGTTTGATATTGCTATAAATATATCCACTGGGAAATTAAAAGAAAAGTGTCAGAATTGCGACTCCTACGATGACAGTAAAGCCGTACCTTGTGCAGACTAGGCGGTGGACTTCAGCTTTCTCCATGTACCAGGCATGCTCGTGGGTGTCGGTATGCACGTCTGGTCAGACCAGGCATGCAGTCCGCAACCCGCGAGCAGAACTCGTAGTGTGGTGGAGAGGTAACAACGTCGCCGGTAACACTACCAGCGCCGTTGTTGCTTTTCCGCCACACTCATAATGAGGCCCACTGGCCCTCATTCCGAGGTTGGTGGTAGTCATGGCGCTATTTGCTCCATGACTGCCACCAATAACGGGTCCGGCACCAGTATAGTTCAATGGGTGTGGTCCGACCTTTGTGGGACCGGTAAGTCCTCATTGAAAATGCCATTCCCCATTCCCATTTGAGCCCCCATAGGGCTCAATGGGAATGGGGAGGGAGCTAATAACGGGCTCGTGACTTGCAAGCCCATTATTAGCGCCCTGGTCCCTTAACGGGTCCTGTCCAGAATGGCTGGTCAGACCTGCCATTCCTGGTGGGACCCGCTAAGGGACCTTGTATTAGGGCGGTAAGGGATTACCGGCACCGGTCTCCTTACCGGTGCCTGGTATCCCTTACCGCCCACCTTGGAATGACCCCCACTGTCTCCCAAAACTGGGCCTCATTGCGAGTATGGAGGTAGCCATGCCCTTAATAGGGGCATGGCTGCCTCCATACCGGGTTCCAGTACCGGGTTCCTCCAATGAGGACTTACCAGGCTATTCCAACCATGGAGGACCCAGTAAATCCTCATTGGAAAAAACCATCCCCAATCCCATTTGATTCCCCATAGGGCTCATGGGGAATGGGGAGGGAACTAATAACGGGCCTGTTGATAACTCGGTTTTACCAGACGTCTTTTTCTTAGTCCCGCTAGGCGACCTAGTAATCAGGCATCCATAATGAACGGTGCCGGTCCCGTACTGGCACCCTTCATTACGGGAGCGCAATGGCAGTAATGAGGCCCACTGACTTCCATTTCTACTCATACTCCACTCATACTCTTTTTAAAGCAAAGAATTAGCTAGAAAGCTTCCAGTACGCTATTGCTCACTGTTAACACATTGGGGGTCATTACGAGATGGGCGGTAGCCATGGTGCTATTAGCACCATGGCTGCCTCCCATACCGTGTCCGAGTTCGGTCTTGTTCAATGGGGACTTACTGGTGTATTCTGACCCTGGAGGGACCGGTAAGTCCTCATTGAACAAACCATTCCCCATTCCCATTTGAGCCCCCATAGGGCTTAATGGGAATGGGGAGGGCGCTAATAACGGGCTCGCGACTAGCAAGCCCGTTATTAGCTCCCTGGCCCCATAGCGGGACCCGTAAGGGACGTGTCGTCAGACCACACGTTCCTTACGGTTCCCGCCAAGGGACCTCGGAATTGGGCAGTAAGGGGTTACTGGCACCGGTCTCCTTACCGGTGCCCAGTATCCCTTACCGCCCAACTTGGAATGAGGCCCATTATGTTTATGTTTACCTACTTTTAATGCCTAAGTAGGGGTAAATGCACATTAAAAATCATTTTTGGACCTATATGTTCAAAATGTTCTTTGGGGAGAACCCGAGCCCTATGTAGAGAGGCTGGGCTTGTTTGTTGTAATATGGGGTCACTTTGAAACACATTTCTTGGGACATGTTTGGTTCCCACTCCACTGGTACCAGAAGACATGAGGTGGGGGTGAGAAGCATGCTGTATCCTCCTGCTGTGACATCCCTCTGCAGTATTAAGGAATCCAAAAACATCTTTCTTGATATCACAATATGAAGGCATGGCATTGCACACCATCCGTTTTCATTACGGCTTCCAATAGAAGTTCTTCACGATATTGTGATTGTTACACCATGCATAGAATATTTGGTAAAATAATTGTCACAGGAGTTTTGCCACCTGTAGCACTCTCAAAATAACCTCTGTCTCCTTAATCGCCTTAATCACTGCTTCCCTCTCCGCCCCCCTTCTGGGGAAACCTCTCATTTACCACTCCATTGCTTCCCATTTGAAAGATGTTGAGGCACCTGCTGACAAACGTGTCAAGGATGTGTGTCAGTGCGAGTTCCTGACTCACAGGGCCATGTCCAGACAGCAGGATGTTGTGGATGCAGAGTGTAGTGTAGCCCTGGGAGAACTGATATGAAAACAGCGAAATGCAGCCTAGAACATGTGTCATGACCATTCAAGTTAAGGGAGGGATTCCTCCGCGTGGGAAATAGTGGCCTCCATGATCCGACGCTGCACAGTCCATAATAAATTCTCACAAGGGCGAAAGCGGGTCTGCTTGGTCACTGAGCTGCTGCCCGGCCTGTAGCCCTATCCCGTACATAATCCATTCCCCTGATAAATATAAAGGACTCACCCATATATTTAAGGGTATAATGGGATAGTCGAAAGAATAGTGGTCCTCAAGTGGTTGGTGCATAGATGTTGCAAAAATAGTACACAATTACTCTGAAAATTCATTTGAACTGAGAGCAATCTACCTTCATCATTGTGAGCTCAGGAAACTACTGTCATAGTCAGGTTTTCTTCAGATCCCTACGGCCACGCCCTGAGCTTGGGAGTTACAGGACGAGAAACAGACTACCTAGCTATCCCCGGCCTAACATCTTAGAATCCTCCTCCTGCAGAAGTGTCTCCTGCAGGAAAGCAATGCCACATCCCATCATGTTCAGGGAAGACAGTGCCGTCTCCCGCTTCACCATACAATGTTGGGTATCACCCTATTACTATGCAGACCATCACTGCCAAGCTCAAAATATCGAAATTCGTAAGCCGCATTTCACCGCCTATGTATGTGGGTGGATGGGTTACAGTGATAATACATGTGGGGGTATGGAAGGGGCTGTGTGGGTGCGTGGGGTCTCCCCCTGCAAATATAAGTGTGGTGAAATGGGGTAAAAGAAAAACAAAATCTACATTTTGGGCTTTGCAGTAAAACATTCAATTTTTTTCAAATAGATTCCCAATTGTCACATCCATCATAGTCGATCCTGTTGAGGCCTGCAACCTCACCCCAAACCCGGGCTTAATCAGATCATCCTTTGCACACAGGCAGCAAGCCTTACTACATGCCGCTCCACCCCCCAGCACCCTAATTATCAGCCACCCGAACAACATTCAAGTCTAGGTGCCTACCTAAATCTGGAACAGTGAAATCAGAATATCACCATAGACTGCGCGCAGGACTACAGTGTTCCAGCCCGCCACCTTAAAACAACAGCAGTTCGCACCCACAATAAGAGCCCACAGCTCAGGCACACGTCCAAAAATAGAAAAGTATGTTCAATACTGATCCACTCCCACCCTTCTCTACAACTCGCAATTCTCATTCAAAGAGTTTTGAGCAAATCAATCCAACACCAGGTCGGTGGGGCGTGCTTAGGTACAGGTTGGGAGATGACTGGAATAGCCAGGAGAGGGCCACGCAGGAGTCCATCATGGTGCTATGGGCCAAGGCAGGTCTGCTTTTTCCTCCAATCCAACATCACACTCCAGATGCTCCTCAACAATAACAAACTCAAAGTATGGAGCATCTATGTGAGGCAGCACAATGCAAAGGTGCAGCGAATGACAGTGGCGCCAAAGAGCAGGTGATGGGACAAAGAGCTAGGAATACCTGCATGGGTATGGGCATGGGTGAGGAGAAGTCAGGTGTCAATCTGTGTGCTGCTGAGCATGGCATCGGGTCTAGTCCAGTCCCAGCTCCTGTCTCCACTACATCACCCTCCAAATGCTGCTCAACAAATTCATGATGAAAGTGTCACTGAATCGGTGTACTATCTATGGACAAGAAGATGAAAGATCCTGCTGTGATCCAATAGCTGGGAATGGGGATAGCAAAGGCGCATCTTTGGTCCACTCAATTGGTCCCCTTCCTCGCATAGTTCTTGGCCCTCTGGAAGGTTGAGACCATCCTGGGGTAGGGTGCCCTCCAATCTATGGTGCAGTCCAGCACCTCCATCTCTGGTTTGAGGGTGCAAAACTGTGAGGCTTCCGAACAGAAAACTAAGCATATTGATAAGAGAGCATGAGAGAGACATAGTCAGAGAGGGAGTCCAACAGACATAGAGAGAACTTAATTGCTGGACAGGAAACTACACAAGATGTGCATTGACCCCAAGCTCAATGGCTCTCTTAAGCTGTCAATATTCGCGTTTGCAAACAGACAGTAACCAACAGACTAGCCAACACTTGTGAGTATTCTGTAAAGAAGAATGTTGTCTCTATATATGTGTACATATAGATAGAAAGAGCAAGAGAACAGAGGGAGAGAGTGAGGGAGACAGAGATAGGATGGAAATAGAGAAACGGAAAGAGACAGTAAAAGAGGGAGAGAGACATAAAGAGAGATTAGCAGCTAGACAGGAGTTTATGTACCAGGTGCAATGGCCCGAGACTCAATGATGCCATCAATGTCCTCCTTCTACAAGAGCAACCCTTGGGCAGCTTCTGTAAAGAAAACATGTATTGTATTATTATATATTCATACATCAACACCTAGTATAAAACATTGTTGTAAATTATAGAACGCAAAGGGAGGGAGTTTAGCACAGTGGTCTGCAGGCTGAAGCTCTCCAGGTGTTTAGGACTGTGATTCCCATGATCCCTCACCACTGACTATGCTGAAGAGAGCTGATGGTTGTAGTCCAAAGCATTTAGCAAGCCCAAGGTTGCAACCCCTGGTTTAACAAGATAGAGAGAGAGAGAGAGAGAGAGAGAGAGAGAGAGAGAGAGAGGGAGAGGGCCAGAGATGACAAATAATGTACTGCACTGAGAGAAAGAAGTCACCAGGTGCTCGGAGACCATAACAGTGACAGTGGAGCGTGGTATACATCTCAGTAACATAGCATAAACGTTGCAAAGAGGATCCAGAGACGCTTCAGGTAAGTTACTGGCAAGTTCCTTTATTATGTTACTATGTACAGTCCATAATGCCTTAAAACAGGAACCCACTGGCTCCCACCTCCCAGGCTAGGCTACATATCTCCAACTGCCTTAGGCTGAACATCAGTCAAGTAACATTCTCACTCATGCAAATACATTCTCATATTCCAACACTCTCTTTGATCTCATGCATTTCCGACTAGCATGTATCTATCCACAGAGAAAAGCAGTTCACAACGAAAACATTGCATTATGGATGCAGAATCTATGCAGAACACGCTGGCATAAGTTAAAGAAGAAAGTGAGAGAATTTAGCGAGGCACAGAGAGAGAGACTGCCACACAGAGATGACAAAGACTGCACCGAACTGAGAATGAGTGAGCGAGGAGTAGGGTGAGATAGAGTGCACACACAAGGAGAATACAATGGTCCTTGGAGAGGAAGCGTATGACAGCAGTGAGTGTTATAAAACCAATTAACATAGCATAGCATTGCATAATGAATGCAGAATGTATATAGACATGGGGTACATTGAAGACGAAACAGAGTTTAGCAGCTGGGTAAAACTGAGCAAGTTTAATGCCAAGCACCTTGTTCTTCTGTGCCGTGTTCACAGGTGTGGGCTTCCTGTGCAGCATTTCCGGTTTCTTTGGAGTAAGGTCCTGTATCTCATCTGAGAAGTGACACACAGGGCCCCTGAGTGCTGGGGGCTCACATCATAGTTTCCGGGCAGGGGGGTGGGTCTTGGAGAATTTCGGCGATTAGTGCAATAGCAAGAGAAACGGGGTTATACCAGAATATGGGCTGGGCTTTTATGTACCACACATGCCACTGCACTGGGCATACACACACGTGTATGCTAACCACGACTGTTTTCTAACATTGGGGCATCTCTTAATACCACACAGACTAAAACCTGGTATGAATGAAACAATTTGAAATACGAGTAGTGAGTGGCAGAAAGGTGATAGAGTTGCAATGAGCAATGCAGGGCAGAATAAGGAGAGTCAAAATGTCTGTGCTCCCCTACCGGGGGAGATGTAGGGGCAGTACCCAAAAATGGGGCACTCGAAAAACATATGTATAGTACATGTACTAAGTTGCGTAGTGTATCAATGGGAGAAACAGATCTCCATCTGGGAAAGTGTGTATCTCATAAAAACATGACAAATACACACACAAAAATCAGGGAATCAATAAAGACAATAAATATTGAACAAGTAAAAACAAGGGGTATATAAAAACAAATCAATGTTTAAATCAGGTATAATGTGCTTTTTACTGAATGCATTCAAAGAAACAAGGTTGGGGCATATCAAATCCTGGGACACAGTTGATTTACGAATCACCAAGTGGATGAGGTGTTTGCCCAGTTGACGAGGTTCACACCAGGAGCAAACCCTGATCCGCAATCCAACAAGGGTGCACCAGGTATGTTTTACATCCTGCAGACACCACAGCTCAGGAGAGCTATGGATGCCCGAATGCCTAAGAGCTGAAAGGATGCCTATGTCACCCTCTTGTACTACTTGTAGCATGGCAGTGCCCAGGGCAAGATCATGACAGCAGGGTTCCTCCACCCCATTAAATGGCAAGGAGCCACTTAGTGGTGCAATGATTAACAGCACATTGAAAGGCTGCCTACAACCAGTATTGAAGATACGTTGGGGCCAACATCTGTGCACAGCATGAACAATACTTCTGATTACAAAATCTATATGTACACATGCTACTCTAAGGTACTGTACAAGGAGGAGGCTGGAGTGAATTACAAGGAAGGAGAGGAAGAGAGTGTTGAGGAGTGGGAAAACATCTGGGAGAAAGGTAAGGAGGCAGGAGGGGATTGGAGTTGGCAAACCGTGCATTTTGCAGGGTAAACCAGGGATGGGAGAAAGTACCAGCATGTGGTGAAGTGTTGTGAAGGGAGAGGGAATCAGAAAAGATGGAGGAGAGATGATAAGAACAGAAGAGAAAGAGGTTCCTATTGGCACCAAATATTTGTGACTCTTCTAGGCGGTAGATGGGAATAGGGTGTTTGGGAGAAAGGGGTAGGACCCTGAGACTTGGAAGACGCCAGTTTGACAAAGGTAAGGGCGAACTCAGGGTGAAGCCTACAATTGCCTAGTGAAGGTGTTTGGGACTGCAGACCTTTTTCTCAGCAAGATATTATCCTGATAAAAGGGCCTAGCATGTGGGTGCCTGTAGACCGGTGGGACCTTGTGGAGAGAGGTCCCTTTCTAAGCCAAGAAGAGGGCCTGAACCTTTGGGTTCCGGATTCCAATGCCAAGAAAGTAATGTGGGGACACATACAAACTCAGGAATGTGAGGGACTTTACAGTTACCATCCCGCCAGAAGGGGATGCCAGACACGGAGGTAAAAGACAGAGATTCAAATGCATCAAACCCTTGTAAACGCAATCTTGTTGTGGAAGCTTTTAAAGTTGTGTTATCCTTTTTGGCCCGAACTATAATTTTGACTAATCACTTGCTTAAAATCGAATATTTTGCATATGCCTTTTGTTGATCCCATTCAGCTTTGTGATATTTGATGTTAGAAGTGGCATTTCAGAACCCAATACAGTGTTCATCACATGCCTACTAATTACCTTGAGATCATACAAACCCAGACTGTTAAGTCCTTTGAGCTAACTGGAGTAGTGACCAAATGGATTCCAGGCCTGTGGTTTACCAACTTGACTTTCGAAGAACAGATGCCCATATGACATTTATTTTCTGGGAATCCTGCCTAAGAAATTGTTCAGCCTATAACAATTGGGTTCCTGCATATAAGTGACTCATGCTTGAAACAAACATGCACATGGAGATTTCCGCTGGATGCTGTGTACCCCTGTACCCACTGCTACCTTCCAACATTGGTCCTACAACCATTATTACCACAGCTTTGGTTTCCACTGAACACCGAGGGAACTTGTTGGTGCGATTATCAAATTTTTCAGATGAACACCTCTATCCGAGCAAAGGGAATATTACTGTCCACATCCACTCAAGAGTATTTGGTTCGCAGAAGATCACACCATCAATAAACCCATAAACATTGAGAGCAGGTTTACCAATCGCCAAGTCTGAAGAAGCCTGGGGACCATTCACAGGGAACTTTGAGAGATACAACAAGAGTCAGATGCCCCTTTGGCAAACCTCGATAACATTCCATTAGCTCATATACAACAGAAAATGGAGTCTCTGCGCTTCCCTAGTGCTTGTACTGATGCTCCTGGACTACCACAAAGGGGAGCTGGTGACAGCATGGTAGAAATAGAATAAATCACGGGTAAGACACCTTCCAACTAATTTAGATGGTTCACTGCAAACGTTGACTTGTAAACCAGCAGAGGAGACCCGACTCCCAGGTGGTTCAACTCCAGAGTTCAACCTCAGCTCACACAGAGATTTCATTGCGAATATCCAGCTGCAAACCTCTAGCGAACATCTGGCACTCAGAGACCCTATACTACTAGCAAGAAAAGACAACACTCAGCCTCCTTCATCAAGCTGGGAGGACAGAACTCTATGTCACTCCATCTAGAAAGCGAAACAAAGTTAAAGACAAATGACGAGACAAATCCCTTAAACTAGACATTTTCAGAGGAAATTCATCATATTGTCTTCAAACGACAGGAAACCTACCAAGTATTAAAAACACAAGATGGGACCACAGTTAAAGCTGAACCACATTGGAACCCTTCCTACTGGGGATCATATTGAGAGCTAGTGGCAGAAGAATGACTAACAGAGGATACATTTGGGAATCCCCTTCAAGTGGAGGGCCTATGTAGTATGATGGTGCTGCTGGGTACAGTGGGGACAGTCTACTACATGGATGTCAATCACTTGGACCCTTGCACCAGGGACAATCATTGGGGAATCCTCGCTGAGTTAAGACAAGAGGCCTGTATGCCCTCTCAGAAGCCCAGCAAAAGACATCCCCAGTGAATGCCCATGAAGCAAAACTCCAAGGAAGGCAAACAAACACCATGGAATAACCATCATTACCTTCACTCAAGGAACCAACCACAAATTAGCAGAGTTACTAACTGAAACCTCAGAAGAGAGCCATGGACAAAATCCTGACCGTGAAGAACACCTACATTGACTTTGACAATACTAGAACACACACATGCATGTATTTAATACTCCAAAAACAGAGTGAAAATACCATCTTCCTATCCAGGTAGTTGGTACCTGCCCCCATGAATGTTATGTGTTATCAGAGTGTCATTTGTGCTGACCTTGTCCCTCCATCTCTCAAAAGATATAAGGACAAGAGTGTAATTTACTTTCTGCACGAACTACAAATGTCTACTTGGGCCTCTGAATATTGGTCCAATGCTACCAAGAGGAACATCCTCTTGATTATACCAAAATACCTACTCTAGCAGAGAGGGTGACCACTGGTATAGTCTTCACCCACTTTAGCCAGTAGTTTCACTAAGCTCACAAAATCTACTGGAAGAGAGACCCCATCTCCTTTGCTGTAAAGAGGTGTTATATCTACAGAAATTGCAACCTTCCATGGTGTGAGTGTTGGAAAGAGTGGCAGAGAGGAAACGAGAGAGACCAGGATAAAACTTGGACCAAGAGAACTAACAGTAAATTAGTGGGAAATCAAAGGATTGGATTGCAGAGGTGCTGAAGATCAGGAAATAAAACATGATGGGTCCCCTGAGGATAAGAAAGGGACAAAAAGTGGTAGGATATGTAATTAAGTGACCTCAGGGTTATCATCATGGACCTGCGGTTGACATCCCCAGGTCCTCAAAGCCAGCTGTAATACCTAAAACTGAATCCCCAGTACAAGTTACTGAGCCCATTTTGGAAAGCACAAAATTCAAAAACTATCTTTCCCAGAATTCCCCTCTTAATCAGAGAGCAATCCTGGAAGAGATCTGAAAGATTCAACAATGGATTCAGAAGAAAGGGAAACTCAAAGCACATTCCTGGTGTTGGGAATGATGCTGAAGAACGTGTGCCAGGCCACTCATCCAGACTGTGATGACAAATCAAGCACTGAAGATCTCTATGTCTCCCATAATCATTCTCTCTGGCAGGGGGAAACCGATAGCAGATACAGGAGACATAGTGGCACATACAGAGGATTGTGTCATGACCCGGCGAAATTGCCCCTTCTGGACCTCATGGTCATTGTCACGAAGGGCTTGTACTCCTTGTTCCTCCCAACATGGCCGTACCAAGCTCCGTGCTACGCACTAGCTTTCACGTTGTGGCACGTACTATAAATTGGTCACGCCCCTGCGGGTCCGCGCGTCTCAACACTATCTTCGGTAGTGACCCGACGTGTGTTTACTCTCTACATTGGTTTCCTTTGATCCTCTTACTTCCTTCCTTGCCTTTTATCCTGTTCCTGGATTTCCCCCCCTACTTACTCGTTCATCGTTATCCTGGATACCCTGGAACCACGAACTTCCCGGAACTCTGAACGCGTCCTGCAACCTGACGAGGCTCGGGCGAGCCTATTCAAGACCCGAACCATCCACAGGAAGAGTCCTGCGGCCGAACAAGGGAAAACCCGATCACAGGTGAGACGGGGAAGATTTACGACAGTTTGAGACGCCAAACGATCAATACGGATTCTACCATGGAGAATGCTATTCAGGACCTGATGCGCGGAATGCAAGAACTTTCCACAGAGATGCAGAATTTAAAAGCCAAGAATGCGGCGCTAAAACAGCTTGTCTTGTCACGTGACTCCGCGAACAAGGGCAGCGTATTATTGGGAGGAGTGGTTGATAAATACGACGGTTCAACAAAGACCTTACGTGGATTCCTGGATTCTTGTTTGGTACATTTTACCTTCAAGCCCTACTATTTCTCAACTCCTAGGGCTAAGGTGGGCTTCATAATATCGCATCTTTCCGGTAATGCCCTTACATGGGCCACTCCTTTACTCAATTCAGGGGATGCTCTCCTGGATGATTATGAAGGGTTCATCGCGGAACTCAAGACCATGTTCGAACGACCAGAGCTGGTCCACGGTGCTCAAGAGAAGTTACTTGACTTCCAACAAGGATTCCAAGACATGTTGACCTATGTTACCAGATTCAAACAGCTAGCCAAAGAGGCGGACTGGCCCTTGGAAGCCAGTTTTACCTTGTTTCACAGAGGTCTAAATGAAGAGATTAAGGACGAGTTAGACAGGGTGGCACGTCCTAGTTCATTCCAGGCCCTCCTGGACTTGTCTATGCAAATAGACTTCAGAATCCAAGAAAGAAAGGCCGAAAAGAAAATGAATAAAGTCTCAATTGAAAGAAACTCCCCAGAGAATACTACAAGGACAGAATCTGCCAAGAATCCGAGCACTGATTCTGAACCCATGCAACTTGGAGCCTTTCGTGGACCAATTTCCCCGCAGGAAAGGTTAAGAAGGATACACACAGGCCTATGCATGTATTGTGCCTCAGATAAACATCTAGTTAAAGAGTGTCCTCTGGCTCCTCCCCGACGCTCGGGAAATGCCAGCTCCCGATCCTAAATGGAGCAAGGTTTCGGGAGAGTGATGTTTGCTCCACATCAATTCCATCCTTGAACTCTCCTGGACAAAACAAATTGGTGATATTACAGGCCTTTTTATCGCCATCCAAGGACAAGGTCTACCCCATACTGGCCTTGATGGATTGCGGAGCAATGGGAGTCTTCATTGATCAAGATTGGGTCAGAAGTCATAACATTCCATATGAAGCTAGAAGTTTTTCACAGCCAATGAAAGCAATTGACGGAAGACCTCTTTCCTCAGGACCCATAAGTCTGCAAACAAGGGAGATCCATCTTTCCATAAATCATCATGAAGAAAGAATTGTGTTTGACATTACAAAATCAGCCCATTACCCCTTGGTTCTGGGCATGCCCTGGTTACAAAGGCACAATCCATATATTAACTGGATGGCCGGATCCTTATTCCTGGGCTCGGAGTTCTGTATGAACCATTGTTTAAACCTGGATACCTCAGTCACAGCTCCTATAAGTCTACCAAGGTGTCCAGAGACACCACTCATGGTTTCCAGTATTGTACAAGTTCCAGAGATCTATCAAGGGTATGCTGATGTATTCTCTACTGCCATTGTTCAAGCCTTACCTCCACATAGACCCGAAGACTGTGCCATAGATACTGAACCCTCAGCAGCGATTCCCTTTGGCAGAATGTTTATCCTTTCAGAACCCGAAAAGAGAGCCCTCCGGGAATACCTAGACACTGATCTTGAGAACGGCACCATAAGACCTTCAAAATCACCAGCTGGTGCTTCATTGTTCTTCGTTCCAAAAAAGGATACCAAAGAGCTTAGACCTTGCCTGGACTATCGGGGCCTAAATCAATACACCCTGAAAGACAGATACCCACTACCCCTGATCTCGGATATCCTTGAAGCTGTGAGAGGTGCAGTGATATTCACGAAACTGGATCTCCGAGGTGCTTACCATTTGATCCGTATCCGGGAAGGAGACGAATGGAAAACAGCCTTTAGAACACCCTTTGGTCACTTTGAATACCTAGTCATGCCCTTTGGTCTGACTAATGCTCCCGCAGTCTTCCAGCGTTTTATGGATAGGGTGTTCTCTGACATGTTATTTCTCAATGTTATCGTCTACTTGGATGACATATTGATCTTCTCCAAGTACTCCTTGAAACATGAAGAACATGTAAAAGCAGTACTTCAACGTCTCCGTGAAAATCAACTCTTAGCCAAACCAGAAAAATGTTTGTTTCATGTTACATCAGTTCACTATCTGGGATTTGTCCTTAGTTCAGAAGGAATTAGTATGGACCCTTCAAAGGTGAAGGCCATACTGGCTTGGCCCGCCTCAACATCTGTTAAGCAAATACAATCCTTCCTGGGGCTTGCCAACTTCTACCGGAAATTCATTCCCACCTTTTCCGAGATTGTTCAACCCATTGTTAATCTCCTGAAGAAAGACGTTCCATTTAACTGGTCTATACCACAAGACAAGGCATTCCAACGCTTGAAAGAAGAATTCACTCAGGCCCCCATCCTGGCCCAACCTGACATAAATCGTCCTTTTCTAGTGGAAACTGATGCCTCCAATTACGCCATAGGAGCAGTTTTAAAACAAGAATCTGATGATAAGTTGGAACATCCCATTGCTTATCTCTCATGGACCCTGACCACCAGCGAGACTCACTACTCAGTTCTGGAGAAGGAGTTATTGGCTATTCGTCATGCCTTCACTGAATGGAGACATCTACTCCTGGGTGCTAAATATCCAGTTCAAGTCCGTACTGATCATCTAAATCTTCAGGTCCTACAATCCATGGAGTGCAGAAACAGTAGACAAGCTCGATGGGCCTACTTCTTTGCTCAATATCAATTTCAAATTTCACATGTTCCTGGATCGCAAAACTTGATTGCCGATGTCCTTACTCGGCGTCCCGACTACGTTCCCTTGGAGGATAAGATCTATCCTAAAATGTTTCCACCCACAATCGTTGTAGCTCAAGTGATCAATCTTCTGGAAGAAATCAGAGTACAGACTCAATTATCTGAACTCTGGAAGGACATATCGAAGAAAAATCCTTGGCGTCTAACAATCAAGAAAGGATATTTATTCAAGAACAATCCAGTGGTCATTCCGACAAAAGAACTTCAACAGAAGGTAATGAATCTATGCCATGATACTCTTCACTTCGGCCATCGAGGAGTAACCAACACCTTCCGTCTTATACAAAGACAGTTCTGGTGGCCAGGGATGAAGTCCAGTGTAGTTCAATACATCAAGACCTGTGCTATTTGTAGTCAGAACAAATACGATAATCAGAGGCCGGCGGGTCTGCTTCTACAACCTACGTTGCCAACCAGACCCTGGGAAGTTATTGCCACTGACTTCATTGTTGAGTTACCACCTTCCTGAGGATATACAACCATCATGGTAACCATTGACTTGTTCACTCATCTAGCTCATTTTACACCATTGTATAAACTACCATCTTCCTCAGAACTTGCTGGAATTTTCCTGGAACATATTTTTCATCTTCATGGCCTTCCTTCCAAGATTATTTCGGATCGGGGACCTCAGTATATTTCACAATTCTGGAAACATCTCTGTCGTGTTCTAGGAATCCAACGTGCCCTTTCTTCAGGCTATCATCCACAAACCAATGGGGCAACGGAACGAGTTAATCAAACCCTGGAACAATATCTTCGTTGTTTTGCCACCAAGGTTCAAGACGATTGGTCTCTTCTTATACCTTTAGCCGAATTCTCCTACAATAACTCAGATCATTCAGCTCTCAAGATCAGCCCTTTCTATTGCAGTCGAGGTTATCACCCGTCTGTTTTACCATCAGTTCTTCCAGAATCTACTCCGGTACCTACCCTTGACTCTTGGATTCAGACGCTGATCGACTTACAAAGAGAGGCCAAGGATCAGTTAGAACAGGCCCAGACTCGAACCAAAAGATATGCGGACTCTAAGAGAAGACCATCACCTTCCTATTCAGTTGGCGATCAAGTCTGGTTAGCCTCAAAAATGTTACCTCGACATCTATGACCAAACAAATTAGCTCCTCGCTATTATGGTCCATTTTCTATAAAGGAGATCATCAATCCTGTCTCCTTCCGACTTAAGCTCCCGGATTCCTGGAAGAAGATACATCCAGTCTTCCATACTTCCCTGTTGAAACCCTACGTTAGTTCTACTCAAAAACCCTTCAAACCCACACCTGTTGTTGTGGACGACCAGTTGGAATATGAGGTGTCCAGGATATGTGATTCCAGGTATAGGAGGGGTCGACTACAATATCTGGTCGAGTGGAAAGGCTACCCCCCTAGCGAGAGAACATGGGAACCAGTTTCTAATTTAAAGACCCCTCGTTTGCTCAGAAGATTCCATCTTATTCACCCAGGCAAGTCTGGAGGAACCAGTCTTCGGAGGGGGCATGCTGCCATGACCCGGCGAAATTGCCCCTTCTGGACCTCATGGTCATTGTCACGAAGGGCGTGTACTCCTTGTTCCTCCCAACATGGCCGTATCAAGCTCCGTGCTATGCACTAGCTTTCACGTCGTGGCACGTACTATAAATTGGTCACGCCCCTGCGGGTCCGCGCGTCTCAACACTATATTCGGTAGTGACCCGACGTGTGTTTACTCTCTACATTGGTTTCCTTTGATCCTCTTACTTCCTTCCTTGCCTTTTATCATGTTCCTGGATTTCCCCCCCTACTTACTCGTCCATCGTTATCCTGGATACCCTGGAACCACGAACTTCCCAGAACTCTGAACGCGTCCTGCAACCTGACGAGGCTCGGGCAAGCCTATTCAAGACCCGAACCATCCACAGGAAGAGTCCTGCAGCCAAACAAGGGAGATCCCGATCACAGGTGAGATGGGGGGAGATTTACGACAGATTGAGCCTGAACAAGAGAACTAACAATAAATCTTCAAAAACCTAAAGGATATGATTGTCAATGGAATGAAGATCCGGATAGAAGACATGATTCAAACCCATCAGGATGAGAAAATGACAACGAAACAAATAGCTAAAAAGAAATAGGGGGACATGCAATCAAGTGTCTTTGTGGTCATCATTACATGGACGTGGGAATGGCATCCCCAAATCCTTCATGCCAGCAGGAATACCAGGAACTACATCCTCAGAACAAGTCACTGAGACAATTTTAGAAAACTTAAAATTGTACGTCTCCCTTAATTCCATTCTTTACTAGAGGAAGAAGATGGAGTGGAGCTGAAAAAGTCAGGATTGGAATCAGAAGAAGGAGGACTTTGGGGAAACCCCAAGCAGATCCCAGAATTGTAGAAGGATGCTTGAGTATATGTCGCCAGATTCACTCACCCCGACTCAATTTAAAAATAAAAAGTATTTAATGCATTTGTTACACCTCCAAACCCAGGGGTACCATGGCGTTGGTTCCTTAGGTGCTTAGCTTGTTGCAATCCTAGGGTTCTGGTTACATACATACATTTGGTATCAGCATAATCATAAAAGTTGACGTTTGTGATTAAGATTTTAGTGGAATTTATCAAAGAGCCAGGTTTTGATCATTTTCTTAAATCGATGGAGCGATTGCTCTTTTCTAATGTGAGCCGGTAGTGAGTTCCAAAGCATTGATGCAGCTACTGTGAAGATAGAACCTCCTGCCCTTTTACTCTTATAGAGAGGAATGTTCAGGGCAATGCTGGTGCATGATCTTAGTAACCGAGTAGAGACCTTTGGGGTTACTATTGTTCAGATAGATGGGAGCACCATTAGTGATACATTTATGGGCAGCAGTCAGGGTCTTAAAGAGGATTCTCGCTTCGACAGGGAGCCAATGAACTTCTTTTCTAACGTGAGAGATTTGATCTTTCTGTTTTAGGCCAAATGCTGCATGTAGGGCTTTATTCTAAAGTCGTTGCAGTTTGATAAGATTAGTAGTGGTGGTGCCAAGTAGCAGTATATTCAAGTAGTCTCATTTTGAAAGGGTGAGGGCTCGTGATAAGGGGAGGCACTTCTGGGAGTCAGGAATTGTCGGCTGAGTGAGATACGTTTTGTGGTACAGGTAGTGGAGGAGGATAGGGCGTTGATGTGCTTGGACATAGAGAGGTTAACATCTAAGTAAACACCTGATTTTTTAACTTATTTCAAGACTGGGATGGAAGTGCCATCAATATTTATGGCAGAGTATCCATCATCTAGTGATTTTAGGCGGATGGGAGAGCCTATAATGAGGACCTCAGTTTTCTTATCAAATCAAACAGTACATTTTATTTTATTATGAAATCAAACAGAGAAGAACTACATCTCCCACAATTCCACTTTAGCATCCCACAGAAGGGCTTCATGTACCCGAACGAAGACAGTAATGGGTAACTCGCATCCCTCCCCCATTTAATACCTGGCGTGACATGCAAAGCAGAACTCGCTCTGGCACAACAATCAACTTCCCAAAATGGCCTCTACAATGGAGCGAGAGTCCCCTGCAACAGCTCCCTTCATTCAGATAATGGGAGAAACATCAAACCACATGCAAGAGAAACCGTTTTCATTCTCCCAACCACTGAATCTGCACAGCACCACACTGAACTGCTGGCTTCAGAGAATATCCAAATTGAGCTCAAGAGGGAGGGGCCTTCCAGCAACAGCAGTTGTAGTCTTTCCATTAGGAAAAATAGTGGAAAGCGATCCAAGATGACAGCGAATCTATTTCAAATTTAAAGACTGTCCTCAAGGAGTCAGGACTACACGGCATTTCCTTTATTGTGCATGCTCAGACAAGTCACATTATCCATTCAGCCACTCAGGGAAAGCTATTGAGGACACGCTCTATATAAGAGCCATCTCCCAGGACAATAGCGAAAGGGATTTCAGGAGCACAAAGATGGCAGTTTTCATTCTGGGCGGTTGGAGGTAACCAGCGAGAGACAGAGGCTGTAGGAGAAGAGAGTGAGAGAGGCAGTAAAGAGGAGATGGAGAGATCTGGAAGTATGGAGAACAGATGGGAAGGAGGTGGGATGGTGCATTGGGGGAAGGGCAGGAAGAGGAGTGACTCAGGAGGAGCTGGGTGAGACCATCAAAGAAGAAGGAATGGAGTGTGGAGAGAGCAGCAGAGGAGATTGTGGAGGAAGCATTAAGGAGGGAGTTGGAGTGCATTACAAGGAGGAGATGGAAATGCGCCCTGAGACGGCCGAGAAGAGCATCTTGAAGAAGGGAGAGAAGGAAGAAGATGATAGGATGTGGCAAACCCTGCAAAGGGCCTGAGAGGGATGAGTGGAGGTGTGATACATGGGGAATCAAAAAGGAGGTGCAGGAAATCAGAGAAGATGATTGAGAGAAGTGAGAAGAGTAAAGGGAAGAAGAGATGAGGGTGGAAGTGAGGAGAGGAGGTGAGTGTTGAGAGGACGGAAGGTGAGTGAAGCGAGTATTGCATCTGCCTCATATTGATCCCACACCGCTTTTGAAAATTCCGACTGTAAATCATTTTGATATTGAGCCCAAAATGAAAGCTGGAATTCACACTGTAAATCACAGTCATGATATGGTGGTAACAATATATGCCAGCATTGAACTAACTTGGAAATCACTTTCAAGATGATAGGCCCACCATGCATTCCCAATGTAAATCAATTGATGGTGCCGTGCCCACAAAATAAGCCAGCATTCCCATAGTAAGTCACCTTCTCAATGCCGTGCACACAATATATGATGGCATTCCCACTGTAAATCACTTTGATGATGCCAGTGCAGCCCCTTACCTGCCATACAACACAAAGGTGCCTATCATTAGTTTGATTACATACACACACTCAAACCCCGAGTCAGTCACACTCAACCAAATACACAAATACATAAACAAATGCATGCATACAGATTTGCACACTTACAGGCGCATACCCTCTTTGGAACTCTTACACACACACACACACCTGCGCACAAACAAACACACTATATCATACTTTTTCAGGGATATGTGCTACTGCCATTGCCAGTGCAAACAAACACAATGAAAACTCAGCTTGTAACGATCATAAGCAAACCATGCAATTGTCAAGAACGTCCATCACAAAGGTGCAGGCTATTCAGCTGTTATCAATGCCTTGCAACAAAGAACACTCCATGTACCAGATAGTAACTCTCATAATTACGCGGTTTTGGAACAGGAGTGCCAATTATAATGACAGCCTCTGAGCTGAAGTGTTCTTGCCGCCACCACAGCTGTTAAGAGGGCACCTGTGACTGCTGAACCTGCTCTGTGCCACTGGAAAGCAGATGCTACAGATCAGCACACTGATGCAGCAGGGACCAGGTGTATAGTATGCTCTTGGCATGGAGTTTGAGGGAAGGGGGATCTGGTTAGCAGACCACCCTTTCTGAGATAGGATAACCCACATCATTGTAGTGTTAATAACATCAAAAAAGCCTGGGCTGCTGCGCCGTTGCCAGACTGCAAACCTTCACTATCACATCCTGCCCTCTGGAACAATCCTGCTGTGGTTGTTGATGCCTTTAATGTGTTCATAGTCTTTTCTGCCATGTGTTTTCACATGCATGGTTTCAGAAGGCTGTTGGACCATGTTAACATTTCCCTCTCCCATTTCTCCCCTACTTCTGTGGCATTGAACCGAATGTGCATTTGGTTTTGGCAATAGTGCTGAGAGGAATGTAAGGGACTCTCTACAAATAAGTTTGGTGGACAATGGAGAGGGAAGGCTTGCTACAGGCACATTTGGCCTCCAACACACAGAGATGGGATGCATTTGTCTGGTAAGTAATTGTATGCACATAATGAAGTGACCATTCCATGTCACCACACAGTGCATGCATGCACAAGTGAGGATTCGTGTGGATGGGCCACTGGGTCACATGACATGGGGGGATGGTCGTCTGTTGCTCTGCAGGAGTGTTGATGCATGCCTGAATACTTGCACATAAGGGTGGGGGTGTTTTCATGCTTGTGTCGAAGCACCAGGGATGGTGATACGTTAGGCCGGTTGATGAAGTAGAAGTCAGGATTTCGGTTTCAGCCTTCACCAGCCCAAGAACAAAGTCTTTACAACAGCCTGGGATGTTCTGTATTGCATGAATGGATGCCATTCCTACGAATTACAGGGGCTTCTTTCAAGTGTCGAGGGATGGCCTAATTCCTTTACTCTCTGTTTATTGCCTCCCACCAAGCATTTGAGACATAATGTATGTACACTTCATTACAGTATGAGGTGCAAATCGTGGACTTCTTCGTCCACTGCATTTAGATGCATTGCTGGTGTTTTTTTTTGCTTCAGGTGTGAGTGCACGGATGGGTGTGTAATGCTCCTCACTGCACGCATTGGTTGTATTCTCCCTGTCTTTGCCAAGTTGCTTCCAAAGAACTTGCATGCAGCTGGTTAGCCACCGAGTGCATGGTCTTTACAGGCACAACACTGCTGGTGTCAGCAATCCGCACAATCATGGACCATGGTGTCGCCTTGTCAGGTGTTGACTCCATGTCCCTGAGGACACTGTGCAGGGAATTGTGTCAGCGGTTTTTAGCAGCTGTGGTGATTTCCCCCTTTCTGGCATACTATGCCAACACTGACACTAACTAGCTGGAACCAACACTTTTCTGAGGCACGTCATTATTGAAATGAATTGATATTTTATTTCTATCGCGCGCTCGTACACAAGTGTTTCAAAGTGCGACAATGCAAGGGAGGGGAACAGGGGAGAAGAAAACAGTGATCTTACTAGGCCCAGTGACATTGAGAACACCCAAGTGCATGGGAGAGGGGGAGGGGAAAAGTGCATGAAAGGGGGGAGAAGTGGAAAGTGCGTAAAAAAGGAGGAAGAGACAAATAATGATAAATGGATAAATAATACATGTTGGGGTGTTGCAATTGCGCTGTTAATGGGCATGGAGTCTTGATCTGGACATTTGCTATGAACGTGTCACAAACCATGTGTGGAGCCGCAGGAAGGGCATGTATTGGGTGGACATTCAATGGCGACGTCGCATCTCCAAGGCAGGTGAATCCTTGGTGGTTGGGTGTTCTCTGAAGCAGTTGTTTGCTGGTGCGTCACTGGCAACGTTCTTCTCCACTCTCACACAGTTTACAAATCCCAACATGGATTTTTGTACTGCACGCACTCACCTTCAATCTCAGCCCCTCCTATTCCCTTTCAGCAGCTGAGGCCTATCCCCATCCTGGCCCACTCCCCCCTACAGCCGCAGCTGCAGGTCTGGCAGTGGTGCACCCCAGCATGTGGTCAGACACTCCTTGCAAAGGTCGGCATCCAGCTTGCAGATCCTGCCAGCTCTTCTGGATTTGGGACAGGGTGTCTCGGGTGGGCGCAACAGAATTCATTTGGTGAGAATGGATCTGACAGGCGGACAGCCTTTGGCACCCAGGACCTTGAAGGCGCAGTGCCACCTTCACTACACCCACCACCAGGATTTGCACCTCCTCTTAGGTGTACTTGGGATGGTGAGACCTGGGCCGTCGTCCTGGTGGGCGTGGGTTAAGAAGGATGTTAGCTGGTCTGGTGGAGAACGGGCAACAGGTTGTTGTCACTGTCCTGGCTTCTGGTCCGGACAGTACTTTGATCAAATACCTCTTGTCTCCAACAGCTACCAATGTCTAGGTTACCATTGGTGGCAAAGGGGTCTTTCCCCTATGTCGCTCGAGGTTTTGGAATGCCCTGCCAGCAGATCGAAGAGCATGTAGCTTGCTGTCTGGTTTCAAACGTGACTGGAAACTGCTCTATTTCAATGACTTGTCCCTAGGAAATCTGCACGCTAGCACTGACCTAAGCTTAGTTATTTGTTATCAGTTGTCTGTCTTGTCTAGCAATCCAATGCCTACCGGCTTTTGTTCAGCGCTATATAAATAAAAATAAATACAAAATAAATGGGGAGGAGGTGATTCAGGGGCAAACCTCGGATGTTGGAGGCAGCAGGGGGTAGAGCATTTTGTGGGTGGGAGTTTTGGTTGAGTAGCCTGGGGCTTGGCAGCGCGCGTGGCACACCTTTTTACAACTGAAGGGCTCTATGAAGTGTCACTTCAATCCAGGCTTCACTTTTCTTTTGAGACAATTTCAGAAGTGGAAATCACGTGATGCCTCTGTTGGATGTGGCATGGAGGTGAGACACGTTCTTCTCACGTTCACATCTGACAGAGTATCAAAAGGCGGTGCTGTTGTTCTGAATTGTGATATATGATATGAAATGTCGAAAATAAGGTGTTAATATCACGTGCAGCACGTGGCATTAACGAAGGCATTTCACAGAGCACGTTTACAGTGCTTCGTAAAATTAACCATTTAGGGCCTAATTCATGGAACGTTTAGCCCGGTGCAAAGGGACTTTGCACTGCCAACAAACCCATTGAACCGGGCGAAATTCACAGAGCAGTGCAATGCGTATTTATGTGGAGTGAATTCATTTTGCATCCCAAAAGTACTCTTTGTAGAGCGCTAAATGGGCCTAAGTGCTTTTTTGTTTACTTTATGCCCATTTAGCGCCAGGGGCGTAGGAGACACATACAATCTGGGGGGGACAGAGCACACCGTGGGGACTTTGCTTTCTTTATTTATTATTGTGTTTTAGTCAAAGAACTCGACTTTTCACAACATTAAAATTAAAATAGCAGTAAGTATTAAATTACAAATATCATCACTGTATAAAACAAGAGAAAAGAAGAAAAGAAAACAGAATACATTTAAAGGATGCAGCAGCAAAGGACATGCCTTTATATGTTGCATTTCTGGATTTGTCATCTGACTATGAGCTCTTGGTAAGAGAGAGGAAATAACAATTACTTCCAGTGGGTCACAGCTAGGATGCCAGCTTGTTAAGAGGCAGATCACCTGTAAGTGGACTCCTGCCAAATAAAGGAGTTGCAGCCTTTTCTACCAACTGCAAGTTGCTACTTTTTTTGTGTGGGGTAAGGAGACGTATGTGTCTCTTGGAATGGAAAGATGGGGGTTTCAAAGAAAGAGGAACTCTTGTTTGTACCTCTGAGTAAGCCCTGTTATGGGACTAGAGGGACCAGGTGTGTGATGTTGCTGCTTTGACTGTCCTCCGGGGGGTGGGTGGTACAGCAAACAAGGAGGATGAGCGATTGCTATCCCACCCCCTTATAAGCTCTCCCCAGGTCCATGGCCAGATGCATCGGACCCGGGGATGCGTAGTAAGTGGGGTGTATGTGGACCCAGGCGGGTGGCCAGGGGGCAGCCCGCTATGTGGACTGCCCCTCTAGCGCTCCTGTGAGGGCAGGGCCAGCCTCTCACGATGAGTCTGGTCCCTCTTATTCCATCTCATGCTGGCTTCAGAGCCTAGCCTTTCTTTTCCTTTGTTATTCTGAATGCAGAGCTGGACTCTGTTCCTTTCTAGTTTAACATTTGCCGCAAAGCCTGATCTATTTGATTCTCTCATATGTTACTAGGACGGCAGAACATGGGTCCTCTGCCCTGTTACACTATTCAAAGAGCTCCTCTGGCCTTTCTTTGCCTCTCCCTTGTCTCACTGCTTGCTTGCTTAATACATACCTCCTTGCTTGAACACTCAACATATTCTCCCTAACACAGCAATGGCAGCTGCAGTCTGTCTTAACTGCTAATTGTTACGTGTCTTGAATTGGCCTCTTATTTCCACTTTACTGCCTGCCGGGGAAAGGCATTTGCCAGTCACTGCCATAATGGTTCTACCTGGCCATAAGAGGGCAACAGCTAGTCAATATTGGAAGAACATGGGCATATTATGCCAGAGGCTGGCAACTGCCTTCCTAATGCCTACACAAGAGACACAAGTCTTGCCTTTGTTTCTAACAGTAATTCAGTGGATGAAGAAACGTGAGAACACACATATTGTTTATAAATGAAGGGGATGATGTCACACTTGGTTAAGACATTTTGATTACATCAGGAGCTAATTTCCAGCTGCAATAAAGCGATTACCTTTTAGACTTCTGGCTTTAAATAATGTTAGTATCACCTGGAAAGCACAGAGGTTGCTCAACAGGGTTCCTGGAGCATGAGGGGTACCCTACTCATGGGCATAGATGATTGGAGGGCAGTCTTGCCCTGGTTTGGAGCCTGGCCCTTACAGCCATGATGGGGGAGGAGCCTATTACTTTCGGTCGTACGTACCGGTCGTAGACATTTCCTCCTGCTTTAGCCCACTAACAGCACTGCTTTGCAACTTTATCACACATACCTGTCAGGTGGCATGTAACTCAATGCTACTAATGTTATCAGCCTCGGAAGTCTGGAATCCTTTGCCACATCAACTAGGGTACAAGGCTTGCCACCTGAGACTTATCCATGTCTGAGTCGGGTTCTGTCGCCCTGTGGGGAAGACACACACAGAAAGAGCAGGGCACGGTGCCCTTGTGGGTTTTTCACACTTCTTCCTGGGGGTGGGCACAATTCACTCCGCAGAGAAAGTGGCACATTCTGGGCAACATTTTCCCACTTTGACAATGTCACCCAAAGAGCTAAGTTGGCCATTTGAAATACCTCTGTCGAATTATTATTGTGCAATCCACACTGATGGGTTTAAGCACCTGTTTAATGTGAGATGGCAATTAAGTGCATTTGCCAACGCACTCAAGAAGCACAAGACACTCTCTTACCAGCAACCTGCCATACTCACTCATTCTGATCACGAATTGCCATTTATCTGGGGTCATGTTAAATGTATTTATTTATTTATTACATGTGTAGCATCACGCAAAACCCACAAGCATCAAGGTGCAAAGTAAACTGCATGGAGTGGACCGTAAGATTTTACTTTTCCGCCACAAAATTGAAGATTTTAGCATAAAAGGCAGGTGAAATCACATTGCTTTTCCACTCTGGAAGAGTGGAAATACCTTGCACAATTAGCGATTGCTGGCGGAATTGACAAATGGCTTCCTCTGCACTCTGCCCGCTTTTACCAGGTTTAATTTCCAAGGAGATCCCAGAGGAATCCCTTTCCCTATTTCCAGCATGAGAACCCATGCTGGCAGTAAGGTTGCATTTGTCTGGTGGAGCGGGAAATACAGGGGGTTGTGGTGTGTCCACTCGGCTCCCAAACTCCACCCAGAAAATGCACAAAAATCCGGCCAATTAGAAAAAGCAACAGTAATAGTGTTTTCCACCACTTCTTCTGAACCAATTGACCTGGAAAATGCTGTGTTGCATCGGAAGCTGAATGCATTCACTCCGCATATTATCCCACCGGAAGATTAAGGCATGTGCTGAACACAGGTGTTACATATTCCTGTGCACAATCTGCATTTGGAGCATGAACTCATTGAGCTACCTTACAAATTATATCTCTTCTGGGACTTTACAGTCTTAACCCCTTAACTGCCATGGGTATTTCTTCCAAGGCCTTTTTTGGTGATTTCGGTATGTCGCCGTTCAATCCCTTGTAACTTTTTTGTTATATAAGATATCTCAGCCAAATTTGGCCCCTTTTTTCCCCAAATGTAGCCGGTCGTAACGTTTCAGATTTTGCCGGGGATTGTGGGTAATATATTCTGAGGCGATTTGCGCAAGTCATACCTCTGTGGATTCCGATGGGTGTCCTCTTTTTTTGTAAATGCATGAGGTTCCCTGTTTTCCTTGGTGGCTTCGACACCATAGGCCCAAATCTGTATGTTGTCCACATAAGCAAAATCTGCTCTGCAGAAAGTCTTGGGGTTACCACGGGGTTAGCCTTTTCCCTTTGCGCCCAGGTAGATGCACCCACACATGTGAGGTACCGTTTTCGTTGGGACACCTGTGGGAACGCAGGATGGTAGGAAATGTGTTGTTGGCGGCGTGTTTTGGTGGGTGTCCAGAGTAAAATGTCTGAAAATTGAGTTTTTTTCCATCAAATTTCAGAGACATTTCCCTCTGCCCACATAACGAAACACGCTGCCAACAACAGATGTCCTACCTTGCCGTGTTCCCACAGGTGTCCAAACGAAAACGGTACCTCATATGTGTGGTTGCACCTACCTGGGTAACTGATAACCCCAATCTAGCAATCTGCCCCCAGGGATGGCTATATGAGATGCCCCCCATCCATTTGGGGTGGGGGGAGAGGGCCACCCCCTTTCCACTAATAACATCCATGGTGGTTCAGTGGCCCCCCACAACCACCCAAAACAAGTTATAATTTGTTTTATTTTTGTTTCGCCCCTTTCCTAGGGGTACATGGGCACATGTGTGTGGCCATCTGCCTCCGGCGGGGGAGGGAGGGCAAAACGTACTGCCCTAGGCTTGGGGGCTGGATCTACCAATATTTGCAGTGGCCTCTCCCCCCACCCCAAATGGATGGGGGGCATCTCATGTACCCCTTCCTAGGGGCACAAAACTGCCCCCAGGGAGAGCTACATAAGGTGCCCCCATCTACTCAGGGTGGGGGGAGAGGGCCACCCCCTTTCAAACACAAAACATCCTGGTGGTCTAGTGGGTCCCCCCGGACCACCACCCCCACCCAAAACAAGATATAATATATTATTTGTTTTGCCCCTTCCCTAGGGGCAGATGGGCACATGTGTGTGGCCATCTGCCCCCAGGGGGGCAAAACATACTGCCCCAGGCTTGGGGTTGGCTCTGCCAATATTTGCAGTGGCCTCTCCCCCCCACCCCAAATGGATGGGGGGCATCTCATGTACCCCTTCCTAAGGGCAGAAATCTGCCCCCAGGGAGGGCTACATAAAGTGCCCCCATCCACTTAGGGTGGGGGGGAGAGGGCCACCCCCTTGTAAAAATCCTTGGTGGCTAGTGGCCCCACCTGCACCCATCCCCACCCACATCCAAAACTATGTTTAAAAAAATATATTTTTTTGTTTGCCCCCTACCCTGGGGGCAGATGAAAACCCATCTGCCCCCAGGGTATTGCCCCCATGCTTTGGAGGTCGGGGGGAGAGGGCTGCTTACATAGTAAGCAGCTCCTCCCCCCACTTCAAAAACAGATCCCTGTACGACACACCAGACATATTCTGGGGGGGATAAATGACATTACATCCCCCCCACTTACAATTGTGGGGGGGATTTGTCCCCCCTGTCCCCCCCATGTCATACGCCCATGTTTAGGGCTGTGCAAAGAGTACTTTTGCAGTGCAAAGTGACTTTGCACTGCAAAAATACGCGTTGCACCGCTCTGTGAATTAGGCCAGGTTCAACGTGTTTGTTGGCAGCGCAAAGTCACTCTGCACCACGCTAAACATTCCATGAATTAGGCCCTTAGTCGCCCATCCTTTCTGTTGGCACTTGCGAGATTGGTCTGTCAAAAAATCAAAAGACAGTTGTGTATTGCGAGATTGGTCTGTCAAAAAATCATAAAACAGTTGTGTTTTAGAGACTAAAATACTGATTGCAAGAGGACCTAATGGGTTTAGCCCGCATTACTAAATATTTGTATACTGCTTTATCTGTTTAATTGTCTTTTCTCCTTAATCGGTAATTTGATATAAACTGAAAATTGCATGCTGGGTATAGCCAATGTTAGTACTTACATGCTGTTGTGTTCCCTGCATGCAATTTTCAACTCTTGCAAAACAGAGTTGTAGAGGAGCAGCTGAATGCCTCTTCAGGAAGTCCCGCCCTCATCCTTCCTACATGCTGGAAGCCAGAAATCGCACCATGCACGACGTTAGTGATGGTGTCTATTTAACAGAGAGCCTTCAAGAAACAGTGTCCATTGAGAAAACCCTATCTGATGTATCCCTGTAGAGATGACAATCTCTTGGAGGAGATGCCTGAAGGAATATAAAGATCAGAGAAAGAGAAGTGGTGACGTCACAAGAAACAAGCGCGAAGCACTGAGAAGAAGAAATGGCTGAAGAAAAGGATATATAGACTTTATGGAATCTGATGGTGAAATAAAGAATCAAGTAAACTTTCATATGCGGAATGAAGACTGCATGTGTGAAGAGCACTGCAGAAAATGCAAGCCGTTTTCTAAATGTTTAGATGCAGCAATTCAAGTAGACTGAGTGATCTTAAAGGCTAGCTATACGTAGTGAATAGACTGCAGACGGTGCCGTCATTATATAGAATTCTGGACATCAGTGTCACATATTTAGTAATCTCAGACCCACGAGAAGGAAGAATCAGAAGGCTGTGTCGCAGCAACATGAAGCTAAGAACATTTAAAGTCCTGGAAGAGCTGTCTGGCCTGGTGTCAAAGGATGAAGTAGCCAATAACTGGTTATCTATCTATGAAGAACAGTAACTGTGAGACGCTAAAACGTCTTGTGTCAAGGTACAAAGAAAGAACACCATAAGTGCCAAGTTTATTAATTGAAGACAATTAAATGCTGCAAAACAGGCCGAAATACGGTCTCCAGTCACGTGAGCCAAGGATGGAAATAGGAGTTGGGCGTGCAGACCAGAACTACGATAAGAGTGTGCCTATACTCCGTTATATTCCCAGGAGCAAAGATACTTGACAATCTGAATGGCAGAAGACATGAGCGATGAGAGATGTTGGGCTAATTGGGTGGGGAGACACAGTCAAGTCCACCCAACACCTGGGATGCTAGCATAAGTGCTGCTAGTGAGCTGAATGTTCCAGAAGGGCACAAGTGTGCCAACCAATTGTAGCAGGCCATATAACGAAGGGCCTTATAGTTTGAGAGTCAATAATATACTGTGTACCTAATAACTGTTGAAGATGACTTGCACTAGGGGTGGGCATAAGTTGTCCACCTGACTGTAGAGACGCAATTACAACCCATCCCTGTATAGAAAGTATACTTAGATGTTTCCTTTGAGTGTATCACACCCCCCATAGGTTTTTCTTGTTTGCCACGTTGTATGATGTCACGTATGATGAATTTAGTATATAAATGTGTTTTTATGTAAAATGTTTGAGAGAACACTAGCAAACGTCCGTTGATGTCCGTTCTAACTCCCTGTTTTAGACAATTGATAATAAATCAGTCAGGAGAGACTTTTTGCCTACTTCCTGAGTCGGATTTGGTGTTAGAGTTATTCTGCATCCCATCCATGAATGATGTATTAGTGATTTAAGGATCCCCCTGGTTCACGTGTTAGCATTGTTGGATGGTTTAATAAAAGACCTATCGACCTGTTAGAACCCCAGTGTTTCAGATGATTAGATATCCTCCACCATCTAGCCAGAAGATTGCGGGGTTTCCTGTGTAGAGCAGGCCAATAGAAATCTTGCAGGAAAATCACGATGTGGGCAGGGTCCCTCTTTGACAAAATCCCAACCTGGTTTCCACAGATGCTTTGCGGACTGAAGGCAAAAGTGGTTGATTGGAGGAGGAGACGATACCGAAGGCCTCTAGCCAGACGAGCGAATGGTGAGTAGACTAAGGGGAATGGCAAACTAAGGGGATAGGGTTGTGATCATTGAAAAAGTAATGAAAGTAATGGGAGTAACAGGAAATATTGTGTAAAGAGAGAGAGATATAATGCCCTAGAGTCCTAGCCCAAGAGGGTTATAGAAGAGGTTGTCTCACATTCCAATCGGAGTAAACTAGTCTATGTGCAGGACAGGTCAGCATAAAGTGACAATCTAAACTCTGTGATAAGAGTATTAATTAGGGGCAAAAGAAGAGTAAGGGTGATCACCAAAGTTTTTATGTAAAGAGTCAACTAGTCTGTCTGTTTATGTATTTGTGTTGAATTAAGTTGTCGAGGAGTGACATGAACAGTTGTGTGAGAATTGAGAAAAAGTTAAGAGGTTATACTATCTATTTAGGGAAGTGGCTGATACCAATGCAGAGGTAGACTGAGAAAATTGGAGAAATAGAGGTTTTGAGTGATGATTGTTGGAGCACGCTCGTATTTATTGTTTTTAAGAATCGAAAAGCGGCAAAGGTATTTTATAAACTCTGGCAAGTATTCACAGTCAATTGAGGCTTCTCACAATGGGAGATATTACTCTTCTGATGTGTTTATATAAGACATTGCCAAAACAGATGCCCAAGCTCAAACAGTATAGTGCAGAATAGGTGAAAGGCACGGCAGATAAGATGTTCATGCGATGACCACAAGGGGGACGTTGTCAAAAGCAGTATTGCAACACATGACCACATACTTGCATGCTGCGTACACGGTAAAGAAGTTACTGAAGAGGTTAGCTATTTTAGAGCTCTGGAAGATGTAACAGGAAGAGAGGGTAGATCCAGCACCTGAAGTGTGAATGCTTAACCAGTGTAAGGAGGAACGTGTTGAGCTCTCAGCTTCCCTTACCTTTGCCATGAGTAAAAGGCGATAGTACGGAAGAGATAGGATTGCATCTTTTAAAGGAACTGAAAGCGGCGATGGGGTATAGTAACCCGATATACGAACCGCCTGCTTATAGCAATGATGATAGTTCAGAGGAGAGTAAGAGAAAAGAGGAGATCTTTAAGATCTTGAAGGACAAAGGGGAGAAAAGTGAGCGATTGAACATATTGACAGAGATAGAATGAGAAATTAAGAAATGGAAAGGAGAAAAGGATAAAGCTGACTAGGTAACGCTCGTACAGAATGAATGGATGGGAGGACAAATATTACTCAAGCTAGATGGGAAAAGCATCAAGGAAGTAAGGCAAAAGGAAGATCAGGACGAACAGGATAGAAAAGACAGGGAACTAGAAAAAAGATTAAAGGAATACAAGCATAAAAGAAAGAGCAGACAAAGGCGAGAACAGATATATCAGGAGGAGCAACAAAAGAAACAAGAAAGGGCAGAGCAGCAAAGAAAGTATGACAACAGTCAGAGAGCAATGGAAGAACGGGATATACAAGAAAGGAAGAGAGAAGAAGAGGAAGCACAGAAATTAAGGGACAAAAGAATACAGAGATGAAGTGAAGAGGAATAAAGGAGAGCAGGAGTAAGGAGAGAAGAGATAAGACAAGAAGAGGAGAGAGTTAGATGGGAAGCGAAAAAGCGAAGAGAATAAGATGAGGAATTAGAAAGAAAGAAAAGACAATGGGATCTTGATATTATTCACATTCAAAAGGAATTAATGGAGCCAAGTCATACAATACGATGGGTCAGAGTGGAAGGGTTCCTCCTGGTAAAGGGAGCGATGCCATGGCCATCTAGGGTGGCCATAGAAGAGAACTTTGAAATAGGAAGTATCATAGACAGGATCGATAAAGCCTATCAAGAGTTAAGGGAAGGTAGCAAATCAGGAAGCAGAGGGAAGAAAGATGAATCCCTAGTCTTCCAAGCACGAAGCAAAGAGGAAAATCCATTCAGTCTCGAGCATAGGGCCTTATCCTTAAGCAGACTGACTTTATACAAGGATGAAGGGGACAAGAGTCACACTAGTTGGGGACTAGACATGTCAGACAAAGAGTGGGAATCATTCCGTGGAGAAGAGGGAGGAGGTGCATGTGCCCCCGAGGGACATTAAGGGTCTCTTAGCACCAGTTCCTGGGGAAAGGGCTGATGACATATGGCAGAGAGCAGGCTATTCAAGTGTGACAGCACAGAATACAGCGCACAATGGAGCGCCATTTAATAATTGCAGAGCAGATGTTTGGAGGGCCCTCAGAGTACAGTATCCTGAAACGTCCAACATGGGTGCAATCATGACACATAAAATGAAAGAAGATGAAGACCCTCTTGCATTCATTCAGGATATTCAGGAGCATTGGACTCTTGAAACGAGGGAACCGTGGGAAAAAACGGTAGCATTATTTTACCTTATTTTAAGTCAGGGATTGCCTAAGCAAGTATAGGTAGATGAAAAAAGTGGGAATGGAAGCAAAACCATGGGCTGAAATACAGTTGACGATAGTGCATCACTGCAGGCTGTTGCAGGAGAAAAATAAGAAAAGAGGTGATGCTAGGAAACTTGAGGAAGCCAAATTAGTTCAGAAGAAATTGTCAAAATATGCTATACAAGGGGCGGTATTAACAAGCGGAGAAGGGCTGGGAGTACAGCAAGCAGCCGGTACATTGCAGGCAAATAATCAGCGTCCGATGGATCAAGCAGGGAATTTGTTTATGCCACGAGGTAGAGGCATGCGCTATAGAGGAAGGGGTGGATTTCAAAGCAATCAAGGTGGGTTTTAGAATGCACAGAATTAGAATCAGAATGCGCAAGGAGGATTTAACAAAGGCGGACTAATTAGAAGGGCTCCTCCTGTATGTTGGAATTGTGGGATGACAGGGCACATTGCGAGCATATGTGGGAGCCAAGGGAATGTACAGAATGGCCAATTCTCAAGAGGGGGGACCATTATACTCCAGCATACAGCTCACAAGCTAGGGAAGGCTTTGCCCAAGATCAGACATGTATCAAACACAGACGCTGCTAATGCATCAGGCACAGCAACCACAGCAAGCGCAAATGAATCCACTGCAAGCACAGTCACAACATGCCCCCATGCAGAAACAGCAGTATACAAACACGGGACAATTATTGACACCTATAATAGGATGTCTGTTCCCTTGTTGTATTCTCGACAGACACTGATTAACATTTTGGGAAGAGATTTGTAGACAAAATGTAACATGACAATTTATTTTACTGATGCAGGGATAGTGTGTTCCACTCCTGGAATACATTACATGAATGTGGGCAAATGTATACTGGTGTTCACAGGGCAAATTGCTCTGTGAGGTGTTGCAGTGGAGCCAGAGGTTTTTCTTTATGGGGTGAGCGTTCTATTGACATGGCTACCTGGCTTAGTGGGGAAGACTATGAGAATACCTGATAAATAAATGTTTAGACCACAGGTACCTAAGGATGAAGAGGGGGGTCAGACTATCCCTATACAATTAGAAGCAGCCATAGTACAAAGGGAAATGGCAATGCTTGAAGGAACGGATGACAAGGGCAGACCATGCAGGACAGTGATAGCTCTCGAAGAAGGGTATTGTCATGATCTCTCCTTCCAAAAGGTCAGGGTTTTCCCGACTCCCTTGGAAGCAGATCCATAACCCAGGTTCCGAGTGCCAACCAGTCCCAATTGGGACCTTTTGGACCCAGTCCTGGCGCCAGTGGCACCAGGCTCATAAATATGCCCAGTCCCAGTGCTGGAAGCGCCGGGCTCATAATGCTTGGGTGGACTTACCTGCAGCAGACCATGCTGCTTACTTGCCTGCCAGTTGAGCCTCTGATCCTCTTCTGTTTGGAACTACTTTTCCTGTTGGGTGGGGCAGGAGCCACTCCCTAGATTCAGAACACTGGAACTCTTCTGGAAAGCAGGAACTCTTTTCTTACCTAGGCGTGGCTGTGGAAGGAGACACCTAAGCACTACAGGAGGCTATTTAAACCACACCCGATGGATGAATCTTGATTTGCGTTATTCTGCATCCTCTGCAGCAGAACGCTCATCGTGTCTTCTGCATCTGATCCTGGGCCTAAGGAAAAAGGCTTACCATCCTGAATCCAGTCTTCAGCAACACCTATATAGACAAGAAAGAACAGGTTAGCATTACGGTCTTCAGTGACAGCTCTTCACTTACCTGGTCCATCGGCTGTCACCAACGCCTCGCGCTGCATTCCGGCATCTGAAAGACAAAGGCTTACCTACTCTTCGTGCGCTCCGGAGGTCTTCACACTGCATTCCAGCATCTGAAAGACAAAAACTTACCAACTCTTCGCACGCTCCGGAGGCCTTCGGCGCTGCATCCCGCATCTGAAAGACAAAACAAGGTGCGTTTAAAGACATTGGGGAACTTTAATACTCACGTGCCATTACTCCTTTCCACATCTAACCCAGTGGGTATTCCGGCACCCTGCAGCCGCTCCGAACTTGTACCTGCAAAATAAAAAGACAGTTAGAGCGCATCGTGAAGCAGGCAACAAGCGCTTACTTACGTGCTTCCAGGCGCTTCTATTCATCACACGGGCTCCATCTTCAACTCACTTCAGCCCGTCATCCGCCATCGCCGGAACCCTGCAAAACAAGAAACATCATTACTAAAGACTTTAAAGACATTAGAATTACTCGAAACTTACCGTTCGTGCAGTAAACGACGGACAGCAGTCCTCTGAAGTCAAGAGGCCTGCTCCCCTTATCCACTGAAGAAACTGGTTACAGCACCCTGCCCCGAGGCAGATGGAGAGCACGGCGTTCACTTACCTAAGGTGAGAGCGTTAACCTTTGGGGTTCTACAGGAGAAGAGAAAGGGAAGAAGAGAGAGACATTCAATAACCCAGTTCCTTAATCCCATATTTTCTATCTGCAGACATCTTACCCTTCGAGTCAGACATACAGTGCACAGAGGTCCAGCCCAAAGAGCCAGCCGTGTGTTACACATCACCTTTGAAGGTACGGTATACGCCCAGTCAAGACCGGCGCCCCTATGGGAATCAGGTGAGCATTACAGAACGCAAAGCCTACCACAAAACTCCCGTCCAGGCGCTATGGAAACCTCGGATACTGACCAGCTAGCCCAGTTACTTGGGGAACTAAGGGCAGAAGTGCATGCAGCCCGTCAGGAAACGAACGCTCTAAGAAGGGAACTGATTATTTCCAAGGAGCGAACAGATGATCTCGCTAGACAATTGCTACAGTCACAAGCCGGACAGACCCCGTTATCCGCATCTGGGGGAAATCTTCCTTCTACATCCTCTATGAATCCAGTGCAGATCAACCTACCTGGGAATGTACCTCTGGCTCTGCCCGAACGATTTTCTGGTGACCCAAAGAGGTTTGCAGTATTTATCAATCAGTGCCGGTTGCATTTCTTATGCCGGCCAGCAGCCTTTCCAACTGATCAAGGTAAAGTAGCTTTCGTGCTTTCGTACCTTAGTGGCAATGCGGCAGACTGGTCGATCCCTCTAGTAAATCAAGATGATCTGGTCCTCCATGATTTTCAAGCTTTTCAGCTCAGTATGGAAAAACTGTTCGCAAGACATTCACAGGGGCAGGCCTTGGACAATGAGCTTCTTTCGTTACGACAAGGTAATCAAGACCTTTTGGCTTATATTGCGTCTTTCAACAGACTGATAGTGGAAACTCAATGGCCTGAGGACAAAAGGATTACGCTGTTTTATAGAGGTCTACGTGGAGAGCTCAAAGATGTGTTAGCCCAAGTAGTGAATCCCCCACAAGATTGTTCGGACTATATAGACTTAGTCATTCAAATAGATCACAGACTGCAGAACAGGAAGGCCGATCGTTCCAAGTTTGATGCTCGAGTATTTTCCAAACCGCCAACTCCTTCTAAAGGAGTAGACTCCGGGGAACCCATGCAAATAAGGGGTCTGAAAGGTCCTCTAACACAAAAGGAGCGGGAAAGGAGAAAACAGTTGCAATTATGCCTCTATTGCGGAATCTCAGGGCACTTTCTTCAAGACTGTCCGGTGAAACCTGCCAAGAAGGCAGTAGGAGCTGCAGTTACCAAAGTTACAAACTCTGAGCAGGGAAACGACCTCGCCCGACAAGAATAGAGGTCCTCTTGCCGAGCATGAAAACCAGTTCCGTGACCTCGCATTTCGTGATACCTATGGTCCTCATTAGCCCTGATAATCCGGATCGATTACATGCAATTGAAGCTTACGTCGACAGCGGTGCCATCGGCAATTATGTGGATCATGAAATGGTTTTGAGGATGAATCTAACTCTTTGTCCCAAGGCTGTAAAGGACGTCATTACTACGGTGGATGGTACGGAGATAGCCTCCGGGCCAGTAACGCATACCACTCAAGAGGTGACGCTAGTAAGTCAAGATGGACACCATGAGAAGATCGTGTTCGATGTGATCAAGGCCCCTCAGTTTCAGATTATTCTAGGAATACCTTGGTTAGAGAAACACAATCCTCTGATCGATTGGCGAGCAAGAACGGTCCAGTTTCCAGAATGTGTCTCTACTTGTCACCCTCCACCTGGTGTTGCACTGGCAGCAATTTCTTCAGAGACTCCCCAGTTACCTCCCGAATACCTAGAATACCAAGATGTTTTCCGGAAGGATCAGGCTAACTGTCTACCTCCTCATAGGTCTTATGACTGCCAGATAGACCTGATACCTGGATCTACTCCTCCTTGTAGTAGAATTTATGCCCTCACCGAGCCTGAGAACCTTCACCTTCGACAATACCTGGATCAATACCTGGCAAATGGGTTTATTCGTCCTTCCAAGTCCCCTGCTTCTTCAGCTTTGTTCTTCGTTCCAAAAAAGGAAGGAGACCTTAGAACTTGTATAGATTATCGCTCCCTGAACCAGATCACCGTTAAGAATAGATATCCGTTACCTTTGATCCCTGAACTCCTGGACCAAGTCAGAAAAGCATGCATATATACAAAGCTGGATCTTAGAGGAGCTTACCACTTGGTACGAGTAAAAGATGGATGAATGGAAGACGGCCTTCCGCACCAAGTATGGGCTATTTGAATATCAGGTCATGCCCTTCGGACTTTGCAATGCCCCGGCCGCCTTTCAATATTTTATGAACGATGTCCTCAGAGAGCTCATAGATGTGTGTGTTGTTGTTTACATTGACGACATCCTCGTTTATTCTTCATCGGAATCTGAACATCGGAAACACGTGAAAATGGTCCTCGAAAGATTGCGTCAACACAAACTTTTCGCTAAGTTGGAAAAATGTGTTTTCAGCGTGACTGAAGTTGAATTCTTGGGATTCATATTATCACCTGGCGGAGTGCGTATGGATTCAAAGAAGGTCGATGCAGTTCTCAAATGGCCATCACCATCCTCCGTAAAAGGTGTGCAAAGCATGTTAGGCTTCGCTAACTTTTACCGCAGGTTTATCCCCGAATTCTCTCGAATAGTCCAGCCCATCACTGCCTTGTTAAAGAAAAACAAACGTTTTGAATGGTCTACCGAGGCAGAACAAGCTTTCCAGGATTTGAAGACTAAATTTATCTCTGCACCAATCTTAAAACACCCTCGCCCCGAACTCCCCTACATCGTGGAAACTGATGCTTCAAGCCTTGCCATGGGGGCAGTTCTATCACAAAAGGATCCGGTAACCAATCAGTTGCATCCCGTGGCATTTTGGTCCCGCAAATTCTCGCCTCCTGAAATCAATTACACGATTACTGACAAGGAACTTCTGGCTATCAAGTCTGCCTTTAAGGCTTGGCGGCATTATCTGCTGGGGGCCCGACACACCGTTACTGTGATTACGGATCACCGAAACCTGCAATATTTGAAAACCGCAAAAGCCCAATCCTCTAGACAACTCCGTTGGGCATTATTCTTTGCCGAGTTTGACTTCATAATTACCTATCGACCTGGTACAAAGAACGGTAAAGCTGATGCCCTTTCTCGGATGGGAGTGGAAGAACACTTGATCAACCCTAAACCTGTACCAATCATTCCCGAACAAAGAATTCTGGGTGTAATCGCCACAGAATCCATAGAGGAAGTTAAGGATAAAGCCAGGCAACTTGTAACTCCAGCAGACATACAGAATTGGCATCTGCAGGGAAAGGACTTTGCAGTAAAGGACAACTTATTGTATTTCCAAGAACGATTATACCTACCCAGCACAGATTTACAGAAAAAAGTAATCTCTTGTTATCACGATTCTTTAATGGAAGGACATCCCGGTATGGCCAAGACCTCAGAAAAGATCAAGCGCTACTTCTGGTGGCCGTCTTGGAAAAAAGATATCAGAGACTTTATAATGTCCTGTGGAGTATGCGCCCAAAACAAGAGTCAAAAGGAAAGACCAGCAGGCCTCTTACGCCCTATTGACATCCCACCTTGCCCTTGGCATACGCTTTCTATGGACTTCATCACCGATCTACCTCCTTGCTCCGGATACAATACGATTCTAGTAATCGTGGACTTATTCTCCAAGGTGGCGCATTTCATTCCGCTCAAAGGCTTGCCAACAGCAGCAACTCTGGCCCGAGAATTTCTCGAAAACATCGTCCGACTGCACGGTTTTCCTTCGGTTCTAATTTCGGATCGAGGTAGTCAATTTATTTCTCATTTTTGGCGAAGTTGCTGTCGGTCGGCTCAAATTGATGTGAGACTATCGACCAGTCACCACCCTCAGACCGACGGACAAACCGAGAGGACCAATCAAACTCTGGAACAGTATTTACGCTGCATGCTGCAACAAACTGAAAAAACTTGGAAAGACATCCTTTGGATAGCCGAATATGCCTACAATAACTCTGTCCATTCGGGAACTGGGAAAACCCCGTTTTTTCTTTTGTACGGCAGTCACCCTCGAACCTCGGAGTTGGATCCCCTCCAAGATCTTGAAACACCAGCAGTAGACTACCTGCATTCTACAATCACCCAAGCCTTTAAGGAAGCTGTTTCTCACCTTCAAAGGGCTAAAGAACAATACAAGTAAGGAGCAGATCAACATCGGAAGGAAGCCCCTCAATATCAAGTAGGGGATCAAGTCTGGTTATCCACCAAATAATTACCTCTAAAAGGGCCACGCACATTCAACCCAAGATACCTTGGTCCCTATTCCATCACTACCATAGTAAACCCAGTAGCGGTCAAGTTGGACTTGCCCCCGCACATGAAGATACATCCGGTCTTCCACGTCTCTCTATTAAAACCCGTGCAACCTCAAACCCGACTAACTAAATCTCCAAAACCTATCCTAGTTGATGGAGAACTCGAGTTTGAAGTCAAAAGTATTTTGGACTCCAAGATCTCCAAATCTAAACTATTTTACCTAATTGACTGGAAAGGCTACGGCCCCCAAGAGAGATCCTGGGAACCTGCTGAATATGTCCACGCTCCTCGCCTAATCAAAAGATTTCACCGAACATTTCCTGACAAGCCAAAACCCCCGGAGAAGCCCGGTTTGGGAGGGGCCTTGAGGGGGGGTACTGTCATGATCTCTGCTTCCAAAAGGTCAGGGTTTTCCCAACTCCCTTGGAAGCAGATCCATAACCCAGGTTCCGAGTGCCAACCAGTCCCAATTGGGACCTTTTGGACCCAGTCCTGGCGCCAGTGGCACCAGGCTCATAAATATGCCCAGTCCCAGTGCTGGAAGCGCCGGGCTCATAATGCTTGGGTGGACTTACCTGCAGCAGACCATGCTGCTTACTTGCCTGCCAGTTGAGCCTCTGATCCTCTTCTGTTTGGAACTACTTTTCCTGTTGGGTGGGGCAGGAGCCACTCCCTAGATTCAGAACACTGGAACTCTTCTGGAAAGCAGGAACTCTTTTCTTACCTAGGCGTGGCTGTGGAAGGAGACACCTAAGCACTACAGGAGGCTATTTAAACCACACCCGATGGATGAATCTTGCTTTGCGTTATTCTGCATCCTCTGCAGCAGAACGCTCATCGTGTCTTCTGCATCTGATCCTGGGCCTAAGGAAAAAGGCTTACCATCCTGAATCCAGTCTTCAGCAACACCTATATAGACAAGAAAGAACAGGTTAGCATTACGGTCTTCAGTGACAGCTCTTCACTTACCTGGTCCATCGGCTGTCACCAACGCCTCGCGCTGCATTCCGGCATCTGAAAGACAAAGGCTTACCTACTCTTCGTGCGCTCCGGAGGTCTTCACACTGCATTCCGGCATCTGAAAGACAAAAGCTTACCAACTCTTCGCACGCTCCGGAGGCCTTCGGCGCTGCATCCCGCATCTGAAAGACAAAACAAGGTGCGTTTAAAGACATTGGGGAACTTTAATACTCACGTGCCATTACTCCTTTCCACATCTAACCCAGTGGGTATTCCGGCACCCTGCAGCCGCTCCGAACTTGTACCTGCAAAATAAAAAGACAGTTAGAGCGCATCGTGAAGCAGGCAACAAGCGCTTACTTACGTGCTTCCAGGCGCTTCTATTCATCACACGGGCTCCATCTTCAACTCACTTCAGCCCGTCATTCGCCATCGCCGGAACCCTGCAAAACAAGAAACATCATTACTAAAGACTTTAAAGACATTAGAATTACTCGAAACTTACCGTTCGTGCAGTAAACGACGGACAGCAGTCCTCTGAAGTCAAGAGGCCTGCTCCCCTTATCCAGTGAAGAAACTGGTTACAGCACCCTGCCCCGAGGCAGATGGAGAGCACGGCGTTCACTTACCTAAGGTGAGAGCGTTAACCTTTGGGGTTCTACAGGAGAAGAGAAAGGGAAGAAGAGAGAGACATTCAATAACCCAGTTCCTTAATCCCATATTTTCTATCTGCAGACATCTTACCCTTCGAGTCAGACATACAGTGCACAGAGGTCCAGCCCAAAGAGCCAGCCGTGTGTTACACATCACCTTTGAAGATACGGTATACGCCCAGTCAAGACCGGCGCCCCTACGGGAATCAGGTGAGCGTTACAGGTATAGGCTGACAGACATTACTGATCATGACATTTTTAGAGAGGACCCAACAGATGATGAAGTAGTGTTCTTTATGAGCATTACATATAGGATAAAAATAGAGAAAAGGGAAATCGCACAGCGAATGATAATAGTGTGGCAGTATCCAGCATTTTTTTGATGAAGACTTGGTGAAGGTGCCAAGCGTCTTATGGACTACAGGCCCTTATGACATAGGACTGTTAAAGGGGATAGGGGAAGTCAAGATAAAGCTAAAGCCAGGGGCAATTCTACCTCGAGCAAGACAGTAGCCTGTGTCTCGAGAGGATGATGAGAGTATTTTTAAAACTATCTCAGCACTGATGAAACAAGGTATTCTGGTACCATGAGAATCATCATGCAACACCACGTTGTACCCTGTGAAAAAATCAAAGGGAGGGTCATGGAGATTCATACAGGACATGAGACCGATTAACCAGATTGTAGATGCAGAGTTTCCTCTAGTTCCTAACCCGGCGACAATACTATGCAGTATCGCAAAAGAAGCCAGATATGTTACAGTGATTGAATTGAAAAATATGTTTTTTCCAATCCTGTTGCACAAGGACCCACAAAACTTGACTTCTTTTATGTTTTGCCAGTCTTGCCTGACACACACTTGTTTGCCCGAAAGGTACTGTGAGTCTCCATCGATCTTTAATAGAGTTTTACAGATGGACCGAGGTAATATTGATTTGAAGAGCGATACAGTACATAGATGATATTTTAATTTGTACCACCACAGAAGATGAATGCAGGCAGGACTCAATTCAGTTGATGACTATCCTAGCACCCAAGGGATACATGGTTGACAAGGAAAAATTGCAGTACTGTCAAGAAGAGGTGTTGTACATAGGACAGTTGATCTCACATGAAGGAAAGAAGGTGACACATGAGAGAGCTGAGGCGATTATGAAAACTGCAAAACCGCACACAGTAAAGCAGATGCAACAATTTTTGCGAATATGTAATTACGTTAGAGCCTGGGTGTTTGATTACAGTTCATACACCAGACCCCTTTTGCAGGTTTTGAAGAAAGCACAGGTAAACAAAGTCACAATAGAATGGACTGAGGAGATGGAGGAAGGGTTTGAAGAGTTGAAGAAAGCAATTTGTACAACTCCTGTTTTAGGAATTTCCAATTATGCTGAGGATTTTTTATTTTTTCTCGCACACGAATGGGACAGTCATGACAGCAGTGCTTACCCAGAGGACTACATTAGGGCACAAGCCTGTAGCGTATTAAAATGGGATTCTAGATCCAGTTATAAAGGGACATTTTCCTTGCGAACAGTCACTGGCAGCCACCGCAATTGAGAAATCTACAAGTATGGTAATGGGTTGTTCTATGACTCTTTTTGTGGAGCATGCTTTGTTCGTCATTTTAGAGAAACCTAAAAGTACATTGACATCCCAGAGAGCTTCTGTTTATGAAGTGATAAAAATTGTCAGATGTAAAATTGTGAATCCTGTCATGTTTATAGCTGAGCCAGTAACAGAGAGTGACTATGTCTCAGGAGGATAGCTCAGGGGCAACACGCTCGCCTTGGAAGCAAGACGATAAAGAGCAACACAAGTTCAATCCCCGGGTCTGCACTTAGAAACCTCTGGGAATTAAACGCGTTATAAATAACCTATCATATCATGGGCATGATTGTGCAAACTATATAGAATTCTATGATTATATACATCGCGTGAAAAAAAAACGCATTGGAAGGAGGGAAAATTCTCTTTATTGATGGTTCTTCGAAAATTGATCAAATAAGTGGAGAAAGGCATTCTGGCACAGCTGTAGTGAGGCATAAAGCAAATGGTGAGTTTGAAGTTGTAACAAGGGCAAGGCTACCGTCCCACTTTTCAGCGCAGGCAGCAGAATTAGTAGAATTTATTGTCATGCTCGAGAATCATGAAGGGCAGGAAGTGACGGTGTACGTACAGTGACTATGCCTACAAGACGTCAACCGTACACGCAGGACTAAAACATTGGAAAAATAGGGTCTACATCCGAGCGGACGGCACTCCAGTGCAGCACGCATCCTTATTGGACAGGCTTATTAAGGCACTATAGCTCCCAGCAGCCATAGCAGTCATTAAATGCGCTACTCATACTAAGCGTACAGGTGTTATTTCTTGCGGGAACAAAGCCTCAGATGCAGAAGCCAAAAGGGTTCGATATTTCAGGTTTTGATACTCCAGATGTTAAAGAAAAGGAAGTCACGATTATGGTTGTAAAAGAAGGAATTAATCATTTGCTAAGAACCCAATTAATGGAAATTCAAGGGAGTGCACCACATGAAGAGCAGGAATTATGGAAGCACAGGGGGTGTTCTTTATCCCCCTCTGAAGCATTATGGCGACAGGATAGCACTGGAAAGCCGGTGATGCCAGTAGCAATGTTGAAGGTAGCGCTTGAACAGCTGCACTACCCTGCGCATGTAAATAGGGAAAGTTTTTCTGCAACTATTGTGGAAGATTGGTTTACTCCAAATTTGTTAGAACACATTGCATGTTATGTAGTAAACTGCATTGTATGTCAAATGTTTACCGCTGGGCAAACACTGAGAACAATCAGAGGAGTGATTACTTGACTGAATGCTCCTTTTCAGCATTTACATATTGACTATGTTGATATGCTGCAAGTGTTTAGTGGATACAGGTATTTGATAGTGGTGGTGTGTCCCTTCTCTAGGTGGATCAAAGCAGGTCCATGTACACACCGTGACGCCACTTGCGCAGCACAGTTTTTAGTATGTGAAGTCTTTCCAAGATGGGGAGTGTGTGAAGTGCTAAGATTGAATGATGGGCCACATTTTTTCAATTAAGTATTTGAACAGATAGAACTATTATTGAATGTTAAGCACAAGTTTTCTTCTGCTTATTACCCGCAAGCGAACCGGATATTTGTGAGACTCAATGGCCTCCTTAAGGAAAGGATTGCCAAGCTCAAGCTTACATTGAAAAAGGGATGGTGTTGTTGCCTGCCCTTAGCTTTATATGCCCTAAGGAATCAACCTGATTCGGTCCATCACCTCACACCCCATGAACTAGTGACAGGACAGCGAATGAGAACACCATTAACTCCTACATCGAGGAGTAGAAGTGATGCCCAGAGTACAGCAAAAATGTTAGGAAATGAGTTACATGATTGTTTAACATGTATGACCGCTAGTATCTCTCTCATTTTAGATCAACTCAAGTGCCAGTGGGGTCAGTCTCAGAACACAGATGAAAACCATTCGGCAACCAGATTAAGTGAAATTTTATCAGCACCAAGACTATTTGCTGGTGACACCGTGCTAATTAAAGACTTCACTAGGAAGTGGCATGAGCCAAGATTAGACGGCCCTTTTATTTTTGAAAATGTTACTCCCTCAGCAGTAAAATTCCAAGGCAGACGAGAGTTGATACATCTGAATGATGTCAAGCTATACGCCGGCGAGACCGCAACACCCCCAGCCATTGATTCAAAAGCAAAACAAGAAGAACAATTTCAGCTTGTGCGGACTCGATCGATGACAAAGAAGAAGGATGACAAAGTTATTGACTAATAAATGCAGATGTGCATTTGGACTGTGACTCCCTGTGGACACTCCTTATAGATATTATACCAGGTGTGCAAATCTTTGCTTGAGTCACAGGAATCTTTGAAAAAGAACTTTAGAGAAATGCTGATGTATCACGATTATGCCTAAATGACAGCACTTGGTTACGAATTGGAAATGTGAGCAGTATCCCGATTCATTTCTTACTGAATATTTGTCTGGCTGAATCTATGGTCTTGTCAGAAGGGGATGCCCGCAGACTCATACTTGCTGTTTTTGTGTTTATCCTTTGAGCTTATCCTGGTCTTGTCAGAAGAGATGTGGACATCCACACTTTTATACAGGATCTTAAAAATAGCCCTGTAATCAGATGGCTGCGTGTAGCAATAGTAGAAGAACTACTTCAGCTACCAAATTCATTACAGTTGCTGGAGTCAAGTGATTTTCCTTCCTTGTAGTAAAAATGAGGAATGTTGAAGCTGGTACGATTTCAGAGAATGAAAAAGCTCAAGAAACTCCAGAGTGGAACAAGTGGTGGGGACTAATATGTTGGTTTGTGAAATACATATGCACCATTATGCTTTGAGCTTTTATGTTACTTCTAATTCGCCTTTCTGTCTCATTAATCCAAACAATGCAGAAGTCCCTTTTATTCTCCCCACTCCAGGAACTCTTGTATATTTGCCCATTCCCATTGAGTCAAGGCCCCTTGTGTTGTCTCCCCATCATACGGCTGCTTTAGAGTTGTTTCCATGGGCTGCAAACATTTTGTTAGGGAGACACAGGAGGGAAGCAGAGGAAGACAATGATGGAATAAACACGTATCTAGATAATACAGCACACTTGAGTAATAACATATGGAATCAATACAGGAACAAGATGGGAGCAAGAACATCAAAGGAGAGTTGCTATGTCTGCGCTCTCGTACCTTATGCCATGGGAACTTCCAAATTGTTCATAGCTGCAGACGTACCAGTGCAAAGAGCCCGTTGCCTTACGCATCTCACACTCTGCCAGACAAGAGGACAGTTCCAAGGCAGAACAGCATCCCTGGTATGGATAACTAAAGAGACATCTCAAAGAGAAGATAATTCTGTGCAAGACTTAAAGACAAGAGCAAAGCCAGAAACAAGGCATTGGATAATCAGATATGAACAGTCTGGAACGAACAGAGCAGGAATCAGGATGGAAGAGAACAAGATGCTAAATTGTCATGGCAAGAATAAAGAAGAGATACAGAGATGCTGGGAAAGAGGTCAATTGCAAATTAAGGGAACAGTGCTGACTCCAGAAGGATGGCCTGATTGTGTGTAAAGCAGCAGCATTAACTGGACAGTACGAGCCAGTTATAGATACTGCAGAAAATGAATGCAAGAATCAATGCCGAAGATTACAAAATTGTTGATATGAGTCGACGAAAAAGGAGGGCCATTACAGGTACTACCTTTAAAAAGTGCATCCTTGTGTTTCAGAAATAATAGTATGAGGAAAGTTGAAGAGAATCACCAGTGTGGCCACAGTTTTGATGTACCAGGCATGAAGGAAGGGACAGTTGTCCTAATGGATCATTATTGGGCTTGTGGGTCCAGGGCCTACATGAAGCTGCCCAAAGATTGGCGAGGAATGTGCTCCATAATGCTTATTCATGTTCCAGCATAAGGGATTCTTCAGAGTGACCTGAATATTGGAGAGATTCCAAAAGTGGATGCCCATTTGAGGAGGAGAAGATCACTCGAATTACTCAATCGAACAAGGAAGGATAACTATTTCTCAGCTAAATCAATAGAAGCCTTTGATGCTATCCCATGTGAGCACAGATTGTTCAGCAAGACTGCTTCAATCTTCACAACTATCTTTATGCCTGGGATCTAGACGATGGCCAATGCGAAGTGGTTGCAAATCACTTGCTGGGAATTCCTGCAGAAGATCAACACTACCATAAAGGGATTCAATGCGATCAAGGTATAATTGCGGGCCATACGACTGATGAACCCCCAGAACAGATATGTCCTTGATATGATCACAGAAATGGATGGAGGAGTTTGCGCCACAATTGGGCCATCATGTTGCACATTCATAACTTCTCATGATGACGACAATGGGACCTTGGCAGGGGTCATAACATTGTTGATGAAACTGCACAATCAGATGGAAGAAAGAAGGCATTGCGGATGATAGCTGGTTTGCGTCTATCTTCTCATGGGTTCCACGAGTATCTTTAAGCTTCTTGGAGCAATACTGGTTATGATGATGTTTGGATTCTGTGTAATCAGGATAATAATCACACAGTGCAAGAATACAGCAAAGAAGTCAGTCGGAATGAAGATCATGTTCAATGTCGAATCAGGGTTTGGATCCAAGGAGTTGACAGATGAAGAGATCAGAAAATATATAGAGGCCAGCATCTTAATGAAGTGGGAATCAAATGTTAAAGGTGAGTACAGAAACGACAATCATTTGAGTACATAACAGGAAGAGCTGAGAGTACAAGCTGAGAAGGGAGTGCAGGAGCCAGGAAGATAAATAGGGCAATCAGAAGGAGGAGGGAACTAACCCATGGTGAATGAGGTAGGAGAGTCATGGTAGTTCAGTAGTCCAGGGATAGCAACATCAAGGAGGGTTGGGTTGTGGCAGAAAGTCTCATGTAGAGGCCTGTCAGTCGACAGGGAAGCAGACAGGGGCCTTTGTGTGGGCCTTGATGCACTGGGCTGGCTCCCACCTCCCGGTTGCTGCGATTGGTCTATGTCGACCAGTGCAACCAATGGGTGGGGGAGACTAGTGGCAAGCCCAAGGCAGCTTACAAATATAAGGATGCTGCGGCCATCTTGGAGACCAGAAAAACACAATGAGTCCCATTGGAGGAGAAACGAAAATGCAGCAAAAACCCAGGATCTGGGTAGAAATAGGCCAAATGAAAGCTCTACACGTGATCAGCGCTATGCCAGCAGGATAATAATCAATATTGAATCAAGCATGCTGAGCACCGCATCAGGCACAAAACACACCAAAAATGGAGCGCTTACCCTGTGCGAAGCGCTAATGATGGTGGAATAAAAGCAGGCAATTGGTCTATGTCAACTAGTGCAACCAATGGGAGGGGGGCAACCAGTGGCAAGCCCAAGGTAGCTTCCAAATATAAGGATGTTGTGGCCATCTTGGAGGCCGGAAAAACACACTGAGGCCTAATGGAGGAGAAATGATAATGAAGCAAAAACCCATGTCTGGGTAGAAATAGGCCAAATGAAAGCTCTCTATGTGATCAGCCCTATGCCAGCAGGATAATAATCAATATTGCATCAAGGATGCTGAGCGCGCCGCATCAGGCACAAAACACACCAAAAATAGAGCGAGTTCCGAGGGCTAAGTATGTGCAGAGGATCAGAAGAAGAATGAATGCAGGGCCTCATGTGGACCTTGGAGCACTGGGCCGGCTCCCGTCCCCATTGTATTATGCTAAACCATGCCGTTTAAGTCATTGATTGAATAGAGCCTTAGTTTCTCCTCCAGGCTCGAAGTAAAAACTATTTGTTACATTTTTTGAAGATATTAGTATTATAATCACTCCATTTAAACTGGGTTCCTCTTCAGTTCACAGTCATTGTACTGACTACATTCCTTTCTAAAGTGCCGCCCTGCAACCCAAAGCTAGAGACCAGCATGCTATGATCACTAAGCTTATTTTCAATAACTTCCAATCTTTGGGAAATGAGGGACTAAATTACCTGAGACAAAAGCATAATCTAGTACAGAAAGTATAATCATTGGTACAAATAGAACATGAAATAACTCCTCCTGCCAGTGCTCATTTAGTAAATTTAGATTCCATTCCTCCTAAAAGCTCACCACATTTCACCTCTTCAATATTTATCAAAAAGTTAACTTCCTCTTCCCATATCAGTTTCTGCATTGCTATTCACATCTGATTCATATCAATAAGAATTCAAATCACCAGCACCTACTATATAGCCTCCTGGATAATCAAGTGCCCATTCAACCAAAATGTCTGCAAATTCCTCCAGGAACTCAGCAAGGTTGCCTAGTTTAGGAGTCTAATACATATTAGCTAATATTTCATGAAAGGGAGATTTTCCAAGGATCCCCTCTCAACTATGGCAAGCATCCCCATAGTTGTTGAGAATTGTATAATAACTTCCAGCTCTACATCAGTGCGAATCGCAGTTAGCAAGGCCCCCAAAGTGTGTCCCTTCTCTCCCCTATCGCCGGTTCAAAGGCACCTTCATAACCATCAATTAGGGGCCACACAGGTAACCATACTTCTTGTAGAAAGACAATTTCAAGGCCTCTCAAAAAATTGTACAGCACTTCATTATGAAATAGTTTATTACACCCTGAGTATTCCACGAAATGACCTTTAAACCTGTATTAATTCTAGGAACTAATTTTCAGAGCCTTTAGTTGGTCAATACAGCCCTTTTGAGTCTATACTTGCCACCGTCATTCTCCCATGTCTTCACTATTAGATTTTGATACTATGATATGATAGGTTATTTATAACGTGCAGAGGTTTCTAAGCTCGAACCTGTGTTGCTCTGCATCGTCTTGCTTCCAAGGCGAGCCGTTGCCTGAGCTATTCTCCCAAGATGGGGTTTCTCCCCTTTTTTACTCTCTTGAGATTTATCATTTCCCTTATCTTCCCCCTAACTTACTGTGAGGATTTTCGGTTATGTATGCAATGGTCAAATCATAGCCACCTTTTCTTCAAGTATCTGCCTCTTTTAGTATGATCTCCTGAGCTAACTTAGATGGAAGATTTAGTAATTTCTGGAGGGTTCAAAGAAATCAACCATTTCAATAGCTTTGGAGGAGATTAGGCGAAGACTCAGTATCTCAAAAAACAGATTTAGATTTGTTCTTGTGTTCAGGTTGCCGGGTCCCCCTTGATTAAACAAGTATTCCAATGTGAGCCATCCCTCCATAGGGCTCTCCAAAGTCTGCCGTTGGGGTTGTCTAGAAGAGGAGGGTAGCGTTTCTCTCTGAGGAGAGAACTCCTTTGCAATTTTATTTGGGTTCACCCCCAAAGCTAATCCTCTCTTTGCATTCATCTCCATGAGGAGCGACCTGATAACCTTCAGATTATTCTCATAGTCTCCTCCTTTTTGCAATGGAATATTACAGTCCACAGTAGTTTTACAGCACTCAAGTGCCTCTATACTTCCTCTAAGTCCAATTCATCTCTTTATGTATCCTTCACACTTAGGCGCTAGATCATATGGCCCTCGAGCCCCAGCAAAAAATAATGCTCTGGAGCTCGGGCAGCCAGCATCAAAGCCCTTGTGCAGACAAATGCTATACGATGCAGTAGGTATTCTCCGAAAAATGCGGAACAAAAAGCCAAATCTGCGTTTAGTGTGCATTCGGCATGACCAAAAATCCCGAATCCCAAAATGCCTAACAATGCCCCCCACACACCTTGTTCGGCATTCTAGGTACGGGGTTGCCGGGGTGTCCCGCGCTTCCATTACATGGGAGGGCAACTTTGCCCCGGAGGGATGTGTTCATTTAAACAGAGCATTTGGCACATGTTTTATTGCAGGCTGAAGCCAACACAGGTGTTAAGCATGAAGTGGAGACAGCCTATTTCTCCATCACAGCTCATTAGTAGTTCCAAGTCTCCTAATCTATGCATACACGGAAGTATTTCTATGACAAACATATTTACTCCTAACAATACCGACTAGTCTGCGCTGTGATTGCTCTGTTGACATTAAACCAACGTGTTCCCCATTTTGTGTGCGGTATTGCACGTTACAGAACTTCTAAACCTAACTATATAATGTGGAAGAACACATATATACAAGAAGTCACAATTATATGGACTAAAGAAAATAGGAATTAAGGTACAGGGCTTAAGAGCTCAGTTTCTGCATATTTGAGGAATGAGAGGGTGACTGAAATATGCATATTAGGTGACAAAAGTGCAATAGCTGTCTCTGCATTACTAGCTTTATATTTTTTAAAGGCTGATGGAAAGGATCGCTTTGCACCCTTTTCGTTCCCCCATTTTGGCCAGAGCTCTTTGTGCAGGGACGCTTAGAGACCCGAGACCAGGGGTCTGCAACCTTTGGATCTCCAGATGTTTTGCACTATAAATCCCACCAGTCCAAGCCAGCATAGCCAATGGTGAGGGATCAAGGGAGTCGAAGTCCAAAACATAGAGAGAGGTAGGCTGCAGAACCCCTGCGCTCGGTAGACCCGGCACAAAGGTGATTTTATGGTGAATGAAATCACAGAAAGGAAATCTGTTTGCATATTCCTAAAATCAAACTTATTATCATGAAGAAGCAGGAATTTTGGATATTAAGTGGTAATCTGCATTTTCAAGCAAATGGATGGTATAATGAACACTTTGGTTTTGGATACTAAAGGGGAAAAGGGGAAAGAGAATGACACAAACAAGGTAAAGGGGTGCTTTAAAAAATATGCATGAACACAGGTTCCACTATAAAGTGAAAGTGTCACAAATTGCTTGAAGTCACATAAGAAAGCCCGCCTTGTGAGGCGTTCCCATGCTGGCTCTTTGGGGCTAGGCATCCTGTTTACTAACACAATACCTTGTACTATATGGGGACCACCTGACCCCCACCTAATACCATCAGCTGTATCTTCAAAGTAATCTCTAAAAAGCAAAGCAAAATATGTGTTTAGCCTTGAGAAGCCCAACATTCACACATATCAGTGCCAACTAGTGCCTACATTTTAAGATGAGACTAAATCCCGGACTCACCACTTAACTAAACGGTGTGTACGCAGGCAATTATATAATTTCACTGTGCCTTATCTGAGAAAATTGGGAGTCACTATGGGGAAAAAATAAAAAAAAACAACTCATGCTTTCCTAGACTATAGTGTTGGGAAAGTCATAAATGATGGCTTGTGGGCAGTTTAAATGTTTTCTTTGTTGTAACATATTCACCATACAAAGAAGAAATATTGGTTGATCCCAAATGTGTGGGTTGCCTTTCAGATCTTGGGTAAAATTGCTGATACTGGCATGAGTTTCAGCAAATACAAATGACACTATTAGCTCTTCTTATACTTGCAATTGAGAACAAAATGATAGGAAAGATAGAAAATGCAGCAGCAATGAACATTTTTGCAGCTTCAAACTTAGGAAAGTCTGATGTAGCCAAAAAAAAAAACATGAGATAATAAAAGTGAATTATTCTTTGAAACACGTTCTAATTTGCTTTGTCCACATATCACTTTTGGGTATTTTCATTTCATGTTCCTGAAACCGCCTTTTGTACATATTGTAATGATTGTCTCCTTTTGGGAGGGAGTTGCTGTGCAGTGTTTGGGGAAGGAGTGCATTCTAGAGTTTCACCCTCTGCCCTACATTGCCTAGACGTTGCTCAGTGAAGAGGGTCATCGTGTGAGAGAGAGAGGGGAACATTGGGGCCATTCCAGGAGGTAATAGCCCAAAGCCCAAGTTAATAGGCCAGAGATAAATGAGGGGCCTTAATGCAGGGCAATGCAACCAATATGGCCTGATGAATGGGGCAATATGGCTATTAGAACATCAGTGCAAATGCCCACAGTGCTACGGGTCAGGTAACAGAGGGACAACACCAGCAACAGCAAGCTTGCAACCCGTGAATTCTGTTATGCAGAAAATAAAGACACAGCCACCATGGACGTGAAAGACGCGGCTCTGGGCGAAGTCCTTCTTCATTTTCCATGGCATGAGTTTGAAAAGAACGGCATGGGGTAGAGGTCCAGATATTGTAGCCATAGCCTGACAAGGGCAGCTTTGGGAATATGTGAAGTGGTGCAGTGAAGAAAGTGGGCAGCATGAAGGGGCAGAGAAGGGGCGGTGAGGCCCGGGTGAAAGCCAACACATGGGCACCAGGGATGGAGACACCTGCAAGCAGATTCACGAGTAGGGTGGCGTCCACGAATAAAGCCTGCATGTGTGCAAAGCTTATTAGCTGGTGCTGAGTTACTTGTAACATGAGGTCTCCCAGCATCTGCGCAATTTTGCATCACTGCGTTGGCTCCACCAATACATTTGTAAAGTTGACACCCATGCATACACATCATTAAACAGGCTGATGGTGGAAGTGAAAAAAAGGAACTAGTGGTACTCTGGCTGCATCCAAAAAGGAGGGAGGGGGATGATCGGACAGATTTGCAAGGAGGGGGAAGGTACGAGTGGTGAGTAGGGGTCAGAAAGGTGAACTGGACTGTCCAGCTCCTTCGATGAGCAGCACTTACTTTTGAGATGGATGCAGATTTTACTCATACACCAAATAATAGAGCCGACTCAGGAAGTTGACAAAAGGTAAACTGTTTTAATATCAAGTATCTAAAACAGGGAGCATAACGAACATCAATGCGAACGCTCGATCTTCAACTTTCCACATAGTAAGAAAAAACGGTATTTGTATAAGCAAAATGAGTCATCACTGATGTGTAACCTACATGTTACCAACGTCATCCTATGTGTCAAACTACTACAGAAACCTAACAGAGGAGGTGATTGGGTCTGCATGAACAACTAAGTATATGATCCATACTAGTCTAAAAAAGTGTAACTATGTGATTGGGTATTTAACATCATGTGGGCAATTAAGCCCTCCTCTAAAAATGACCATTATGAATGTCACTAAATACACAACTTTCTATTAGTTTTCACACTATAGGACCCTTACACACGCAGGTCCTCTACAATTGTTTGGCACTCTGTCAATCCTCAGTATTTCTCCACCTACATTAGCAGCTTGCATGCTCATCCTTATTCAATGTCATAAATTGGACTGCAGTAGATCCATCTTCCCACATATTTTTTATGATTCTTCGGATACAGGAACTTTGTTCCCTTAGGTGCATGGATACTAGCCTTCACAAAGTCTCTGATCTCTTCATATGTCAGATCTTTGGGTTTCCATCCTGGTTTGACATCAATCATTATGTTCTTCCCTATGGCCTTCTTGCTGTCTTCTTGCATTGGGAAACTATTATCTTGATTACACAAAATCCAAGCAATATCATCACTATCAGGGCTCCAAGAACTTGAAGATGTCTGCCATGCATTGTGGGACCCAAGAGAAAAGTGATCCAAACCAACTATCATCAGCAATATCTCCTACTTCCTCTATTATCTGGCCATGGAGTTTTGTCAGCATGTCTTTGGCTTCTGTCAGTGTTCCATTATCGTCATCATGAGAAGGTATAAATTTGCAACATGATTCTCCAAATTTTGCACAAACACCTTCATCCATCGCTGTGATCATGTCCAAGACATATCTATTCTGGAGAGTCATCAATCGTATGGCTCTCAGTTCTTATCTTATTTCATTGAATCCCTTTATTGTAGTGTTAATTGTTTGCAGCAATTCCAAACTGGTTATCTGTAACCATTTGGTGTTTGCTCCAACCAGAACAACAGGCATGAAGATAAGTGAAAACACAGATGATGTCTGGCTAAACAGTCTGTGTTCATATGGTATGGCATCAAAGGCTTCTATTGACTTAGCTGAAAAGTATTTCTCTCTCTTTATCCTCTTGATTTGCTCCACAGACCTTTTCTTCCTCAGGTAAGCATCTGCTTTTGGGAAACTGTCAATGTGCAAATCACCTTTGGGATCACTAATGCTGGAACATGGACATTCACTGGTGTGCATATTCCTCCCCAGTCTGCAAGCAACTTGATATAGGCTCTGGCTGCACAAGCCCAATAATGATCTCGGCCACACCATTGACCGTCACCATAACGCTGGTGCCCTTACCCTCCTGATCTGTTTCAGACGTTCTCAGCCAAAGGTGCACCAAACCGCCCCCCCTCGAAAGAGAGGTCCTCGCTGGATAGTCCTTTGTTCCAATCTATTGAGGAGGCACCCACCAGTTACAACCTATCCCAACGACGCAAAAGCAAGCAGTGGCAAAGGCAGCCCTGAACAAGGATAACTCCCATTCGTCCCTACTGATCCCCCAAAACCCTTCATGGTAGAGGCCAATTTTTCTGGGTCCAATGGCTGCCTGTTGTCCCCCTGAGAGCCGTACACCCTGCTCCAGCCGGTCAGTGCTTTACTTAAGGCAAAGTCAGTGGAGGGGTTTGGCCTCCCCTGTAAGTCTGCGAAATACCCAATAGCGGACATCTTTGCTCTGGCCACCCCAACAGATACCCCTTGCACCCACAGATGCCCCAGGAACTTAGTTGCTGCATTCCTGTAGAATGGGTCAAGAAGGCCCTGATCCCCGCAAAATACCCAGAACTCCCTGAAATATTTTTCATAAGCCCTCTTAGTCTTCCTTGACACATAACCCTCAATCAATGAGGCTATGTCTGGGCACAAACCCACATAGTATACCAGGCAAAGGCGTCATCACCGGGTCCGCCATCGGTAGGCAACACTGGAAATCCTGCAGTCTGAAACGGGACAAAGCATCAGCCACATTGTTATGAATGCCAGGTACCTGTTTAGCCAGAAAGCGCACATTTTCACAAAGACACAATACACTAACCTCTTCAATAACGTCAATCCCATTGGGCAAGCTGCTCATTAGCTATTAATGGAGCAGACCACAGACATGCTATTTGACCAGAACAACAGACCCCTACCCCTTGATTCCTCCACCAAATCGTCAATTCTACCACGAATGGGAACATCTCCACAAAGGTTATGTTTTGGTCAATCAGTTATCCACCCCCACTTGTTACCCAAGTTGGCTGCAAATGCCATGCTGTCTGGGGCACAGGTGTAGTCCCAGTAGTCCACTGGGCTTCACCTCTGCCAGCCAGACCTGAACCCCGTTAAAACTAGCCAGAAAAGTGTCACTACTCCCTTGATAATCTTGTGTGATGTTGTGTCTTGGTCAACTCTAACATGGACCCTGCAATTGCTCGCAAGAAGGGCCTCCCAATAGGGATTAAATGCAGGGAGCAGTTAAGCTGCCCCATCAAGCTCTGCAGCTGCCCCATTGCCACCTTATAACCTGTAAACACATGGTTACCACCCTCCTAAAATTGTGAACTTTGTCCTCAGAGAGGCAGCATACCCCCAACTTGCAGTCAATCCCAATACCCAAGAAACAGAGAGATGTAGTTGGGCCCTCCTAACGTCTCTTTAGAGGAGCAGGTAGATGCTTTCCTGCCAGTTCCCACCCCCTCACTGCCATCATATTGGAACAGTCAGAGAAAAGTGTTATGTTGATGTCTTTTCTATTCTATGTTAATGTGTTATCTGATTCCCATTCCTTGTTCTACTGATGGAATCCTAGCTATTGATGACATCAGAGCAATCCTGAGCTTTGTGTTAGAATGTTATTCTTTGAGGAGTCGGTCTACTTGTGCATATGGTTGGGGGTCTCTACTACCCAGTTTATCCCTACAAGCAATAAGCCATTTGTTCAACTTGTTGTGCCCAGTCTATTGCTTTACATTGGCGACGAGGATGGGATGCACTGCAAGAGGAAAGCAGCAGCTGGAGTGGGAGTAGTTATCCGGAGCTGAGGAGCTGGAGCCGGACTGAGACTTCCAACTGCAAGGCCTACGGGTAAGGAGCTGCCCCCCCGACCTGGCCTACGACGTTGGATTGAAGGGAAAGTGCGTTGAACCTTCTCTGAGCTTACCTTCTGGAGACCTGCAAGCAATATTGCGCATGTTTGGTTTTGATATCACATGGTGGAATTGTTAAGAGGAGAGAAGTATTTTTACAGGAGGTGAGTGCTTATATTTTGAAACATTGGCTGCAGGTGGCAAGTGAGTGATATTCTGTTTTTCGCTTTTGGTGGATTGGTAGCTGATTTCGGAGAGCACTACAGACTTGGATTGGCACCATGGCTTTATCCGGAATCCCGGGTCCCCAGATGTTTTTACCGACCCCGGGTCCCCCGAGAATTAAATGGGGGCCCTGGAAAAAAGGTTTTCTCCATTATGTGAAAGCCACATGTGGCAATGGCATGTCAGTAGAAAGAAAGTTGGCTATGCTTATGCATCTTCTGGGGTATGAGGGGCAGCGAATTTTTGAAACTTTACCTGAATTGAGCGAACTGGATGTTGAGGAAGGTATGAATGACTTTGATGCAGCATTGGCAAAACTGGATAAACATTTTGAACTAAAGATAAGTACTGTGTTGGAACGCTATCACTTTGGTATGAGATCTCAGCATGAGGGTGAAACTGTAGAGGAATACATCACTGCGCTTAGGCATTTATCGCTGAACTGCAAATTTGGTGTAAGTCTGGATGAACATATTAGAGATCAGTTCATGTTACATTGTGCCAATGACAGGATCAGAGAGGAAGTGTGGCTAAAAGATGACCCTTGCTTAGATGAAGTAATTTTGATTACAATAAGAATTGAGCATACTTTGAAATGTGTGGCAAAATGTGCTGTGAAAGAATCCAAAGCTGTCCAACAGGTTGAGGTCTTGAAAGTAGGTGACAAGAGGAAAGAAACTGCAAAAGACCAAAAGAAAAAGAAGGGCAAAATGGCCAAATCGACTGACATGTATCAAAGCAAGGGTGGTAATGGTAACCAAATAGCAAATAAATCTGTGCAAAAAGAAAATGTACAAGTGGGAAAAAGGAGACAGGAGCGCCTGTGTTTTAGGTGTGGGAGTGCCCGCCACCTATCTAATTCTCCGATCTGCCCTGGAAGAAGAGCTATATGTAACATCTGTAAAAGATGGGGACATTTTGCAAATTGTTGTGCCAATTACAGTGTCGATGCTGGGGGGAGCGTTATGTTGGTTGAGGAGCCAGATGGGCCATCCTCAGATGAATATGAAGGTTCAGAAAATGAAATTGTTACTGTGAATATGGTTCAATGTTCCGGAATGGATGAATGCGAGCATCCTTCAGCTTGGGTGGAAGTGAATGGTTGCCAAGTTAAAATGCTAGCGGACTCATGTTCCAAAATCACTTTGATGTCAAAGGCGGTGTATGAAAATGTGCTGGGAGGTAGGATGGACAATTTAAGCCCGTCAGACAAGACACCTGGGGGCTATAGTGGCAGTAGGATCGATGTGGTAGGATGTTGTCCTGCAACTTTTAAATTTAAAGACAGGGTTACGCGCGGAAAAATATATATCACCAAGAAGGGTGAGTGTCATGATGCCCGCTCCCGGGGAGCCGGTTCAAGCCCTGCGTCCCCGAAAGCAGACATCCAGTCCCCAAGGAAGGACCCAGCAACCCCATATAGGGGCCCTTTGGACAGTGTCCTGGCGCCTGTGGCGCCAGGCTCATAAAAGACATCAGTCCTGGCGCCAGGCTCATTATGGAAGTGCTTGGGTGCACTTACCTGATGCAGACCATGCTGCAGGATCCCGGCCTCCTTGAGGCCTGAAAGGAACTAGTTTACCTGTGGGACTAATTTACCATCCGGGCGTGGTCGGGGAAGGATACATACCTGATTGGAGGAAGGATACATACCTGGAACTTCTTCCAAGGCTATTTAAACCCCACCCGAACAGCCACACATGCTTCACGTTGTTCTGCATCTAGCAGCTGGACGCTCAACGTGTCTGCTCCTGCATCCTGACTTCTGCCACGCCTGCCAGCATCCTGGATCACCTGCAAAGGAAGAGAAGAAGAGAACAGAAGAAGGAAAAGTCCTTACCTGCTAAATCCACATCCCAGAGACTTCTCGCCGACAATCCTGAAAAGGAAGACTTTTATTTAAAAGCTCATCGCGTCGATCGCTGCAGCGCCGCATTCCACTCACCTTTACAGGGCCCCTCCATGTTCAGCATCGATCATCCGGATTCGCAGTCACGCCCCAGCGCCTAGGGAGAAAAAGACCAGAACAAAAGGTGAGAGAGAGAAGGGAACAAGGAAAGCTAAATCTCCATGTTAAGACTTACCTGTTGATTCATTCCCTCTTCATTTCGGGTCCGCGCCGCATCCTGGCATTTCCGGACCCCGGCCCCTAAGGGGAAAAAAAGACATCAGCGTTAATGAGCAAATGAAAAGACATTACCAAAAACACTCATTAAAGACTTACCTGATTTCTACAAGGATTTCACCTCTCATCTCGGGTCGGTGCCTGTTCCCCGGCATTCCGTACCCCGGCCCCTATGGGGAAAAAGACACTAGCATCAGTACATTAATGCATGGACACAAGGGGAACCTCTTATCAAAAAACTTACCTGGAAGCCAAGCAAGTTTGGTTCTCACCAATCCGAAAATCCAGTGAAGTAACTGGATACCAACGCGCCCCTGCATCAGAAGCAGGATGGAGAGCTCGTCCTTCCAGACCCTAAGGTGAGACGCTACGAGGAATCACAGAAGGGTTTCGAGGAGGGTGAGAGGGGAAAGTGGGAGGCTGATTGCATTACCCCGCAGACAGTTAATCCCCTATTTTCGCCTACAGAAGGATACTTCTGTGAGCCAGACAAGCCAGATTTGGGGGCCCGGTCCAGTCCGTCTTCCGAACCCTGCGCAACACCTTAGAAGAGGTCACAGCAGCGCAAACCAGGCCAGCGCCTCCGTGGGAGTCAGGTGAGCGTTACAGTGAGACGCTGTTGGGATGGAGAGAACAAAGGGGACTATGTATTAAATTAGATCCCAATAGTAAAGAACAAGTGTTAAATGTAGAAAAACTATCCATGGACTGTAGTTTGGATGACAGTTCTAAAAGTTTCATTGCCAAGTATCCAGATGTGTTTAATAATAGCGTTGGGTGTTTGAAAGGGATGATTCACAAAATTGTGCTGAAGGAGGGTTCCAGGCCTCTGGCGGCAAAACTTAGACCGTTACCGATGTCATTGCGTGATGCTGTGAGAGTGGAGTTGGAGAAACTGGAGAAAGCTGGCATTATTGAACCAGCGAAGGCGGTTGAATGGATTTCCCCCGTGGTTGTTGTGAAAAAGTCCGGTGGGGATTTGAGAGTATGCATAGATCTAAGAGAATTGAATCAATGTGTGGTTGCTGACTGGCACCCCCTTCCAAATATGGGAGAACTTCTGTCTAGGATAGGAAATGCCAAATACTTTGCCAAATTGGATATGGCGAGCGCCTATCATCAGATTAACCTTGATGCCGAGTCACGAAAACTGACGGCTTTTATCACATACGAAGGCATTTACCAGTTTCGGCGCATGCCTTTCGGATTAATATCAGCTTCATCAGTTTTCCAAAAAGTCATGGATGGATTATTCAAAGGCATTAACAATGTTTGGTGCTTCCAGGATGATGTGTTGGTTTGTGGCAGTACTGAAGAAGATTTAAAAAAGAAACTCAATAAGGTTTTAGAAATTTTCAGAACACGAGGTATTACCTTACGAAGTGAGAAATGTGTCTTTTCTACTCAAGTAGTAGAGTATTTAGGACACGAAATATCGGAGGAAGGTTTAAGGCCCAAAAAAGTGCTGGTAGATGGAATTAAAACAATGGAGTCTCCAAAGAATAAGGCAGAGTTACGTTAATTTTTGGGGACAATAGAGTTTTACCATCGTTTCATTGAAAAATATGCGGATAAGGTCACCTTGCTGAGAGCATTGTTGAAAAAAGGAGTGGAATTTGTTTGGAATGCAGAGTGTGAAAAGGAATTTGTTGAGATTAAGTCTGAGATTGATATGGCAAAACCCTTAGCCATGTATGATACCAAAAAAAGGACAATCTTGTCTGTTGATGCGAGTGAAACTGGTATTGGAGTGGTTATGTCGCAAGTGGGAATGGATGGTGCAGAATCCGTGGTGTTACATGCCTCGCACATGTTGAGAGGTCCTGAGTTGAACTACTCGGTTTTGGAAAAAGAGGCTTTGGCATGCCATTGGGGTATAGAAAAACTGAAAAACTTTGTGTGGGGTCAGGAATTTGGGTTAAGAACAGACCACAAGCCACTGAAGGCTATATTTGAAAGCAAAGGGTTGGACAAAGTTTTAAGGGGAGTTGCCTGTTGGGTGACAAGATTGCAATGTCACAAGTTTAACATTGAAGTGGTAGCCGGTAAGGACAATGTGCAGGCCGATCATGCATCTAGAGTAAGGATTAGTGATGAGGAAGATGAGAAGGAGTCTGTTGAAGTTGAAAGTATGGTATTTGCTACAGTGGAAGGTGTACTTCACAAAGAAGAATGGGTTGAAGCATTGTTGTCTGAGGAAATGTGGAGGCGGATAACCAATTTTATCAAGGATGGTTGGCCAGAGAAAAGATTGTTATCTGGAGAAGAGCAGGCTTTGTGGGAGGTGAGAGAGGAATTATCCGTGAACAATGGTCTAATATATCGATGGGATAAGCTTGTTGTTCCAGTGTGGTTTAAAAAAAAACGAATTGCTATTGCGCATCAAGGCCATATTGGTACGTATAAAACCAAGGGAGTAATTAAGGCCGATTATTGGTGGCCGGGTATGGACCGCGAGATTGAGAAAACAGTGGGAGGATGTGTAGAATGCATAAAGTCAGGGAAGAGCATATCTGCTGTAGTGCAACCTGTGAAAGGAGTTGAAGGTCCGAAGGGTGTGTGGCAAGACCTTGCCATGGATATCTTAGGCCCAGTGGATATGGGCAGAGGTCGTGGTAGGTTTGTGTTGGCCATAGTAGATATGTTTTCAAGGTGGACGGAGTTCAAAATATTGAGAGAAGTCACGGGTCAATCTATTGTAGCATTTCTGGAAGAGATATTTGAGAGAGAGGGCTTGCCAAGGAGTGTGTTGACGGACAACGGTCCACAGTTTACTGGAGGTTTCTTTCAAGAGTACATGTACAGATGTGGAATCAAGCATACAAAGACTGCATTGTATTACCCTCAAGCCAATGGTATGATCGAGAGGGTCAACCGCTGTATAATGGAAGGTATTAGGAATGCCAATGCGTGTGGGTTGGACAGGAAAGTTGCGGTAAAGGAACGAATGTATGCATTGCGGATGGCTCCTAATGCCGAAACAAGAGTGAGTCCATTTGAATTAATGAGAGGACGGAGGAGTAACACAATGTTATCCCCAGCTTGGTTAGGCCGGGCGAGAGAAATGGATGAGGTGGTGGATGAAGTAAAAAGGAATATGGATGAACGAAAGAGGAAGTGTGCTGAGAAAGTTAATGAGAAATTTCCAAGAAAGAAGACTATAGTTGAAGTGGGCGATCTAGTTAGGATAAGGAAAGCTGTTATAAAGAAAAAGGGTGATCCGTTGTATTTGGATCCGGTTAAGGTTGTGCAAGTTTTTGACCGTTCTATGAAATTGGAGAGTGGACAGGTCTGGAGCCTGTCAAGGGTTGCGAAGGTGAGGAGGTAAAATTGCTGAGCAAACAGACGCCTTTTTCTCTATATAATGTCATCGTTCGAATTACATGTATTATAAATTGTTTTGTGTAAATAGAAATTTGGTGTTCAGATAAGGGAGGGGTGTGTGTTATGTTGATGTCTTTTCTATTCTATGTTAATGTGTTTTCTGATTCCCATTCATTGTTCTACTGATGGAATCCTAGCTATTGATGACATCAGAGCAATCCTGAGCTTTGTGTTAGAATGTTATTCTTTGAGGAGTCAGTCTACTTGTGCAGATGGGCGGGGGTCTCTACTACCCTGCTTATCCCTACAAGCAATAAACCATTTGTTCAACTTGTTGTGCCCAGTCTATTGCTTTACAAAAAGCCATAAATGGGAACCCCTGTATCGCCAGGGTGTCAGAATGCATTGATGGAAATTGTGGACAGAAGTTAAATTGAAATCTGATGAGGGCAAATTGATGTCACAAATAAGATATATGATCCTATGTTAAAACAAAATGAAAATGTTGAGTAACGACGTAATTGAAGCAAAAACAGTAACCTAAAGCTAAAGTAATCATGGATCTGAAAGAAGATGAAGTAACTTCCTGACCAATAACTGTAAATATGCAGTAGCGCAATCTAGAAAGACAACATATAGAAACCGGCTATAGAGAAATATATAATGTGACAAGGACAGCCATATTAGCGAAATGGACTACGGCTCACGTTGACTTTAACCAAGCTACCTGAGAAACAGGCCGGGGCTGTAAGAATCAGGAGATGTGGAAAAACAGCCCCGTGAGCAGACCTGACGATGAGTCAATGTTGGCCCAGAGCAAAGATGCTATTTTGAAGGATAAGTGCAAAGCACAGAGGGGGTACATGGATAAGCTCTGACTGCGGCACATTCTTTATAAATCAAGGAAGATGAAAACATTTGTGAGAGCCAAACTGCTGATCAATTAAAAGTGTACAAAGTTCATGTGAGATAGAGTGAGCAAGTCTCTAGAGGCCAAGAGGAGCTGCATAACCCTGCATGATTAAATAAAATAGCAGTAAATGAAAGGCTGAAATTGACAAATTCATGTTCTTTTCACATCTGACTCAGAAGTAGTCGAAAACAAAGACTATTCATTAAAGATTTAAGCTAAGATAGTGGTGTGCTCACACTCCCTTGAATGTTCCAGGACAGTGAGCAGCAACAAGGTCAACTACAAAAGGAAGACTTTGGCATGTGGCCTACTGACGAGAGATGATGGACTAATAAATGGAGTAGCCTGATGAGATTCAAACACCTAAGTTTCGTTTCACCTACATGTTGCTAAGGAGCCGAAAGTCTAAGGTTGGGATAGTATGCCAACCAATTAGTGGGGTTTGGGGGCAACGTACAAAACGATGCTGTCATTTTGTCCACTATAATCAGAACTGTATACATCTAGAGGTAGTTCAAGGCATGCCCTAAAGACCAGGGGTAGCCAATGAAGCACTAATTCTAATACGTTCTATAAGTAGATATGTTCCCTTCACCAATCCCTACCCTTCATAGGTTTTGCCTTTTGCCACGTAGAATGACATCATAGATGACTTGTTTTGAGGTATAAGACCTCTATGTAATCAAACTTGAGTGTGAGTGTGCAAGCTTCGGTCCAATGTCTGCCAGTTTGCCCTACTTTATTAAACTGAGAATAAAGTAGTACTTTGCCATATGTCTTGAGTCTGTTTGGTTATTTGGTTTGTCAGCATTATAGTAATTCCATCTAGCACAAAAGACGCTTCAAGGAGCTACAGCACCATTTGGCAGCAGTGCGAATGGTTACGGTCTAGTCAACCTATGCCAGATCCAGGCCCCCAGATGCTCGGGTGCTCCCGCCATTATACAGTAGACCGCAGAGTTTCCTGTGTAGATCGGCATGCAGAGTCACTTCTGAAGAAGATTTGTTTGGCAGATATCTCTTTGATGACATTCCTGTCCGGTCCCCGCAGGAGCCCTATGGATAGAAGGTGAAGTGGTCGGTTGAGGGGAGAGTCGATGCCAGAGGACTGGAACTGAGTCACGGATGTAAGTACAACAATGAGCATGGCAAAAATAGCGGGAGGATGTATGTTGTAAATAAATATGTGTAAAAAGTAACTGGATTTTTTTGTTGGAAAGATTAAAAAAAAAAAGATACCTCGATTCCTGATCCCAGCGAGGCAGAAGGGTACACACTAAATTATAAAAAATTCCTGAGGCAAGGCCCACAGAAGTGTGCATATCAAACGCCAGACTGGAATGAAATGGAGACGGGATACATTTACTAAGATAGTAAAGGAAGGCCTATGCAGTAAAAAAGAAAATTAAAGTGCACATGTGTGGGGTTATAAAACTGTTAAATCTTTTATTGTGTCAAGACTGATGAGCATAAAACAATAGCAAACAATTAAAGAGATTAGTGAAACATTTGGACCATGAGATTGACGTCAATTAGGAAGGAAAAAATCAAAGAAAAGTAATATATAAGTAAAGTAGAGGCTCTCAATATACTAATAGTACAAGAAGGATATAATAAAAGTTGATAGAAAGTGTATATGGAAGAGCAAACAAAATTTCATTGCATAGATTTTTTTAAATAAAAGTGAGCATTAAACAAATATATCCCGAGTGGGATTATAAACAGTGATTGATGGTGCTTGTGCCAATTGATCGGCATGGTATATTTTCTAAAATAAAAAATCGAATAAAACAACGAGTAAGTATCGACAATCGAAACAGATCTGTCATCCTGGGGGATACACTTCTTTTACAATTATGTAGGGCACTACCCAGATACACAGCAAAAATAAGGAAACATCATTTGCAATGGGTTTGAGGCACGACCAATACAACATTTATGCTGTGCCTTTAGGAGGGTTTGCTGTCGAAAGATTTATTGCGGCATATGACAACATATTTGTATGCCACAAATAAGGGGATAAAGCTGCAGTAAAGGCCATTTTAGAACTTTGGAAAATGTATCACAGTGATAAGGAAGATCCAGCATATAGTGAGTGGATGCTTAATCAGCATAAAGGGCAGGATACAATGCCTTTGGTTCCCTTTTCCCCTCCCAGACACAGTGGAGAAGGGATTTTATCCCTTAAAGGAATTAAAAGCAGCAATGGGGTATGTTAATCCAACGTATGCGTCCACCGCTTACAGCTGTGAGGATAATGTGTAAGAGAGCAAGAGTAGAGAACGCAAAGATATATCAACACGCGATAAAAGTAAACAGCGTGATGAGAGAAAGGTCAAACAAGACAGACGAATAGAGATAGAGGAAGAAGCAGGGAAACAGAAAGAAATAAAGTACAAAGCTAAGGAAATAACAATAGTACAAAATGAATTTATGGGAGGACAAATATTGCTTAAGCTAGATGATAAGGGTGTTGATGGGGTTCAAGAAAGAGAGGAGAGAAAAGAGCGGGAAAAGAAAGAGAAAGAAGAAGAAAGAACATACTAGGAAAAGAGGGATAAAGAATGTAAGCAAAGGGAAGAAAAAAGAAGATATTAGGCAAGAAAAGTAAAGGAGAGGCTAGAAGAGAAGAAACGAGAAGAGATAGAAGCCCAAAGAATGAAAGTACCTAGGTTGCAACAAACGTGAGAGGAAGATAAATTGAGGGAGATGAAGTGAAGTGAAGAAGAAATGAATAAGACAGGGGATTAAAAGACAATGAAATAGAATATTTATGCCCTAGGAGCATAGTGCTGATTGAGGCACAAGAATGACTGTAGGTAGAGAGAGGGTCACAACAGCTCCGTAGGGAGCTACAAAGAATGCTGCGATCAGCATGGACTGGTGACCAGGATACAGAAGACATAGAGCAGAGTCTCTCGAAGCTATACAGGCAAATGAGAGACAGAGGAAGGTACGGAAACAAAGAAAATATAGAAGGATCCCTATTAAAGTGAACTGAAGGAAGATCAGGTGACATCATACCAGACGAGTAAAGGACATTGTACTTAAATAGATTAGATCTCAACAATGCAGGAGACAATAGTCACACAAGCTGGGGCATAATTATGTCAGATGAAGAAAATGAGAAGAATGAAAGGGCGCAAAGAAAGGGTGCGTGTGGATTTTCAAAAGAATCAAGTGCAGAAAAAGGGGTAAAATGGTCAGATTTAGAAGACCCAAAGAGAGGACACCAGAACCAACCCCATATACTGAGCGACCACCAGTACGATCATGTAGTTCAGGGGATAGATCCCTGCAATATGTAAGTTGACAAAGACCAATATCAGGAAGGAAACAAAAAGGAAAATACAAGGAGCATGGGTAAATGTGATTATTTATTGGGATGTTCACAATTTCCATTATTGGAGAAAGGGGGAGGACGACACAATATATACCATGGCCACAGATGGACAACGATAATTTAAGGTAAATTGACGAGTTTAACTTCCGGTGCAGGAAAATTGATTAATGAATTAGAAAGGATAACATCAGGAATGGTGTTAGCTATAGGTGACATAAAAGGGCTGCTAGCTGCTATTCTAGGTGAAAGAGCTGACAACATTTGGAAGCAAGCAGGAAATGCAGGTGTGACTGCACAGAACATGACACACGATCGAGCATCATTTAATAATTGCAGAGCAGACATATGGCGAGCGCTCAGAATGCAATATCCCAACAAATCAGACATGGGTGCGATTATAACTAGGAAGATGGGAGAGGATGAAGATCCTATTGTTTATATTCAAGACATTCAAGACAGATGGCGGCAGGAGACCATGGGATAATACTGTAGCATTATTTTGCCACATTTTGTGTCAGGGGCTTGCCGAGCAAGTGCAACAGCAATTAAAAAACAGATGGGAATGGAAGCGAAACCATGGCCATAAATACAATTGACAATCATGCATCACTGACGATTAATTCAGGACAGAAATAAGAAGAAAGCTGGAAAGAGGAAGCAAAGTTAGTTCAGAAAATGTTTTCCAAAATGGCCATCTAGGGAGCGGTATTGACAAGTAATGAAGGTGGGGTGACACAGGAGACACAGCTAGGGCAGCAGAATAAACCAGGATATTTTACAGCTCAGTGTGGGTATAATTTTTGGCTAAGAGGAAGAGGAAATGGGCCAGGAGGAGGACAAGGTGGATTTCACAATGTTGAAGGAAGAGAAGAATTTAATGGTGGACAGCCAAAACAATGTGTGAATTGTGGGAGGGTGGGACATATAGCTAGGACATACACAAGCAGAGGAGGCATGCAACAGAACTGGCAAGCTCCAAGAGGGGGGATAGGTTATGCTCCACAATATAATGTAGAACCGCAGGAATACTTCGACAAGATCACCGTATGCTCAGACATATGCACTGCAACCCAACAAATGCATCCAGCTCCACTGCAAATGCAATCGCTGCAATGGCAAACACAGCTCTCCTAGGCAAACACAACAAGCACAACCACAGCAAGCACAGATACAGCAGCTATGGTACCACAATGGGCATGACCCCAGGAACACGAGGCACCCGCATCCAAAATGGGGAGTGTTACTGTGATAGGAGAAAATCCTTTCAGAGGTACGGGGATGTGTCATGAACCATTGGACATGCCCCTTCTGGGCCTCCTGGTCCTTGACACGTCGGACTTACACTCTGTTGTACTTCCAACATGGCCGTAAGCACAGAACGCTGCTTACCAGCCTTCACGTCCAATGTAGCACGTTCTATAAATTAGCCACACCCCTGCGGCCCCACGCGTCTCAACGCTACTGTTAGCTGTGGCAAACGTGTGCTATGTAGTTCGCCTTCGCGGAACTCTGTGGTTTCCTGGTTCCCGGATCCTACGCTTTCCCCTACTATCCTTTCTCCTTCTTATTCAGCCTTCTTCCCAGATTCCATGCACCCGCCTCCGAGTGCACCTTCTCCTTATCCTGGACTTCCTGGAGTTTCCTATTTATCCTGGACATCGAAGCTGAATGAACACTGGAAGCCGAAGACGGCCGAGCGGGCTTGTAGAAGACCCGTACCGTACGGAAGAAAACTCCTCCTAAAGAGTCCATCAAGCAGCGAAAACAGATGAGAAACGGAGAAACCTGTGACATATTGAGACGCCACCTAACTGAAGTTGATACAGACATGGAAGCGGCCATTCAAGATCTTATGCACGGCATGCAAGAACTAGCGACCAAGGTACAAAACCTAAAGGCAGAGAATGCCGCGTTAAAACAATTAGTCTTATCCCGCGACTCTGCCACGAAGGAAAGTGTACTATTGGGCGGCATTGTAGACAAATACGATGGGACAGCAAAAAACCTTTGTGGATTCCTTGATTCCTGTTTGGTCCACTTTAATTTTAAGCCCTATTATTTCTCTACCCCCAGGGCTAAGGTGGACTTTATTATTTCGCACCTTTCCGGGAATGCATTAACCTGAGCCACACCATTAGTTAATGCCAGAGATGCCCTCCTGGATGATTATGATGGATTCATTCAAGCCCTTAAGACCATGTTTGACTGCCCAGAAAAGGTCTATACTGCTCAGGAACGTTTACTCGAATTCCAGCAGGGCTCCCAGGACATACTCACGTATGTAAAACGATTCAAACAATTGGCTAAAGAAGCGCACTGATCCTCTGAAGCCTGCTTCACTCTCTTTCGAAGAGGACTAAATGAAGACCTCAAGAATGAACTAGCCAGAGTGGCACGCCCAAGTTCATGCCAAGCCCTTATGGATCTCGCTCTACAGATTGACTTCCACATCCAGGAAAAAAAGGCAGAGAAAAAGAAGACCAAGTTACCCTTCCAGAAGAACCCTATAGAGACCTCCTCGAAACCTGAATGTGCTTCTGTTCCTATTAACGAACCCAAACCTATGCAACTAGGGGCCTTCCGTGGACCCATATCCCTCCAAGAAAGGTTGCGAAGGATCCATACCGGTTTATGCATGTATTGTGCCTGGGACAAACATTTAGTGAGAGAGTGTCCTATAGCCCCTCCACGGCGTTCGGGAAACGCCAGCTCCGGATCCTAGATGGAGCACAGTGTCGGGAGAGAGATGTTTGCTCCACATCTATTCCATCCTTGAACTCTCCTGGACAAAACAATCTGGTCATTTTACAGGCTTTTCTATCGCCATCCAAGAAGGAAACCTACCCCATTCTGGCGTTGGTGGACTGTGGGGCCATGGGAATATTCATTGATCAAGAATGGGTCTTTAAACACCATATTCCTTTCGAATCCCAGGATATTATGCAACCTGTAGAAGCAATTGATGGGAGACCTCTTTCTTCAGGACCCATAACCCTTCAGACCAAGGAAGTTGAGCTCGCAATAAACCACCATCGAGAGAAGATAAAGTTTGACATCATAAAGTCTGCCCATTACCCAATGGTTTTGGGAATGCCCTGGCTACAAAGACACAATCCATACATCAATTGGGCAGCAGGTTCCTTGTTCCTGGGTTCCGAGCATTGCATGTCTCATTGCCTAGTCCTGGATCATGCTCCGACACCATCGGAAGGACTTTCAGCAAACCATCAAGGCCCACTCAGCTTCAAACATCATCCGGGTTCCTAAAGTCTATCAGGAATACTCTGATGTGTTCTCTTCTGCTATTGTTCAAGCCTTACCTCCTCATAGACCAGAAGACTGTGCTATTGAAAACAAACCTTCAGCTGTGATTCCCTTTGGAAGGATGTTCATTTTATCCAAACTGGAGAAAAAGGCCCTCCGTGAATATCTGGATACTAACCTTGAAAATGGTACCATGCGACCATCCAAATCCCCAGCCGGAGCCTCACTGTTTTTTGTTCCTAAGAAAGACACCAATGAGCTCAGACCTTGGGCCTCATCACGAGTCTGGTGGTAACCCTTAAATTCGGTGGTAGTGCTATTACCGCCACATTTAAGGGTCCGCCAGATCATGACTTTGGCGGATTTCCCCCCAGCTTTGAGCTGGGGGGAAATCCACTGCAAAATTGACAATTTTCGGCGTGATTACCGCCGGAGGGAAATCCGCCAGCGGTAATAGCGCACATTTTCCCCATTGGGCCCAATGGAGAATGAGGAATTCCCAAATGGGCCCAAAGGGGAATGGGCAATAACCCTTGCGCCAAACCCGTGATCCGGCGCTAAAAGCGCCGGGGGGTTTGGCGGTAGGGCTATTAGCGCCGGCACTAATAGCACCGGCGTTATCGCCCAACTCGTGATGAGGCCCCTTGTCTTGATTATCGAGGCTTAAATCAGTGCACCCTTAAGGATCGCTATCCGTTGCCCTTGATCTCAGATATCCTGGAAGCAGTAAGAGGAGCCGTAATATTCACCAAATTGGATCTCAGAGGTGCCTACCATCTGATCGTATTAGAGAAGGTGACGAATGGAAGACAGCCTTTAGAACACCCTTTGGTCATTTTGAATACTTGGTCATGCCCTTTGGACTTGCAAATGCCCCAGCGGTCTTCCAACGCTTCATGGATCGGTGTTTTCAGACATGCTGTTCCTCTTCGTCATCGTGTATCTGGACAATATCTTAATATTCTCTAAGGACCCTCTTAAGCATGAAGAACATGTTAAGGCAGTATTACAGCAACTACGTGAAAACAAGCTCCTGGCAAAACCCAAAAAGTGCCTTTTCCATGTCGCTACTGTTCACTATCTAGGATTCGTCCTTAGCCCAGAAGGAATTGGAATGGATCAATCCAAGGTTAAGGCCATACTATCTTGGCCAAGTCCGACCACTGTGAAACAGATCCAGTCTTTCCTGGGCTTGGCTAACTTCTATAGGAAATTCATACCTTCCCTTTCCGAGATAGTCCAACCGTTCATTGCCCTGTTGAAGAAAGACACTTGCTTTCATTGGACATCAGCCCAAGAGGAGGCCTTCCAATGGTTAAAAACAGAGTTTACACAAGCTCCCATCCTGGCTCAACCTGACATCAACCGGCCATTCCTAGTGGAGACAGACGCCTCTAACTATGCCATTGGAGCAGTCCTAAAACAGGAATTTTATGACAAGTTGGAACATCCTATTGCTTATCTTTTCATGGACATTAACTCCCAGTGAAACCCATTACTCTGTTTTAGAAAAGGAACTGCTAGCCATCCGTCAAGCCTTCACAGATTGGCGTCATTTCCTTCTAGGAGCAAAACATCCTGTCCAGGTTCGCACGGACCATCGAAATCTTCAAGTATTACAGGCCCTGGAATGTAGGAATAGCCGTCAAGCCCGTTGGGCCTTCTTCTTCACCCAATACCAGTTTCAGATTCATCATGTCCCTGGAACACAGAATATAATTGCTGACACCCTATCTCGACGTCCTGACTACGAAACCTTTGAAGACCGGTCATTCCCTAAAATGTTTCCACACACGATATTCGTAGCTCACGCAATCAGTCTCCTGGATGAGGTTCGGATACAAACACAGTCCTCTGAACTTTGGAAAGAATTTTCAGGAAAGAACCGATGGAATCTCAGAAATAAGGATGGATTTCTTTTCAAGGATAAAGGTTTAGTCATCCCCACGCAGAAACTACAGCAAAGGATAATAAACTTTTGTCACGATACCCTTCACTCCGTACATCGTGGCATCACAAACACCCTTCATCTAATACAAAGACAATTTTGGCAGCCGAGAATGAAGACTGACGTACGACTGTACATTCAAGCCTGTGCAGTTTGTAGTCAAAACAAGCATGATAACAAGAGACCAGCGGGCCTCCTACTGCAGCCCGCACTACCAACAAGACCCTGGGAAAATATTGTTTCGGACTTTATTGTAGAACTACCACCTTCTAGGGGGTATACAACCATAATGGTCACAATAGATTTATTCACTCATATGGCTCATTTCACACCGTTATACAAGCTACCTTCTTCCTCAGAACTTGCTGGGATTTTTCTGGAACACATATTTAGACTCCATGGACTCCCTTCCAAGATCATATCAGACAGAGGACCGCAATACATATCTCAATTTTGGAAACACCTTTGCCGAATACTAGGAATACAACGTGCCCTCTCTTCAGGGTATCATCCACAGACTAATGGGGCTACCGAACGTGTGAATCAAACCCTGGAACAATATCTTCGTTTTTTCACTACCAAAGTCCAGGATGATTGGTCACTTCTGATACCTCTGGCGGAATTCTCCTATAACAATTCGGATCATTCGGCTGTCAAGACTAGCCCTTTTTTCTGCAGTCAAGGATTTCATACCTCAGTGCTACCTTCCACCCTTCCACACCCTACACCTGTTCCTACAGTCGATTCCTGGATTGAAACACTCATCAATATTCAAAGAGAAGCAAAAGAACAATTAGCAAGGGCACGGACTCATACCAAGCATTATGCGGATTCCAAGAGAAGACCAGGGCCCTCCTACGCACTAGGAGATAAAGTATGGCTATCCTCGAAACTCCTACCCCGACATCTACGGCCAAATAAACTGGCCCCCCGGTATTATGGGCCTTTTCCCATAAAAGAAATTGTTAACCCAGTGGCCTTTCAGCTCAAATTACCAGACTCCTGGAAGAAATTCACCCAGTTTTTCATACATCTCTACTGAAACCATACATTCAGACCTCTCGGACTAACCTCAGACCCAATCCTGTACTTGTCAATGACCAACTGGAATATGAAGTCTCCAGAATATGTGACTCCAGATATAAACGTGGTCAGCTCCAGTACTTGGTGGAATGGAAAGGATACCCTCCCAGTGAACGCACATGGAAACCTATCTCAAATTTAAATTCCCCCAGGGTACTCAGAAGGTTCCATCTCATACACCCGGCAAACCCGGCAGAACGGCTTTTTGGAGGAGGCATGCTGTCATGAACCATCAGACACGCCCCTTCTGGGCCTCCTGGTTTTTGACACGTCAGCGCTTACACTCTGTTGTACTTCCAACACGGCCGTAAGCACAGAACGCTGCTTACCAGCCTTCACGTCCGATGCAGCATGTTCTATAAATTAGCTACACCCCGTGGCCCCGCACGTCTCAATGCTACTTTTAGCTGTGGCTAGACGTGTGCTACTTAATTCACCTTTGCAGAACTCTGTTGTTTCCTGGTTCCCGGATCCTTCGCTTTCCCCTACTATCCTTTCTCCTTCTTATTCAACCTTCTTCCCGGATTCCGTGCACCCGCCTCCGACTGCACCTTCTCCTTATCCTGGACTTCCTGGAGTTTCCTATTGATCCCGGACATCGAAGCTGAACGAACACTGGAAGCCGAAGACGGCTGAGCGGGCTTGTACAAGACCTGTATCGTACGGAAGAAAACTCCTCCTAAAGAGTCCATCAAGCAGCGAAAACAGGTGAGAAAGGGGGAAACCTGTGGCAGGATGAATTTATATCCACAAGAGGACAGCCCACAGAGTGCCTTTATGTGTTCAGTACTATCAGTGACATGATACCCCCAAGAGTAACCAAGGGGCAAGGTGATGATAAGAGGCAATACATTTTCATTTTTAGTAGACACTGGAGCCACTCGTTCCTGTCTCTGCGATGGAAAATATCCAATGTCAGGTACTGCTATGAATACTCAAGGGTTCTCTGGGGTGACAGATTTAATTCCTTGTACAGACAGAATTGCCAATTCCATAGGAGAACATGACATGTCAATGCCATTATCATACTCTAGGCAGATGCCAGTCAATATATTGGGATTTGACTTAATAATGAAACTTAACATGATGATATCTTTTACTGACGAAGGGATAGTATGCTCTATTCCAGGGATACACTATATGAATGTGGGAGAGTTTATATTAGGCTTTACAGGCCAGAAGGCATTACGAGGAGTACCTTTGTATCCAGAGGTATTTCTGTATGGAGTGACCATTCTTTTATCCTGGTTAACCAGATTGGAAGGTAAAATATTGAGAATACATGATGAATATTTGTTCAGACCAGAAATCCCCATGGACGATGAGGAAGGGCAGATAATTTCCTTAGAACTAGAAGCAGCAGTAGAGAAGAGTGATGCTTCATGGAACAGACAATGAAGGCAGGTGATAGAGAACAGTGATAGCCCTCATTGAAGGATATAGGTTGACAGATTTAACAGATGAATAACTGTTTATAGATGTCTACTCTGATGACAAACTAGTGTCTTTTACAAGTATCCCTTATTGGATTAAGGTGAAGAACATAGAAATACTGCAGAGAATGGAATTGGTAAAAAGAAAACTGGCATTGTTGTCAAGTTTGATGGGAGCAAGCGGATTATCTTCCAAGTCTGATAAATCAATGTCCACCTCCCCTTTCTCCTCACCTGTCTCTTCCGGAATGAGTTCTCGTCTGGAGGTCTTGTACTTGGGTCTTTTCTTCTTTGAGAAGAGATACGGCCGTCCGCGGGAAGAAGCCACCCTGATTCCCTGGTAAACAGGGAAGCAGCCGGCCCCCGTCCCGCAGGAACCAATATGAGAGGAAAAAAGCAGCCGCTTAAAAAAACCTCTCTACGGATGTAGCTGGTACTGATGCTGTTCAGGAAGTGATGACCAATAACGTCCGGGATTGCAGGAAAGAGCAGGAGCAGTAGATATGAAGGTAAGTTTCTCGATGCCGCAGAAAACCGGAGGATCCGGATTGCAGAGATGCTGGTACTGAGCAAGGAGCAGTGCGAGGGACTGGAAAGGAAGCACCGGCAGGAACCAGGAACGCGGTCCGGGAGAAAAGAAGGAGAGGAGAGACCCAATACGGTGAGGGAACTGTAATGACGGAAAAACAGGGAAGAGGAAGGGAGGAGGAGAAAGCTAGGAGGGAAGAATCCGCGTGAGAAATAGCGGAAAAACAACAGGTACGAAGCAAGGTACGAAGTAGCACGGCAACAAGGCAAAAGGAAACAAAGTTGCAACGCACAGAGCCCAGAGAAGGGCGTGGCTAAATACAGAAACAAGAGAAAAGACTAGACCGTCAAACCAGGAAGTGAAAGGAAAAAACACGGGACAGTCTAATGGCGCCGCCAACGCCAAGCCTTCCATAGCCGCCAGCGACCACCAAAAGACGGTGGCATGACAATTTTTTCCGGAAGACTTAGAGAAAGTTCCAGAGGTTTTATGGACTAAGAGCCCATATGATGTGGGGCTATTAAAAATAATAGGTGCAGTTAACATTAAATTAAAACCAGGAGCTCTTTGACTACGAGAAAAGCAATACTCCATTGTCTAGAACGGTGAATGAAAGTATATTTAAGACCATCTCCACTTTAAAGAAGCAAGGCATACTGGTGCCCATCAGATTCATCATGTAACACGGCTGTGTACCCTGTGATAAACTCAAGGGCAGGGGTCGGGAGATTTATTCAGGACCTTTGGCCCCTAAACAATGTAGTCGACGCTGAGTTTCCTTTGGTTCCAAGCCCTGCAACGATATTATGCAACATCCCATCCAAAGTCAAGTATTTCACATTTGTCAATTTGAAAAATGCATTTTTCTCGATTCCCCTTCATGAAGATACACAGGATTTGCCCTCCTTTTCTTATAGAAATACGCGCCTGAAACATGCCAGGCTGCCTCAACGGTACAGTGAGTCCCCCTTGATCTTTAATAGAGTCCTGCAGATGGACTTGGGTAATGTCCAACTTGAAAGTGCAATAATTCAGTAAGTGAATGACATTTTGGTGTGTAGTGAGACAGAAGTCAGGTGCAGGGAAGGCTCAGATAAACAGATGACCATACTCTCAGAGAAAGGATATAAGGTAGACAAGGAGAAACTCCAATATTGTCAAGAAGAAGTCTTGTATATAGGACAGTTGATCTCTCACAAAGGGAGAAAAGTGATACCTGAGAGAGCAGAAGCAATCATGAAAACTGTAGCACATAAAACAGAGAGTGAAATGCAGTTTCTAGGCTTATGCAATTATTGCAGGGCCTGGCTTTTTGATTACAGCACATACATTTTACTACTTTTAAGATGACTTAAAGAAACACAGGTGGATAAAAGCACAATAACACAGACAGACGAGATGACTGAAGGGTTTGAAGAATTGAAAAGAGCAATCAGTACAGCCCCTGTGTTGGGGATCCCAGATTAACATTAAGAGATGTATTTATTCTCCCATTCAAATGGAGTAGTCATGACAACAGTTCTTACACAGAACATGACATTAGGACATGGACACAAACCATTGGCATATTAAAGTGGGATTTTAGATTCAGTAATGAATGGACACTATCCCTGTGAGCAATCTTTCGCTGCTTCTGCATTTGCAATTGAAAAAGCTTCAAGTATAATGATGTGGTGCCCAATAACGTTATTTTTAGAGCATGCATTATTTGCAATTTTAGTGAAGCCTAAAAGTGCATTGACCACACAAAGCGCATAGGGGTATAAGGTGATTATTTTCAACCCTGTGATTAAAATTGTTAGATGTAAAACAGTGAAACCAGCACCATTTACAGCAGAACCAGTAGGAGAGGATGATTATGTCCCAAGTTAGAGAACATGCCATTCGGAGGGGGGAAAGTTCTTTTTATTGATGGCTCCTCAGGAATGTTCCAAACCACTGGCAAAAGGCATACGGGATCAGCGGTAGTAAAACTGAATAGAGAAGGTGAATTTGAGGTAGTAACAAGTATGAGGTTATCTTCGAATTATTCAGCACAGGCTGCAGAATTAGTGGCGCTCATTGAAGCGTTGTGGAGCTTTGAAGATGAGGAAGTGACGGTGTACTCTGACTGCGCCTATGTAACGTCAACCGTGCATGCAAGTTTGTCACATTGGAAAAGGAGGTGCTTCCTCTGCACCAACGGCACTCCAGTGCAACATGCAGCCCTGTTGGATAGGCTTATAGAAAAATTGAGTCTTCCATTAACTCTAGCAGTCTATTCAGTTAATTGAAATACAAGGTCGAGCTCTATAAGTAGAACAGGATTTATGGAGAAAGCAGGGTGTTTTCTATCCCCCACTGAGGCAATTTGGAGGCAGGGTAGCACTGGAAAGCCAGTTATGCCTATAGCTTTATTGAGAGTGGCTCTAGGGCAGCTTCACTGCCAAGCACACACGACTTGAGAGAGTCTAGCTGCAACAATTACAGAACAGTGGTTCTCACCTAATCCCCTGCAACATGTGGCACAGTTCATTGTGAATTGTATTGTGTGTCAGAAATTCACTGCAGGACACACTTTGCGAACAGTAAGTGGAGCAATCCTAGACCCAATGGCCCATTACAGCAACTACAAATAGATTATGTAGATATGCAACAGATATGTAACAGCTACAGATATATGCTGGTCATAGTATGTCCTTTATCTAGATGGATAGAGGCAGGTCCATGCACACCCTTTGATGCCTCATGCACTGCCAAGTTTCTGGTACGCAAGGTTTTCCCCAGGTGCGAGGGGGGTGCAAAGTTTTGCAGTCTAACAATGGACCACAATTTGTAAATGAGTTGTTTGAGCAGATAGTACTTCTGTTAGGTATAAAACACACATTTTATCTGCTTATCACCCACAGGCCAGTCGTATTTGTGAGAGAATAAATAGACTACTCAAAGACAGGATAGCCAAAATCAAGATTATTTAAAAGAAGGTGATGCTTGCATTGTCTTCCCCTTGCTTTGTTTGCATTGAGAAACCAGCCTGATTCGGATCACCATCTAACTCCTCATGAGTTGGTGACTGCACAGTGCCCATTGACTCCACCAACTAGGGTAAGAACTGATGCACACAGTATAGGGAGGGCATTAGGTGACAAGATGCATGATTATTTAACAACAATGATTGCAATTGTTCCTTTCATGGCTCAACAGATCTAAAACAGAAGGGAGGGGCCAAAGAGAAGTGGCAAATATAATCACTGGCGTGAAGCAGAAGATTTAATGAAACCTCCAAGGTTGTTTCCTGGAGACCAGGTGTTAGTGCACAAAGTCATACCCACCTGGAGTACACCCTATTTTGATGGTCCGCATGAGGTAGTGGAAGCTAGACCAACTGCAGTGAAATTGAGGGGGCGAAGAGCATGGCTACATCTACACGACGTCAAACCGTATAAAGACAAAACAGCGGCCCCTCCAGAAGTTGTCCCAAGAGAATCAAGAGAAGTAGTTCTGTGTGTGCTGATCCATACCAACGAAGCAAGAGAAGTAGTTCCACGCATGCAGACTCACCGAATTGCAAGGAATAAGAACAGGGAGAATGAAGTGCACACAAGCACTTTAGATTAGGGTTTAACGTTTTGTAAATCAACTGAAGATCTTTGGTTCTCGAGTTTGACAAGGAGAACATAGACTTGCAGTAACGTTTGAACACTCCTTTTAGGCAGGTTTCAAGGAACAATGTGAGAAGAGTCGGATTTTGAAGAAGAAAGAAGCGTATCGACCATTGTTTATAATACCCATTGTTACATAAGGAAATACATTCTTATCTGTTCTTTTTTCCAGCATATTGCAGACTTATCCATCCTTAATTCGAAGTGGAATGTATTGTCTGAAGAGTGACAAATGCAATAATAATCCATTTTTTGATATAGAAGTGATAACAAAGGAGATTACAAATGTACATATTAACGTAAATACAAGATGGAGAGACTTCAAGATTTTGGAGATTCATTGCCATCCAGAAAGAGGATAGGTTTTCATGTGATATTGATGGTGATATCAGCTGGTATTATGATTTGTATTTTTCTCCTTATTATTATGGCATTACAAAATGTTGCAAAAAATGGCACTAACATGGACGTATTAATGAAAAATATACTGTTGTCCTCAACAGAGCACAATTATAGGGGAGGACAGCATCTATAGTGTGGGTGAAAAAAAGCAACATCGTCAATAGAAGACAATCATGCACACAATATAAAGTCAAGAGAAAAACAAGAATCAAAGCACTGAATAATAGAATGTGAGCAGCCTAGAATAAAAAGGGCAGGATTTAAGACAGAAGACGATAAGGTGCTCAAATGTGAAGGCAAGAATGGGGGAAAGACAAGTATGCTGGTAATGAGGCCAGCTACAAATTAAAAATTAAAGGAGCAGTGCTTACTCCTGAAAGATGGGCTGAAGGATTGGTTGTGTGTAAAACACTTGCATTAACAGGACAATGGAAAGCAATTGTGATGAATGCAGAAAAAGATTGTGGACATTGGTCGATGATGAGAGGGGACCCTTGCAAATACTACATCTGAAAAATGCATCATTATATTTCACAAAAAAAATGCACAATAAAAGTAGGAGAAAATCTCAAGTGCAGTTGAGTTTTTGACATTCCAGGCATGAAGGAAGGAACCACAGTGCTAATGGATCACTATTGAGCCTGCGTTTCCAGAGCATATATGAAGTTACCACCAAAGTGGGGAGCAGTGTGCTCATTAGTAGTAATAAGTATACCAGTCTTGGTAGTACCATTAAGCGACTTGCAGACAATACATTTCCGAAAAATGGATGCACACCTGAGGAAGAGAAGATCGTTTAACAAACAATGACAAAATAGAGAATTATTTTTCAGCAAAATCAGAAGATGCATATTATGACTTTGCAGATGAACATAAACTGTTTAGCAAGACAGCAGTGATATGTACATCTATATTCCTGCCAGGGCTCCAGGGTGCCACAGATGCATGATGGTTACAAATAACCAGGTGAAAGCTGCTGCAAATGATGAACATGATGGTACAGGGATTTAATGCAATTTGAGAACAAATGAGGGTGATCAGGCTTATGGCCCTCCAGAACAGTTATGTCATGGACTTGATTACAGCAATGGAAGGAGGCATGTGTTCCAAGATCAGGCTTTTTTGCTGTACATTTAAAACCACCCATGATGAAGAGAATGGAACCTGGCAGAAGCAATTACCATGTTATCAACTTTACACACAAAGATGGTAGAGGAAGCAGACACAATTCAATATGATGATTAGTTTACATCTCTGTTCTCATGGATTCTTACCTGGCTAGCAAATGCTTTCAAAATATGTGGAGAAATACTAGTGTTTGTGTGGCTAGGATTCTGTATTATAAGGATTATCTTGGGACAATGCAAGAAGACAGCCAACAAAGTTATTGAGATGAAGATAATGATTGACAGTGATGCTGGAACAGATGAGCAGATGCAAAATGAAGCCAGTACCCATGAGAATATAAAGAAAATAGATCTTGCGCCTCCAGGTACCAAGTTATATTATTCTGAAGGATCAGAAAAGATATGTACGAAGTTGGATATTCTTTTTACCATCTGGACAGTGCTGTCGCATGACCTGGAGTGTGGATGAACATATAAAGAATGCAAGCAACCTCAGAGGGGTGAGAAAGATTTGGATCCCAAAAAAGAAACAGGACAAAGAGAAGATGCTGATAAATGATGAACAGTATATAAGGATCATGGAAGAAGAAAATTTGGTTGAAAATTCAACCAGAGGGGGGAATGCAGAGGAGCATGTAGACACTTGGAATAGTCAGAGAAAAGCCATAAATTGGACCCCCTGCATCACTCCTATACTACATTGAGTACAACGTGATGTCACAAAGAATATGTATGAACCTATGTTGAAACTATATGAAAATATTGAGTAACGATGTAATTGAAGCACTAAGAGTAACATGAACCTAAAGCTAAAGTAATCATGGACCTAAAAGAAGATGAAGTAACTTACTGACCAATAACAGTAAATATTCAGTAACGCAAGGTAGAATAATAATAGACCTCATTACAAGGTTGGAGGGAGCCTTGCCGGTTTTACCGGCAAGGCTACCTCCATACCGGCATGAAAATTTGGCAACCGCGAATGGGCAATTACCGGGGCATTTTCCCTTTCGCGCGTGGCGGTATATCCCCATTCCCATTTCAACCCCATAGGGCTCAATGGGAATGGGGATGTCTGTAGCACTGGCAGCGTTCATAACGGTGCTACAGGCTTGCTGTGCTTGTGGGTGCCTTTCATTCCACCAGGGCAGTCCTGGCGGAATGAAAGACACCCAGGAGCACAACTCGGAGTATGCTAGTCTGGTAACAACGGTACCGGCAAGCATACCTGTACCATTACTACTGGACCACCAACCTCGTAATGAGGCCCAGTGTATAGAGCTTACTATGGAGGACTATATAATGTGGCAAGGATGGCCATATTAGGAAAGGTTCCGATGGTTCACGTTGAATTTAATCAAAAATCAGGAAACATGCAAAAACAGCCTTGTGAGCAGACCCGACGATGAGTCAAGGTTGGCCCAGAGCAAAGATGCTATTTTGAGGGATAATCACAAAGTGTAGAGGGAGCACAGGGATAAGCTATGAATGTGAGTCATTCTTTATAAATGAAGGAAGATGAAAACATCTGTTAGAGCCAAACTGTTGGTCAAATAAAAGTGTACAAAGTTCACATGAGATAGAATGAACAAGTCTCTAGAGGCCAAAAGGCGCAACATCACCATGCATAATTAAATAAAATAAAAATAAATAGCAGTACATGGAAGGCTGAAATTGACACATTTGTGGTCTTTTCACTTGTGACTCAGAAGTGGAAAACAAAGACTGTTCATTAAACCTTTAAGCTAAGATAGTGGTGTGCTCATACTCCCTTGAATGTTGCAGAACACTGAGCAGCAACAAGGTCAACTACACCTGGAAACTTTGGCTTGAGGCCTACCAATGAAAATGATGTGCTAATTTGGAAAATGGGGGGTAAGTAGTCTGATGGTATTCAAAAACCTAAGTTTTGTTTCACATACGTGCTGCTAAAGAGCCAATAGTCCAAAGTTGGGACAGTATGCCAACCAATCAGTGGGGTTGGAGGGCAACCTAACACACAAAGTTGCTTGCGCCAATCCACTGTCATTTTTTCTGCCATAATCAGTACTGTATGCATTTAGAGGTTGTTCAAGGAGTGCCCTACAGACACGGGGTAGCCAATGAAGCACTAATTCCTATACGTTCTATAAGTAGATATGTTCCCTTCACCAATCCCTACCCTTCATAGGTTTTGCATTTTGCCACTTAGAATGACGTCATAGATGACGTATATTGAGGTATAAGGCCTCTATGTAATCAAACTTTGATGTGAGTGTGCAAGCATCAGTCCAATGTCTGCCAGTTTGCCCTGCTTTATTAAACTAAGAATAAAGTGGTGCTTTGCCATATTCCTTGAGTCTGTCCAGTTATTTGGTTTGTGACCATTATTGTCATTCCATCTAGTATAAAAGATGCTTCAATGTGCTACAGCACACCTCTGCCACCGACTGAAATGCCCACAGTGCTTTCCTGCACTGCTACGTGCTCTGTCTCAAGGTCAAGGTCTCAAAATAAGTGCAAGATATAGTGCACCCCATAGGCATGCACTTGTCAAAATAATGCTCCCCTCCTACCTGAAAGTCCAACAAATGGTAATCCTCGGGTTTCACAGGGAGTAAACAAAAGGCAGATTCAACCTTAGATTTTGCCAACAGTGCACCTCTCCCCAACCGCAGCATTTGAGACAGTGCCCCATCGAAAGAAGCGTATCTCACAGAGCACAAGTCATCCTCCATCACATTGTTTACCGAAGCCTACATTGGGAACAATACATTGTGGATCAATCTAAACTTCCTTGGCTCTTTCTTGGGAACAATGTCCAATGGGGAGCAAAGAAAATTCTGCAGGGGAGGGTGCAGGAAAGGCCCTGCTACCCTACCCAACTTCAACCCCTTTTCCACTTTGATCAGTAATGTTTCCGGTTGACTTCTGGCTGACATCTGATTCTCAGGGACCGGGCGGGTCATAAACCCCAGGCTGAAATCCGGAAACCCTGTGAAAAACCCTTGACCATCAATTTTGCATCCCTATAACGATGCTACCCATTTACCCATGCTTGCAATACATCCACACACACAGGAGATGGCAGTCCTGCTGGAGGCTCCATCAGGCCCCTATTTATGCTCCTTGCTGCGCTTGACACACTTGGCTTCCCTGTGTTCTAACATTCCACAAAATTAGCAAACGTGCTTGAATTTGCAGACATGACTAGTGCACAGAGTTTAACCAAATGCGCAGCATACTCCCTTCTTATCCCCTGCTCCTGGGCTGTTCCGAAAGGACTGCACTGGTCTGCCTGTTCCCATCGCCTTGTTTAATGTTGTGCACTGTGCAGCTGGTCCAAAAGTCCATCACCCTCATACCACAGTCCGTAAGTGCATTCCCCGCCTTTGCACTTCTGAACCTTTCATCATACACTGGCAAAGCCCCAAATGCACAGTCATGGTACATGGTCATCACCAAAAGATTATAAGATAGCAACTTTTGATGAAGCTCTGGAAACCTTTCAAGCAATATGGCTGAATATATTGCAAAACCTGTAGCCCAATTTGCCAGAGAACTTTCTGAAAAGAATGTCCTTTGCCCCCCCCCCCCGCTTCTGATCCCTTGACTCTGCTACCCTCCTGTAACCCCCCTGTAATCCAGCAGAGAAAACATGTCAACCTCAGGCAGGTTCACATCCGATCTGAATGCCCCCACCAGGTCTGTGACCGCTTGACCTAATGCAACCCCAGAACCCACAGAGGCCCCTTGGTAGACATCCCCTTCTGCCCTGAAATGTCGACTGTGGCTGCCGCCATGGCCCCCAGAACCCACTGTGCTCCCCTTACAGTCATGATTGTCTGAGGTTGCTTGACCAGACTTCCCCCTACCTCACCCAGGACTGGGAGGACCCGCATTGGACCTATTTCCTGTGACCCAGCCACCCGCGGAAAGACTGACCCCACTGGAGAAAACCAAGCCTGATGCTGTGGTCCCCATGCCATCTCCCAAAATTGCCGCCAAAAGGCCATCCTACTCCTCCCCCTGGGGAACCTGGCAGAGGTGCACCCCAACCGTATCCCGCCCCTGCCAGTTGCTCATTCCCCAAGAGCTATTTTGGATTATGCCACCAGTCCCCCAATGCCCACCATTTGGGAGGTTAATGGGTGCCAGGGTGGCAGGGGGCGCTCCAGCCATGTCCAATTGAACTGCGCAATTCTGGCCTGTGCCTGACCCTGCCCTATCTGAGCTGTTCATCCCCATTGCGACCTGTGGCGCACTCAGCGTCCTTGTGCATACCGCTCCAGTACTTTAAGGTTCCCCCTCATTAGGCCCATTGGTTGCAAGGGATGTGGGTGTAGTTATTACCACAGTCTCCACCTGTGCGGGGGGAGCTCCCACCTTTTCAGCTCACTTTCATCATTTTATAAGGGGAAATGCAGCTCTTGGCGAGACATTCTTCTGCCGTGGCCACGCCTGGGGCAGGGGGCATCCCCACTATCATCCCCATTCTCCGGGGCTCCTACGACATCCCCTGGTGGCGTGTTCCCAGGAAAAGAGACAAGGACAACTTCTAGATCCTTCCCCTGCAACAATGAAATTAATGCTGCTAACTTCCCAGGGTCCATGTTGCCCACTTAACAATTTTTTGCCTGTATGCACAAAACAAGTCCTCTGCTCAACCGTGCTCTCACAAAATTCCCCAAGCATCACTTTAGCCAAACTTGCAACTTATTAACCCCCTGCGAATATTGTTTGCCCACATCATGCCTCTCCAGCTGCCTTGGACACAATCAACTTCACCCAGCATCGTCGCAACAGAAATTACACCTGTGGTGCTGTGCGCACACAACTAACTCCTTCCTAGTTACTGACACCCATGTGAATCTTGTTTGCCAACAGTGCATCTGTCCAGCTGCCCGGAACACAACATGATACAATCTTGCAACAAAATGTGTTTTACATATGCACAACCATTTCCTAAACCCTCTCTGCGATCCTGCACCACCGGCTATCCCCACTCCAGCCCCTGATCCCCCACCTTCAGTCCTCAGACACAACACCCCTGGGACACCCCTGACTCTCCCCCCAGCACCTTACCTTGATGCGTGCCACCCCCGGGCCGAACGCAAAAACCACAGGCTCCGTATCCTGCCAGCGATTCCATTCCCTGAACAGAGGAAGGCAGCAACAAAGGCGGATGAGGTAGCCGACGGACTTTTGGAAGATCAGGAACACAAAGCAAGGCAATGCAGGCAGTGGAGATAGGATGGGTCCAGGCAGTAGGAGCATGGTGGTGCAAATACCCAGAGGTGAAGGAGAGAACCGTGCCTTCCTCACAATCTGGCCTCCCTTTATGTGGGATTTTCACACCGCTGTGCCCCCACCCCGCCGGGCTTCAGCCTGCCGTTGGCAGAATCAGTTTACTATGGCATCCACTTGGTGGCCTTGGCTTCTCCAGTTCCCAGTCACCCGCTGGCCCAGGCAACAGGGCATCCTCGCAATGGCCGAGCCCATTTCCTTTGAAATAACTACAGAGCCAAGGCTGTGTGCATGTCTGCCTAGCTGTGACTTGGGTAACTGGCAGTGCTTGAATGCCCAGCATGAGCTGATTCTAAATTTGCATCAGGAGAAAGAAAAAGCATCAAGGACGCATTTCATGAGCCTTTGACCTAAAGGTACGCTCTGTAAAAAGGAAGGAACTAGTGGTATGGCGTACCAATGATTTATATTACACTTACCGTCTCTGTTCATGCTTACCTTTCTCATAGGGCAAAATATGCTTGTTGAAAATGGGAAGCACATACCTTGCCCAAGTGAGGGGGCCCTTTTCTACTACTCTGACTCTTCACTTATTGCCTAGCCTATGCGAGTAGACAATTGCTTATTCGCTGAGTGCTTGTTACACTTTGCTGCTAGCTCTTACCTTTCTCATAATGTTGTAGAGAACTAGTCGAACAGGTACATGGATTATAGAGGAGCTCTATACCCCCTTCTTACAGCAGACAAATAAATATGGTAGTTAGGGCCAATACCCTGCTATCCTGTCCAACATTGTAAAAATAAGGATTATTGTCTGTTTAGGTAGTTAAGCTGCCCTTATTCAAGGCAAAGTACATCGAAAATAAAAAAAACACTGAACACACTTATTGAAGGCAAGATAAACATAAAAGTATGTTTACATTACACACAAATATTAAACATAGAATATAGATTTCTTATTTATGTATAGGATAGCAAAAGATAGCCATTACATTACAAAATGGTTGTAAGCGTCAGCTCTCAGGGAAATTCAAAAATGTTGAAAGCACAAAATATAGTGCTGTGTGCAAATTTGTCTGGACAGAAGCCAGGGTACAGTGAGATGGCAGAAATCAAACAAACAGAATATGTAGTTTTCTGTGGTGTGATTCATGACACAAAAGTGTCTTATAGTTAGGAAAGATAAGCTAGGGAAGCTGACCTTAGACAGAATGTACTAAAACACTGAAGAAATGCGTTGTTCTCAGAAACCTGTCTGGTTCAGTGTAAAGGTTGTAATATATATTGCATGGTCAAGTGACATTTGGGAAACTACCTAGTCTTGCTGATTTGCATAAGGAGTCTTTAAAAAACTTTAAAAATAGCAAGTCATCCTGACAAGGAAGTTTTGTTATGTCCAATGGGACACAAATGATAGTGAAATGACCAATAGGAACATGTTAAACTCTAAGGTGCATATTAGCATAAATGGTTGTGCAATCTGTTACCAGTGTATAAAACTCATGGCACATGTATTACAAGATTGTGATGTTCATTTTTTGACTGTGAAGTGGAGTGAATAAACAAATGCAATCCCAGTCGGCTGATGTTTCCCTTCCACACACAAGAAGTATGTGTGTTGTCATAAGTGGCTGGCTGTAGAGAATTATGGCGGAGAATTAATCTTTTATCAAGATGTCTCTCCAGAATGAAGGGATGCCAATCTCCTCACATCAAAGAGTTCTTAGCCATTAGACAATTATTTTGCATGATAATGTAACCGTTTTCACCTCCCCCAGGAAAATTAAGTCTTATCACTACATTCTCATCTGTACACGCATTCTATAATGGAATCTCAACTCTGAGGAAAGGAGTAATTCAAGCCCGTTATTATGCTTAATTGTTTCATGGTAACCCATGATTGCACATCTCAAGGTCTTTACCTACTTTAGCTGAATCATTTTTTAGCAACCCTATGTTTACAAACCCACAGCTTCCCCTTTTAGGATTGTATGCTTTTATCGCTTCTCATTCTGTCCTTAGTGTTTCCCAACTATTTCATCTTAACAGACATGTGACGAAATACATCTCATTTTACTTCTACAGTTTGCTAATGAAGTCTGCTCTGCATTTTCTAGCGTTAGCTCCCACCCGTCCGGCGGTAGTAACACTGGATCATGGGTTGGGCATCAAGTGTTAATCCCCATTCCCCATTGGGTCCATTGGATCCAATAGGGAAGTTCTGGTGCAACACACGGTAACACCGCCAATGGTAATTGCGCTTAAAATTGGTATTTTTCCGGCGTGATTACGCCCAGCTCTGAGCTGGGGGTAAACATACCAGACTCGAGATTGGGCGGACCCTTAAATATGCCGCTAACACTGTTACTGCTTAAGGCCTACTACCTAACTCATAATGAGGCCCATAGTCTGCAACCAGGGCCAAGTAATATCTCAACATGGCAACTGAATGATGTAATTAGGAAAGCTGGGAAAGGAAGGAAAGGGAAAGGAAAGGTATGTAGGGTAATGGAAAGTGGAAAATGGGGAACAACACTAGAGCAACTAAGGATTGAATACCACTGATGGAGACGTTGTCGCACATCCTTCCACTTTTTATCCTGAAAGATGTCAACTACTTAACAGGCATCCTTGCCCTTCTTTTCAACTCTCTGTATCTCTCTGTATGTCAAGGCTATGTGAGAGCAACATGTTCAAACATTCTCTATGCCCACCACAGAGGTCTCTCATTGCTCCCTGGTGTTTGGTAAAACCACCTCAGACATGCACTCTATCATGGGCTCCTGCTACTGGCCAATCACAGAGTTCTGTGGTCCCAGCACACCCATTTCATTAATGCCATGGTAGCCCTTCCCTGCTGAACCAGAGGTCCAACTCCAACTATGGATATCCCAAATCACTCCCACTGGGGCAGCCATTTATTGCTTCTACATCTCCCCAGTGGGGACACCTAAGCAGCCTCTTGGAGTTCTCTTAAATCTGCTGTCTGCAAGTGAACTAAACCTGGGAACCCCTTATTGACTTGGCCTAACAATCTATCATCACAAATTGAACTACCTGTAAATCTGGTCGCCTGACTTATTTCCTGACAGCAAATCACGACTTCATGGTGCCCTATTTCCATCACACTCCACTCTGAATTTTTGAATCTATGTTTTCTGTAACATTAGTACCACCTGGGTCTTATCAATGAGGCTATCTCGCATGGCCTCAAAAGATTTCACTTTAGTGACTATGTTAGAGGTGTTGCAGCACATCTCTAGTGTCACTTCTATAGTCTCTTCTACATCTGCGGCGTTCATCAGTGCCAATGTTGAAGTCCTTTAGAACTTTGTTACATTTCTCTACAAAAACATGGGGCTCTCTCCCACGTCACTACTGAAATGTATTTTTTCTCTGGTGGCTAGTTGAACTCCATTGTCAGTTATCAAGATGTCAATGCATTACCCTCCCTTTGGAAAACGTACAGAGAAAAGTTCTGACTGCCAAAGTCCTGATGTTATCTTCAATAAGCCAGTCTGGCTACCTTTTTCTTGTTGTTATTATTTGGCATTCCTGGATACATGTTTTGAACAAGTCCTTAAAATGATATCATTGTTTATTCGGCATCTTCTTTCAGATACATGATAAAATCGCGATCTACGCAAGATAGTGATTTCAGTGTGAATACGGTTAGTGCATGGATAAACCTGTGTTGATAGTTGATTTCAGTGATGAGGTTAATGAAGCACTGTGTTGATGAGTAGTATCAAAAGCCCTTTTGTAATTATTTCTTAGGAAGACAATTCAGTTGATCCCTGAAAAAGGATAGGGTAGGTATCCGAAAACGTGCTGGAGAGAAAAGAAAGATTGATTACAATTTTTTCCATAAAGAGAATTGTTGATATTGATGAAATAATTGATGGATCATAAGTTTACACTGTTAAGATGTACTGCAAAATGGTTGAAATGAATTAATTTGAAAACAAAAAAGTTGTTTGATTTAAGAAAAATAATTGTTTGTAATGTGTGCATGATACACATGAGTGATATATACGAGAGATTAAAATCAATTAAAGGTTTATGCGATCAGAGTGCCTTGGGGTTTGTGTTTGGTATAATGGGCATTTTTGTTACATGCATTTCTGGTCCAGTTAGCCAAGGACCTTACCCATGTGCATATAAAACATATTGAATTATATAGAATTATTTAACGATTGAATTTAAGAGGAAAAGGTTGTGCATCACTGCATCCCAACTGGTTTGTTTTGTGTATTTAACTTGAAAATGTATCAATGAGAACAATATAATATCTCTTGGAACCTGCAATATATTGAAGGTATCGGTTATGTTCAAGGCGACTCCTCACTCAGACACTTCCAGAAAGGTGGTAGGTATCAATGTTCTATATATGTCTTACATGCATTCTCATTATCTCTACACACTGGCCAATCCCTCACAAAATGTTCTATTTCTTGGTCGACTGCTGGCTACAAATTAAGCAATATGACCCGAGTGGTGGCGGCATTACCGACTCAGGTAATGCCCCCGCCGTGAGGGTCATATTGCTATTAGTACCCCGGCCCGCATTATATGCTGCGTGACCGGGGCACTAAAAGCATTATTTTCTGTCCCGAAATGCTGTGGCGTTTCGGGACAGAAAAAAAAAAAAACAACCTAGAAAATGGCTGCCGGGAAAGGGAAAACGGGAGTCCATTTTCTCTTTCCATTACGGTCTTCAGTAGCGGTGTTCCCAGCGCGTCCGCTCCCGAAAAAAAAAGAAGCAGAAGGTAAGTGGGGTTGGGAGGGTGGGAGGGAAGGGAAGGGGGGAGAAAAAAAAAACGTACCTTCGTCCCTGCCAAGGGACGATGGAAGCCTCCAGCTGTGTGGAGGCACGGAGTCTCCACAATGCTGGAGGCTGCCATCGTTGCCCACCAGGGACGCAGGAGCAAGAAGGTAAGTGGGGTGGGATAGGGAGGAAGGAGGGAAGGGAAAAAAAACAAAAAGGGTACTAACACAAGTGTTCCCAACGCGTCCGCTCCTGAAAACAAAAGAAGGTAAGTTGGGTTGGGAGGGCGGGAGGGAGGGAAAGGCGGGAGGAAAAAAAAAAAAACGTACCTTCGTCCCTGCCAGGGGACAATGGAAGCCTTCAGCTGTGTGGAGGCGCAGAGTCTCCACACTGCTGGAGGCTGCTATCGTCCCCCACCAGGGACGCAGGAGCAAAAAGGTAAGTGGGGTGGAGTAGGGAGGAGGGAGGGAAGGGAAGGGAAAAAAAAGAAACAAAAAAAAGCTTACCCGAGTCCCCAGCGGGGAGCGGAAGCAGACTCTCAGCCGTGGGGAGGCTTGGAGCGGGGATGGCCCCGCTTCGAGCCTCCTCATTGGCTGAGAGGATACCACGCCCCCCCGCCGAAGACAAGGCAGCTGGAGTCCCGGCCGAGAATCAAAGAATTCTCGGCCGGGTAAGGACCCGGCGAGAGCCAATCAGAATGCGTGTTGCATTCTGCTTAACTCTCGCCGGGTACTAATATTCCTTAAAGACTTCTCTCTGGGGCACTGTTATAAATGATCTTCCCTTGACATTGGAGTGTGGTACTACATGTGACTCCTAAAAATATTGAACACACAGTTTAGAGTTCTTCAGCTACTCTGAAATAGGGAGGCCATTTAACCAACACCTTTCTGCCATTGGGTCGCACCTTTGAATTTGTCTATGTAATTTAGCTAGAAAAAAGTCTTCTTTGTTGGTATCTTTCCCTGTCCCTGCTGTCCTGACACTGTTTACATAACTCATTCGAAAATGCTATTATAAAATCTTAATAGCTATGTCCTCCTCCATCACCTGTTGCGTGTCCCTGTTCCATAAGGAACCAAGCTGCACCTCACTGGTGAGGCACAAAGGGGCGGAAACACGTCTTTTCATGCACTGATATATGGGTTTACAATTGGGTTAATTGTAAGTCCAGATAATTGTGCTTGCCCCATCACTACATATGTTAATTACTGATGTTTCAATTTGTCAAGAAACTCACTGCTATTGAAGATCTGTTCTCAGGACAGTTTTGCCCAAGAGTAGTAGGCACTCCAGTGCAATCCCATCACTTCTGAATACCCGCTAAAGGGTCACTAAAAAGTACAATCCAGAGGACATTTAGGTGCTTGTCTTTCAAACTAATAACACATCACATCTAATTGTTACCTCTTTTGGGGCAAATACACTTATCTCTGCTATTAAACATTATGAGAAAAAGGTCCTGTGCTTGTTTCTAATTTTAATGGAATTGTCTTCAATTGGCGGGTTCAAAGCACATTTTGGGCATCATCACGGGTTGGGCGGAGTGGCAAAAATGTGGCGGTACCGCTATTACCGCTGCATTACTGCTCTGCCATATCCCGAGTTTTGGGGAAGGTCAGGGCACTCACCTCCAGCTTTGAGCTGGAGTAGGTTGCGCTGACTTTCAGCACATTTTCGGCACTATTACTGCCGGCTGTTATAGAGTTCTATGGAGTCTTAACAAAATGGGGAATTATGCTTTACCACAACTCCGAATCCGGCGCTAACTGCGCCAGACCGAGTTGCAGTAACGCTATTTGAGTTGGCGGTATCCCGGCGCAGTTACCACCAGGATACTGCCAAGGTTGGGATGATGCCCTTTGTCTTTTTAGTGAGACGGTCAGAGATATGCAAATGGAGTGCGGGCCATGAAGTGAAGAGCAACGCATAAGTGATCCTCGACACCACTGTGAAAGGTTGGTATCTATACACGTAATCATGAAGGTTTGATTAGATGCGACCAAACCTATAGAAACTTTACTAAATCCAACAGCATCTAGTATGTGAAATTAAGTCATATGACCAGTGCGTAAGGTGAAGAAAGTACCCCAGATGAATTGCGCAAAGTGTCCGGCTGTGCACAAACAGGCCATACTGTCACACTCAATGATTGACTAATTGGTCTCTGCTTATTTCAAGACTCTAGAAGCAGAAGGCACTGAGGCATAAGGCATAAGGTTTAAACATGACTGTGTCGAGGGCATAATTGCTGGCATCTACTATGGTAAGGGACTTCTTGCTGTTGTCACAATGCTTCAAGGTTAGTGCTTTAATCATGGTGTCTGTGGTGTCCATCATGGCAACCGGTTGTGTATGCTGCCAGTTGAATGTTACCCCTTTCTTCAAGAGTTTCTTCAGGAGTTGTACAAAGGCTACAAAATTCCCTGAGCCCTACACATGATGACACTTCCTGTGCAGTTGCTGGAATAGCCACCTTGCAGATGCAACCTTCTTTTGACTCTTTCTGCAGAGACTGAGTGTTGCAGTTAATCTACCTGCGAATAGAAGAGTTTTAATTTTCTTTCTTTTGGGTTAGAACCCTATATTTTAGGATTAAAGGGACCTTTTCCAGAACACACTTGTGGTTCTGTGGCGATTATGAGGGGTGCAAAAAATTCTTCCTGGAAAAACATTACGTTCGGGAACTCTTCAAATTGCACCATGTGGTATTGAAAAAACTAGGTGGTACTTGCCTGCCAAAATTGCAGGTGCAGAAAATGCAATAACTCAAAAGTAATGACAAAGGCAATCTTGACCTTGAATTCCCTGTGAGTTCTACCTGTTGGTAGGCAGATCTGAGATCCAAGGTTGAGAATATTGAGGCTCCGCCCATACATGAGACACTATCGCATTAACGTTTGGTAGTGGTTATGCATAGGTGCAAATTATTTTATTTCGACTCCTCGCGTCTTCGCTGAGTCATATTACCTTGGTACTTGCATTGCTGGCTAGGACAAGTGTTCCAATCCAGACTGTTCTCTCAACCCCCTAAATGACCCCATTGTGTACTAGCGCTGCAGCTACTGGCCCTTTAAGGGAGTCGATGGGCGGTGGGTCGGAAGCACTGGCATGCTTTGCGCCACATGTGTGGGTGCAGGAAGGAAGTTCATAGAGTGGAAAAGTGGCCCTTTATTAGGAAGGGAAACTCACCCATCAACCACTAATATAAGGCCTCCACTGTCATACATTTAGGAACAGATAGGCTCAGAGAGTCTATACCATGGGCAGGAATAGTGTGTGACAGCCAGCCAGAGAGACGACCACCCTAAAGTAAGCACTAGCCAGTTGAAGAAGGCTTGAGGGGAGACCAGTAGGACCTCGAAGGAGAGCAGAGCCCAGAAGTCTGGAAGAGAGGTGCAGAATTCTGGCCACCCCTGAGCCTGGGTGGTGGAGGAGAAACAAAGGAGACAAAACTGAGGATCCAAGAGAATGGGGATTTCTGTTAGGAAATGAGGAATGGTGACCAAGATAGTAAAGATGGTCTTTTAGAGTGTGGGATCCAAGAGGTGACAAAGGTGTAAAAGGCAGCGGTGAGTCACCAAAGATCGAGTAGAGAAGTGATGTCCAGAAATGTGAAGAAGGTCCAAGAGATATTTTGGGGTTGAAGAAGAACATTGTGGAAAGATGTGGTGCTCAGACGGGTGAAGAAGGTGTGAGGGGCAGTAGTGAGTTGGGGAAGAAAACTTAGGAAAGGGGTGGTGTCTGGAGTGGTAAGGAAGGTGTAAGAAATGATTGTGAATTAGAGAACACCATTAACAAGAGGGATGGTGCCCAGAGGGGTGAATGTGCAATGGACAGTAGCGAGCAAGAGAAGATTAATGAAGAGAGGGGTAAAGGAGGCCCAATAGACAGTTGTGAGTTGGAGAGGGTCATTGAGAAGATTGGTGGTACTCAAAGTGGCAAAGAAGCACCACGAGTTAAGAAAGACCTAAACAATATTGATTGCAAAGAATAGAGTGCCCAAAGAGTTGAAGGAGCTGGGAGAGATAGTGAGTATTTATATATTTCGGACTGGAAAAAGAAAGGTGGCCAAAGGGAAAGAGAAGGCAATGAAGAGAGGAAAGAAAAGAAAGGGGAGCACAGCAATGAAAGGTGGCTATAAGGGAGAAGAAATTGAAGAAAAGAGTTAGTATAAGAGTTGAAAAGGGAATTGGAGGAATGGAGAGCAGAAGAACATCAGGAAAACAGTAGGAGAATTTGGTGCATGGATGAAGACAAGAAATAGAGGAGTCGGAAGTGTGAGGGGTCAGAAATGAGAGGCGGACACCAAGTTGTAATGTTTTCAACATCAGACTTCTTTATTAAACAAAAAAAGGGTTGCATGAAAGCCTTTCTGTCCCTATCCTGAAGAGAGCTGGCCTACTTAGGAAACTAACAATAAAGATCAGTCTGTGTCTTGTCATCAAACATATCAAACTGTCCTTGTATCCAAAACATACTACTCTGATCCGCACACTAAAATGAACACTAAAAGTGCAAGGAAATACATCTAAGTTATATTTGGCAAAATGTGTTCATATTTAAAATAAAATAGATAAATCCAACAAAAGTATTTTTCTCCAAGGATCCATTCTTGGATCCATAGGGTGGTTACCTTACCCTGGATATTTAGGAAGGATAGCAAAGTTTCTCTTTAAATAATAGTTCCTTAGGTATGGCAAAAAGTGCCTCTGGTGTACCTCTTTACAATATACGTTGCAAAACAAATAGGTTTCTTTATGCAACTTTAATGGACCTTCTGGTATACTCCCTTGCCAGGAATCCTTCATCCCCTGGTATATATTCTCCAGCCAGGTATGTTTCTACTCTTTCTACAACATTACTGGGACTCCTGGTATTCTCTCCTGCCAGGAATCTCTTTCTGTATCTTACAGATCCCCCGGTAAACTCTCCTGCCAAGTATCTTGCCTCCCAATGTTCACTGTCTGGTTGTGTTCCTTTCACCAGGACTTCTTCTTGAGTTCACTGTCCTTTAATTCAACACATTTGTATTACGTCACTGTGCTTCTACATTATTGGCTTGAGGTACTACTTATTCCAAAGTTCCCCACACTGACATTTCATGTATGGGGACTTTTTCAAGTTCTTCATATCTGCATTACTATTCATTTGCTTGGGTTAATATTTGCCCCAATGTTCCCCACATTGGTATTTCATGTATGGGGACTTGTTCAAGTTCTGTCTTTGTATTTCACTTGGTCGGTGTTCAAATATCTTTATCTGCTTATATGCCTGTCGGTACCCCCTGGGTGCCCCAATGGCTCTGGGTTGGCTCACCAGTGTATTGAAGTGTTCTCAACCAGTGGTACATTGCTGCGGTGAAGCTCCCGCTCTAGGACAGTCTCCCTCGTTCCAAGTTCACCTGCCAGCATGACCGCTGTCCTCTGTACAAATGCACTCCCGGGTAGCCCAACTGTTGCTGCCAGCTCTTCTACAGTTCTGTCTTGGTGCCTGTGGTGTTCCTTATGGCCTTGCACCACATCGGTATGTAACGCTTGCAAGCAGTGGTGGGGAAGTGCCTGCTTCCTCCAGCATGGTCCTTCCCCGTACTGCTGTGTGCTTTGGCTCTGCTTCTCATGTCTCCGATTCAGCTTCCTTCTTCTCCTACTCTTCTGTGTTGAAAGCAGACACCATTTTTAAATGTCCTGTGCACTCGGACCTCCCCAGAAAAACGAGTCTGCGTGTTTAACTTTGTGTTTCTTGTGATGCACATTAACTCCTTCCTCTTCCTCGTCTCAGTACTTGAGACTTTCTGGGAGTTGGAGTTCATAGAATTTCGGTGACTTCCAATGTGATATTGTTCAGATCTTCTGTTCAGAAAATCATTAGGGACAGGAGATGTTAAAGGTGTGTTATGTGTGCCATAGGGTTTTCTTCAGAAAGGGGGGACAATACAGCATCTCTTCCAATGGAGTCAACACTACCTCCTGGCAGTCACCCCCTCCTCCCACATGATTCTCCCTCATAGTACCATCCCCAGGATCCAGATCAGGTATAGGCTGCTGTTCCCTGGCCATGTGGGAGCAGATAATCAGCAGGGAATCAGTGATGACTTTGCAGGATTCATTACGGAAGCTAGAGTATGGTTACAAGATTTGCTATGCCAGATCAGTTTGCAAGAACATGGAGGAGCAGCTCAGTGAGGTACAAGCTGGTGACGATGGAGCAAGGTCTAAAGTGACCTTGGTGATCCATATCCAGGGCTTTTGAGCCTACTACAGCTGCTCTCCAACCCCCTTGTTCTTTGCACCCGCGATTCAGTGTCTTCCACAGAGACAGCTCCTGGTGGTGCAGAAGCCAGAAATCCCACAAGGGGACGATAGACCTCTGACCAACACGATCAAGACAAGAAAGAAGAGGATAAAGGGGAGATGCCCTGTTGATAAACAGTATTACTGAGGACTATCCACAAACGCCAGGAGTAGCCAGCCTTAAATAAAGGGTAGCCAGACACTTTGCTTAAAGAGTCACTTGCTTTCAATGAACGTTTGACTCTAGAAGGGAACCCTGTCACATTAAAGACTTTATGAAAGCCTTTTTTAAACTTTTAGTCCTCCTGTTAGTTAGAAATCACTGGACCTACCTGACACATTTTATTTGCACATCATGTCACCCCCATTCATTATTGTGTACCAGAACTGTTATAGTTCCCCAATAAACTCAGTCATCATCTGTTATTTGTGTTTCTCTGGTTATTGATTCCATCACCTTTATGGCACTTCACACACTGCTTCACTGAGACAAGTGTTTGGCTTCAAATTAATCCTGTGCTTGAACCCAGCAACTTTGCCCAATATCTCTTCAGATGCTGATGGAACTGCTAGATGCTCTCATCTTCAGTGACTTAAGCAGATCAACATTATTTTACTAATCCAGGATGCAAGGTTATTTTGAAATCAGCCTGGTGTTTCCAGATTAGGATGCTGACACCAGTTACACTCTACCCGCTGTTCCCCTATCCCTGTACTGCATGACAGCCTGTAAAGCATTCTTGGATGCCCCGAATACCCTCTTGGTAGGGCTCCAGGGGGTTCAGGTCCAAAAATGAATCAACCTTGAAATTGCATTGTAAAGAGACACTAAAACTATAAAATGGGGAACTTCGACTCCTACAATAATGGCCAATGTTGTGGCTCTCTTGTGTAGAAGAGATGCCTCTCCATTACAACATTTATCTTGGCCAGCTAGTGCTTGCCAAGCTTTTCTATCATTGGGTGAGACAGATGCAAGGTGCCTGCAAGCTTCTAGGGCCTTGTACCGGAGACAATGCACGAGTATGGCCATTTATTCTCAGGAGCTTTCCTTATACTTGTCTAGGAGGTGTACCCGGGTTCTTCAAGAATTTGGAAGGTGGCTCCATGTGTGGGACAGTGATTTTGGTTTTGGTGGAGTTTGCGACGCCACCACTTATGTTTGTTTTCTCGCCTGGTTCAGGGTTGCCTCATCGGTTCTCCATCATGGATGTGAAAGCAGGGTGATGAGTGGGAACTTGCAGCATCTCATGCAGGCTCTGGTTAGATGCAATCCTTGCTACAATTCCTTACTGGATTTCTGTTTAGTATCTCATTAGAATCTTATAAGATCTTACATAAATCCTGATTCAAACCTGTAAGATTTTATTGAATATATGTCGGTGTTATATAAATTCCTATACATTTAAAAGTTATTCTTAAATTCTCAAAATCCCACTAGTTCATTCAGCAATTAAGTTCCTGTAAGCTGCTCATAAGAACATTATAAGGCAAGTTATGCTTTACTGTGCTCCAGAGGATTGTGAAGGAGCACACTAGAATACGTTCCCTCGGAATACAGTGTTTATAAGCCAAACATACATGAATTACATTTTTGCCCAATTTGCAGACTTCACTTATAGAGAGTTGTACTAAGAATGGGGAAAGTGAGCAATACGTGGCTACTTCCACTTGGATTGACATGCTACTACTTTCCCATTGGTTGGGCACCCATGGCCCTCAATGCCCAATCGGTGGAGCAGGGAGGATCTGAGGGGAAACTGAGGGCCGGTGCTTAGTGCCACATTGTAAGAAGTGAGCGGGTGGGTTATAAGAACTGCATTGGTGTGTTGGAAGAGAAAGAAGTAGGTCCCTCTGTTGGGAGGTTACAAGTTGGGTGAGTGTTACGGTTGGTGCCATGGTGTGCCATAGTGAAGCTGCACTCATTCCACTCCATTGGAGCAATAGGAGCATAGCATTTGGGGTAGATCTCGCACTGTGAGGTTCATGGATCGGTTCCTCATATTGGGCTAATTTTGGAGTGCAGGAGGTGCAGAGGTCTGGATAGCTGTGGTTCTCTCTGGTTGGAGGATAATGGCTTTGGACAAACAGCTACCTGTGGTTCAACAGAAAGAGCCACAAAGCATGACCAACCACATAGCCCTTCAGAGCCCTGGTGTGACACCTACGCATGTTTGGCACCCTACTAGTGACTGGAGAAGCTTGTCACCAGAGGTTGTGATCAAGGACATGAGGAAAAACCCATTAATAGTGCAGAAGGTGACAGTTTCATTGCAGTGCCACCAGAGGTAGATTGCTCCAGCCAAGACCAAGTAATGACTGTCACATACAGAACATCATAACATGCTAGAACTTTCTCAACCCTACTAGTGGGGCTTGTTGCATTATCTATAAGGCAGTTGCCCTCAAGTTGGCTAGCTACCTCACAGAGAAACTCAGCATCTCCGGCGGACAGTGCACCACCAGAAGCCAGGACACGTGAAGACTTGAAATCCGCCACTGCAAAAAAAGGAAAGGACCAGAAAATAAGCCTTCTCTGCCTACGCCCCAAGACAATGGAACCTCACCCCCACGTCCTTACATTTCAGAAAAGAACTCAATACCCACCTCTTCAAGGAATCTCTCCTCCTCAACACCTAAGCCATCACATCGCCTCTTGCTAGATGCCTCCTGGCCCTCTCCTCCTCACCCTCGTGGTACAGGTGTACCCCTCCTCTGTGCCCCTCTGTACCTACCCCCCACATTATATCTGTTCTGTTGATACCTCTGTAAAGCACTCCATTGGGTATCTGTATTGCTGTATACCTTTTTAAAGTGCTCCGTTGCTTCTCAAAGCTAGGTCCACACTTAATAAATCCCATAATAATAACAGAGGGGAATGTAAATAGGAAGGATGTGAAAGGAAAGGCGGGAAAGGGAATGTAGGTAGGACAAGGAAAGTGAAGAAGGGAGACTCACTGGAATAGCAAAGGTTTGAATACCATTGAGATGAAATAACATAGTGTGAGTACTTTAAAAATTGCGATGCATTTAAAATCACTAGACATTAGGCTTGAGAATTATAGTGCAATCAGGTGATTGATAACTTCATTCACTGCTATTGTTTAAGAAAGCAAAATATCTATTGGCTATTGAATGTAATCATAAACATTATCTGCCAGTACTTACTGAACTTAACATGGCAATATGCCCCAAGACAGCGGGCCATTACGCATAAGGTAATGCCCCCGGGGCCCATAGTTACAGGCCCTCGCTCCTTAACGAAGGCCCTAGTGGGCATTACCTTATGCGGTAATGGCACACAGTCAAGTGGCTTATTGCCATTAGTACCCTGGCCCGTTAGACCGGGGTAAAAATGTTTATTTTTTCCGGCTGTGAGACGCGTTGCATTTCGCTGCCGGAAAAAGAAAAGAAAATGGCCACCACGGACAGAAAATGTAGTCCGTTTTTTATTTCCGTGGTGGCCAAAGTAAACAGAGAAAATGGCCGCCATGGAAAGGGAGAAGGCACTACATGTAGTCCCTTCTCCCTTTCCATGGCGGCCATTTCGGAATGAAAAAGGTGTGTCAGGACCAGAGCGAGCTGCATGGCGTTGTCTGCTTGAGATTACTGTGCAGTAAGCCTCGGAATATAGCCACTGATAGGTAAACTCTTCTCTGTTTTTCTATTACGCAAAAATCATCACTACAATCGCACAATGAAGAAACATCTGCTTTGCAACACAATGGACCTCATTACGAGTAGCCCGGTAAAAACGGGTTCATTACCGGCATGCCGGTAAGAGCGGGTCCGTGCTCGTATGAACCTGCTAATAGCAGGTGATTACGAGTGCGCGAGCACGCGCGATCCCCCATGCCGGTAATGGTAATACTGGCATGCCGCTAAAGGCCCTCCAACCGCCGATAGCGGCATCACGGGACCCGCCGATACCGGCACCGCCTCAGAGCAACCCCAAAATACCGGCCCGGTAATACCACCATGCCAATACCGGTTCGCAAAACCGGACCCGGAAATTACGTCATCGCGCAGGAACGGGAAATGGGCCGGCGGCCATCTTTAAAAAACACAATCCACTGCCATCCTCCAAAAGCACCGGTCTTTTCGTGTCATGCTGTGTTGGAAAACCCTGAGGATGTCCAAGGCCACCCGGAAGACGACCCCCCGGCAGAGGAAACAGCGTTTCTCTGATGCAGAGCTCAATATGCTTGCGGACACTCTGGCTGCACATGCAGACATAATGAAAAGCAACAACATGAAGCGTGAAGCCCAGATGAGGAGAAAGGAAATCTGGTAGGAGGTTGCCCGGAAGGTGTCGGCCGTGGGGACCAGCCCACGTACTGTACGTGATTGCCGCAAGAGGTGGGACGACCTCCGCTTGAGGGTGAGAAACATCCTGTCAAGCAACAGGAGGGCGGCCATGGCGATAGGTGGGGGTCCACACTCACCTGCTAAGCTGATGCCCTGGGAGGAGACTGCCAGCACATTTATTGACCCTGAGTCAATAGAGGGATTTGGAGAGATGGAGATGGGTGCGGCATCATCCCCAGAAAGAGGTGAGTGACCATGCACATCACTGTAGGGGAAACCATGACTTACCACAAGTGACGTGGAAGTGAGACTAGGCAAAGCAATGCATGTCCCTAAACCCACATCAACATATCTAAGCCAAGATTGTGGCCCAAACCCTGCCACACAGAAATGCATGCTGAGTGCCAATCCCATAACCAACACACGGCCAACATACCAGGACCGTGCCCATGTAACCCAACACACAAACCTCATATCAACGGCATGCCACCTACCATGCATTGGTTGTCAATATGCCCCCTCAGAACACCAAGTGCCACACACCTGTAAGACATGGATGCATGAATGTATGAATATTGAACAGCACTTGTTGTGTGACACCATCACTGATGTCCTGCATCTCTTCTAACTCCCAGGCACCGATGAGGAAGATGCCAGTCAGGAGCCGAGCGCAAGGGCATCTACGTCACGCCATAGGAAAAGGGCCACCGCCACCACCACCCCCCAGCCAGATGAACAGGACAGACCCACAGACAGTGTGCCTGACCGGGTGGAAAGCCAACCAACAACACCTGCTGCCAGTGTGGCCCACACACATCAGGACCAGCAGCACACACCCACAATAGATGGAGGGGTGTCCCTTCCTGCCCCACCAACCACCGTGGACGTTGTGGATGCCAATGTGGCCCCCGAGGGTGTCACAGTTGTGTCTACTACACCCACCCCAAGCCTCCTGCCCACCCCCCCACCCCATATGGAGCCCTACAGCAGTGACGATCCCTACCTCCATGACTCAGACTGACCCCCTCCGAGTTGGCCTTCATGCTAAATGCAGGCTCCGTGCATGAACCATCCACCACTCCAGCTCCAACTCCCACCACTCCAGCTCCCACCAACACCCTGGAGTCACGCCTGTCGAGGGTGGAGGCACGACAGGAGTCAATGCTGGAACTCCTGCGGCAGTATATTGCCAATGGGGAGGAGACAAGGAGGGGCATTGCAACTGCCATTGCGGGGACCACAGCGGCCATTGCAGTGAACACAGCTGCTGTGAATGCATCGGCTGTGCTCATGCAGGACTGTCTGGGGGCAGTAACCCAAGTCCTTACTTCCATCCTGCTCCATATGCAGCGGCCATGCCTTGCAGCAGGCATGGAACCTGCCTCGGACACATCCACTGACACAACACCTGCATCCTCAGTCCACGCAAGCCCTGTGCGGATGACCCGGAGGAGTGGATGGCACTTGGAGATGCCACCCCCGGACAACAAAAAGCCAAGGAAATTGAGTGCCCAGACAATGGGAGTGGTACACATGGGTGTGGGTGAAGGGAACCATATCATGGAGTACATTTGGGGACTTTTGGGGTTTGTAGGGTGGGTTAGGGAGTTCACTGGGGTTTGGGGGGGAGTGGTAACATTTTCTCTGTTAGTACAAATACACCCGTTGTGTTGAAAAAAATTCAATGCCTGGACATTGTTCATTTTGTGTATATCCATTTAATGTGTGACGGTGTTCAGTGGCCAACTCCAAACAATCCCAGTGTGCATGTCCACATGGACCCAGTGTGTCAGTGGCACATGTCTATCATACGGCCTCATTACACGGAAGGCGGTAATGGTTAACGGCCACCGTTAATGGTAACGTGACCGTTAACCAGTACCGCCTTACTACGAGGTCCCTTAGCGGGTTGGTGATTTAACGCCTGCTTTTTGCAGGTGTTAAAAACCAACCCGCTAAGGGACCTCGGAGCTAATTACGGCACCACAAAATTGCGGTGCCGTAATTAGCGCCTTCCCCATTCCCATAGAGCCCTATGGGGCAGAAATGGGAATGGGGAAGGGCAATGGCGGAAGGGGGATTTACCGCCCCACCAACCTTGGAATGGGGCGGTAAATCCCCTTTCTGCCAAGGCGGTGCCCGTATTTTACCGGCATGAGCCATGGCGCTAATAGTGCCATGGCTCACCGCCTTCCGTGTAATGAGGCCCATAGTCCCTGTGGTTCAGAAGTATTCGTGAATCAGTGCTTGGCGTACTGCATGCCCATCCCGTGCATCACGTACTGGCAGGGGGGCTACTTCACCTCCGTCTCCATCCTCATCATCCTCACCCGGTGCATGCATGTCAATGTCAGGTGGCAGTGGTACATTTCTCCGGATGCACATGTTGTGCAGCATGACACAGGCCATGGTGATCTTTGCCACCTTCTCAGGACTATACAGGAGTGCCCCACCAGACCTGCTTAGGGAGTGGAAACGCGCCTTCAACAGGCCAAAGGTCTGCTCAATCACAACACGGGTACGGGTGTGCACACGATTGTACTCCTCTTCATGGCTGTTCTGCGGGTTCCGCACAGGGGTAAGTAGCCACGGCCTCAAGGGATATCCTCCATCACCTGCAAGCAAATACAAATAGGTGTGTGTCACTCTGATCTGCCACCTTCAGGAAGCACAGTCATGGCCGCAGCTATTCAGTGTGGAAATGCACATGTCCCTGTACGTATGCAAGATTGTTATGTTGGTGCATACTATACTGTTGTGAGCTGTGGTTGTCTGGATGCCGTTCAATAGATGATGCAGGGTGTAATGATGCATGCTGAGGCGGATGTACTGTGGTTGTACGACAATGTTTTGCCTCCCGTTCGGCTGTGTATTCTACACTGTGCATGGTCACACTAGCCACATTGGCACAGTTGCAATCCTGTTCAGTCATGCATTGCTTGTCATACCCATGGTGGCCTGGTCATGCCTCTTACTTGTTGTGTTGGATATGCATTGATGGTAAAATGTGTGCCAGTGGTGTCTCATGTTCTGTTTGGGAGGATCAGGTCAGGAGTGTTTAGCTCTGCATGCATTCTACAATCCCTGACATGTCCCACCCAGGTGGAGTATGCATCCCTCCCCCCCTTTCCCACCCAGGTGGAGTATGCATCCCCCCTTTCCCACCCAGGTGGAGTATGCACCCCCCCTTTCCCACCCAGGTGGAGTATGCGTCCCCCCCTTTCCTACCCAGGTGGAGAGTTGCATCCCTCCCCCCCTTTCCCACCCAGGTGGAGTATGCATCCCCCCATCCTTTCCCACCCAGGTGGAGTATGCACCCCTACACATCAGTGCCCCAATGCACTGCCATGGGCCAGTTGGGCAACTAACCAAGAAGCCAGGCACGTGGTCCAGCATGTCCCTCCATGTGACAGGGTAGCATGGAGTTGTGCAGCACTATGGCATCATGTGTTGATACGGGATATCGGGCGCAGCAATGTGTGATGATCTTGCCAGAGTCACATACCATCTGCACATTGACGGAGTGGTATTGCTTGCGATTGCGGTACACTGCCTCTATGGCATGGGGGGCTACCAATTTAACATGGGTGCAGTCCAGGGCACCAACACAATTGGGCATGCCTGCCAGTGCATGGAAGCCTACTTTGGTGTCGGCTATCTCCTGGGCAGTCCGTGGTAGGGATTTGTGGGTGCTTGCATGCTTCAGGAGGGCATCCAGCACTTGGTTCAACATGCGTGAAAAAAGTGGTTGTGAAATGCCATGCAGCTGCCCCACTGTGTGTTGATAGGTGCCTGTGGCCAGGAAGTGGAGTACAGTTACCACCTTTAGTAGTGGGGGGATGGCAGTGCGTATTTCTATGAGGCTGGCAATGTCGTTGTGTATCATGTCCACTATGGTGGTGATGGTGTCCCGGTTCGACTGGTACAGAGTGTGGATCTGCTCAGGGATTAGGTTGAATGGGCTGGGTCTGGTGCGAGGGATTGGTGGCTGCCTACGAGGCACTACTGGCTGCGCTGGAGGTATTTGCTGGGCCTGTCTCACCCTCTTTCACCTCCTGCGTCTCCTCTGTGCTGCCTGTTGTTGCTGCTGGTAGTTGTTGTTGTAGTTGGTGTTGTTGCTGTAGTTGTAGCAGTATTGGCATGTCCTCCAGCGCCATGATTGCAACACCTAGTGGTAGCATTTTGGTGTTGGAAGGGGTGTCGTGTGTGGGTGTGCTCATTTAATACTGGCCCAGCCTCCATTGACTCCACCTGTGGGGATTGTGTGCACCTGTGGCAGTTGGCTTGTTTCCTGATTGCTGTTTGCGGGTGGTCCGCGATGCCTGTATGGCCGGCATCATGCAGCCCGTGATTACCGGCTTTGCGATGCCGGTATTTGCATGTCCGCGTGGATTGGGATGTCCCCCTATTACCGGCATGCCGGTATTTGCTCCCCGAAGGGGCGCGTTTACGCGCCCATGCCACTATTAGCGGCACCATTATTTAGGGTGCCGCTAATACCGGGTTGCCGGGTCAGAATAAACCGGAGCGGTAAGCGATGCCGGTAATCCTTTACCGGCATCGTTTTTCGCTTACCGGCAACCTCGTAATGAGGCCCAATGTCCATTAATTTACCATACTAGCTTAACACTGACTGGTTCTTTGCCATCGGTTAAGTTGATCAACTATCATGATGCGCTATATCTATTGTATTATCAATTCGTTCTAGTTGAATAAGTCTTGCATTTACGGAAATTAATGGACTTTTCTATAGCTGTGCTAAAATGGCTGAACAGCAAACAAGTTACTCCAAACCCTCCAGCCTTATAAAAGGGCATTAAGGAGGGTTACGTTGTGCTATATGTTTAGATTTCAGTTGTTAAACAGATTGGAGTTACGTGGTCATTTGTGTGTATCACTTATGTTTCACCTCGCATCAGATCATACAACCCTAATTGGTGTTAACGCTTGGATTAACACTTCCACTAACATTCGTTGGCTTTGCGGGATGAACAGTACCTCAGATCTCCCTGCAAATTAGCATTAATATTCTAAGCAGAATTGCAAGTTAATTACTAGTTCTTTGACCTAATTGAGAAAGAAGTATTCTTGTATTGCCATTCAGAACCTAAAAGAAGGACTATCCAGTTCAGGGCTTGGAGTAGACCATCGACAGCTGATGTTTACTCGCCCCTGTAAACCTTCGTCACACGACCATTGACAATGCTTGGGACTATGGACGTCTATCATCTAACCCGACCCTCTCTTTGTCTTGCTTAAAACCCCAGTGTCTTGCTATTCATCCAGAGTACTCTCCTGGGCAGCCCTCTACCCCAGGATCTGGATCACTGGCCTCAGGATCCTTTCCAAGCTGAGTTTCCTCCTTGCATGCTTCCTTGTTTTCTCCACTTTTTTCTTCCACTTCCTGGCATTTTCTTGCTTTTTCTAACTTATTCTCGCATGTTTTATTACTTCTTTGCCCCCATTCCTATCCTAAACGGCATATCCTGACACACTTCCTGACACTTCCACTGGGGCTGGATAGCAAGACACCGTTCATTCAACCCATGGGCAATTGCTGGACATTAACGTCTATATGATGGGTTCAACATTCCACTAAAGAGTGAGTAACTGATAGAGAGAGCTGTTCCCATGGTTACAACATCACTTAATGTAAGTCTATGGCTTTCCCTAAATGAGCACATCCATGCTCTGCATATCTGAAAACAGGTGCGTGCCATAAAGGTTTAATCAACACAGAATTCAATATATTGGTCCCCTTAATCCTATGTTCCCAATTTCAGATGTGTAGGTGCCTAACTATCTGAATGACCACTGGAAGGGGGCCTGCCGGGTAGATTGTTACACTGGCCCTAAGGAAGATGTTCTCATTTCCTCTTTCCTGTTTTTGTTTAAACTGGGGTTCAACTCATGCACAAAGTACTTTGTAAATTAAATAGAGAAGCATGCCTGTGTCCTCACCCTAAGAAGATAACTGTCCCGAAGTTCCTTAACTTTAACACTAGGGATTTCCGACCCTGTGAATAGTCAGTCAGTCAATTCGGCTTTATTTCGATTCGTAGATCAAAGCAACAGCAGGCAAAACATTGTTTTTAAATCACAATAGCTAGCAGGAACACCTCTAATAAATCATCATAAAAATAAACATCATGTGTATCTAAAAATATAACACATCATTACTCATACAAAGAATCATTTATTCTTAAAATGTCGTAGCTGCCAGCTGAAATTGCCTAGTACGGGGGTATTGATATTAAACACAGGAATGTAATTATAGACTCTCCTTTGTCTCCTGCATATATGTGCTTATGTGTAAATTAGACAGTGCATTAACCGCAAATGGGACAACATCATTATACAATGCATCTTCAGATTGTGTGCAGTGTGTACACATCATTTAGGGTGTCCGGACATTTCATCGAAAACAATTGGTCGACAGGACATTTGGTCGACGTAATTTCATCGAAAACCAAATGGTCGAATTTTTTTAAAAATTATATATATATTTTTAAGGTTGTAGTTTAGGGAAAAAAAGGGTTTTTTAGAAAAAAAAGGGGGTTGGGGAGGACCCCCCCCAAAAAAAGGGGGTATAAATAAAAATAACAAAAATTCGACCATTTGGTTTTCAACGAAATTGGTTCGACCATTTGTCCAGTCGACCAATTTTTTTCGATGAAATGTCTGGTAACCATCATTTAGCTACAAAATCAGAAGTGTACATAAGAATATAAAAATCAGTAATAGTGAAAACAAAGAAGACCATAGAAACCGAAAGGGCTAATGCACAGATAGAGCACTCAGTGTGCACCGCTAGTACTACTATGCGGTTTAACGAAATCTGATCCTCCACGCCTTCATCAGGTGGTACACAACTGTATGCATTGCCAGCTCATCCCTCGGATCAACACACAGTGCTAGAGCATCTTTTTACAGTTGTTATTGAACTTTTTTTTATTTTTTTTAAATGGTGGTATAAGATATATCTTCCTGATGTTAAAATAATGTGGACAAAATAGCAGGAAGTGCATTACATTTTGAGTCACATTTTCACATAAAGGGCATTTGCTGGCAAGATCATAATTCCATTTGTGCAATAGTTCAGCCAGGTTCGGGCAAGGGTAATGTCCCGAACCGAAGCCTGAGGTACAAAGCCCTGAAGCATTTTGGGGAGACATTGGGTCTCATTACGAGTCCGGTGGTACCGGCAGGGTTGCCGCCACACTCATAATATTTTACCGGCACCTAGCTTCCCGGTGCCATCGGAGCCTTACAAGTCCCGGCAGACCAGGAAGTTGGGTGTCAGAAAATGTTAGTCCCCATTCCCATGGAGTCTCACGGGAATTCATCGGAATGGGTTCACGGAAGCATCAGCACTGATACTAATGGTGTTGATGCTTCCGTGATCTGTCTGCCTACCGGGGCCGCTGCGCCTGGCAGTGTCAGACCTGTCGGGCACAGCGGCCCCGGCAGGCAAACTCGTAGTGTGGCGGTCCGGAAACAAGGGTCCCGGTGAGCTTACCGGCACCCTTGTTTCCGGACCACCACACTCATAATGACACCCATTGTCCAGGTAACTTTCATAACCGAAAATCTGCTTTTGTTCACAATACTTCCTTCCCCTCTCGTTACTTGCAATATCAGTGAGGGGCCAACGTACTTCTTTGTACATTAGGGCCCCCTTGATCTTTGATTTTGTGCCACGATCAATGTGTTGAGGCTTTGACCAATAATCACTGAGACCAAGTGATTGCAAAACCTCCTTTAAGTATTTCATCCATGGGAGCAATCAGCCACCCTCTTGCAATAAGATGCCTTCAGTTGCAGATCTATACACAGCGAGTCCTGGGGAGGACATACCATAGCCCAATAAAAAAAAATTCAATTTTCCCTATACACTTAGTTACTTGCTCCTATAATCTCCTCTTGTGGACTATCGGATCACTTTTATGCTGATGACACACAACATTTCCTAACCTTTTCATCCTTCACTCCCGAAATTCACCACACTCTTAAGACTTGTCTTTCTGCCATTTAATCATGGATGGCCTCTCATTTCCTTACTCTAATTGGAGGGAAGACTGAGGTTGTATTCTTCCTTGCTAACACCTCCCCCCTCACCTCATTTGTCTATCTCTTTTCCTCCCTTTATTCTCTCTATTTCTCCTACTGCACATATTCTTGGTTTTCACTTAGACTCTAGTCTTTCTGTTGCTGATCCTATCTCTCTCACATCTCGTTCCTGTCGCTTGCATCTCTATAATATTCGTAGAGTTCGTCCACTTCTCATCTTTCATGCTACAAAACTTCTTATCTGCTTGCTTATTTTCTCTCGTCTCTTCTACTGTTCTGTCACGCTTTTTGGTCTCCCAGGCTCTCAACTTGTGCCTCTTAAATCAATTTATCACTCCTCTGTTCGTCTACATTGTCTTATTTCCTACCGTGACTCAATTTCATCATCCACTGCCTCGCTTAGCTGGCTACCATTTCACCCGCAACTTAAATTTAATTTTCTCTGTCTAGTCTTTAAATCTCTCTATGGGCTTGCCCCTGGCTATTTTGCTACACTTCTGTCTTTCTGTACTCCTCCTCGTTCTCTCCGTTCTTCCTGCCTCTTCAGGTTGAACATTCCCCATACCCCCTGAGCTCAATTTCGCTTCAGATCCTTCCAGCTTCTTGCTCCTCTTCATTGGAATGCTCTTCCTCCGTCTCTCCGACCTATCACTGTATTCTCTCTCTTCCGCCTTTCCCTGAAAGCTCATCTCCTTCACTGTCCCTGATTGCTCGCTACCAGAATTGTTTGACATGTATCACTGATCATCATTTTGTACTGTTTGTTTTTAACTATGTGCAGGGCTTTGGACAAAGGTGCTAGATAAAATACGATAAAAATACAACTACAAATACAAAGAAGAGGTTTTGATCTTCCCAGGAACCCAATTCTATGAATGAGAACCTCTACAAAGTCCAGGGTATTTTGGCTACCACTGGGAAGACCCAAAAGATGTGTAATGATTTTGTTTTCACTTATAGATAATCTATCGCAGTTTGTTCCCCCAGAGTTCCGCCACATGTAGAGCCACCTGTCTAGTCTGCGCAGAATAGGCTTCAAGGGATACTTGTACTGCCCCATTGCCATAATACTGGGCAAACATACCACTTAACAATGGCACCACCATAGTGGTTGAGTGTGATGTCTGCTTTAGAAACTTGGGAAACCCAGTGTGAATGGTGCTCCGCGTCCACCTACCTCACCACCCAAAGTGCTTAACATGGCATTGAAAATGGTGAGCTCACCAGAATTGACCACATTATTTGTGTTTTGAGTACTGCTGTGATGAAAGAACACTGTCAGCAACAAAGTTCTCATTCAGCCACTGTTTAGTGCTATAGTCAGGATGGTTTGGAATAATCTAGGGAATATTGGGTCGTCCTATGAAAAGGTACAGGGAAGTAGAGAAACGAATAGTGCCCCAGATCTAGCGCTCCTCCCCAGGATAGCACCGTGCCAGTTTACCTACCAGTCTCTGGGATGTTACACCCGGCACACTTCTTTCTGTCATTCTATTTTTTTCTGATTTTCTTTTGAAAACAGTTTTATGAGGCACACACTTAGCTCCCAAAAGAGAAAGGAAGGGCTACACAGCATTTACTCTATAATCAGATTTAAAACATTTTGTAGCTAGAAACATTACATGCAAAGAATAAAACTAAAAAACTGCTCTCTCCAGAAATTCCCCAAATACATTCTAAACAACAACTTCTCTTCTTTCAGTTCTTTTTGATACTTAGCAAGGAGGGCCACAAATATATATAGGGAGACAGGTGTTCCTGTAATATCACGAGAGATGCTTTGCTTGCACCTTTTTTCTTCATTTACCAATGGGATGGTTAGTCCCATAACCTCATAGCTATGACTATTCTTTATACCACCTTCAATTTTCACTTCCTTTCCTTGGTGCCTTATAAATAAGGCAATCTATTTAAAGATAACTCACATCTCCAGAGGCAGCCAATGGAAGTCCACCAGCATTAGCATCACAGAATCTAATTTCCCTTTGCCAGCTCTCAATTTTGCTGCTGCATAAAAAACAATATTTATTGGAGGCAAAACAGTTTTGGGGATGCCCATCAATCGGGCAATCCCGTTATCATCAGGCGCATGTACTTGAGTCTGAACTATACTATTCTAAAACGTTCTCCTGGGAAAATAAAGGCTAATCCTTTAAACAAATATAATTGAAATAAATCAGTGTGGGCCCTTGTCATAAAATAAGTGATCAAGTTAAGAGATAGGTAAAAATGAAAACATTGACTTTTGGCCCCTGTGATAGTACAGTGTGAAAAGAACGAACTCAGTTCCAGGGTCATTAACTAGTCCTCAACAGTCTTTTCGTCCGCCCAAAGGATATTAAAACGTACTCAGTTTTAAGGGGATTTAACTTCAATAAGGCTGAGGTCAACCAGGCCTCAATTCATGCAAGAGGACCCTCCAGAAAGTGCACATCTGCAACAGCTACCACCTTTAGATATAATTGGGTAGCATCTTGATATTGATGGCTATACAGCCGTACATGACCTGGGGACACCCCAGGCACTCCATATGCACGCTGAAATGAATGGAGACATGATTGACCCCTGCCCCACTGAAAAGGTTTCAGGGAGTCAGAGTGGGGGTGGGGGAGGCATGGATGATTTAATCTGAACAGAATGAAAACATGTGAACCAATCCAGTATCCAACATCCCACTCCCAAGCACTTGGAGCGCGTGGTCGACCGAATCAAAAGCAGATGAGAGGTCTAGATGAACCCTTATCCAGCAATTGTACTGCATCATCCACCAATGGGAGGGTGGCCTTCTGAGGCCTAAAACCCATATGATACATTTTAACAGGTTGGTCTGGCCAAGATATGTCTGAAGCTGGTTTGCAACATCTTTTTTTAGTAATCTCTCCCAGGCAGCCCCTGCAAGTCCTACCAACTCCCACCACCTCCACTGACCTCTGCCCCAACCCCAGGCAGCCCCCTGTTAGTCCATACTCCTCTGACCACCCCCACTTACCTCTGCCCCAGACCACAGGCAGCCCCTGCAATTCCTTCCACCTTCATCCACCTCCACTGACCCCCTCTCCAATCCCAGGCAGCCCCCTCAAGTCCTGCCAACTACCACTACCCCACTACCTCACTGACTTCTGCCCCAACCACAGGCAGCCACCCTGCTAGTCCACCTCCTCCCACTACCCCCATTGGCCTCTGCCCCAACCCCAGGTACCCCCTCAAGTCCTGCCACCTGTAATTACACCCACTGACCTCCTCCCCAACCCCACACAGTCCCCTCGAGTCCTGCTACCGCCCACCACTCCCACTGATTCCCACCCCAACCACAGGCAGCCCCCTGCTAGTTTGCCTTCATGCCACTGCCCCCACTGACCTCTGCTACCAACCCCAGGCAGTCCCCTCAAGTGTTGCCAACTCCCACCAGCCCCACTGACTTCCTCCCCAACCCCAGACAGTTACCTCAACTATTGCCATCTCCCACAACCCCCACTGACCTCCACCCCAACCACAGGCAGGCCCTTGCTAGTTTGCCTTCCTCCCACTACCTCCACGGACTTCCGCCCCAACCCCAGGTAGCCCCCTCAAGTCGTGCCACCCCCCACCACCCTTACTGACTGTCAGCCCCACCCCAGGGAGACCCTACTAGTCCACTCCCCTACAAGTCCAGTATGAAGCAACAACCTACCTCAACTCCTCTGGCCGGTCTCGCCCATGAAGTGCACATGCAACATATCCTCCTCCAACATGAACATCTGGGAGCACTGCTGTTGAATCCCGGGCTGTAGCTTCTTCCATGACTCTCTGGTAGACCACACTCAGCTGAACATCAACAGGACAGCAGACTGTTACACAGACTACACTTTGATCACTCCATGTACATGTGACATAGCAATGCAATGGAATGCAATTTGGCATTTTTATTGTGCCTTTCTGCCATTGCAATGGCCTCAATGGTGAAGTCTAAGGAATCAGAAATTGGTCTGAGTAATTTAGACTGTGCGCATTTTACCCTGTACAAAGTTAGCTGGGTAGGGGTGGCTAAGTCCCTGGTAGGGACCCAAGTAGTCAGGCGTGTGGTTGACTGATGTGAATGCTGTCAGATAGTGTGCGAGTCAAAGAGACTGATAAGGTGTCCAGCTACACCAAACAATTAATCATGGCACTTAGCTGCATTCCAGTGGCAGAGGTGATAAGTGTTATGAGAGCATGGAGCGGCTGACTGCAGATGTGTTTGCGAGGGTGGCTGTACCTTGGGAGGGTGGCCGTACCTTGGGAGGGATTTCACCATTGAGTACACAAGTAATGCGTGTAGCCCACACATCCACAGTCAGGCCACATCCCTTTTCAACACCAACAATGCAAAATACCCATACCAGTGAATGAAATGTGGGCACATCCACATTGACAAGAAAATCAAAAAGGAACACCTATTCATCAGGGGATCAGAATGGAACTCAACTTAAAATGCACTCAACCCCAAGTAGTGAATGGGCAGACGTGAATGAGCTGTCACTAGATACAACAACTAAACCATTTGGAACATGTTGCAAGACACATGAACAAATGAGTACCCATCCCCAATGAGAGGCCCCAAACACCATCATGATACATCTCACACATCACCACAACCATCCCTGTATACACACCATCACACACAGACCCAAATACGAATTCCAACAACACTAACACAATGACACCAAATGCGCAGCACCCCTGCACAAGGAATGGCATCAGATAAACAGCCATTGCCACCTCCAGCCGTCTGTTGGCCCTGCTCCTACATGTGAAACACCAGTGCACATGTCCAAGTCAAACAAAAGAATTCCACAATGGCAAGGACTAACAACATACAACATCACCAAACACACATGAACACATTCACCAATGGAGTACAAACTCAACCACAGCATACAGCTCTCACACACACACATCCACATCTTCTATACAATTCAACATGCCCGTATTGCAAAGCATGCACGTAGGAAAGCAACAGATGTGCATGACAAAATGTCAATAAAGGGAATTCCAAAGCACGTCACCTCCCCACATCTACAAGAGGCCACCCATGTTCATTGAGCATGGATGCATGGATGCAACATCCATCAGACACACGGAGCATGCACACATCTCCCGCAGCAAACATCACAATAACAACATGACACGCACAGTGAGGCCCCAACCCACATGACTGCCATAGGACATCTGCACTTGGGGAACATAGAAAAAGTAAATATGCACATGGACAAAGACACTGCAAGAGGTGTGATATGAACAGTATGGAAATGTGTATTAATAACTATGTAGACAAAAATGAGGGTTGGGTATACATTTCCATGGAGAAAAATAACAAAAAGCCCAAAATGAAACTTAATATTATGAAACTATTTACAATGGCAGTGGTCTAGTTTATTGGGATGTCGGCTAGGGCTTCGACCAGGGCCGATTTACCCACCTCATCCATATCCTGTAGGCAGGCCTCCGTTCTTGCCTGGAGGGCTTATAGGGTTTCCATCAAATGCATCTCTGACCCCTTTGCCTCCTTTCAGGACTCCACTAGGAGGGCAGACCGCCCACTCAACACTCTCTCCTCTGCTTCGGCCCTGGCCCTCCTGATAGCTGCATCCCTTGTCTGCCACCTCTCCACCTCCTGCTGCCATGCATATCGTACCCTGGCCGATACCAGAGTCTCCAGCCACAGACGTTCCCCCTGCCTTTACTGCACCACCTGTCATTCACTTTGCCTCCTCCAGGTGGCAATGCCCTGCATAATCTGCCTGCGCACCACCATCATCTGCTGTTGACTGGGAGTGAGTGCCCTACGAAAGAACCCTCTCTGACTAGATGACAGTTGTCGGGGGGGTACAGCACCTACACTGCCCCGAAGTGCCTGCTGTCCCTCCACTGCCTGTTCATGTGTGGTTGCCTGGGCAAGCTTAGTGACCACCTTATGTGCTGTTGTAGGGACTTCCACATCAGGCAGGAATGAAGACACAACCAGACTGGGAGGTGGTAGCGGTACTGGTGCACAGGGGGCTGTGGTGGTAGATGGCATGGAAGTCTGACTGGATGATGACTGGGGCACAGGGAAGGATGTGGAGGACGGGGCCATTGCAGTGGTAAGCCCAGAGAGACCAGCCCAGAGCAGTGCAGTCTCCTTCTGTACCAGGTTGACACTCATCCTTTTGTGATGCTGTACAAGCTCCTCGTGAGGTGCATGTGTAGCATCATGAATAGATGCTGTCCACCTTGTGATACCTGCCAGCAGGGGCTGCACCACCTCTCAGATGGCCACATTGGGTAGAAGTGGGGCATCAGTCTAGGTGGAGGCATCACATAAGGTGGTCACTGCTGCAGCACATGGCCCAGGGACAGGAGGTTGTGTCAAACCCTCCACAGAGGAATGCACATCCTCATGTCTCTAGGCCATGAGTGCCGCCTTAACATCCTCCTCTATACCGCCACCTGACCTCGTGGGCTGGGCTGCAATGATCTCCTCCTCCGCCTCCACCTCCATCAGCCCAGATGACTCCAATGGCCTTGTTTGTAGTTGGCCCCAGTGTGGCACCACCCTGTCCCACAACTGCCTTGCCCAATGGTACTGGTGCCCCCCCGGCCACTTGTCTCTCGGAAGAGGAGGTGTCAATTGGGCATGTCTGGGGTCTGCTCCTGGGTCTGGAGGTCCTGTCCCTGCTCTTCTGCTCCACGGCTCTTTTTCGGCCCTCTTTGGGCCACCTGCATCTCTGGCCATCTAGTGGGCCTGGCTCGGCTATATGGGCAGTTGGGCCTGGCCGAAGGAACAGATGGATGTGCGGCCATGATGCAGTACTAGCCTTAGGGCCACCATCTAGGGTCCTGGCCTTAATCCACCAACAGTGTGCTGGGATCTGCTAGCAGCATAACACTGTCTGTGGGTTGAGCTTTATCATAACGACTTTTGCCCCCTGAGCGGTGCTAGAAAGTTGGCCACTTTACACCACATTCCCGCATCCGCTGTCAGATGGTAAATTAGCACTGTGCACGTCCCACATCACTCGACGTGACTGAGGGACTCCTGGACATTAAATAATGATCCACTCAGTAACATGCCTTAATGTAGCAGTTTGCCATGTCTAATCTGAGTATGTACACTCAATGCTTGCCCTCCTCAGAAGAACACCCTTTCCCTTTGTGGTGTGATCTAACCCTGGGTGGCACTGTGGCTCCGCCTATCTAAAAGGGATAGGTAGGAGAGGCTTGCCCTCTTGCTACAATGAATCAAATTCTAAAAATTATTATCATCAGCTATGACTGTTCATAGCGCATTTTACTAAAAAGAGTTGTGAGATCAGACAGTCCACGTGGGTCTATATGCTCCTATAACTATTTATTTGCCCTCCGTGGAGTGTGTCTGCTCACACTAGTATTTTGATAAAACTATGTAATCAATGAGAAACGTAATTAGGTACAGCATCTCACTTTTGTCTGTGTCTCTTTCTTATGTCACCACAGAAAGGGGGATCTTAAACAGCAAAGAGCCTCTATTGAAACTAAAAAACACACTTCAGCGTCCTGAGTGAACTGTAGTGGTTTGCGATTCTTATCAGTCTTTCAGTTTTTGTGTCCCCTTTATTCCTCGGACATCTGGGTTTGTGGTTGACTGGTTTCAATGATCTGTCTTTCCATGCATCATCTTCTTCAGGACCTTTTTACATCATTTAGGTGGACTGCCAGGCCCGGTGGTCAGCCCACTACCTTTCCACTCTGATATGACCACTGGGGAACTGCTTGCCTGCTCTGCATTTGTACTACCTAGAGGGGAGAGAGACCCATGAAAGGGGGCACTCCATGAGGGGGCATGCTCTCGAGTCCACACCATTGCAACACAGTTGGTATGTCATTGCCTGTCACAACAGCCATGTCTGGCCAAGCGGTCTAACCCAAGATGAGCCAAGTGTGCAAAATGAAACTGTGGATTGCAGGGAGCCAGAGGTACAAGTTTCCCTGCATTGTGGTGCAAGTCATTTGAGGTTCACTAGTCAGCCAGGCACCCCAGCTGGGCCACAAAATCACTAGGGCACTCAGAAGAGTGACCCCAGCAAGCAAAGCTCTTTTGGAACATTGCGTGGTGCATGACCTTTGTCTGTCTTTGGGATGTGCAGAGCCCAGATGTGTCAGCAAGAACCAAGTGGAGCGCAGACAGGACCCTTACACACTGTCAACATTAAGCCAGAGGAAGGCAACTATGCTTACTTATCTGTGTACCCTGGGTGGCAGAGGAGGAGGACTGGCCAAAGGTGTCATGCCTCCTCATAAACACAACAGGAGTACATTCCAGATTAGAGCTCATCCGATGTGGACAGTAGGTCTCTCGGTAGGATGGCCAACCACTAAACACATCAGAGTATAGCTGATCCGGGGGACATCCCCAGGCAAACAGAGTTCACTGCTGGGTTCACTTTAGCAGTCAGGCTACCCTGCTCCATGCAGAAACCCTCGAGAAAGTCATGATTTGATTCTGCACAGCATGGCCATGCAAACGGGTGGAGGGGTCTGCTTGGGCACTTGTACATCCTAAACCATGTAGCAACATGCACCCCTGACAGTTTGACCTGAAAGCATCCAACACATACAGGCACTAACTGCTGAAGGACAAGCAGCAATGTTGTTGCTCCTAGCCCCAACAAATGCTATAAGGAATTGTTATGTCTGGCTCCTCATGCAGTGGGCTGACAGATTACACTGCCATCTCTGAGAGATCAATGCACCAACATGTCATTACCAGATATCCATACAAATGTGTCAGTCTCAACTGCTGAGTGCAGATTATGCAATCTTTATGTGCAAATGAGCAGCCGATAGAGATGTTGTGCATGTATGTCCCTCACATGCCCCCCAATCATCTCAATCTGGCATATGAACTTGTCTGAGTACTTGCTGGCATCAACTCACAGTGCGTGCGCACAAGGGCACTTACTCACCAACAACTGACAGTGCATATACCCTCCACTTCACAGATGTCTGCCATCACATAAGCCCAGCATCAGCAAGAGACTGCATGCCGGTTGAAGTTAGTGCAACACACATGCTGTCTACAGAAGGTCTTACCTGAAACATACCCATGCAGAACACACAACACTGTAGAGTAGTGCATCACATGGGCACACATCAGCACTTTCCATCCATGCCTGCCAGTCAAGGACCTGGTCGTGGAGCACTGGGTTGAACCTCTCCAGGAGTTGGATGTGAAGGGCTGTTATCCGATGGCAGGCCGCATGGTGCACTTCATCGGTGGCACCTGCCTCGAGGTCCGCCTTCGCCTTATCCTGACACAGGTGCTTGAGGTCGTCCCAGCACTTCCTCGCATTTTCTATGGTATGGACTGCCACCCCCTCCACATTGATTGCAGCCGTGATGGGTTCCTAAATGTCCAGATGGTCCAAACTGCATCTGTAGGTTCAGAGGGCATCATGGTTTGCCAGGGCCCGATCACCCAAGGTGCCAAATTCAGTGGAGGTGATATGATATGATTGCTTATTTATAACGCACTTAATACCCAGAGGTTTCTAAGCACGGACCCGGGGATCGAAGCTGTGTTGCTCCGTGTCATTTTGCTTCCAAGGTGAGCACGTTGCCCCTGAGCTATCCTCCCGAGGTGAAGTTGGGAGCCCTCTGCCTCACCTTGGGGGTGCTGGGGCTGCTGGTCGGTGGAGCAGATGATGGAACATACATGAATGCCCCTCCGGAGCTGCTGGGTCATGGGGATTTGCGGTGGAGCTGTGGTGGTGAACAGAGAGGTGGAAGTCCCAAGATAGCAGCTGAGGTGGTCACAGAGCCTTGCAGGTGAGCCACAGGAGAGCAAACAAGGGGGGAACAGCAAGCACTCCAAGGCAGTGTTGGTGGACATCAGACACTCACACACTACCAGGCAGCAGTAGATGGTGAGGTTTGGAGGCAGTGCAGGCCAGGAGGAAGCAGGAAATGGCACGAGTCAGGAGGAACTGGTGTGGCTCACGTTCTCACGGGAGCCTTCAGTGTGAAGATAAGAGTAAGGGGCCTTAGCGCATAATTTACATGCTATGCACTGCATGCAGCACGCCTACATGGCCTAACCCAGTGATGGAGACATTGGGCCTCATTAGGACCCTGGCGGAGAGGGTATTACGCCAGCGTAGTGCATGGCGTACCTCTCCGCCATACTACGAGTTCCCGTAGCGCCATGGAGGTTTTCTCCGCCTGGTTTTACCAGCCGGAGAAAACCATGGCGCTACGGGACCTCGTTGTTAATTACGCCACCGTATTTTACGGTGGCGTAATTAACTCCTTCCCCACTCCCATTATACCCTATGGGGCGAAAATGGGAATGGGGAAGGGCAGAATGGGGATTGGGGATTTACCGCTCCGCCGAGGTCGGAATGGGGCGGTAAATCCGCCAACCCCCATGGCGCTATCGGCGGCTTTCCGCCATGCTTCGCGGTGCATTTAGCACCGCGAAGTCCGCCTGGGTCGTAATGAGGCCCATTATAAGTGGTGCGATGCGTGATTCCACTTGTGTGGGAGAAGGCACAGAGACAGAGGATTTACAATTGCAGACACACATTTCCCAGCACACATTTTTCTGGGGTGCCTCATGAACCATTGCCTTTACAGTAGGCATTGCGTACCTTCTTTTTTTGTTGGGGGTATCTCATGGGCCTTGTACTGTATGTTAGGCATCGCATACCTTTTTTTTTGTTGGGGGTGTCTTGTAAGCAGTTGCATTTACAGTAGCCATAGCATATTTTATTTTTTGTTGGGGGTGCCTCTGAAGCCCTTGCCTTCAAGGTCCACTGGGGCCATGAGGGGCCATCCTGGAGAGGAGAAAGATGTGCCATTTCTGGACCCTAGAAGCAACAAGTCCCTCACTTTTGCTTTGTTAGCACTCCTCTCAATCCTTTGTTAAAATCTGCTTTGTTATTTCTTATTTATATGTTTTTCCTCTGCCAAGTATATGTATCATGTAACATGTTCGCAACAGCACCTTGATGCCAACGGGCGTAGGCGCTTTACAAATGCAAAAAAACCATGAAGAGGCACAGAGGAAGCAGAAGGGGCCATCGAGGAAGACGCACTTCAAAGACGAGAAGCTGCTAATCCTCATGTATTTTGTGAAAGAGCCTTATGTGGAGCTCTACCCTTCAGCTGACAGTGCCCTTACTTCGGCTCAGCGGATGAGAATGTGGCAGGTGGTCACAGACCTTATCAATGACCGGGCATGTGGAGAGACACAGTGCTGCATAGGCCCACAAGGGGATGAGGGACCACTTACGACGGACCAAGGGGAAGCACAGTGGGAACCTGGCCTCTGCCCAGTCCACTGGAGGAGGTTTGTCACATGAGTTGGAGCATACTCCATTTGAAGAGGTCACAAATGGAATAATTAGCATTGAGCAGGCAGTTGGCATGGGAGGCGTGGAGACCTATGCAGCCACCTCAGGTGAGCGCCATGTGTGCATTACATATGTGCTTCCATTTTTGCATGATATGCTCACAAATGTTGTAGTAGAGTTGGCTGGGGTCCTCCTCAGCCATCCATGGGCACTGCAGAAATGCTACCATGTACACTTCCATCAAATGCTCTGCATTCAGGGAGGTGGTTGTGTGGTGTATGTGTGCGGTTCACGTTGATCTCACAGTGCATATCACTCTATACAGGATATCACTGTTGTGCCGATACACCTATGTGTGGCAATAGCATGCAAGACACATCTCATTGTACAGATTCACTGTGTCCAGCGTGAAAATAGTCAATTGTGAATTTAAATCTTGACTCACATGGAATAGCAACAAGAAGTGATTGATGTGACAGGCATCCATTCCCTTGCCCTTACTGATGGTGGACATAGATGAGCGGCAAAGTAGGTGCAAATATGCATAAGGCGGTCTTCAGACAAGAATAGAAGTGGATGGCCAATAGATGTTTGAGTGATTCACATTCCACATTTGGAGTGTCAATGGAGCAGTGGCCATGCAGGGGTGCACTGGTCATTTCCATGTTGCACTCTCCTCTCACATGGTTGAGATGCATTTGAGCGTGCCTGACCACGTATCTGGCCAAGGCCAATGTGCCAATGGGGGTTAGGGAGATCATGCCAACACATATGCCTGCATTCAGTTCAGGTTAGCAGATGTGCAGGTCAGACTTCCACATGTTGCAAGAAGACAAGGTTGGGTCAGAGTAGGGGCTCACTGATGATGCAGAGACCTTCATGCATTCAATAATGGGAATCACATTCTCAATCATGCCTTTGGCCAAGCATGCTCTACTTATCCTACAAACCATGTCACATGGTCTAAATGGACCTGACATTGTTGCACAGGTCATCGAATGCCATTCATATGTGCCATGCAGGTCACAGTGTACCCAGTTACAGTGGGCCTCATTACGAGTCCGGCGGTAGCCGTGGCGGAAATACCGGCAGGCTGCCGCCGGACCGGTAATACCATTCCGGCTCTGTGATTGCCGGAATCACTGGGGCATTACAACCCCGGTGACCCGGTAATTCTGGAGGCGGAATTCTGTAAATCCCCATTCCCATGGAGTCCCATAGGACTCCATGGGGATGGGTACCATGGAAACACCGGTTCCGTCTATGATGGAGCCAGTGTTTCCATGTCCGCCTGCAGGCGGGTGGTGTTATTTCCGCCAGATCAGACCACCAAGAGTGACACCTCCCACCTGCAGGACTCCGGAAACAATGGTGGCTGCGGATTTACCACCACCGTTGTTTCCAGACCTGCTGACTTGTAATGAGGTCCAATGTGTGATTTATGTGTGGCTGGCCATTTTGTGTCTGTACGCATTGTAATTCACAAATGCATGTTGTGCCAGGTACTCATACCCCTGATTGTTGTAGTCTGTCTTTGTGCAGGTGATGATGAAGCAGATGGGGAGGAGGAGGGTGCCGAGGAGGGGGAATAGGAGGAGGATTCACAACCATCCACCAGTGCAGCACAGGGTGCTTTTGCCAGTGAGAATCTTCCTCCTGCTGCAGTCAATGCCCAGCAGAACTGCACACTCTTCAGATGATGCTGCCGAATCTGATGTGGCAGACATACTGAGGAACACAGAGTGTTCCCCAATGAGCAGCCCAGATGCCATGGAGCTCCAAGAGTTCCTCGAGGCTGCTAAGTCAGAGGAGGGGAGCCAGGAGACCCTGGGGCCGGCAGTGAGAAGCCCTGCATCAATGGTGGATATATCATCTGCAAGATTGCCTTCACTCATGATAGAGCCAACAGCAGAGGCTGGAGTCCAATGGAGGGTTGCAGACCGCCAGCCAATGATGGTGCACTTACTGTGATGGGCCTGGGCTCTGGCATCCCAGCTTGGAAGGCCCCACACATGTGTTAGACATGTGCCAACAGGACAAACTGAGTGAGAACAGGAGATGATGTGAGCAACCATCCAACATGGCGAGGCTCTGCAGGAGATGACCTCCATCGCCTGACTCCCCAGTCACCTGCTCACCAACTGCATGGGATGCAGAGTATTTAGCCTACAGGGACCATCAGTGGCAATTGATGGACACCTTGACAGAAACACTGCATGCAGAGATTGAATCTTCAAGAGTCTCCCACTGTTAAGACGTAGAAGCCCATATCAAAAGCCTGCAGGCAGACATGGCGTCTTTGATGTGATCCCTTCACAGAGATGCAGTATCACAGAAAAAAAGCCTGCAGCTTGATATGTTGGCATCTAGGACATCCCACCATCAAGACACAGAGACCTTGAGGCAGTCTCGGCATGAAGAGATGTTTGCCACAAGGGACATCCACAGCCAAGAGAGGGCCACACTGAGGCACACACTCACCCAGCAGTTGGAGAGTGAGCATGCAAAATGAGTCTGTGACCACTCGTGACGCACATCATCAGGGCCTCATCGCAATTGGGACCATCCTGCATGCGTCAGTGTCACGAGTAGCCATAGCCAATGAAGACCAGGCTTTGGCACTGCATGGTCATAGTGCACCATCCCATGATTCACCACAGGATGGCAGTCCCAGCTGAACCACTCCACCTCTTCTACCTGTGCCATGATGTCCACAATCTCAGTTTATTCATGCTGCCACACATTTCTCGCCTTTTCTCTCCATGGGTTCCGGCTTACTAAAATTCATGACAAGGATATCCAGCTTCTATACAATGGCAGATTTGCCTGCAGTCTATTCATTATGTATAGCCAGCTTCTATGATCACTTAGTCTACTTGCGTTACAGCATCTGTACAATCATTGAATGGCTTGCATTTTCTGCATTGCTTCGCACAGGTGCAATCTTCTTTTCGCATATGAAAGTTTTCTCGATTCCTAACTTCGTCATCAGTTTCTGTAAGATCCATGCATTCTCTTCAGCCAGTATCCTCAGGGTGTCATGCTCTTCTTTCGTGACTACCCCAGCTCCTCTTTTTGCTCCTTTTCATATTCCTTCAGGGAGTTCCTTCCTCCGATTATCGTCTTTTCAGGGATACATTTGATAGGGTTTTCTTAGAGGGTACCTTCTTTTGAATATTCACTGTGGTATGGTCACAACTGCTGGTGTTAAGCATGGCACAAACTCAGGCTTCCAACATACACGAGGTAGGGTGCAGGATCTCCTGCAGCGGCATGTAACTGCTCCTCTATATTCCCCCCTCTGGCCAAGTCCTCAACCACCTCCTCAATTGTCTCCACATCTTGATATTTTCTCTTGAAAAAATGTTTTTTTGTAGTCCAGATTTTCATCACACCCCTCAGGGTGCCGGCGGATTTGACATGCTCATCTACACTCCAGGTCATGTAGTTGCATTGCCCATTCAGATTAAAATAGACCCATCGTCCCACGTACTTCTTATGATTCTTTGGATACAGGAACTTCGTTCCTTCAGGTGCTACGATGCTGGCCTCTATTTATTTTCTGACATCTTCATCAGTCAATTCCTGGGGTCCAAACCCAGATTCGAAATCAATCATGATCTTCATTCCTACTGCTTTCTTTGCCATCTCCTTGCATTGGGTGATCACTATCCTGATTACACAGAATCCAAACATCGCCATGACCAATATTGCTCCAAGAAACTTGAAGATGTTTGCCATCCACTGTGGAATCCATGAGAATATGAAAGCAAGCAAACCAACTGTCATCCTTAATGTCCTCTGTCTCGTCTTCCATCTTGTCATGTAGGTTAGTTAGCAACATTGTGGCCTCTGTCAGGGTCCCATTCTCGTCATTGTGAGAAGGTATGAATGTGCAACATGATGTCCCGATTTTGGTCCAAACTCCTTCTATCATTGCCATGATCATATGAAGGACATATCTGTTCTGCAGGGTCATTAGTCAAATTGCCCTCACCTCTACCTTGATAGCATTGAATCCCTTCATGGTGGTGTTGATTGTCTGCAGAATCTTCCATCTGTAATCTGCAACCACTTTGCATTGGCCATCGTCTGGATCCCAGGCATGAATATAGTCATAAATATTTAATCAGTCTTGCTGAACAACCTATGATCATAAGGAATGGAGTCAAATGGTTCCATTGACATGGCTGAGAAGTAATTCTCTCTTCTGGTTCCATTGAGAAATTCAAGCGATCTTCTTTTTCTCAAATGGGCATCTACTCTTGGTAATTCTCCAATGTTCAGGTCACTCCGAGGAATCACTAATGCTGGAACATGGATGAGCACCAAGGAGCACGTCCCTCCCCAAACCTTGGGCAACTTCATGTAGGCTCTAGGCCCACAAGCCCAATATCGATCCATCAGAATGGCTGTCCCTGCTCAAATCCTGGAAATGTCAACTGTAATTTTGCAGCCTTTGTTATCTCCCACATTCTTCTTTCCCTCTCTTTGGGAGCACAATGTTGCATTCGCCAATGGGATCACAACCATTGGACCTGATTCATCTTCTACCCATGTCAGTAGTTTTGCTTGTTTGGCCCATGACTTCAAACATCCATTGTTCACTCTCTGCACCTCTTGTACATATGCTGGCTTCAGTAGATTAGCTGCACAGGACATAAGTCCTCCTTCCCATCCCTTCTTGGACTTCACTCGTCCATAGACTAAGACTGGTTCCCAACATCCAGGCGATCTAGCATCTTTAGTTATATCAGGACAATTCATTCTCTTCCTGTCTTCAATTGTGAAAACAGATTCAAAATATCGAGGCTGAGTACCCCAAAAGGAAATACACCGAACACAGGTTACAAAGGAACATACAAAGTACTTTATTTTATACTGAATCCAGTTACAAAAACAGAGCAAAATCAGATAGCTATCGGCCCTCAGTACAACACAACGAACTCCAGCGTGGTTCAGTGTGTTCAGTGAGAGACGTTGTACATTAGAATGCATTTGCTTTTTATACACTTGGTGGGCGCGATGTCCAGCCCCACTTCGGGTTAATATTCCTTTTCATACATCACCGATCTAGAGTTCGTGCGAAGTCTCAAACAACCGCATATAACTGGTTTGCCTTTAAAACATGTATCAACAAGCCTATGCAATAACTGTGTATTCTAAGATTTTCCATGCAGGCCTTCTTGAACATTAATACAATGTAGTTAAACAAATGTTCTTCATTCAGTATTTGAATACATTGTCTCAACATATGTTCGTGGATTAGTTTCATTGCACGAGTAATCCTTCTACATATAGGTCAACGAAGAACGAGGTCTCAGTTCACGACCTCAAAAGTGGCCTGCAGGCAAGTTACACATTAGCTATGTACAGAGGTCAAGACGGCCATGTTGTATTCTGGAATGACATCGTCCACCATTTTAACTCACAGGGTGACTTTTACACAGCAAATCCTAAAAATGGCGGTTTGACCTAAAATGGCGGCTTACATGGATTTAAGGTCAGGACCTTGCAGCACGGATTTCTTTCGCAAGCAACTTTCGAGCAGCTTGGCGTAGGCCAATATTAATGTATTTATTACAATAGGAGGCACAATCTACTTTCTCTTTTGACAAACCCTCCTTTTGGCCTATGCCAATGTTACGCTCACCTGGCTCCCACAGGGGCGTCGATCTGAATTGGACAGCTGCGGTCTCCACCAATGTGACGCGTAGTGCTGAGATGACGGACTGGACTGGCCCACCCAGCTTCGCTTGCTTGGCCCGTAGGAATATTCTTCTGCAAATGGAGAAAGGGAATTAACCACCCATGGAGTTGAGTGTTAACCCCCCCCACTCCCGCTGTTCTCCCCACTGATCACCTTTGGTGTCCCCTCTTATAGTCTCACCTGATGGTTGGAAAGATGAGCTCTCCATCCTGCATTGAGCACAGGGGCACATAGATAACCAGTTGCTTCACTGGCTCGAAGGAATTGGTGAGTTCCAGAACAATATTGACTCTCAGATTCCCGGCAAGACGCCGTAGTATGTAGTTCGTAAGAGTTCAAATGTCTGACTTTCACTCTTGTCCGATTCCTTGCAGGTTGCAGCTTGACCCTAGCGAAGAGTTCCTCGTGGCAACCGGTAATATTCAGGTAAGGATTTGTATTATCCAACACAGATCAATAAAATAATGTCAATATGTAACCTGTTGCTTTCTCCCTTATTCAGGCGCTGAGAGAAAGTATGAAGTCTCTGGGAATAATGCCTCCGGTGGTAAAATCAGGTAAGTCTTCTGTGGTGAGGAGGTTTCCCCTTGTTTGTCCCTTTGTTTCACCTTGCTGTCCTTTTGTTTCCCCTTAGGGGCCGGGGTTCGGCGAGAATGCAGTGGAAGCTGCGCCGACCCGTGAAGAGGAATAGTACCCCCGGTGGTAAAATCAGGTAAGTCTATGGGGGGTAACTAATATTGCCTCTGTGTATTCCCTTGGCTCACTTTGCTGTTCTTGTCTTCCCCTTAGGTGCCGGAGTGCGGCGGGAGCATGCAGAAGGATGCGGTGGAATGTGAAGATGCTGCAAAGGCCGGTGAGTTCAGCGCGGCGCTGCTGCAGGCGAGGCGACGCGCATAAAATAACTTCTTTCTTCCAGCTCGAAGGCGCGATGGATCGGGAATTCAGGTAAGGATCAATGGTATTGCTCTTGTTCTAACCTTTTCTCCTTCTCGCCCCTTTTTCCAGGAGCTCCGGACTCGAGGCGGGCGTGGCAGAAGACTGGATGCAGACTTGCAGGCACGGTGAGCGTTACGCTGCTGGATGCAGAATAACGCTAAGCGTGTGCTGCTCTTCGGGCGTGGTTTAAATAGCCTCCAAAGTAGTCCCAGGTAAGTATTCCTCCCCAGCCCCACCCGAGTAAAAAATAGTCCCTTAGTTAAAGTAGTCCCTTCCAAGCCCCCTTTGGCTTGGAGCTCTTGCAGCATGGTCTGCATCAGGTGCGTTTGTAGCATGGTCTGCATCAGGTAAGTTTTAATCTATGAGCCTGCCGCCTATGGCGTCAGGACTGACTCTCCATATGAGCCTGGCTGCACCCAAATAGCCCCTAGCAGTGGTTGTTGTGTTTGCTTAGTATAACTTGATGCCTGCTTCCGGGGTTGCTGGACTTGGTCTGGGTCCCCAAGGGTAGGCATCATGACAGCACTCCCCCCCAAGGCCCCTCCTAAAGGCATTCTTCACTGTGGTTTCGGTTTGTCTGGGAAATTTCGGTGGAATTTTTTCACCAATCGGGGTGCATGAACGTGGTCACTAGGTTCCCATGATCTTTCCTGTGGTCTGTAACCTTTCCAGTCGATTAAATAAAAAAGTTTTTACTTTATCAGCTTGGAGTCCAGGATGTTCTTAACTTCAAATTCGGGTTCCAGGTCTACAAGGAAGGGGTCTGGTGCCTTGGTTAGTCTTGTCCCTGGTTGCACTGGCTTCAAAAGTGATACATGAAAGACGGGGTGAATTCGCATATTAGCAGGTAAGTCCAACTTGTTAGCCACTGGGTTGATAATGGCCTTAATAGAGTAAGGTCCCAAATATCTGGGGTTAAAGGTCCGTGTTCCCTTTAGAGGTATATGTTTTGTGGCTAACCATACTTGGTCCCTATCTGGTATTGTGGAGTATCACTTCTATGCCGACCAGCATCTTTCTTGTATTTTTCTTTTGCCTTTTTTAAATGTTCAGTTGCTTCCTTAAAGGCTTGTGTAATCGTAGCGTGCAGATGGTCCACTGCGGGCATTTCTAAGTGTTGGGGTGAGTCAAGGTCTGAGGTTCGAGGATGATGCCCATATAAGGTATAAAAGGGGCTTTGTCCAGTTACAGAATGTACTGAATTATTGTATGCATATTCGGCGATCCAAAGAATATTTTTCCAATTACTCTCAGTCTGATGTAACATACAATGCAGGTATTGTTCGAGAGTCTGGTTGGTTCTCTCCGTTTGACCATCGGTTTAGGGGTGTTGACTGGTCGATAACCTCACATCGATTTGCGCCAATTGACAACATTTTTTCCAAAAATGTGAAATGAATTGACTGCCCCGGTCAGAGATCAATACGGACGGAAATCCATGCATGCGAAGAATGTTTTCGAGGAACTCTTTGGCCAGTATTGAAGCTGAAGGTAATCCCTTTAAAGGAATAAAGTGGGCCATCTTGGAAAAAAAGATCCACAATAACTAGAATGGTGTTGAATCCATTGCATTGGGGTAGATCAGTAATAAAGTCTAACAATAAGGTATGCCATGGTGTAGGTGGAATGTCTAAAGGTTGTAAGAGTCCAGCTGGTTTTTTCTTTTGACTTTTGTTTTGGGCGCAAATGCCACAAGACATCACAAATGATTTAATATCCTTTCGCCAGGTGGGCCACCAGAATTGTCTCTTAATCTTAGCTTCAGTTTTTGCAATACCTGGGTGCCCCTCCATTAGGGTATCATGATAACGGAAATGACTAGCTCTTGTAGTTCCTTATGTGGCAGAAATAGCCGCCCTTGGTAATAAGGCAGGTAATTGGTGACAGAGTATTCCGGGCCTTTCTTTACCCAGTCCTGCAGGGCTGTAGGATCAAAAAGTTGTTGGATCTTTACCTGAATGTCCTCTAGTGTCTGTAGAGTTGTCATGCCAAGAATCCTTTGTTCGGAAATTATAGGTACTGGTTCTGGGTTCACTTCTGCCTCTCCCATCCCTATTCGGGATAAGGCGTCTACTTTACCATTTTTACAACCTGGTCGATAGGTTATCAAGAAATCGAACTCGGCAAAGAACAATGCCCATCGGAGTTGGCGTGATGATTGGGCCTTGGCTGTCTTTAAATACTGTAAGTTCCGGTGATCGGTGATCACAGTAATGGTATGCCTGGCACCAAGAAGATAGTGCCGCCAAGCCTTGAAGGCGGATTTAATGGCTAAGAACTCCTTGTCGGTAACTGCATAGTTTAACTCGGGTGGCGAGAACTTTCTGGACCAAAATGCTCGTGGGTGAAGCTGCCCAGTTTCAGGGTCCTTTTGAGACAGGACAGCTCCCATGGCTAGACTGGATGCATCAGTTTCCATTATGTATGGAAGTTCAGGGCGCGGGTGCTTTAATACAGGTGCAGACGTGAATTTCGCTTTCAGCTCTTGGAAGGCATTTTCAGCTTCTTCAGTCCCCATTAAGTGTTTATTTTTTCACAAGAGTGCTGTGATGGGATGTACAACATGTGAAAAATCCGGGATAAATCTGCGGTAGAAATTGGCAAAGCCAAGCATGCTTTGTACTCCTTTAACTGAACTTGGTGATGGCCACTTAAGAATTGCGTCCACCTTTCGTGAGTCCATTCGGACTCCTCTTGGGGTCAGGAAAAACCCAAGGAATTCAACTTCTGTGGCATGAAAAACGCATTTTTCCAGTTTTGCATATAGTTTGTGCTAGCGCAATTTCTCAAGGACTGCTCGGACATGCTTCACATGGTCAGATTGTGATGAGGAGTATACTAGAATATCATCGATATATACGGCAACACAAACGTCAAAAAGGTTAACGAAGGACTTGGTTCATAAAGTATTGGAAGGCTGCTGGTGCATTGCATAACCCGAAAGGCATCACATGGTATTCGAATAACCCATACTTAGTGCGAAAAGCAGTCTTCCATTCATCGCCCTCTTTTACACGTACCAGATGGTATGCCCCCCGGAGATCTAGCTTAGTGTATATACAAGCGTCCTTCACTTGATCTAGTAGTTCAGGGATTAGAGGCAATGGGTATCGGTTCTTAACAGTTATCTGGTTCAATGCGCGGTAGTCTATGCACGTTCTGAGGTCACCTTCCTTTTTGGGCACAAAGAACAAAGCTGAAGATGCAGGGGACTTGGATGGGCGAATGAAGCCATTAGCAAGGTACTGGACTAAGTATTGTCATAGGTGAAGGTTCTCAGGTTCCGTAAGTGCGTAGATCCTGCTACAAGAAGGTTGCGCACCGGGTATAAGATCGATTTGACAATCGTAGGATCTGTGAGGTGGTAAGGTGTTTGCCTGTTCTTTTTGGAAAACATCCTGGAATTCTTAGTATTCTGGAGGTAGTTGCACGACTGCTGTGGTTACTGGGGCCAGGCCTGCGTTCAGATTTTTCTTTGGGTAACAGGTTTGTGCACAATCCGGGAAGGTTATTCTCTTCTCTCGCCACTCAATACAAGGATTATGTGTTTCCAACCAAGGTATCCACAGCATTATTTGGAACTGTGGGGCTTTGATTAGATCAAACACAATAGTCTCTCGATGCCCATCCTGACCCAATAGTGTCATCTCTGCGGTGGAATGAGTTACAGGCCCAGAGGCAATTTCAGTTCCATCGACTGTGGTGATGACATCTGAGGTGGTTTTTCGGCAGTGAGGTAGATTCATCCTGGAAGCCAATTCGTAGTCCACATAGTTTCGTATGGCCCCGCTATCAATGTATGCCCTTACTGCGTGCATACGCGATGGCTGCCTTGGATCTACGAGGACCATTGGTATGATGAAATGCGAGGTCTGAGTATCCTTCTTCAAGCTCGGCAAGCGGACCTCTACGCTTGTCGGGTGTGGTCATTTCCCAAGTCTGACTCCATATGGCTTTTATCAGCAGCTCCTACCACCTTCTTGGGTGGTTTTACAGGGCAATCCCGTAGAAAATGCCCAGAAGTTCCACAATATAGACACAATTACATTTGCTGTCTCCTTTCTCTTTCCCTCTGTATTAAGGGTCCTTTAACCCCTCCGATTTGCATGGGTTCTGAACCATCTGCTCCTTTGGGGTTAGCGTGGGTCTTGACCAACACCCGATTCTCAAACTTGGCTCGATCAGCCTTTCTGTTCTGAAGTCTGTGATCTAACTGGACCACTAAGTCTATATATTCAGCGCAGTCTTGAGGTGGGTTCACGACTTGAGCCAAGACATCCTTGAGTTCTCCTCGAGGCCCTTGATGAAATAACGTGATTCGTTTTACCTCAGGCCATCCAGTTTCCACTATCAACCTATTAAAGGTCGCGATGTAGGATAGAAGGTCCTGGTTACCTTGTTGTAGGGACAAATGTTCATTATCCAGGGCCCGTCCTTGGGAATGCCGGGCAAATAGTCTTTCCATGCTCATTTGAAAGCCCTGAAAATCCCGAAGAATTGGGTCATCCTGAGTAACTAGTGGAATTGACCAATCAGCTGCACTGCCGCTGAGATATGACAATACGAAGGCTACCTTGGCTTGATCGTTTGGGAAGGCTCCAGGTCTGCATAAAAAGTGCAAGCGGCATTGGTTCATAAACATGGCAAACCTTTTGGGATCTCCGGCAAAGCATTTGGGCGGAGCTAATGGAATATTTCCTGGTAGGTTTATTTGCACAGGGTTACTCGATGACACAGGAGCTGGATTCCCTCCAGGACCTGGAAGGGGTGCTTGACCAGCCTGGCTTTGCAGACGTTGCCTAGCAAGGTCATCAGTTCGCTCCTTTGACAAAATCAGTTCTCTTCTAAGGGCATTGGTTTCTTGACAGGCGGAGTGCACTTCAGCCCTCAGTTCCCCTAGTAATTGGGCCAATTGGTCAGTTTCTAAGGTATCCATAACGCCCGGGTGGGAATTTGTGGGTAGGCTTCGCGTTCTGTTACGCTCACCTGGCTCCCACAGGGGCGTTGATCTGAACTGGACAGCTGCGGTCTCCACCAATGTGACGCGTAGTGCCAAGATGACAGACTGGACTGGCCCACCCAGCTTCGTTTGCTTGGCCCGTAGGAATATTCTTCTGCAAATGGAGAATGGGAATTAACCACCCGTGGAGTTGAGCATTAACCCCCCACCCACTCCTGCTGTTCTCCCCACTGATCACCTTTGGTGTCCCCTCTTATAGTCTCACCTGATGGTTTGGAAAGATGAGCTCTCCATCCTGCATTGAGCGCTGGGGCGCGTTGATAACCAGTTGCTTCACTGGCTCGAAGGAATTGGTGAGTTCCAGAACAATATTGACTCTGAGATTCCCGGCAAGATGCCGTAAGTATGTAGTTCGTAAGAGTTCAAATGTCTGACTTTCACTCTTGTCCGATTCCTTGCAGGTTGCAGCTTGACCCTAGCGAAGAGTTCCTCGTGGCAACCGGTAATATTCAGGTAAGGATTTGTATTATCCAACACAGTTCGATAAAATAATGTCAATATGTAACCTGTTGCTTTCTCCCTTATTCAGGCGCTGAGAGAAAGTATGAAGTCTCTGGGAATAATGCCTCCGGCGGTAAAATCAGGTATGTCTATTGTGGTGAGGAGGTTTCCCCTTGTTTGTCCCTTTGTTTCACCTTGCTGTCCTTTTGTTTCCCCTTAGGGGCCGGGGTTTGGCGAGAATGCAGTGGAAGCTGCGCCGACCCGTGAAGAGGAATAGTACCCCCGGTGGTAAAATCAAGTAAGTCTATGGGGGGTAACTAATATTGCCTCTGTGTATTCCCTTGGCTCGCCTTGCTGTTCTTGACTTCCCCTTAGGTGCCGGAGTGCGGCGGGAGCATGCAGAAGGATGCGGTGGAATGTGAAGATGCTGCGAAGGCCGGTGAGTTCAGCGCAGTGCTGCTGCAGGCGAGGCAACGCTCATAAAATAACTTCTTTCTTCCAGCTCGAAGGCGCGATGGATCGGGAATTCAGGTAAGGATCAAAGGTATTGCTCTTGTTCTAACCTTTTCTCCTTCTCTCACCTTTTTCTAGGAGCTCCGGCCTCGAGGCGGGCATGGCAGAAGACTGGATGCAGACTTTTAGGCACGGTGAGCGTTACGCTGCTAGATGCAGGATAACACGAAGCGTGTGCTGCTCTTCGGGCGTGGTTTAAATAGCTTCCAAAGTAGTCCCAGGTAAGTATTCCTCCCCAGCCCCACCCGAGTAAAAAATAGTCCCTTAGGTAAAGTAGTCCCTTCCAAGCCTCCTTTGGCTTGGAGCTCTTGCAGCATGGTCTGCATCAGGTGAGTTTGCAGCATGGTCTGCATCAGGTAAGTTTTAATCTATGAGCCTGGCGCATATGGCGCCAGGACTGACTCTCCATATGAGCCTGGCACCATAGATGCCAGGACTGCACCCAAATAGCCCCTAGCAAGGGTTGTTGGGTTTGCTTAGTATAACTTGATGCCTGCTTCCGGGGTTGCTGGACTTGGTCTGGGTCCCCGGGGGTAGGCATCATGACAGCCAAGTGCTAAAAACTACTTTGGATCTCCTTGCAAATAACTCCATGCTTCATTGTCCATGCACCCTGAATCACTATCAGAAATATCTATTGTCATTAGGTCATTAGCTAAAATATCCTTCAACACATATTCTTTGGAAGTCTTATCTGGGGCATACACTTTATGTCCTATCGAACCTATCGCTTATGCGCAAAATCCCCCTAGCATCGAACACATACCAGGTAGACACTGAATACAGCAACAAAGAGACAACAGGATTCCCAAAATAATTAGTAAGACCGAAAGTACCTTCCAACTCCAAGATCGCAAGAAGTCCCAGAAACAAGCGCTTAGATCCCAGTTTCCCTCGGAAACATGCACTTCGGAACTAAGGACGTGCAGATTCTGTATTGCCTTAAAGATAGTTGGGGAGGAATCTGGTACGAAAACACAGCAAGCGGACCCTACTAATTTGCACACTCCACCACGCTCAGCTAGAATGACATCTAATGGCATTCGGTTTTGAAGTGCTACCAATCTTATCGCCTTTTGTTCTAACGTCATATTATAGAGTATGTCCGTGGTCCGGTTGATGGTTCTCTCCAGTACTCTCGCTAGTTTTCTGATATCTTCTGAATTCGCTATCTGCCCCCAAAATGGCACAACTGATTTAGCTATATCTCCCAAGATTTGTGCTAGGGTGTCACCATTCTCGTCCCGCCGTGGACGAGCCTTCGAAACTTCTTTTGTACTAGCTAAAAATACCCCAGGTAACAGGATCCCTAAATAACAGGTTCCCTGCCAATCCCTGGGCAACCACAGGAATGCTACATTACCGCAGACAAAGTAGACAGGTTCGCCTACATACAAAGGTCTGTTCTCCCCTGTCAAATTTGCAACGTTGGCACAACCTAGAAAATTTCCCATTGGCTGAGTTCCATTCCTCTGTATGCAAAAAGAAACTGAATCGGGGCTACGGTTAAAATGTTAAGAAGGAGGCATGGCGTCCTTATTGCCTATTGGAGCCATTTTAAAAGAAATCAAAGATTGGAAAGGACGAGACAATTTATCAGAAGGCCTAAAAGAAGCAACATTCGGTTTACTCCTATTTGCAAAAAGCGAGCATCCCAGGGGAGTCAAAACACGTTTCTTAAAACTATTCAAATTGGTGCCATCAAAGTTCCCTGAGATGCTATAATTCCATCAGCCAAAAAACATTGCTCTAAGAGAAGCATAGCAAGCAGTTGTCAACGATAAAGGATGAATACACCAACCTCGCTCCTGTTCCCCGTGTTGCAGTAAATGTGAGCAGATCCAACAGTTAGATTTATTGAAAATGGCATGTGTAGCATTCATGATAAGCAGTAAAGTGTTATTGTGGTACCTTTGTCTGTGCTGGGAATCCCGGGGAGATAGAGTATGAAAATCTACAAAGGGAGTAGGAACAATGGGCGCACTTTCAGTGGGCAACAAAAGTTCTAGAGAGTGAGTTTCTTTGAGGTACCACAATCCTAAGGCAGTGACTATAAAAAAAAAAAATATCATTATAAGAATACAGCAGTACATTTTCGGGGCCCAGGCATTTTGTCCATTGTCCCGGTTGGTCACCCCCTTATTTACAAGTCCCATGCGAGCGGTACCGGTGGCTGGCATTGTAGTCTTCAAACGGACACTCCAAAGTTTGTTGCTGGCGACCTCCCAGTCGAGCGACTTCTTAGTCCTTCCACAACCCTAGCCAACAGAATCCCCTTTCTCAAATTTGGGCAATAAGAAAGCCCTCGATGACTCTTTTCCTTCTCTGAATGCACAGCAGAACCGTGCCATAAGTCTATCAAATGCACAGCAAAACCGTGCCGTAAGTCTATCAAATGCACAGCACAACCGTGCCATAAGTCTATCTTCGTGGTCGTAGATTATATCGTACTTTTCCTGGTAATGATTGATCCTGAAACAATATGTCGTCACTTCCTGCTGGAAGCAATGTGTCGGAGGCAAGTGAAGGGGCTGAATTCGAAACAGCAGTTTCCGGGTGCAAAATTTGTGGAGAGTGCGGAGACAAAATGGCAGCTTCTCCAAGCCTACCGGGCTCAGAGAGATTCTCCGACACACTCTCAGTGCTGCTTACTGCTTTGGGATCATTGGTTGCAGTGTCAGCGAGGGGTTCTGTTTCTTCTGTAACGTGTGGCACAGGGTGAGGAAGTTTCTTGATTTGGGACGCGTGGATCCAGTTCTTTCGCCCAGCGACCCGCACCGCTGTCTGGGTGACCAACAGGACTTGGAATGGGCCACACCAGCGAGGCGCGAGGCAAGAGGTGCGCTCAAACGATTTGACGAGCACTCAACTCCCAGGCCGTATGTCGTGGCCCGGGGCCTCGTATCGCACAGGTAAAGCTTCTCGTACCTGGTGATAAATCAAATACAGGTTTTTAGTCAATTGGCTACAATAATCTGAAAGTAGTACATTTTCAACATTTCTTAATGAGTTACATTTAGGAAGGTTCCAAATATTGGCAGGTCTCCCCATTACCACCTCAAATGGAGAGAGCCCAGTCTTAGTTTGAGGGGTTGTGCGCATAGATAACAACATGATCGGTAAGGTGTCCGGCCATTTTAGTTTGGTGCCGGCACACGTTTTAGCGAGCTTGTTCTTTATGATACCGTTGTGTGTTTCCACTAGTCCGGCGCTCTGAGCATGTCTGGCCGAATGGAACCGTTTGTCAATTCGTAATGCTGTACATATCTGTAGAATTACAGCGGCGACAAAATGTGGACCATTGTCCGACCAGATAACTCTTGGCAAACCGAACCGTGGAAAGTATTCTTTTAACATGATTTTTGCAGTAGTCATAGCTGTAGCATCTTTAACAGGGAAAGCCTCAACCCATTTACTAAAAGCACAGATAACCACCAGTACATATTTCTTATTATCGCATCGTTCCATTTCAATGAAATCAAAGTGGATCACTTCGAAGGGGAGAGAGGGTGGCCCAAAACTACCCCTTGGAGTTACTGTCCCCTTTCCCACGTTGTGTTGCAGGCAAATCATACACTCCCGGACGTAGCGCTGGGCAATTTTCGAAATTTTATCATTTACCCAAACTTTTTCTAACATCACTTAAAAACTATATGCGTAGGACCATGGGCCATGATGACCATCATCATGACGTACGCGTCGTGGAGTAGCCATTTTCCTTCTACAATGTCCACCCAACACCCGTCATCATCAAGTTTCCCCAAGCCTTCAGCCCACCTTTTGGATTCTTCTAACGTGGCATCAGCTTGGATATTTCGTACAGACCCAACACCCTCATCTATTGTATAAGCATCTACAGATTCCCTTGAAACATACATCTCCTTAAGGAGATCGGTAGCAGTTTGCCTAGCTATCTGATCAGCGAAAGCATTCCCTTTCCCTATATCATCTGTAATCTTTCGATGTGCTGCACATTTCATAACTGCTAACTGAGTAGGGAGCGCAAGCGCTGAGAGTAGTTGTACTATTAGGGAGCCATGTTGAATTTTGGTGCCATGCGAAGTTAGGAACCCTCTCTCTGACCAAAGTCTCCCAAAGTTGTGGACCACCCCAAAGGCATACTGATTATCAGTATATATATTTACTGCAAGCCCTTCGGAAAGTTCACAAGCTCGGGTCAATGCTATAATCTCTGCGGCCTGCGCAGAATTATGCGTGATTCTCTTAGTTTCCACAACCGTGCTCAATGTAGTGATCACATAGCTGTGGATGTACCATCCGGAAGTTTGAAGCAGGAGCCATCACAAAACAGGTCTCCTTGCGGATTATCCAAGGGAGTATCTTTCAAATCAATTCTACCCTGTGTCTCTTGTTTGGTTGTATATAAACAGTCATGTGGCACTTCATCGCCGCAAGTAGCATCTTGCGGGAAAGGTAGGAGTTCAGCAGGATTATGGACACAACACCTCTTAATTTGAATGTGAGGAGCAAACAAGATCAATTAATATCTTGTCAACCGTGGAGAAGTGAGGTGTTGCGTTTGAGTTCGGTTCAGTAGAACATCTACAGAGTGAGGCACCATCAGGGTTAGATTATGGCCTAGGACCATTCCCTCACTCTGTTTTACAGACGCAGCAGCAGCAGCGACAGTCAGCAAACATCTTGGCAAAGCGCATGCTACAGGATCAAGGGCGGAAGAAAAGTAACCGCACGGCCTATTCTTCCCTCCATGTTCCTGCATTATTACAGCCAAAGCACATCCATCACATTCATGCACAAACAACACAAAGGCCTTTTCATAGTTTGGTGTGGCCAAAACTGGTGCAGAGCATAATGCAGTCTTAAGCAAGTCAAACGACTGCTGGTGTACCGCGTTCCATGGCAATGGCGAAGAAATGCCCTTCTTCGTCAAAGCAAACATCGGTTTGATCACGAGTGAGAAATTCGGGATCCACAACCTACATTAAGAAGCCATACCTATCAAGGCTCTAACTTCCTTCTGTGTATTTGGGACAGACATGCCAGAGATGTGTTTTAGTCTTTCAGGTGTCAATCTTCTTCCCTCCTTTGACAGGAGATAGCCTAAATAGGTGACCTCCTGACAACAATATTGACATTTTTTAAGCGAAGCTTTGTGACCATGCTTAGCTAGATGAATAAGCAACAACACAGTGCCCTCCTTACAGGCACTCTCAGAGTCAGCAGCTAGGAGCAAATCATCAACGTACTGAAGCAAAGTACAGGTAGAGGGTAATTCAAGGGTATCAAGTTGCTCTTTCAAAGCCCTACTATAAATGCTAGGACTCTCTGTGTACCCTTGAGGTGCACGAGTAAATGTAAACGAGCGTCCCCCTAAGGTGAACGCGAACAAAAATCTACTATCCTTGTATATAGGAATACTAAAGAAAGCATTCTTCAGGTCCACAACACTAAAGTAAGTAGCTGTAGCTGGAATCATGGTTAGAATTGTCATTACATCAGGCACAATTGGAAATTGTGGTGCCACAACTTTATTAATGGCACGTAAATCAATTATGAAACGGAATGGAATTGCATTATCGCCTTTCTTGTACACGGGGAAAAATCGGACTGTTACAAAAACTTCCTGAAATTTCTTCAATCACCAAGCGATGCACAAAATCGGAAACAATACATTTCAAAGCTCGCTCGCCCTCAACCGAAATCTTATACTGGGGAATGCGTGGCAGCTCAATTCCATGTTTCAAAACTCTTTTGACAGGCTCAATCTGTAAAACACTGACATCATTGTAGTCGACAGCCCACAAGCTCTCTGGTACATCAATGAATTCTGGAGGCAAAGGTCTAGTCAAGAATTGCGAGGCAGAAAATTGCTGTGGTGAAATCGTCAAGCGCATTCCGTCAGAAGAACAATAAATCACTGTATTTAATTCTTTTAACAGATTCAACCCCAGCAAGTTCTCTCGGGAATCCGAAGTCAACAGAAATGGACAATGGTCCATAAAGGGACCCAAAGAAATAGGTACCGGCATAGAAGCCGGACAAACAACTGGTGTACCAGAAAACCCTACAGAAACATTGGTTTGCCCTGACAGTGGAATGTTTGGAACCCGTGAATGATCAATGGAACACTTCTGTGCTCCAGTGTCTATCAAAAACTGATGTTTCCTATTTCCCACCACCATTTCAACGTAGGGACCTTTCTGATTGACGGGAATAGGTGTGGGTTCCAAACCCTGCTTCGGGCAATCCTAACAAAACAGAATATCATCAAAAGGAAGCTCTTCAGATAAATATGCAGCGGAAGGATGATCAAATATGTTCCTCGTGTCCACACTCAGAGTCTGATTGTCCTGCGAAAAAGGTTGCTGAGGGTCCTGTGTAAAATGACCTCTACCAGGGCCCCCTATGCCCAGGCTGCCTCTGGATCCCTTACCCATATTCCCAAATGTATTATTCGACCTTTGTTGAAGGACGGGGCATTGCGCTCGCCAATGACCCGCTCAACGACAATAAGTGCACTGATTAATCTTCACAGGACCCAAGGGCACATTCCCCTGCGGGACATACTGACCTCTAACCTGAGAACTACCCCCTCTGGGGCCCCTAACAATTTGCTGCAATAGCACTTTAGTTTTCAAATCGCCTTTCCGTTTTTCAATCCTATCTTTTTCATTGTTGACACGGTTCTCGTAGTAATGAGCCATGTGCAGTACTTCTGATTGTGATTTCGCCTGCCAAGCGCTCTCAGAAGACATAATGTGTGACTGGATGTCAGGCAGCAATCCACGTACAAATTTGGCCACAAATAATCTTTTCCCAGACTCTGTGCCGAAGTCTTGTCCACTAAAATCCGAGAATACCTGTTTGAACCGATAAAAGAACTCGGTAGCACCCTCAGACTTTCCTTGGACACAGGCCGTAAGCTTGTCCCAAATAATTCTCTTTTCGGGAATTAAGGTTTTTAATTTAGCAGCGATTCTATCAGGCGAAGTTAATATCACCTGAGGCGGTCTTTCGCCAGCTGGCCTTTCCCCATCGAGTCTAGTTATATTCACCCATGTATCTCCCAACCCGGGTACGTCATCAATAGTTCTAACTTGTTTCCATAAATCTACGGGCAGGAGTACAGGAAACAACAAATCAATGTCACCTAAGGTGAACACTGAGGACTGCAAAACGAATTCTATCTCTTTATAGAACCATGTCGGATTTTTCCTAATATCAGGAATAGATTGCCTAATAGTATTCACTTCCTGTCTTGAGAACGGGACGTGAACAAACTGCGATATATAATGTGCAGGAATGTACACAGCGACTATACCCTGTGCAGAATCGGCCGCAATCTCAACCTTTGGGACAAATGTCGGAGGAACCTCTCTCATAGGCAACTGAGAAGTAGGTGACTCCGAACTCTTACAAAGCAACAGAGCCAAGTCGAGCGCTAAAGCAGTCGAAGAAGTGTCAAGTGAAAAAACTCTCTCTTATAAATCCTCAGTAACTCTGTGGAACAACTAATCTTCCTTTTTACACACTCATCCTGCAGGTACTCTACCATTACCTGTATCACTTTCCTCTGCATTTCTAGCGTATATTGACTATATGTGTCGTATACCTCTACTGGAGTTATCGATACGTCTGAAATCCATCTAATCGCGTCTTTCTTACAGATATCGGTTCACGACACGGAAGGAACCGTTTCTGTGCATACATATTTTCTTCTTTGTCATCCTCATTCTGTAACTTTTCTAACTCTTTTCTATACCCAAATAACCTGTCGACATGCTGATTTACCTTCTCCGCACTGTCTCTAGAAAGCGCTAGAGCATTTAGATCCCTTAACCCTTGCGGAAAATCTGCATTATTTAATCTTCCCCACATTATACATAACTGAATCCCTAAACCTTCAATAAAAACATTTTTCTCAGGAAAATTAGCCGTATTACAAAGTGTGGCAAAAACACTAGCTTGATCATCCTTCTCCATACAATGCTTAGTCCATGCAATTAACTAACATTTCTTCTCCGGTGGTACGGTATTGCGAGTGGCAACCTTTGTTCCTGTACCTCGATCGATTACAAGCGGCTCAGGACCACTTGGAAGAGAGGGAGCAGGCATATTTGATGGAGGTACTATAGCTGGTGCATAATAAAGAGGTGGGGGAGCTGGAGGAAGGGGAACATTAGGCGAAGCAAGAACAACGGGAACAACAACAGGTGGAGCAGGAATAACAGGAGGAAGAGGCAAAGCAGCAGGAAGAGGAACATACAGAGGTGGCGCAGAGGCACCAGGCCTTCATTCATTCAATATTTTGTCAATAAACTCATCAGAAAAAATGAAGATCTTTAGAAGGATAGATTTTCTGAATACCGAGTGAAAAAGCCCAATCCATATTTTTAGTCACCTCAGACTGTCCTGATCATATAACAACACTTTTTCAGCGTTTGTTTTATGACGGCGTGCATGTTTCTCTCTACTTTTAAGTTGTTGCAACGCTTCTTTTTTTCAATTCTGCACAACATCAAATGCTGCAGGTCTAGCCTTTTTCTTTACTTGACTCTAAATACTCAATACGAGGGATTTCAAAGCTACCATTGATTGGCCACTGAAGTTCGGAGGCATGTCTCGTTTGTCTGTGCCAAATGTCATTAAATACTATACTTCCAATGCCATGCTTACAGTTCATAGTACACGCCGGCAACCCCTCATGTGGTGCGGGACGGCTAAATTCCAAAGATTCTCCATCACCGCGGAATAATGCCCTAAAGCAGGTAGACAATTTCCCAGGCATATCTCAAATTCTTGGTGTTACCTGGTCAATAATTGTGTCTGCAGATACAATGCACCAAAATTCAAATTGTCAGGTTTAAATTAAGAATCGAGTCACGACTCACCTGACCAAACCCAAGGAGGTCCGATCGGATTTCTAAGAATCTTACCTAACTAATCTTACCTCGTGTATTGTGATTTCGGCAAATCTGCCCACCTCGATAAGTGGACCCTCGTCAAGATGCTGTCTCGGTCCACACGCTTATTGTCCAAGGGTCGGGTCGTGCAGCACTGCTGAGGTGTCGCGTCTCGTTCAGGGGGCCCCTTATGTCACACTGTCCGATCCCGGTCCAATAGCGTGCGTCAACCTTCAACAATCCGGCATCAATCTTGAGGGTCCCTATTCGGGCGCCAAATGTGAAAACAGAATCAAAATATCGAGGCTGAGTACCCCAAAAGGAAATACACTGAACACATGTTACAAAGGAACATACAAAGTACTTTATTTTATACTGAATCCAGTTACAAAAACAGAGCAAAATCAGATACCTATCAGCCCTCAGTACAATACAACGAACTCCAGCGTGGTTCAGTGTGTTCAGTTAGAGACGTTGTACATTAGAATGCATTAGCTTTTTATACACTTGGTGGGCGCGATGTTCAGCCCCACTTCGGGTTAATATTCCTTTTAATACATCACCGATCTAGGGTTCGTGCCAAGACTCAAACAACCGCATATAACTGGTTTGCCTTTAATACATGTATCAACAAGCCTATGCAATAACTGTGTATTCTAAGATTTTCCATACAGGCCTTCTTGAACATTAATACAATGTAGTTAAACAAATGTTCTTAATTCAGTATTTGAATACATTGTCTCAACATATGATTGTGGATTAGTTTCATTGCACAAGTAATCCTTCTACATATAGGTCAACGAAGGACGAGGTCTCAATTCACGACCTCAACAAGTGGCCTGCAGGCAAGTTAGACATTAGCTATGTCCAGAGGTCAAGACGGCCATGTTGTATTCTGGAATGACATCTTCCACCATTTTAACTCACAGGGTGACTTTTACACAGCCCATCCTAAAAATGGCGGTTTGACCTAAAATGGCGGCTTACATGGATTTAAGGTCAGGACCATGCAGCACGGATTTCTTTCGCAAGCAACTTTCGAGCAGCTTTGCGTAGGCCAATATTAATATATTTATTACAATAGGAGGCACGACATACTTTCTCTTTTGATAAAATGACTACCACTTCCTGTCCTGCTGCAGGATACACAAGCATCTGGCTCTCCCATCCAGGTTCCTTTTCCATCTTTGTAGTCTCGATATAATCATCCTGGAATAGAAACGGCCATTTTGATCTCCATCGTAAAGTGGCCCAACTTCCCTGAGATAGTCCTCTTGTCATACATGCTGCAAGATGAATGAGGCACCTGGCATCGTGTTCTGGGACTTTTCTTGAGATGAAAGTTCGCACTTTATTCATGGCATAGGGGATGAAAGCACAGAAATAGCAACTCTCCTTAGATGTCTTTTGTCCTACTTCCCTCATGTGCTGGTTCCACATGTTATTACCCAAGTGTGCTCCATTATCTAGATAGGTAATTATCCCCTGATTATCTTCCTCTGTATCTCTCCTGTGTCTTTTAGAAGCCTTGTACCATTCATGTAGTATATCAAAGGAAGTTCACATAGTAGGAAGAACCATAGGGGCATCTATCTCAGTGGAAGTACTAACATTATAGAGACTGTGAAAAATGAGGAACAGAAAGACAAAGAGAGTAATCATACAGGCATACATTATGCATAAAAACATTGGCATACATTTTTTTCGTCATCCTGGTACTTGTTGCACTTGTTTATTCTCTAGAACCGTGTCAGCTTCTACATTCCTCATCTTTAATACAATCATCACATTTCTTTACACTCGCAACTGTAGAATTTTCTCAATTATTGCAATGAGAAGCCTTCTTATCACTGGGCCTTTTTTAGGATCCTGTAAAGAAGTGTGAATATCAACGTCTCTTCTGACAAGAGCAGGATAGGCTTGAAGTATAAACACAAAAATAGCAAGCACAAGCTGATGGAAATCATTGTCAGTAAGTACCATGTGTTTAACTACTCTGAACAGGTATTCACCATGAATTGAATCTGGATACTGATCTTGTTTCCAATTTCTGATCAAGAACTGACGTTTAGGCATAACTTTGATTCTTCAATGTATTTCTAAAAGTTCATTTTCAAAGTTCCAGAAATTCTCTGAAATTCTTTGCACCGCTGCTAAAATATCTATAAGGAGTGTCCTTTTGAATTTCCATTCAAATGCAAAATCTGCAAGCTGGTTGCTTATTCGTCCTTCTTCTTCGTCATCGATTGAGTCTGAACACAATTAAATTCTTCTTCTTCTTGCCATGCTTCTGGACCAGCAACAGTGGGGGGTCCGGTCTCACCTTTCTAGGCTTTTGCATCCCCTAAGTGAAGCCAAGCTCTTCTTCCGTGGACCTTTACAGCTGAAGGGGTTATATTCTCAACACAAAAGGGACCATTGAATCGTGGCTCATGCCACTTTCTAGTAAAGTTTTTAATGAGAACTAGGTTGCCAATATATAACTTAGGTGCCGATAGTAGTTGGGTTGGGTTGGTTGTTGAATTATCTTCATCTGTGTTCTGAGACCAACCCCTCTTGCGCTTGACTTGATCTGAAATGAGAGAAATGCTAGAGGTCATACATGTCAAATAGTTGTGCAATTCATCACTTAAAGTTCTAGCTACACTCTGGGCATAACCTCTACTCCTAGATGGAGGTCTAAGGGGCATTCTCATTCGACGCCCTGTAACTAGCTCATGATTTGTGAGGTGATTGTCTGATCCTGGCTGATTCCGAATGACATAGAAGGATACGGGTAGGCAATATAGCCATCCCTTCTTCAAGGTCAATCTAATCTTGGCAATCCATTCTTTAAGAAGGCCATTGAGTCTCTCACATAACCTGTTCGCTTGAGGGGGATAAGCAGAAGAAAACTTGTGCTTTAAATTCAATAGAGCCCTATTTGTTCAAATAGCTCATTAACAAAATGTGGCCCATTGTCGATCTCAGCACTTCACACACACCCCATCTCGGGAAAACATCACAGACTAAAAACTTTGCTGCACAAGTGGCATCAAGGTGCCCCGATCCACCAAGATAAGGGACATACCAGCATTAATAGATACCTCTATCCATTACATACTTGCAGCATATCGACATAGTAAATATGTAAATGCTGAAACTGACCATTCGGTCGAGGTGTTACCCCTCTAATTGTTCTCAGTGTAAGCCCAGCAGTAAACTTTTGACACATGATACAGTTTACCATAAATAGTGCAACATGCTCCAACAAATTCGGAATGAACCAGTCTTCTGAAATTGTAGCAGCAAGACTCTCCCTAGTTACATGCACGGGGTAATGCAGCTGTTCAAGTGCAACCTTTAATAATGCTACTTGCATCACCAGCATTCCAGTGCTGTCTTGTCGGCATAATGTTTCTGTGGGGGATAAAGAACACCCCCCTCATTTCCACAATTCTTGCTCTTCCTGTGGTGCACTCCCTTGAATCTCCATTAGTTGGGTTATCAACAATTTATTAAACCCTTCTTGTACTAACATAGTTGTAACTATTTTTTCTTTAATACTCTCAGTATCAAAATTCAAAATATCTGGGGAATATGCAACCTTTTTGGCTTCTTCATCTGCGGCTTCATCCCCGCAAGAGATAAAATCTGTTAGCTTAGTATGTGCTGCGCATTTCACGACTGCTATGTCCACTAGGAGTTGTAGTGCCTTAATAAGCCTTTCCAATAAGGATGCGTGCTGCACTGGAGTGCCGTCCGCACGGAAGTATCCCCTCCATTTCCAATGTGCTAATCCTGCATGTACGGTTGACGTCATGTAGGCGGAGTCACTGTACACCGCTACTTCCTGCCTTTCATGTTTCTCAAGCGCGATAGTAAGTGCTACTAATTCTGCTGCTTGCTCTGAAAAGTAAGACGATAGCCTTGCACTAGCTACAACTTCAAATTCTCCATTTAACCTTTGCCTCACTACTGCTGCACCTGAATGCCTTTCCCCACTAGTCTGGTACCTTTTAGAAGAATAATCAATAAAGAGAATGCTCTCCTCCCACCAAAGCATTCTCCTTCCCTCGGGTATATCATCATATAATTCAACATAATTAGCACAGTCATACACATGATCGCCTTCTTCTACTGGCTCAGCTTTAAACAGGGCAGGGTTCACTATTTTACATCTTACAATTTTAATCCTCGGATTAGTAATCGTTACATCATAGGCTGAAGCTCTTTGGGATGTATTGTGCCTTTGTGTTCCTCTAAAATGGTGAATAGAGCATGCTCCATGAAAAGGGTCATAGAGCAGCCATGACAATACTTGTAGATTTCTCAATTGTGAACTCGGCAGTGGCCAATGACTGTTCACAAGGAAAGTGTCCTCTCATAACTGGGTATAAAATCCCACTGTAATACGCTAAAGACTTGTACCCCATTGTAGTTCTCTGTGTAAGCACTGCTGTCATGACTGGCCCATTTCTGTGCGAAAACAAATAAAATACTTCAGCATAATTGGTAATTCCTAAAACAGGGGCTGTACAAATTGCTTTTTTCATCTCCTCAAACCCTTCCTCCATTTTTTCAGTCCATTCTATTTTTAACTTATCTATGTGTGCTTTCTTTAAAGCTTGCAAAAGGGGTCTTGCGTATGTCCTGTAATGAAGCACTCAGGCTCTAACATAGTTGAATAACCCCAAAAACTGTTGCATCTGTTTCACTGTATTTGGCTTTGAGGTTTTGATAATTGCCTCAGCTCTTTCAGGTGTCACCTTCTTTCCGTCATGTGAAATCAACTGCTCTACGTATAACACCTCTTCTTGTCATTATTGAAATGTTCTCCTTATCTGCCTTATATCGGTTATCTGCTAGAATATTCATTGATTGAAAAGAATCTTGTCTGCACTCATATTCTGAGGTGCCACAAATTAAAATGTCATCGACGAATTGTATCACTGCACTCTTAAAATCAATATTGCCAAAATCCATCTGTAGGACTCGATTAAAGATTGATAGGGACTCACAGTAACCCTGGGGCAAACAAGTATGTTTCAGTCGAGTTTGGCAGAACTTAAATTACGTCAAGTCTTGTGAATCCTTGTGCAACGAGATCGAGAAAAACGCATTTTCAACTAGATCACTGTGAAATACCGAGCTTCCACCGGGATGCTGCATAGTATCGTCACCGGATTAGGAACTAGAGGAAATTCTGCATCTACAATCTGGTTAATCGGTCTCATATCTTGTATACATCTCCACAATCCTCCTTTAGATTTTTTATTGGATACACTGCAGTATTAAACAGCGATTCTGATGGCACCAGAATCCCTTGTTTCATCAATACTGAAATGGTCTCAAATATACCTTCACCAGCATCTGGAGACATGGGGTACTGTTTTGCTCGAGGTAAAATCGTTCCTGGCTTAAGATTTATTTTAACTTCCCCTATTCCCTTAAATAAACCTGTGTCATAAAGGCCCATGGTCCAAAGGACCCTTGGGACATTGTCCAAGTCTTCCTGAAAAAATGCTGGACGCTGCAGCATTATCGCCATTCCCTGTCAGATTTCCCTCTTTCTATCCTTATTATGTATGTGATGCTCATAAAATACACCACTTCATCAACTGTTTGGTCTTCGCTGAACACATCGTCATCACTTATGTCAGCCAATCTGTACCCTTCCTCTACTCATCATCTACTCATTCATCATCTACCCCTTCGAGCATCGCCATTTCCCTTCGTACAATGGCTGCTTCTAATTCTATAGGGATAGTCTGTCCCCCTCTTTGTCCATAGGTATTCGTGGTCTAAACAAAAACTCATCAGACATCCTCACAATTCTTCCCACTAAGCCAGGTAGCCATGTCAATAAAATACTCACTCCATACAGAATAATCTCTGGATCTACTGCAAAGCCTTGCAGAGCCACTTGCCCTGTGAACGCCAGTATAAATTCACCCACATTTAAATAATGTATTCCTGGAGTGGAGCACACTACTCCTTGATCAGTGAATAAAATTGTCATGTTTAGTTTTTTCATCAAATCTCTTCCTAAAATGTTAACCGGTGTATGTCGAGAATATAACAAAGGAACAGACATGTCACACTCTCCTATAGAGACTGGTAATTCATTAGTAAAAGGTACTCGACTCGTAGCTCCCGAGAACCCTTGAGCATTCATGGCAATTCCCGACATTGGATACTTTCCCTCTCGTATACATGAACGGGTAGCTCCAGTGTTTACTAGAAAAGAAAAAGATGTGCCTCCTATCGTCACATCAACCCTTTGTTCCGCATGGGGGTCTGGTGTCACAGATAGTACTGAACACATCAAGTCACCCTGTGAGCTGTCCTGTTGTGGGTGCACACTCATCCCCGTCACTGTGAAAGGATTTCATCCTACCATAGTGACATGACACCTCCTATTCTGGGTGTCAGCACTTATCTTGTGTTTGCATACTGCTGTGTCTGCATAGGGGCTTGTTGTGACTGCCCTTGTGGTGGATTCCTTTACACTCGCTCTTGTTGCTGTACCTGCTGTACTCGCGGTGCTTGTGTCTAATTAAATGTGTGATCTTGTGCAAACCCTTCTCTAGTCTATGTGTGTTATATGGTGGAGCATAAGCTGTCCCCCCTCTTGAAAATTGGCCATTTTGTACATTCCCTTGGCTTCCACATACACCTGCAATATGCCCTGTCATCCCACAAGTCCAACATACTGGGGGTTCCAGTCTGACAAGTCCCCCTTGGTTATAGCCTCTGTGGATACTCTGTTTCTCATTCTGTGTATTCTGAAACCCACCTTTATTATTTGGAATCCACCTCCTCTTCCTCTATAACCCATACCTCTGCCTCGTGGCATGAACCTATTTCCACCTTTATCCATTGGGCCCTGATTACTCGCCTGTGATGCACCCATTGCTTCCTGCATTTGCAATTTATTTATTTATTGATGTATTAGAATTTGTATAGCGCACAACAGCTCGGGAGCATTGTGGTGCTTGTTACAAAGATGGGTGACAGCTTGATTACAAAGATGTCATAACAGATAGGTCACAACTTAGTTACATAGAAAACAGAAACAGTCAAACAAATTGTGCTCATATAGGTACAACTAGTTTGTGGCACAGTTAGTGGGGTGAAGGAGGGGATAGGTGGGATACAGCACGTCTCTAATTAAAGAGTGCTGTTTTCTAGTTTTTGCAAAATGCAAGGAGAGAATTTTCTGCTCTGATTTCAGAGGGGAGCGCGTTCCAAAGTTTAGGAGCAAGATATGGGAAGCCTATTCCTCTAGCCCTGGCTCTGTGGATGCGTGGGATGATGAGTTTGTTAGTGTAGCAGGTTCTTATAGGCCTAGTTGAGGTGAGTCTGGATAGAGTATCTGATAGGTAGGAAGGTGCAGTGAGATTGATGCATTTGTGCGTGGTGGTAAGAATCTTAAAGGTGATACGGTCTTTAACTGGGAGCCAATGGACTGATTTTCTTGCTTGAGAGTTGTGATCTCTTTTAGGTAAACTTAGACCTGCTCTTAATGCGTTCTTTTGAGTGGTTTGGAGTCTGTTAAAGTTTATTTGTGCCGGCAAGCAGTGCATTACAATAGTCAAGCTTTGCCCCCATGGTTGCTCTAGCTCTAGCTCCAGAAAACCCTCTATAGAAGGGTTTGATGGCATAGATGAGTTTAGTGCTTTGGGCGGAAGCAGAGGCAATAGAGCTGACCTGCTTGTTCATGGAAAGTTTAGCATCTACATGGACTCCTAGAGTCTTGACAGATGAAAGCACTGGGATGATGCAGTTGTCTATATTAAAGTTGGTGTAGAGAGAATCTAAATTGGCTAGAGTGGACTTTTGGCCAATCCTTCTCCACTTGTGAATACCGCCCCTTATATGGCAAATTTAGAAAATCTTTACTGTACTTGCTTGGTTTCCTTGATTTTCCTAGTCTCATCTTTCTTCTTGTTTTTCTCTTGTAATAACCGGCAATGATATACTATTGTCAACTGTATCTCAGCCCACGGCTTTGCTTCCATCCCCACTTGTTTCTTCATCTGTCTCTGTACTGGCTCAGTCAAACCCTTTCATAAAATGTGGTAAAATAATGCCACAGGTTTTTTCCCACAGCTCATGAGTTTCAAGTTGCCATTTCTCCTGAATATCCTGAATGAAAGCAATAGGGTCTTCATCTTCCTTCCTCTTATGTGTCATAATTGCACCCATATCTGATGAATCGGGTTACTGTACCCTGAGAGCTCCCCACACATCTGCTCTACAATTATTAAACGGCAGTCCATCATGCGCTGTGTTTTGTGCTGTCACACATGAATATCCTGCTCTTCTCCATATGTCATCAGCTGTTTCCCCAAGAATAACTGCCAGAAGACCTTTTATGTCCCCTATGGCTAGAATGTTTGCTGCTGTCATTTTATTCTAATTTGTATATCCATTTCCCAGCGCCCGAAGTCAAACCCGGGAGCTTACACCTTAAATTATCCTTGTCCATCTTCGGCCACGGGGTATACTGTGGTCTTGCTCCCCTTTTTCCAATAAGGGAAACTGTGTGAATCCCAAACCAGAGTTTGCTTCCATCATTAGAATTTCCATGGCATTGATGATCGTCCCTGTCCGTCTCCTTGTTGGTAACAACCATAACCTGCTCACATATGGTGGCGATTCTCCCTTCTAACTATACGACCGGCCTCAGGGACGCTCTGGATATGCTGTAGGATCTGGCGTCCTATCCTTAGGTTGGTCCAGATCCGACCGTCTCACTTCTTTGTCCATTTGCAGGCTTCTTTCAGGGGTGCATGTGGTCCCTCCTTCGACCCCAAGAACGGATTCTCCTTCCTCGTCCGACATGTCTTGTCCCCAACTAGTGTGACTATTACCTTCCTCACCTTTGTCTAGGTTCAGTCTACCTAAGGGCAATGATCTACGTCCATGAGTGAACGGAATTTCTTCTTCATTTTAAGATTTAAATACTAGGGATTGATCCCTGTTCCCTCAAATTCCATACTTGCTATCTTCCTTTATTTCTTGATAGGCCTTATTGATTTTTTTTCCGATGATGACTGCATGAAAGATTTCTTCTTCCAATATTACTCTAGATGCCGTTGGTATTGCTTCCTTCATCAGAGAAATCTCTTCTATTCTGTCCCATCATATTTCTGGGGTTGGCCCTACTGGTCCTTACGAATGAGGTATCAAGACTCTGCTGTCTTCTTCTTTGTTCTATTTCTTCATCTAGTTCTCTTGCTTTCTCACATCCTTCTAATTCGTTCTTCCTCTTTCCTTTGTTCTTCTCTAATTACTCCTTCCCTTCTTTCCTCTTCTTCCCTTTGTCTCTGTAATAATTTGTCCCTTAGTCTTTGCGCTTCCTCCTCTTCTCTCTTCCTTTCTCTTCTATCTCTATCTTCTATCACTCGCTATTATCATACTTTCTTTGTTCTTCTGCATTTTCTTCTTTTTTCTCTTGCTCCTCTTCTGCTCATCTTCTTTCAATCCCTTCTCTCGTTTCTTGTCTTTTCTTTCTTGTTTGTCCTTATCTTCTCTTTGCCTAACTTCTTCAATGCTTTACCCATCTATTATTAGTAATATCTGTCCTCCCATCTATTCCTTCTGCATGAGCGCTATCTTGTCAGCTTTTTCCTTCTCTCCTTTCCATCTCTTACTCTCCCCATCTATTTCTATCGACAGATTTGACTGCTCACTCCTTTCTTCTTTGTCTTGTATGATTTTATAGATCTCTTCTTTTCTCTTATTCTCCTCTGGACTATCACCGCTACTATAAACTCGGGGTTCATATATCGGATTACTATACCCCATCACCGCTTTCAACTCCTTTAAAGGCTATAACCCTATTTGTTCCGTGCTGGCGCCTTTTACTTCGGTAAGGTAAGGGGACGTGAAGGCTCAACACCTTCCTCCTTTCTCTGACTAAGCATCCACTCCTCAGGTGGAGGATCTTCCCTTTCTTCTTGGTACATTTTCCAGAGCCCTAGAATCGCTCATATTTTCTCTAATTTCTTCCCAGTGTACGCAGTATGTGGTGATGTGTTGCAATACCGCTTTTGATAACGATCCCCCTTGTGGCCACAGCATGAACATTTTATCTGCCATGCCTTTCACCCATTCCGCACTATACTGTTTGAGCTTGGGCATGTGCTTTGGTAACGTTTTACATAAGTGCATAACAGGAGTATCTCCCATAATGACAAGTCTCAATTGACTGTCAATACTTACCAGACTTATGAAATAACCTTTATACTTTTGCTTAAATCACCACTTTTGCAAGGCCTTTAAAACAATAAATATGAGAATGCACCATCAATCGCTGCACAAGCCTCTAATTTCTTAATTAGCTATCTCTACCTTTTGATTGGTACCAATCACTTTGCTATGGTTAATCACTAGTGCGCCTCAACTTTTTCAATTACTTCACAACTTCTATTGCTCTTTGATATTTTTAACCAACAAACAATATACAGACTATTTGACATTACACATTAATAAACAGTCTGATCACCTTGTTCTCTCTTGCCTTTACTTTGTACGCTCTACAGGGTTTGGGACGTCAACTTACGTAAACGTGTTTACACGTTATATGTTTATTCTCTACACCCATTGGGATTTGTAATGTCTCCGTCTGAAACTCCCTTGAGCCAGGACTCTAGCTGCTACCTTTTCTTCACACAATATTTTCCAACACTTAAAAATTATCACAACCTTATCCTCTTCATTTGCCATTCCCCTTAGACTATTCACTATTTGTTCTTTAAACGACTCAAGGCTTTTGTTATCGACTCCTCCTCCAACCCGACCACTTTGCCTTTTGTCCACAGAGCACCCGTGGTAACAGGGCAGGGATTTAGTGAAAGGGGGACCTGCCCACTGTCTCGGTTCTTCTTGCAAGTTTATTTCTAATGGCCGCTCTCCACAGGAACCCGTGCGATCTTCTGGCTAATGGCGGAGGATGCCCGATCGTCTGAAAATCTGGGGACAAACTAGTTTGGATCTTTTCCAGCCATCCTCACCACTAACACTTGAGCATATGGCCCTTTGGGTATCATGCATGCAATGGATGGGGATATAGAATAACTCTGACACCAAATAATTGAACCAACTCAGCAAGAAGGCAAAGGAACTGTTTTATTAACAATTATCTAAAACAGGGAGAGACAACGGACATCAACAGATGTTTTCTCGAGCTCTCAATGCATTTCTCCTAAAAAAATCCATATATGCAGAAAATATATCAGATGTGATGTCATACTACGTGGCAAATAAGAAAACCGTATGAGGGGTTGTGATACGTTGAAGGGGAACATCTAAGTATACTTTCAATAAGGGGTGGGTTTGTGATTGGTTATCTACTGTCAAGTGGACAATTTATGCCTATCTCTAAAACATGTAATCTTCAACATTATTAAGTACACGATATATCATTGGTCTTCACCCTATAAGGCCCTTCGTTATATGGCCCTCTATAATTGGTTGGCATGCTCCTGCCATGTCTGGAACATTCAGTTCACTTAGCAGCAGCAGGTAAGCTCAAACCCAGGTGCCAGAAGGTGGACTTGACTTTACCTCCTCACCCAATAAGCCCAACATCTATCATCATCCATGCCTTCTGCCATGAAGATTGTCTTTGAACTTGGCCTTGCAAAGTATCCTTGTCTCTGGGAATATAAGGAAGTACAGGCTTTCACTGTTGTTGTTCTAGGACTCCACACTCAACTCTATTTCCATCCTTGGCTCACGTGACTGGAGACCACGATTTGGTCCATTTTGCAGCATTTAAATATCTTAAATGAATATAACTTGACACGCACTGCGTTCTTTCTTTGCACCTTAACAAGGGATGATCCAGCTTCTCAAGTTCACTGCCTTCGAGAATAGATAACTGACCTTGGCTGCTTCAACTTTGATACCAGGCCAAACAGCCTTGCCATTCATTTCCACAATCCCAGCTTATTCTTGCTGCGAAACAGTTCTCGCCTTTTCTCTCCATGGGTTCTGGCTTACTAAAATTCATGACACCGATGTCTAGCTTCTGTACACTGGCGGCTTCGCCTGCAGGCTATTCATTACATTTAGCCAGCTTCTATGATCACTTAATCTACTTTTGTTACAGCATGTGCACAATCATTGAACGGCTTGTATTTTCTGCAGTGGTTTGCACACATGCAATTTTCTTTTAGCATACAAAAGTTTCCTTGATTCTTAACTTTGTCATCAGTTTATGTAAGATCCATCCATTCTCTTCAGCCAGTATCCTCAGGGTGTCATGCTCGTCTTCCGTGACGTCACCAGCTCTACTTTTTGCTCCTTTTCATATTACAGTTCCTCCCTCAGATTATCGTCTCTTCGGGGATACATTTGATAGGGTTTTCTTAGTGGGTACCTTCTTTCGAATATTCGCTGCCTTGTGGTCACAACTGCTGGTGTTAAGCATGGCACAATCTCAGGCTTCCAACATACAGGAGGTAGGGGTGTGGGATTTCCTGCAGAGGCATGTAACTGATCCTCTACAGTTGCTCACATGTGTAGTCTGTATTACTGACTTATTTAGCTAGCCCAACACAATGTTCTATGTTATTACAGGTATCTTGCCTCATCAATTTCCGACACTAGCAGAGAGGTCCACCCAATACTATTTTTCCACCCTGGACCCCATTCCCTCTGCTGGCCCCCGGCCCTCCATGCCCAAGGCAGCACACAGTGTTAGGTGGACGTAGGTGGAGGTAGTGAGGGATTCACAGTAGAACAGCTATACCAGCAGGTAAGGTTGTGCACTGTCAATCATGTTCATTGCTGGTGACGTTTGCATCCCTATAGTGGCAAGCAGTGGCACATGAAGGGCTTGCATGGATGATGTGATTTTGTGATGTTTGGGTGATGGTCCCTGTCGCTGAAAATGTAAGTTGGCCTACATGTCTGTTAGTGAGTGTGTGTGTGTGCATGTCTTCCTGATCAGCCATGCATGTGCTTTGGATTTTCTGGTTGTACATCCACAAATAACTGCAGACTGTGCTGCAACTATCCTCCTTGACCTAGCGGCAGCCTTTGCCACTTTCGACCACAACATCCTCATGGACTGACTCGTCTCTCGAGGGATCAGGGACTCTGCATTAAGATGGATCTCCTCTTACCTCGCCGACCATTTGCAAATCACCATCCCACCATCCTTAGCCTCTCGCCCGACCCTGTTTCCAACAGGGTCCCACAGGGGGACTCCCTATCCCCGCTACCCATCTCCCCATCCTCATCCACTCACATGACCTAACCTGCCACAACTACACAGATGGCACCCAGATCATCTTCAAAATCCCCAGGACCCTGGCTTCTCTGTATCCTGACCTTGCCTTGTGCCTCAAAGAAAGCAACCACTGCATGATGGCTAACTACCTCCTCCTTAATCCTGGTAAAACTGAAATCCTGATCTGCAGTAAAACAGCACTGTTCCACTGCCCGCCCCCTGGCCATCCTCCCTAGGAACCCTCACTCACAGCATCCAGCTCAGTAAAGAACCTGGGATGCACCATGGATTCTTATAGAAAACTCTCTCATGACATCAATGCTGCATGTAGATCCTGTCATCTACACCTCTGTATTCTTAGATGAATCTTGCCTTACCTCTCCTATCCTCACCAAGTCGTGTCAATGTTGGCTATCATTCTCTGCCGCCTAGACTACACCAATTCCCTTTATCTGGGTTCCTCTTCCTATCAGCTCAGAGAGCTCCAACAGATCCAGAACTCTGCAGGTAGGCTCCTCGTTGACCTTGCCCCCAGAGAACACATCACTCCTGCCTTGAGGGAGCTCCTCTTGCTTCCCAATGGCCAAGGTGCCACCTTCAAGGCCATGTGCATCATCCACTGTGACCTCCACAAGACAGGCCCGGAATTCCTCCAACGCTGACTCATAGGCTACCAACCCAACATAAAGCTTACATCAGGCTCTGTACTCCTCCTTATGAGCCCTTCCTTCAATTCCACTAGAATGGGAGGATCCTCTTTCTCCATCCTAGCTCCCACACGCTGGAACTCCTTCAGCATCCACCACGTAGAGGACAACCTTCCTTCTGCAAGGCATTCAAAACCTGGCTCTTCCCTTCCACAAGCCGGACAAAGGCCTTGCCCCACGCACTGTCTCAGCACAACTTAACCTGCTGGGGGCACCCTGCTGACACATGGCAGTTTTGCAGTATATGTAATGCCTGTGTTGATTTTCAGAGAGTCCTGCTTTTTTCCGGGCAGCAGGGTGCCTGGCCAAATGTAGTAACTCAGCTGACTGGCACACAGGCAGCAGGCAACCTGCCCATATGCCTCCCTGCACTCCACATAACTGATTTAGCACACTTGAACCGTCTAGGTTTGGACTGCTTGGCAAATATGGACCCTTTTGCTGTGTTAAACATGTATGTCACTTGTTGTTTACTTTTGGTTTTCTGTATGTTTATTTCATTTTCAACACATTGCATCTTTTCATTTCCCCAATGTGTTTCTCATGTTGCACTGTAAGTGACTGCACTTTATGTGACTGTATATTGTGGTTGCATGCCTGAAAAACATCCTCCCCTGCCCACTGCATCTGTTATCCCTGCATGGGTTTGCAATACACCCTATGATTCCTACCCCCTTCCTGGGAACAACTCCTCCTGGAGGTGAGCTTGGAATGAGTGGGAATCAACAGCTGAGGAGAGAGGGCATGTCCCCGAAATATTGTGTCCATCGGGGGTGGACACTGGAGTGGGGGAGCCACAGCCTTATATGAGTGGGGAGTGAGGACCTGGGTCTCTTTCCGGGTTGCCTGCTGTGGTGTGCTGACCATGTACCTTTAGCAGGTACCCTCGTATTCCATATCTACCCTTCACCTTCTCCCCCATTTTCTCCCCCGTTTCCCTCAGTAGGCCTATCATCCTCTCTGTCCTTGCCCCGTCTCTCTCCACATCTCCTCACCAGTTAATCTCCTCCTTCCTCCCCGCTCCCTCTCTCTCTCTCTCCGCTCTCCACTCAAACTTTCCCTCTACAAACCTTCCCCTCCTCCTTTGGATTCATCTTTGGTATATCCTGCCTGTCATTGCCAGAGGGGGTACCCAGCCTGTCTGCACATACAATGCACCCTCCCCGGGTCTGTCAGTCCCTGGTCCACAACTGTGGCTCTGCATGGGGTCTCCCACATGGCCTTCCCCATTTTTGCTTTCCTCCAATATCCACAGGCTGCTGTTTAAAATAATTGGCATCCACCCGCATTGGGACAGTGTCAAAGGTATGCCCACTCGGGTGGTCACCCTTACGTGGGTGGCTCCACCCTACAAGCAGACCAAAGGTTGAGCATCCTGGCAGCTCACTAGTGGTCCGATCAGAGTGGACAGGGTTGGGTGGTGTTAGCGCCAGTGCATGCCATTTCTGTAATGCTGTTCACTCTTCTGTGGGGTGCCTAACTCCCCCTGTCACCACAACAGTGGTGGCCTGTGCAATAACCACTGCCACCTTCTGTTGTGACTGAGCCCAGCCTCTCCCTGCCCACCACCACCCACAGAGCAGACAGGCCTGCCGGTGCACATGTAGTAGACCTGTCCACCCCCTAAGTTTTAGGGAGTGCATACTCTGATGCTTCTGTCTCGAAGACGGCCCCAAGGGCATGAAGATCGGCCTGAGGCGGGTGCAAATCTCGCCTTTCTGCAATCCTCCAGCAGGTGCAGCTACAAGGTATATCCTGCCAGTGGTATATGTAGGGGAGGCATGGTATCACAAGTATGACACTGACACAAAAGATACAATTTGTAAAACCTTTGTTAGCTTTGTGGGGTTTGTAAAAACTCCTACTTTTCCCTTTAAATAGGATGGGAGTCATCTTAACCATCAAATAATATGTCTGTCAAATCAAAATGGCCTATGGTAACAAAACATAATGCCTGTCTATCTCTTGTACATAAAACTGTGTAAAGGAGGTATGTATATAAAAGGGAAATCAGTGTTTGACAATGAACCAATGTGGTTGAATCAGCTCTCCTTCCCACGTTTAAACAGCATGTAATAAGGCAGTTTCTATAGGCAGGATGACACACTCTGACTCAGGCTTTAACACTGAAACAGTTCTGAACATAGATCAAGGCCCACCTGGCCTTCCACGTTAAGGGCTCCTGTTCCAGTCTTCACCAAATAACAAAACAAAAACATCACACAGGCCCCCCTCTGTCGACTCAGACCTTGTCAAAGAAAACAAAAGTTCAACGTTGGTCACCCTCTGCTTGGCATAGACCTTTCACAGTTCAACGTTGGTGCCCCTGTGCCGGGCTCTGACCTTTCACAGTTCAATGTTGGTCTCCCTCAATCGAGCTCAGATCTTTCACAGTTAACCAACACTTGCCGGGGCTCCCTTCCCCAAGCTTTTTATACTTCGGGTCTCCCTCAATCAGGCTCAGACCGCTTTTGGAAGTCAAAGGCTTTCAAATGTGCAGGGCTTCTTTTACAGACCACCGCAGGACCACTTCGACTCATTCAATTCAATTAAATGATCAGCTTTTCCTCTCCCCTTCCTTCTGGGTTAACATTGTTCACTTTTACTTTTACTGTTCATTTACTTCTATCACCTCAAACAATGCACCTTTCACAAAGATGTTCGAGTGGGCTACTTCTTTTCACATGATCACTCCATTACTCCGTATCACTGATACCACAGCTGTTCTTGCTTTAAAGTTCATTCGCAGGTCTGCCTTTCCTCGTGTCTCATCCACACGTGTGCAGCCTTCACTTTCGATATACTGTTGCAAACTTTAATCTTTCTTAGCACACACAGGTCTCTCAGGTCGCTTGCCAACTCACAAGCTGTGTACGGTTCTCTTTTGCTTTTTGATTTCCAATTCATGAGTCAAGGTTAGTACCACAGGCTTGGCCTTGAATCCCCAACTCTGTTGTTCACCAGCGAGGGTTGCTAGCATCCTTGAAAAAAAAATGCAGTCTTCGATATTGGGATATGGCCTTCTGCACGTGTCTTTCACCGCCTTGTGGTGGCAACGACCTCCTGTAGGGAACTCTTGGGGTTTTCGGCCCGCTGCTCTCGTCCCTTGATCCGTCGCTCTGCTCCAGTAGGCTTGCCTTTGCCCCGGAAGTTCTGCTTGTACTAGTGTTCCACCTTGCTCAGAGTGTGTCTCTCGGTTCCGCCTTTTATCCATGTAAGAAGAGCTAATTGGAATCCGGTGTATGCACTTGAAGTCAAGTGTCTGACTTTGCCTGACCCGATTAGCGGGACATGTCCAGTAAGATGTATAAGTGTTAGTATTTTTACTCTCAATCACCCTCTTCCTCAGCCTAGTGTTTTTGCAGAAAGGGTTGGGGGCTGGGTCATCGGAACCTACAAAATAGGAGGGGCTGGATTTACAAAAAAGGGGGGAATACAGAGTCTCACCATCGACTGCCACACCCCCACGCCCCTAAAACCACTCACCCAGGTGATCCTCCCGCAGTGGTCCACCCCCAGGAACCGGATCCAAAAGCGATGGCCGTGTCCTGAGCACCTGGATGACAAGTCCCAGAGGACTAGCAGGCGAGACACCTTTTGTTTTCTCACATATATGCTTGTCTCAGAGATTGAGCAACACACGTGTTTGAACACATGGCCAGTGCAGTGATACTGCAAATGGCTCATTGACTTAGAGATTATCCCTTTGATGGCTGCATCTGTTACTTGGATTACTGTGGTGAATGTGCAGCAAATACAAGCCGGCATATGCTAACCTCCTGGGATGTGTGCATATCAATCAGAATAATACCAATATGGCGTGGCACTGACGCTTTGGTGACTGTAGCTACACTTGGCCAGTTTGCACCTCTCTGTGATGGCAAACTTACATTGTTATGTCTGCCCTGTCAACTTCCTGTGCCTACCATGGTCATCACAGGTAAGGGTGATTTGGGATTCAAAACTAGAGAGTTAGCTTTAAGCAGTTTACCCACGCGGCTTTGCTGTGCATATCAGCCCAGCTCAGAGCGGATGTGGAGCGGAGAGGAGCAGAAAGGAATTGTTCTACGGTGTGAGAGGCTGAGAGGCTGTAAACTGACTGTGTGCTGCAGGGTGCTGCTACAGCTTTAAACAGTTACCCACGCGGCTTTGCTGTGCATATCAGCCCAGCCCACAGCGGATGCGGAGTGGAGAGGAGCAGAGAGGAAGTGTTCTACGGTGTGAGAGGCTGAGAGGCTGTAAACTGACCGTGTGCTGCAGGGTGCTGCTACAGCTTTAAGCAGTTTACCTGCATGGCTTTGCTGTGTATATCAGCCCAGCCCACAGCGGATGTGGAGAAGAGAGGAGCAGAGAGGAAGTGTTCTATGGTGTTCCACGGGGTAACGCGGTTGTGTTGTGCTCCATTGTTCTCCGCACCTTTGGGTCGAGGACTGGAAAATTCCATTCATTTCTTTGGAGTGGCGAACCCAAGAGCAGAAAAGGATAATAAAGGGAAAAAAGAAAGTCTTGGATCAGCGAACTTGCAAGTAAGGAGCAGGTGGCTGGTGGGCTGTGTGGGGGCTGGAGCAGGAGACTGTTCGCGCATATTCTCCTTGCTTATTGCGCTCACTTAGTACCCCTGGAAGTTAGCAGCAGAAGTAAGCAGCCACTCACCTTCCTAACACTTGCCTGTGACAACTAGTCAATTATTGCACCACAGAGACTGTGGGGCTTTGACCCTTTGAGCTGCGGAGCGCCTTGGGGGTCACTTTCAAACTTTATTGTAACTGTATCCGAAACTCATACTTCCCTGTTTCGCGTTGTGAATCCAAGCCCCGATTTTGTATGGAGGACGATTCGGACTTTGTGTCAGCTATGGTTGAATCCACTCTTGAGGATAGTCGAACTGTACTGGGGAATGGTGGGCGGGGGCATTACATCTAATATGGACGATGAAGGTAGCTTGCCCCAATCCCCCCACCTGCAGCCTTCAAGTAACCCCCAGTCTGGAGTGCACTTGATCCCCAGAGTGGAAATAACTAAGAAAACATTGACACACGAAAATACCCTTCAAAGGGAAGGGATGGTACTGGTGGAACAAATACCAGAGGCAGCAATGGTGCTCCCAAACGACATCGACTTTATTGTACCTCTAAGTGAGGAAAACAGCGATAACGGACATGAACCCATGGCAGAAGCCAATCAACTCAACTTGGGGGAGGCCACAAGCCCTATGTATCCCCCCAAGTCCTAACATCAGCAAGAGCAAATATACACCTCTTCTATCTGCAGGAGTGATAGAAATTCCCAAAGTAGTAGAGTCTGTAAAACCATGACACGGTACCCAGGAGGCACATATGGAAGCCACACCAACATCCTCATATACAAACTGCCAAATATCAATCACATAATCATTTGGCTCAAGGCACTTTGGAAAGTACCTGGAGACCCCGTAATATCACGCCTGTTCTGTTGAAAGGGAATCAGCGCTTTCACTACTACAGGAAAGACGATAAACAAGGATGGACTGGGGTAACACTAAAAGCAATTTGAACACTAAGGACAATGGTCTAATGCCCACAGAAAGAGGTGGAAAGGGCACAGACCGTTTACCCGGCTTGGCTACTGGGAGCCAAGGCAGTCTGTTCAATACACTCCCAAGTGTAGACACCATAACGGAGGGGGAGGCTGTTCTGGACAATGAACCGGACTCAAGGGTACAGCTTGCCACTGGACATTGCGGAGGCTCGCCGGCAGTTGACTCAGAGCGGCTGGAACCTAGAACCACAGGACTTAGTGCAAAACAATGTGGTTTTAGCAGGCTCAAAAACAGGCAACAGACAGCAGACAACATTCTGCTCAAAACTAACAAAGACAACCCCTGCAAATAAACGACAAAGGATTGACTTGGAAAAAGCAACATCTTACTCCCTTGATGAGGATCTATTGATGGATTTAATAGTCTCCCAGGTGGATCAAAGCAAGGATGAATCGAGTAGTCACAGCACAATTGATCCCAAACTAATAACGGCTTTTTCTCTAACCATGGCACCTTTTATGAAGTTGATTGAAACCCAAAATTGACTGATAAGAGACCAAACTACAGTGATTGCAATGTTGCACAGCCAAATGATCTTTGTAGAAGGGTTTATTACGGCTATCCAAACAAAAATGGATAAAAACGAGGAACAAACTACCAACATCTTGAAGAGTATATTAGAGCCCGTAATTTGAGACAAAGAGAGAAGAAGATCAGAAAGATTCTTTCCACTCACACACTCACAACATCCGTTGGGAGGAGAGCCACTGAATATGGATGTCTTTAATGAGAAAGGGCCTTGGGTGGGGGACAGTGTGGTCACTAACAAATCAGGGAAAATGTATACGTCTGTCTCCACACTCACAGAACCAATGCCCCCTGTAACTATAGTCATTGTAGACACAGAGGCCGAAGGAACAAGATAAACTCTAAGCCAACTTACGCATGTAGGGACCCAAAACACTGTGCTGGTACCACCGGTTGAAAAGAATAAAAACCAACAAGTGAATCCCAATCGCCCCCGAAGATCTTTAACATCTTTGATAAACTAGGTGAGGGCGACAAAGGCTTAGTAAAAAAGACGGACTCCCCACAGTCGAATAGACTAGCCTTTCAGAAAAAACTTGAGCAAGCAAAAGAAGTACTGGCGAAAAAGACACCGGCCAAGACACAGCCAGCCAAGCCACAAGTTGAAGTGAGAAAAATCGGGGGAATGGTAGCGCCTATCAAGAAGGGGACAAAATCAAATTTAAGTACTAATATTCGAAATATTCAGAGACCAGAAACTCCAGAGATGTTTGACAGAGGATCAAAGAAGCCTACTGCCAGCGTAAGTGTGAAAGAGATCCAAGATATCAAAGTACAAAAAACTTTGATACAACTACCTGAAGTTCAAGGGCAGCACGATGATATCGATGTTGCCCTACTAAATCTATCTACCTATTCTGACGATTCAGATTCAATATGTTCAATTGGGTTTGCAAATCAGTCACAGAGTGGAGAACCTGACCCTAAACTCTCCGACGAGGAGGAAGGAGACCAGGCCGAGGAATTGGAAGAGGAACAGGAGCAGCGTAATAAACAGGGGTCTTCTACGAAAAAGACTCTAAAGGTTGGATTCTCTAAAGACTGCAGAACTGTTGAATCAACCGACTCGACTAAAGAAAAGATTTCAAGCACTAGTAGCCAGACAAATGAGAACCATGATGAAACCAAAAAGATGATCTCGACTCAGAGCAACTGGTAATAGAAGAGTGCAAAATCTGGAATCAGAATAGACATGGTAAGCTGGAAAGGAAGGAGGCGGCTCAAAGATCGAGCAGAAGACACGTAACACAAGAGAAAGACAGCATTAGAATAATGAGGGTGGTTGAGAATTGTGACAACAGGTCTCCCTCGCGTTTGAGGGTTGTTGGGAATTGTGACAACAGATCTCCCTCGTGTTTGAGGGTGATTGAGAATTGTGACAACAGGTCCCCCTCTTGTTTTCTGCTAGAAAGGGTCTTAAACATCAAAGACAACTTGATCCTCAACAAAACCAATGTAATGAGACTCATTGGGTCAGATGAGGAATTCAAGAAAATACAATTAGAGGGATATACTGTTAATTGAATTTCCAGAGGACAAGCGCCTAGATAGAGCTCTGATCTATATAACGGACCACAGAATTAAAGACACTTTCATCAAAGAAGGTCATAGGCTCCTCACCATGTGCTTTTGGCTAAATGAAAGAGAAATACCATCTCCCACATCAACATTTGTATTCGAAGAGGATCGTTATCACTCTGTCAAACCGGTACATGGGAAGTCTACAAGCCAGAGAGTCAGGGAGGTCTGCCCGGAGGAATTGTTAAGCTAGAAGCAAGCAGTAGGAGAAAGACAAGCGTCACGCTGTGTAGGAGCAGATTACACAGGAAATGACCTAGCGCTGTTTAAACAGCCTGGAGGGACACGCCCGGATAGCCCAAGAGAAGATTTCAGCTGGCTAGCGGGTACACTGGTCAGGAAGTCATAATGTCCAAAGCGCACAGAATCCATTCTCTTCTAGAACTTGACCATCTGTTCTTGGAACACCAGGGGATTTGCGCACCTATTTGGGAAAGGGGATCTTGTAATTGAGAAATACGACATATTGTGCCTCCAGGAGACTTGGCTGAATCAGGAACCATCCCTGGAAGTCTATGAAGTATTCCTGAACCCCATTGTTAAAGGGAACTTAGTTCAACCTATGGCAGGACTGATTACAGCATGTAAAAGAACAAATGGTTGGACCAAACTCTCTGTACAGACCCCTTCGCCGTTGATTCAATGTGTATTGCTGGTAAAAAGGTACATGGAACACAATTGGCACCTATTGATATGTAACATCTACTGGAATCGGTGTCCGGTCAAATGGTCGACAGACAAATGGTCGACAGGACAATTGGTCGACACCATTTGGTCAACAGGTCAAATGGTCGAATTTGTTTTAAATTTATATATATATTTTTTGAGTTTTTGTTTAGGGAAAAAAAGGGGGTTTTAGCAAAAAAAGGCGGTTGGGGGGACCCCCCCAAAAAAAAAAAATTTGAAAAAACCCCCAAAAATTTTTTCAACCATTTCACCTGTCGACCTTTTGGTGTCGACCATTTGTCCTGTCGACCATTTTTTTTCGACCAAATGACCTAGAACCACTGGAATCCTGTGTCTCCATTTGCAGTAAATGTTTCAGAGATGGTCATGAATTATATCGATGAAGCCAGAACTAACTACAACAACATTGATGTTTTGGTATGTGGGGACTTGAACATTGAATGCTTTAATTCCAGGAAAGAACTAATAACTAATCCACCAAGAGCTGCCACCTCGAAGATATTAAGGGGCATTAGTTGGAGAGAAGACCTACAAAAAAGAAATATAAACCTGTTGAATGGCAATACAAGGGGTGACATCCCACCGAAAGCAACTTGGAAAAGAGGACCTTACACAAAGATCCTTGTCCTTGACTACATTTATTTTTGCATCAGAGACCCTTTTGGGCCAGATGGGTCACTTGGAAGTGATACCGTGCAACAACAGTGACCACAATTTTTTGGAGATGGTGGGTAGTCACGTCAAAGAGGTTATAGGTCAAAGGATCGACTGCAAAGGGTCGAATGACAAAAGGTTTGAGTCAATAGTCTTGAAAACAAAAGGTTCGAAAATTATTATTTATTTTTTTAATATATATATATATATATCCCCCCAACCCCTGTTTTTGTGGTAAAAACCACTTTTTTTACCTACACGGAAACCCAAAAATAAATATATTTTAAAAAAAAGTGAACCTTTGGTTTTCGACCCTATTGACTCTCACCTTTTGCATTAAAACCTTTTGCATTCGAGCCTTTTGTATTCGATCCTTTGACTGGACACCGTCAAAGATACTGTTGGGCAGTTTTCTCACTCGTACAATACTAACAATATTGAGGTAGAACCGGTTCTGAACCGGTTAAGAATCTCTTCTACTGCCCTTAGCAATCTAACCACGTCCATGTTCAATGGCAAAAGCAGGGACGCTTCTGGCAAAATTATATCACCACTTCAATATCCACTGGCTTTGAAAATCTTTCAGGCCAAAGCCGGAAAAGGTTTGAAAAGTGTGTTCACAAGGAAACATGTCTTCAACAAGGACATCAATGAAAAGAAAAAGTCCATCAAAAAACGAACTGTGCAACTTAGAAAAGGAACGCTCCCTGACGTAAGAGAAAAGATAAGAAAAGAGAAACAGTCACTTAAAAAAAATTGGCTGAAAATGCATCAGCATCAGCTCTTGCAGGCTGACGGGGAGAGAATGCTAGGTCTGATGGCCAATAAAAACACAGTCGAGATCTGGAAGTTGCTGAACTCTTCAACGGTTCCACAAGACGCGATTCTTTAAAACTCAATATCGTCATCTACATGGGAGAAACATTTTGCAGGTTTATTTTCCAACAAGACAGGGGAAAGACACGAGAAGGTTACACTCTCCAATTTACCCTAATAAAAAAGGCAAGCTCATCAAGAGCGGCGGGCCCTGACGGCCTAACAAATGCTATTCTGAAGCATCATCCGGAGCATTGGGCCGACTTCATGCTGTCTCTGTTTCAGGAAATTAAAACGACAAAGCAAATACCCACTTCCTGGACCAAGTCAATTGTGGTCCCGATCTATAAAAAGGGCGATAGGTCTGATCCTGCCAACTGCAGACCTATCGCTCTTTTGGACAAGGTAGAAAAGTTGTTTTCAGCCATACTCCTAAAACATTTGAATGCATGGTCCCAACAATCACATCACCAAGATCGCTGGCAGTCCGGCTTTAAAAAAGAGACTGGAACCGCCTTAAACCTTTTTCTGATAAACTTGTTGAAATGCAGGGCGAAAGTGACTAATCAAAGCAATACTTACATAGCGTCAATAGACCTGGCCCATGCATTTGACTCAATAAACAGGAAAACTCTATTGGAAAAGCTGTTAAAATGGGTCTGTCTGACAGATCTGAGAGAAGCCCTGGTACTCCTGCATTCTGGAACAACATTAAGAATACGGTTGGATAGGGCAGGAACTCTGTCGAGAGAAATTGGAACATCATCAGGGATAAAACAAGGCTGTAGATTAGCACCAGCCATATTCAACCTTTACATATCCGACATTGAGGAGGCATTTGAAGATGTGAGATGCTTCTTCCCAAAGATTGGAGGTATTCCAGTAGGAAGACTACTTTATGCTGATGGCCTTCTAATCATGGACCAAACTGAAGTGGGTCTGCAGAGACAGTTGAATGCCTTGTCCAAATATGTGGATGCCAATTCATTAACTATCAATCCGAAGAAGTCTAAAATCATGGTCATAGGAGACGCAAATAGAACTCGCAGAATGAAGAGAAGCTGGAGTCTCCAAGGGGCAAAAATACCCGAGGTTTCATCAATGCAGTATTTGGAGCTAACCGTGAACAACAGTATGGTGGACTCTCATGTGGTAATGGCCGTGAAGTCAAAAGTTAAGAACCTAGCAACCCAGGCTAGAATAATTAATCGCAATTATGACAAATTTACTCTATTACCCGTCATCAACCTCTATAAACTGAAGGTGACTCCCATTCTGACCTATGGCTCTGAAACTCAACTACAACTTGCAGGCTCTCTGTGGCGTCAGGTTGAGGCAGCATTTTGGCGACGTGTCCTGAACATGCCAACTTCTCTCCCGGTTAAAGTGATTAGGAGAGAAATGGGAACGGTGTCACTGTACTCCATCATGGTCTGGAGATCTCTGTCATTGTTGAAGAAATGTTTACAACCCCGAGGTGAAGGTGGGTATGAAGTCCCTAACCGAATGCAGATCTACATGTGTGGAAATACTAAAAAGCTTAAAAAGCTTAGCACTGAGCGAAGAGCTCCTGTTGGAAAATCCGGATCACATCAAGAAGAAACTTTATGATCAGGATTGGATAGACACAGGTGAACGGATTCGGATCATGAAAAGTGGTGGAGGGATAATGAAAGACACTCGGAAACGAGGCGAGGTTCCAAGATACTTGACAAAGTTTCCCTCTCCCACCCTGAGACAAGACTTCATGAGGTTCCGTTTTAACCTGTATCCAAAAAAGAAGTTCTTGAGAGACGTAAAACAGCTGCAATGCGAAATTACACATGTCTGCTCTGTAAGGGCATGCCCGAAACCCTTGAACATCTAACTACAGAATGTGAGTCACTGAAAGACCTAAGAACGATGTACCTGGGACCTCTGTTTCAAATTTCAACAATAACATCCCCAAACTCACTCTGGGCTAACTTGTGTCAAGGGAGGAGAAACACAGAGATTTTAGCCTTGCTGGCTTTCGACCAAAACATCTTTGAGAGACTGACGGTGGAAGAAGATGAAAGGAAGAGACTCACTGAAATGAGATGAAAATGGATGGAAATTTAGAGCTTTTATTGGAACATTGGGAAGGATTTTTTTTTTTCTTTTTTTTCTTCCTTTTTTCTTATTTCTTGATTTTATATACCTTTTTTATTCTGGTTGTAATTTAAGGGAAATTTGTTTTCTTTTTAGTAAATAGCATAAAAGAGTTTAGATGTAAACTATAGATATGCCAATAAAATAAAAAAAATAATAAAAAACTAGAGAGTGAGCTTGTGAAACAGCTACCACATCCAAGCAAGGCAGCAGGCATGCAAGTTACACACTCCCAATTTTGGGAGGAAGTGACTTCCATTTATGTCACAGGACTCTTTGGGGGCCTTGTAACTGGAATGTGTACACTACTGATCCTTTAACGAGGAATCATTGGAGGACAGGTTTGATTGCAGCAGCCATGGTAATTCCTGCTCCAAATGTGTATGTTATAGTTGCTGCACTTACAATTGCTCATAGTTGTATCTAATGATCGAGCTGGTGGTCTTTCACAAGGCGTGCACATGCTTGTCCCACCCACCGTCACTATGTGGAGGCTCGTCACACTGCCACAGAGGACAGCAGGAAGACTTAACAGATTGTGCACCGGGAACCCTTTGTTATGTTCCACAATGGTCTTGTTGGACTCCCAAAGTTGGATGCCAAAAAGGGCATGGGTCCACCTCATCATGTGGAAGGACAGGTGGAGCTGCCTCCACCAGCCTCTCCTACACCAGCATATTCAAGCCGACATCTGGATGGATGATATGTAGAGAGGCAGATGTACACGTCATCTATAGTGCCCGCCTGCACACCTCCGTCATATTGAATGAACAGCAAAAAGGCACTGTGCATGACACCTGGAATCGTCCCAATACCACATCGAAGATATGAAAAGCACTATTCACTCAGATAACCATATCGAATGTACCCTTGAACTGATGAGGTAGAAGTATGTCCGCAGACACCATTGTACATGGAAGCGCTATAAGTAAAATCTGACAAGATTAAAGTGATGTCATGAAGAAAAGATACAAGGACACAGTGACATGATATATGAATTCTTAAAGAAAGAAGATGTGACTGAAGTAACAAAGTAACTGAATATACAAATACAAATAAATCATATACATTGTGAAGATAAGTGTGAAGGGATGCAGTAGATGTGCATACGCAGAAACACAAGGTAGATGAGACATACAGAAGCTTGCTGCAGTAGAAAAAATAACACAGGCAAAGCGGCCATGACAAAAAGATGGATGTCAGTCTCATATAATAGTAAGTGAAAAGCCTGAAGGAGAGAGACCAAAGCTGCAGAGCCGACAGGCGCAGGCAAATAGCTTTGTGCGAGGAACAAAGAATATCTGTTTGGCTTGGGATCAAGGATGCCAGATCAAGAAATAATTGCAAGGCACAAGAGGAGTCAAAGAGGATAAGCGACATACGCACACCATTTTTCTCTTAGATTAAGCAAAGGGAACATTTGCAAGTGCCAATTATTGAACAAACAAGGATGCAGAAAGTATATGCAAGACGGAGCAACCAAGTCTTCAGAGGCCAAGAGGAGTAATAGCACCCAGCATAATTGAATCAAATAGCACTAAATAAAAGATCAGAAGGACACAATCGTGGTCTCCTCACACGTGGTGCAAGACTGGAAAACAAGGCCTATTCATTAAGCTCCAGACAAAGATAGCAATGTACCTTAACTCCTCTAAACGTTCTGAGGAAGAGAACAGTCTGCAGGGTCAACTGTAAAGAAGAAGCCTTGGCTTAGGGCCTAATTAATGAGAGATGGTAGGCTAATTGGCCAAGTGGGCAGTGGTCTGACATTGTTCCACGCACCTGGGTTTCGTTTTGATTACGTGCTGCTAACGAGCCGAATGTCCAAGTTTGGGAGAGAATGCCAACCAATCATGAAGGCCTATGTAGCAATGAATCATACATTGTTGCAGAAGCCAATCCGCTACTGTTATTTTGCTATTATTCTGTATTATACGTAGCTAGAGGTAGTTCAAGGTGTGCCTACCGGATAAGGGTCAGCCAATTATGTTCCTAACACCTAAATGAAGTATAGGTGTATATGTTCCTTAACCAATCCCTCCTATTGATAGGTTTTTACTGTTTCCCATGTAGGATGACGTCATCGCTGACATACATTGAGGTATAAAGCTTTTCTGCAATGGAAATCTATCTGCAAGTGAGTGAGCTGAAATCTGTTTGGTATCCCTACTTTATTGAGCTGATAAAAAAGTAGTATTTTGCCATATTCTTTGAGTCTGTTTGGATATTTGGGTCTGAGATCGTTTATCTGGTAATTCTGTCTGGCACTTGGAACTCTCCAAGTCCTACTTCCCATTTTGGTAGCAATGAGGATGGTTCTTGTCCAGTCTCCCGGGCCCAGATCCAGACTTTCTGATTTTTTACGTCTTCCACCAGTAGCTAGAAGATCACAGAGTTTCCTTTGGAGAACGGAGAAAAAACACACGTGTGAAAATGAGATGGTTGGCAGATGCTCCTTTGAAGAAGTTCCTTTCCGTCCCCACAGGCACCCTGCAGACTGAAGGCGAACTGGTTGATTGAGAAGAGTAGATACCGAGGGACTCAAGCTGAGCAACGGATGTAAGTAGAGCATTGAAAGTGTCAAAGAAAGGGGATGGATTGTATTCTAAGTGTAGGTAACAGGATTTATTTTAAGAGAAAGAGAGAGATACCTCGATCCCTAGTCCCAAGGGCACCGAAGGACACACATTAAACTCCCAGAAGGGGTATTCTTTAGAGATTCCTGAGGCAAATGCCAAGATGAAGAGTGCATGTCAAACTCCAAAACGGGATAAACTGGAAATGAACTACCTTTACTGGAGAAAGTAGGAGAAGACGATTGTAGACAATTAAAGTGAACATGTGTTTGGGGTTATAAATATGTTAGCATACAAATCTTAATAAGTTTAAACTAAGAGACATAAAACAATAGTAACAGTGTAGCTGGTGATCAGACTCTAAAATCAAATGATTGACATCAATCGGAGGAGGATAAAAGTTGATTAAAAAATAGTATGCGAAATAAGATTGTTAAAGTGTCAATAATAAAATAGTAGGACAGCAAGAATCAATAAGACTATAAATGGAAGAAAGAGAACATTATTGTATAGGCTTTAAAAATTGGTTAAAGAATAGTTTTTTTGGGTCATGGGTGGCGATTAATGGTGCTTGTCCAAATTGATTATTGCAGTATGAATGATTAAAAGTCATAAACAAAATAACAAAACTGATAAGTATAGGCAGTTGAAAACGACTTGTCATTATGAGGGACACTCCCCTGCTACATGCATGCAAAACATTACCGAAATAAACACCCAAGATCAGGAAGTACCATGCTGAGTGTGAAAAATACACGGCTGACTAAATGTTCATGCCATGGCCTCGAGAAGGTTTGCTATCAAGAACAGTATTACAACACATTAAAACAAACTTACATGCTGCATATACCAGGAAGAAGTTACAGAAAAGATTAGCCATTTTAGAACTATGGAAATTATATCAGACCAAGAAAGAAGATCCGACCAAAAAGGGGGGGTTTGCTTAATCAGCATAAAGGGGTGGACACAACGCCCTCACCTCCTTTTTCTTCTTTGAAAACAAGAGTACAGACACTCACTGAGAAACATGGAAGAGAGCAAGATTAAGAAACGCAAATATATGTCAGCCTGCAATGAATATAAAGAGCGTGATGAAAGAAGGGACAGACAGATAGAGACAGAAGAAAAAGCTAAGAGACAGAATGAAGGGAAGGATAAAGCCAAGGAAGTGACAATAGTGCAGAGTGAGTGGATGGGAGGACAGATATCACTCAAATTAGATGGAAAGGGCATTGATAATATTAGAGATGGAGAAGAAAGAGAGGGACGGGAAAAGAAGGACAAGGAATGAGAAAGTAATACAAAGAGGAGAAGGAAAAAGAGAGGAAATGAAAGGAAGAATGAAGAAGGTATGAAGAACAGAAGAAAGAGAAACAGAGGATAGAGAGGAAGAAACGTAACAAAATAGAAACACAGATTGAAAGAGCATAGGTTGCAAAGAAGGCAAAAGGAAGAAGAGAAAAGGGAGGTGAGAAGAATTGAAGAAGAAATTAGAAGGAGTAGGGTATAAAGGGATGACAAAATAGATCACATCGTTAATGATGCATAGTGCCTATTGAAGCACAAGAACAATGGGAAGAAGATAGAGGGTCACAACAGCCCTGAAGGGAGCTGCAAGAGATACTGAGAATACAGACATGGGCTGATGAGCATGAGGCAGAAGGCACAGGGAAAATGATTGGGGATTTATATAGGCAAATGAGGGAGAGAGATGGTTATAAAACAAAAGGGAGCATGAAGGATCTCCACCAAAGGAAACATGAGAAAGATTGGATGGCATAATGACGGATGAGCATAGAATGCTGTCCTCAAATAGACTAGATCTTGATGACGAAGAAAGGGATAACAGCCATACCATCTGGAGAATAATGACAGATAAAAAAGGGAAGAAAAAGAAGGAGCGCAAAGAGAAGGCGCATTGCAGATGTTTGATAGATCCAAGCATAGAAAGAGGGGTAAAGTGGTCAGATTTAGAAGACCCAAAAGAAAAAAACACCAGAACCAACACCATATTCTGAATGACCACCACCACGGTCGCGCAGCGCAGGAGATATATCCCCACCTTATGTAAGTATTTTAAGGTCATTGCCAGGACCGAGTTGAATGGGCGAGACTAGCCCCGCCTGGAAGACAAGAATTGTAGGTGGGTACGATTGTGGACCAGGATTTATACAATTCCCATTATTAGAGAAAGGAGGAGGATAACCACAATTATATACTGTGGCCACAAATGGACAAAGATAATTTAATATGCAAATTTGACTGCAGGAGCGGGAAAATGTATTTATGAGTTTAAAAGAATGACAGCGGAAATTACGTTAGCAGTGAGCGGCATACAAGGCCTACTAACAGCTATCCTACCGGAGAGAGCTGATGACATTTGGAGACGAGCAGGATATGCAAGTGTGACAGAGCAAAACACGACACACGATGGAGCGCCATTTAACAATTCCAAAGCAGATGTATGGCGGGGGCTTAGAGTACAATAATCTGACACATCAGATATGGGTGAGATTATGGCAAGGAAAATGGGCGAAGACGAAGAGCCTATTGCCTTCATACAAGAGATTTAAAAACGTTGGTGTCTTGAGACAAGAGAACCGTGGGCTAAAACGGTAGCATTATTTTATCATATTTTATGTGAGGGACTGCCCGAGCCCCAGTGCAATGTCAGATGAAGAAAAAAGTAGGGATGAAGTGAAGCCGTGGCCTGAAATACAGTTGACTATCGTACATTATTGTCGATTATTACAAGAGAAGAATAAGAAGAAAGCTGAGAGTAGAAGGAGCAGTGTTGACAAGTGGTGAACGTGTGGCAACACAAGAGTTAAAGCCAGCACAGCCAAGCAATGTAGAATATCCTATAAATCAATGTGGGTATAATTTTTGGCCAAGAGGTAGAAGGAATGGACCAAGAGGAAGAGGTGGATTCCAAAACCCTCAAAGGGGAGGAGGGTTTAATCGAGGACAGTCGCATCAATGCTGGAATTGTGGGAGATTAGGACATGCGGCCAGAATGTGAAGAAGTAGTGGAGGCATGCAGCAGAACTGTCAAGCTCCAGAAGGGGGAATGGGCTATTCTCCACACTATAATACACACCAACAGGAATATTATGCCCAAGATCACACACAGAATCAGATGTGTGTGCCGCAAATACAGCCAGTGAAACAAGTGCAATTGCAATCACAGTCGCCACAAGGACAAACACAGCAAGCGCCTATGCAAATACAGCAACTACAGACCCAGCAAGCACAGACACAACAAGCAGTTATGCCAGGATAGGGAGTGTTATCATGGTGCGAGGAAGTCCTTTTACACAGGGGATGAATGTATACCCACAATAGGAGAGCCCACAGAGAGATCTGATGTGTTCAGTGCTATCAGTGACACCAGACCCCCAAGAGGAACCGAGGGTCAGGGTAGCGATAGGAGGCAAGACATTTTTGTTTCTTGTAGACACTGAAATGATTTGTTCCTGTATTCGAGAGAGGAAGTACCCAATGTCTGGAATTGCCATGAATGCGCAGGCATTCTCTGGGGATATGAGCTTAGTTCCTTGAACTGACAAATTGCCAATCTCTATAGGAGAACATGACATGTCTATGCCACTATTGTTTTCTTGGCAGACACTGGTTAACATATTCGGACGTGATTTGATGACAAAACTAAACATGATGATCTCTTTCACTGACAAAGGGATAGTGTGTTCTACTACAGGGATATATTACATGAATATAAGGAAATTCATATTAGTATTTACAGGCCAAATGGCATTGCGAGGTGTCCCTTTAAATCCAGAAGTATTTGTGTATGGAGTGAACATTTTGTTGACATGGCTTGCTAGACTGGTAGGTAAATTGTTGACAATACCTGAAGAATGTTTTTTTAAGGCCAGAAATACCTATGGATGACGAAGAATGACAGGTTATCCCCTTGGAACTAGAAGCAGAAGTGGTAAGAGAGGAAAGGGTGGTTGTTCATAGGACAGATGCTGAGGGAAGAGGGTGGAGAGCTGTAATAGCTTTTGGTGAATGATACAGATGAACAGACTTGACAGAGGAAGAATTGTTTAGAGATGATTAGTACAATGATGAATTAGTATTTTTCTTAAGTCTCACATATTGGATTAAAGCTGAGAATAGAGAGATACCACAGAGAATGGCTTTGGAAAAAAAGGAAGCATCACTTTTTCATGAAGATTTAGAAAAGGTGCCAAGCATATTATTGACCAACAATCCATATGACAAGGGTCTACTAAGTGGAGCAGGAACAGTTAAAATTTGGCTTAAGCCTTGTGCAATTTTGCCACGAGCAAATCAGTATCCCATATCCAGAGAAGCCAACAAAGTTATATTTGAATCCATTTCTACTTTAGTACACCAGGAAATATTAGTGCCATCAGAATCCCTATGTAACACAGCTGTCTACCCAGTGAAGAAAGCAACGGGGGGTCGTGGAGATTTATTCACGACCAACGCCTCCTAAACAATATTGTTGAAGCAGAGATTCCGCTGGTTCCGAATCCAGCTACGATTGTATGCAACATCTAATGTAAAGCCAAATATTGTACAGTTATAGATTTAAAAAATGCCTTCTTTTCAATTCCCCTTCATGAGGACTCACAAGATTTAACCTTGTTTTCATATAGAAACCAGTGCTGGAAACACAAGATTACCTCAGGGGTACTGTGAGTCCCCCTCAATCTTTAATAGGGTCCTTCAGGTGGGCCTAGGTAATTTACAACTTGAGAGTACAATAATTCAATGCATAGAGGATATACTACTGTGCAGTGAGAGAGAAGAAAAAAGCAGGAAGGTTTCAGTTCAATTAATAACAATGCTAGCAGAGAAAGGATATAAAGTAGACAAAGAGAAATTACAGTACTGTTAGGAGGACAGCTAATCTCTCAAGAAGGGAGAAAAGTGACAACTAAGAGAGCCGAAGTGATCATGAAAACTCCAACACCAGAGACAGTGAGGGAAATGCAACAATGTTTAGGCGTATGTAATTATTGCAGGGCCTTGGTTTTTGAGTATAGTACATATACTCAACCACTTTTGAAAGGACTTAAGGCGGCACAGATACGTAAAAGTAAAATAATATGCACAGATGAGATGATTGAAGGATTTGAAGAGTTAAAAGTGGCGATTTGGACAGCCCCTGTATTAGGGATTCCAGATTATAATGAAGAATGTTATTTATTCTCACATTCAAATGGAGAGGTAATGACAGCAATTCTCACAAAGATACCAACATTAGGACATGGACATAAATCTTTAGCCCACTATAGTGGGATTTTAGACCCAGTAATGAAAGGACATTATCCTTGTGAACAGGGGTTAGCTGCTGGTTCTTTCAAGATTGACAAAGCTGCAAGTATTACAATGGGGTGCTCAATGCCATTATTTGTTGAGCATTCCTTAATCACTATTTTAGAGAAAACCAAAAGTATATTGACTATGCAAAGAACATCAGGGTACGAAGTAATTATTTCAAACCCAGTGATTAAAAGTGTTAGATGTAGAGTAGTGAATTCACCAACATTCATAGTAGAACAAGTAGGGAAGGAGGACTTTGTGCATGGTTGCACAACATATACTGAGTCATATGATGATATTCCCCATGCAAGAGAAAATGCTCATAGAAGTGTGAAATCCTATTCATTCACGGTTCTTCAAAAAATTACCAAACGACAAGAGAAAGACATACGAGATCGGCAGTAGTGAAGTTATAAAGGAATGCTGAATTTGAAGTAGTGACAAGTGCAAGACTGCATTCACATTGTTCAGCAGAGGCTGCAGAATTAGTGGTGCTTATCGCTGCACTACAGAGATATGAGGTTGAGGGAGTGACAGTGTACTTTGACTCCGCCTATGTAATGTCAACCTTACACACAGGATTGGCACGGTAGAAAAGGAGGGACTTCCTCTGCATAGACGGCACACTAGTGCAACATGCATCTCTATTGCATAAACTCATGAAGGCACTAAAACTCCCATTGGCTATCGCCATGGTGAAATGTGCAGCCCATACTAAGAGGGGAGACATGATTTCTTGCAGTAATGAATCTGCAGATGTTGAAGTGAAAAGGGCAGCACAGTTTCCAAATATTTCAGATTCTGAAGTAAAAAGTGTAAAGCAAATGTCAGGACGATCTATGGTGTTGCAGGAAGGTTTGAATATGTTGTCCATTGCACAAGGTCAAGCACCATAAGAAGAGCAGGACTTATGGAAGAGACTGAGGTATTCTTTATACCTCACTGAGGGGCATTTCCGATGCGTCTCCACAACCCAGTCTCTTTTGTTCAACAATCCTTATCTGATCACCACTGAGGCTTTATGGAGACAGGATAGCACTGAAAAAACAGTTATGCCTCTAGAATTATTGAAGGGGGTGCTGGAGCAGCTTCACTACCCCACGCACACAACTAGAGAGAATCTTGCTGCCACGATTGCAGCAGATTAGTTTTCACCAAATGTATTAGAACACATGGCACAGTTTATTGTGAACTACACTGTATGCCAGAAATTCACAGCAGGGCATGCCCTGTGAACAGTGGAAGGAGCAATTCCCAGCCCCAATGGTCCTTTTCAGCATCTACATATAGATTATGTGGCTATGTTTCAAGTATGCAATAGTTGTAGGTATATGTTAGTGGTAATATGTCCCTTTTCCAGATGGATTGAGGCAGGTCCACGTACGCACCCTGATGCCACATGTGCTGCCAAGTTTCTCGTACATGAGATGTTTACTAGATGGGGTGTGTGTGCAAAGTCCTGTGGTCTGACAATGGGCCGCTTTTAGTAAATGAATTGTTTGTAGAGATAACTCTTGTATTAAGCATAAAGCACACATTTCCATCTGCCTATCACCCACAGGCAAACGGTCTTTGTGGAAGATTAAAATGACTCCTTAAAGAAAGGATAGCCAAGAAAATAATCTTGAAGAATGGATGACTCCATTGCCTACGCCTTGCTCTGTTTGCCCTGAGAAACCAGCCTGACTCAGATTACCATCTGACTCCTCATGAGTTGGTGACTGGGTGCCGTATAAGAGTGCCCCTTACTCCTTCCACTCAAATAGAAACGGATGACCAAACTGTAGCAAAAACATTAGGTGAAGAGATGCATGATTATTTAACAAATATGACCACTAGTGTTACATTTATTTCTCAACAGATCAAAAATCAGAGGAAAGGGTCAAAGAAGATTGATGTAGAGAGCCAAACAGTTGATCCCATTGATTTGCTAAAACTGCCTAGTTTGTATCCAGCATAGCAAGTGCTTTCAAAAAGCTCTCCATGCACCTGGAATGAGCCCTGTTTTGAAGGACTATATTTAGTAGAGGGAGCCACTCCCACTGCAGTGAAAGTCACAGAAAGAAGAGACTAGCTGCACTTGAATGATGTAAAACTCTACAAAGGAGAGACCCCAACTCCTCCTGCACTCACTGGTATTGAAGTAAGCGAGAAGGTTCCACAGATGATGACAGGATTGGCTACCAAATAATATAGACAATTTAAACTTTCAGCTATTTCCAAGTTTAAAGGGAAATATACTTTGAAGCAGTTCCAGGACAATTCTAGTGTGGCTAAAGAGACAATGGGCCTCATTACGCAGTAGGAGGTAACCATGATGCTACTAGCTCCATGGCTACCCCCTTACCGCATTCCGGGTCCGTGTTCCCGGAATAGGGGCCTACCGGGTCATTCCGACCTTGGAGAACCCGGTAAGTCCCCATTCCGGGAAGCATTCCCCATTCCCATTCGAGCCCCCATAGGGCTCAATGGGAATGGGGATGGAGCTTATAACGGGCCCGTTATTGGCTCCGAAGTCCCTTAACGGGTCCCTTCCATAATGCCTGGTAAAACCAGGCGTTGAGGAAGGGACCCGCTAAGGGACCTCGGAATAGGGTGGTAAGGGATTACTATCACCGGTGCCCTTACCGGTGCCGGTAATCCTTTACCGCCTACTGCGTAATGAGGCCCCATGTATTGGAAATAAGACACAGAGCTTGCACATGACACTTTATGCTGCTTATAAAAATAACATTGCACACGTTTTTGTATGATGTTTTTACTTACATTCTTCGGTATTAGCCAGCTTTGGTGAGGTGACACGTTGAAATTGTCACATTTTTGGGAAATCCTAAAAACAGTTTTATTATTTTCAGGATCATTATTGCGATCATTTGACAATTTCTTTTATAAAAGTATGGTATATAAAACTGAAAGATTACAGAGAATGTGAATTTTCCAAGTTATACAAGAAGATCGGTACGTTTATTTGGAATATTTATGGTAACCTCAGTCTGTACAATGATCTGTCTTTTCTTCATTATTTGTATGGCATTTCGTCAAATATTGATCAATAATGCAGATGAAGTGTTGAGTAATGAGACATCTATTTTTGCCCCTAACAAAACCACAGCGATATTTTGCCTGATATTTCTAAACAAATCATCCGACTAAAGAGGGATGTTGGGGATAAATACATACCTTGATAAGTCAGCCGATTTAAAGAATAACATATGGTATCAGCACATGAAGGAGATGGGGAGGAGAAAGTCAGATGAGAGCTGCTATGTATGTTCTCTCATCCCTTGTGACATGAGCACACCCATAACATGTATTGCGAGAGAAATACCTGTGCATGAAGCAAAGTGTCTCAGACATCTAGCAGCACGCACAGCAAGAGTACAATTTAAAGGAAGATGGGCAACCCTATCATGGAGATCAAGAAAGACATTCCCATATGAAGATGAATATGTAAAAACACAGAAAATGGAAAAGGACCCAGATTGGAAAACTAGAATGTTCATATTCTCACTCAGTGGGCAGACTGGAGACCAGGTTAGGATTGTTGAACAAAAGAGACTTGGTTGTGCAGATGCATGTGAAATGGCAGGATTACCAGGATGCTGGCAGAGACCTCAGCTATTAGTATATGGACGAGTAGCAACCAGCATAGGATGGGAAGATGTAATGCTAGAATGCAGCCAACACTTGTTGATGACAGCACCAGTACAGATAGTGCAAACAGTGAATGATGAATGCCTGAAAGAGTGGGCCAATTATTTAAAATTATTTACCTGGGTTGAGAATGAAGCATCACCTGTGTCCACATCACCAATGAAGAATTCAACATTGTGTTTCAGAAACAAGGGCCTGACCAAAGTTGGAGAAAACAAAGAATACAAACAAATAATTGATGTAAAAGGAATGAATGGAGGAACTGCCATGCCAATGGCACATTATTAGGCATGTGGATCCAAATCCTATATGCAGCAGCCTAAAGTTTGGGTAGGAATATGCTCTATAGCAATCATATATGTTCCTGCATTGGCGATTCTCTAAAGTGATCTCCAGATCGATGATTTTCTGAAAATGGATCCACACCAAAGAAAGAAGAGGTTGCTTAACCATAGTCGATTAAAGAGGGAGAGCTATTTCTCAGCAAAATCATTAGAAACCTGTCATGACATTCCAGCTGAGCATACATTGTTCAGTAGAACAGCAGTAACATTTACAGCCATATTCATGCCAGGAATTCAAATGGCAGTGAATGCCAAATGGCTCCGGATAACCAGGTGGGGGGTGTTACAAACACTCAACAGAATAATACAGGGACTTAATGATATCAGAGTAGAATTGAGGACCATCAGACTCATGACCCTCCAGAACAGGTATGTCTTGGTCTTGATTACAGCAATGGAAGGTGGCAGGTGCGCCAAGATCAGGCCTTTTGCTATACATACATACCTTCTCATGATGAAGAAAATGGAACCCTGACAGGCAATACTTATGCTGTCAACCCTGCATGCGAAAATGGAAGTAGATGAAACTGAAGATGATGACTGGTTCTCATCTTTGTTCGTGTGGGTTCCAACCTGTCTAGCGAATGCCTTTAAGCTGCTTGGGGCAATACTAGTGTTAGTATTGCTGGGATTCTGTCTTATAAGAACAATCATAGGACAGTGCAAGAAGACAGCAAAGAAAGCTATTGGGATGAAGATAATGATCGATGTGAATGCTGTGACTGACGAGTACACACAGACTGAAAGTACCATCTGTGAGCACCTGAAAGGAAGTTCCCTGGCACCCTCAGAAATGAGGTTTTATTACCCCAAGGATCATAAGAACTATTTGGGACATTGGGTATTCTGTCAACCAAATGGGGAGTGTTGCCATATGTGTTGGAGTGTGGATGAGTACATAAAGAATGCAGGTGACCTGAAGGGGGTGACGAAGAAATGAATTATGAAGAAACCACAGTGTAAAAAAAAGGTGAAAATTGTGGAGTTGGTCAAGGACTCAACCAGAAGGGGAAAATGAAGAGAGGCAGATGTAAACCTCATCTATAGTGCCCACCCCCTCACCGCCATCATTTTGGAATAACAACAAAAAGGTACTGTGCATGACACCTGGTATCGTCCCAATACTGAATCAAAGCTATGAAAGGCGCTATGTGCTCTGACAACCATATCTAATGCAACCTCAAACTGATGAGGTAGAAGGATGTCTGCATACACCAACATAGAAGAGCTATAAATAAAATCTGACAACAGTAAAGTGATGTCATGAAGAGAGGATACAAGGACACACTGAAACGATATGACTGAAGTAACAAAGTAATTGAATATGCAAATCATATCCATTTTGAAGTTAAGTGAGAAGGGATGCAGTAGATGTGCATACACAGAAATGCAAGGTAGATGGGACATATAGAATCTTGCTGCAGTAGAAAATATAACACAGTTAAAGTGGCCATGATGAAATGATGGACGTCAGTTTCATATTAAATAGCAAGCGAGAAGCCTGAAGGAGAGAGACCATAGCTGAAGAACTGACATGCACTGTCAAATAGCTTTGTCCGAGGAACAAAGAATATCTGTTTGGCTTGGGATCAAGGATGGCACATGAAGAAGGATTTGCATTTCACAAGTGGTGGCAAAGAGGATAAGCTGCATACGCACAACATTTTTCTTTTAGATTAAGCAAGGGAGTGAACATTTGCAAGTGCCAAGTATAGAACAATCAAGGATTCAGAAAGCATATGCAAGATGGGCAGCCAAGACTCCAGAGGCCAGAAGGAGCAATAGCACCCAGAATAATTGAATCAAATAGCACTGAATTAAAGGTCAGAATGGACACAATCGGGATCTACAAACACATGGTGAAAGACTGGAAACCAAGGCCTATTCATTAAGCCCCAGACAATGATAGCAATGTACCTTAACTCCCTTAAAAGTCCCAAGGAAGAGAATAGTCAGCAAGGTCAACTACAAAGAAGAAGCCTTGGCTTAGGGCCTAACTGATGAGAGATGGTCGACTAATTGGCCAAGTGGGCAGTGGTCTGACGTTGTTCTCTGTACCTGTTTTTTGTTTTTCTTTATGTCCTGCTAATGAGCTGAATGTCCAAGGATTTGAGAGAATGCCAACCAATCATGAAGGTCTATGTAGCAATGAACCACACATTGTTGAAGAAGTCAATCTGCTGCTGTTATTTTTCTATTAATCTGTATTATACATAGTTAGAGGTAGATCAAGGTGTGCCTACCAGGTAAGGGGCAGCCAATTGTGTTACTAACACTTAAATGAAGTATAGGTATATATGTTCCCTTAACCAATCCCCCCTGTCGATAGGTTTTTACTGTTTGCCACGTAGGATGACATCATAGCTGACGTACATCGGGGTATAAAGCTTTTGTGTAATTGAAATGTATCTGTGAGTGAGCTGTAATCTGCTTGTTCACCAGGTTTCCCTACTTTATTGTGAATGGAGGATAGCACAAGGGCAATGCAGTGGTCTTGGCAACTAGACCACGTAGAGTAACAGAGGTTTGAATGCCAGATCCGCGCTTAGAAACCAAACTCAGGTATGTTATTAGGCACATTATAAACAACAAATTAAATAAATAAAATAAGCTGATAATAAAGTAGTATTTTGCCATATTCTTGAGACTTTCTCGTTGTTTGGGTCTGAGGTTGTTTATTGGTAATTCAATCTGGCACTTGGAACGTTCCATGTGCTACTGCACAGATAGTTGTCTGTGACTCTAGCTGCATTTTATTAGTTTGAATTGTGGGACACATTGATCATTGTTACATCGATCTCACCTTCCAGCTCTGGGTTCCTCCTGAGGCTATGCCTGTGTGAGTGTCGCTTCAACGTCAATTGCTCCAGGGCCACCCCTGGGGTACAACTGGGGCTGTCACAGAGTACCCGTCCCCTTTGTCCCCCACGGTCAGACCCTAATCAGCACTGTTGCAGGATCAATGCACCCTGTGCAATATACTGTTTTCCTGCACCTCCTGAACTCCCAGTTTCACACCTGGTGGGGTCAGGTGAGCCAAGCACATAGCATGCACGTGGTGGTGGTAGTGGGCTGAACACCCCAATGCACATTCCGGTAACCTAGGACAGCATTGGTCTAACCTGGGTATTGGGGCAGATGGCCAACCAAACCATATGGTGCCTGGTTCCCTCTGACATTTCACTCAAGATAGCTGGTGCTCAGATGCCCCAGTTTCATCTGGTGAGGCAAGTGACTGGAGGTATTGGGGCCAAATGAATCTCAAACTATTCTTAACAAAAACGAGTCTTAACATGGCTGAAGAGCTAATTGAGTGAAGCAGCCATCTGTGGGATTGTGACTGAATGCCTTTAAGTCAGTATCCCCCCTAAACTGTGAGGGCAACCCAGCACTGGAGCCTCTGTTGGCCTGTGATAGTCAGCCTGTGTGCCGGTGCATGGAGCTGCTTGCCTCAGGTCTCAAGCATGGTCATAAGGGGCAACCTCCCACACTCATGGTGCACCACATGTTTGTGGGGAATGTGGTGGATAATCATTTGTAGACAAGCTGATTCTCGGTCACTGGTTTGTAAGTAGCAGAGCAGATACCTTGCTGCAATCTATTTGGAATCATCTGCTGAGAAACAGTTTTGTCAAAGGCGCTGCCGCTGTGCAGGTGCCAGAAGGGTCTGTATCTTTCCTCCTCCTGCTTCGCCATCATGTGCACAGGAAAGTCCTACACACCCTGGGGGCACCGGCAGGAGTGCAGGCTTGGCAGTGATCACTATTCTCCCTTTCCAGTGAGCTGAGCAAACCAGATGGCCATGGCCCAGCCAGCAGCTGAGTGGCAGGATCCAGCACGTTTGAATCAGGGAAGAGAGAGTGGGCATTGTTTCCAGATGGCAGCTTAAGCTGCAGGCCCTGGATGGTGCCCTTAAGGCAGGCATGACCTCACAGTCACACAGCCAAGTGGTTAGGGAGGACCATCCCGGGTCATCTGGTTTTGGGCTGTGCCCAACTTGCCATATGGCGCAGCGATCACACCAGATGCCCTGATTCGCAGCTGGCATGGCTGTAGCCTACATTTGTCTGTGGCCAGGATCCATTATAGTAGGTGAGAAGTGTCTCCATGTGGGACAGACATATGTGACGGGAGATGGGTGGGCTACTTCACTCTCAGACTGGTTCCCTAGAGCAGGTGGAGACCAAAAGGCTAGGCCACAGAGGGAAAGGCTAAGCAAGCCCAGCGGCTGAAGGCCCAGGTGGGAGCCAGGGTCCAGTAAGTGTCCCAGCGAAGTTCTACTGGCACTGGTTCAGGTGGTCAGGGGCCCAAGGTCTCCCCAGAGGGCATGGTCGAAGGTGTCCCAGCCAGAGACAGGGCATCTATGGGTGTCAACCCAGCCATTGTGCACCATCCTCTAATGCAGTGCTCCAGCCACATTACTCCACAGTATTCCTCACAGGGGCCCATCCCGTTCTGATGTTCAAAGGTCCAAGGAATCAATGGTAGGGTCCACGAGCTGCCAGGGGTGCAAGCCCACCCTTGGGAGCCACTGGGTAGACCATTGTTGTCAACTTTACGTGTTCCATAGAGGACACCTCAAGGTTGTCCAGTTATTCTGATTCAGGTACTGCATGTCTATGCAAGCTTCCAAGGTGATCTAGCAAGCCCTGGTGAAGATGGGAGCAAGGTGAGCCATTTCTTGGACGTGTGACATGGCACTCAGGGGAGCACATGTTATGGTGATGTTGTCATAGTTTGGGGTATTTTCAAGTGTGTTAGACTGAGGTGAGCAGGTCCAGCTGCAATGCTACATAGGTGAACATGTTGAAGATGGGAGCCAGGTGAGTAATTTCTTGCAGTTGTGGAATGGCACTAAGGGGAGAGCACGGTTTGGTGATGCTGTGGGCAGGCATGTGGTCACTGTGTGGGGTATTTTTAAGTGTATTGGCTTGAGGTGAGCAGGTCCAGCTACAATGCTGCAAAGGTGAACATGTTAAAGAAGGGAGGGAGCGAGGTGAGTCATTTTTTGCAGTTCTGGCATGGCACTCAGGGGAGAACATGTATGGTGATGTTGTGGGTAGGGATGTGGTCACTGTGTGGGGTATTTTAAGGGTGTTGGCCTGAGGTGAGCAGATCCAGCTGCAATGCTGCAGAGGTGAACATGTTGAAGAAGGGACGGAGCAAGGTGAGTAATTTCTTGCAGTTCTGGCATGACACAGTTGGGCACACAGTATGATGATGTTATGGGAGGGGATGTGGTCACTGTATGGGGTATTGTTAGGTGTGTTGGCCTGAGGTGAGCAGGTCCAGTGGCAATGGTGCAGAAGTGAACATGTTGAAGAAGGGGGCCAGGTAAGTAATTTATTGCAGTTGTGGCATGGCACTCAGGTGAGCACAAGGTATGGTGATGCTGTGGGAAGGGATGTGGTCAATGTCTGGGGAATTTTTATGTACATTGGCTTGAGGTGAGCAGGTCCAGCTGCAATGGGGAAGACTTGAAAATGTTGAAGATGGGAGCCAGGTGAGTTATTTTTTGCACTTGTTGCATGGCACTCAGGGGAGCGCACAGCATGGTATAATTGGTGCATGGATGTGTTATCTCCTCTAACCTTGTATTTTCCTTTCTTCAGAGGCATTCTACAAAGAGAGACGGTTGCTTGTGAGCAAGTCGCAGGGCTGTGGAATGCCTAAACACCACACCTTAGGTAGTCTGGGTTAGTTTCATCCTCTCCAGAGAAGTACATTGGTACATGACTGAGGACAGCTAGAGCAGGCTCCCAGGGGAAAAAGCTGCCACACGACAGGGACATTCTTGTTCAACACAACTTCTACTTTTCTCTGTCGGTCTCACTCCTTATATGGAGATATGTTTTATGAGATGTATTATTGGCGGAGAATGGGGTAGTCACTCTGCCTATATATTAGGGTGAGGATTCCTATGGTGGGCAATGCAGTCCTCCCAGGCATTGGTTCCTTTTTACATTATATTTTGTGCCTTTCTACTTCTGGTCTCCTGTGTCTTATTGGGTTTCTGATTGCACAATTATTGGAGGGGTGCAGGACAAACTGGTAACAGGATGTTTTGATTGTGTTGTGTTATTTTGTGTCAGTGATAAGGATGCTGTTGTTTCCACTTGCTATGACTGTGGTGGTGGTTTGTGCACTTGATTTGATGTATATGAGCACACACAGTTTGCCTCTCCCAGATGCACATTCTCAGGGTGTTGGTATAGGCAGGCTGGATTAGGCCTAGTTCATCATTTAAGGGCATAAGGGATGTGGCTTCACTGTGAGTGTTCCAGGGGCTGCAATTCAGGTGAAGTATGTTTGTACAACCTGATTGCATGTATCCTGTCCCTGTGCCCTTGGGCCTGCCATTGGGATGGGTTTGGCCGGTGGATGAGGGTATAGTTCCTACTGCAGCTTCACTGCTATGTCACGACGTGTGGCAATATTGTGGAGGACACAACATATCACAATGATCTGGCATACTACTGGCAGGATATATAGCAATACGCCATCTGATTGGTCAAGGGAGTAGAAGTGTGATTTTAGCACCATGAACGTGCACTCCACTATGCCCCTAGTGGCTATGTGTGCTATATTGTATCTTAAGTCACCTGACCTGGAGTGGCTGGATTCCTGAATGGTGTGAGCAGGAATGGCAAGAGCGGGTAAGCACTGTCCCCTGCAAAGATGGAAATGGTTATTGTTAACATTGGGTCATGGCTTGTTTTTCTGTGTGTCATGTTACTGCTTGCATGTGTGTGATAGTTGATACTCACAGATGAGCCAGTTGTGTCCAAGGTTTCCTGATGCAATGGCCTAGTATAGGGTAGAACGACAGTAAATGTAACTATAATGCGAGCCTCCAGGTTAATTGGCATTCACTTGCCAAATCACTCCCTTGGCATCACAGATCACCTGTGCATTGATGGAATGTCAATGTTTCTGGTTACGATACATCTGTTTGCTTTCTCAGGGGCTAGAGGGTCTATAGCGCTACATGGGTAAAGTCGGTGGCTCCCAGTACCAGTGGAAACTATGCAATAGCACAGAACTCCTGGAACACTGTGTGCCTTGCCAGCAGTGTGTCTGGCATGTTTATTTGCCTCAAGATATTATGCAATGCAATACCTGGTGTAGGAACCCGAATTGTGTGGGCTGCGACAATGGCACGCTGAAAAGAGCCTGTTGCCAGAAAATGTGGACCTCTTAGCACCTTCTACAGGGGTGTCAGTGCATGAGAGCAGATGGTGGGTGATGCAAGGGCATTCTCCCACTCTGTGACCAAGTCAGGGATGACATGGAGAGGAAATCTGTATCTTGCATACACCTTCTTGTCTAGCATTCCAGATAATGATGTTCTAAGGTGAAAGATTCAGGCCCTCCTCATCATCCTCCCCATTCGTATTCTATGATGTATGATCAGTGCCACTAAAGCGGGGTCCGACATCAGTGGTGGTCCTGTTTTGAATGAGGTTGCATTGTGTGCTTTTATACTTAACCCTTCTTTGCACTTTGTACTTTGTAACACATATCACATGGCCATGAAGAATTTGAGATCTGTATTCTCCTTTGGACTCCAAGCAATTGCACAATTAAATCCATGAACAGGGTTTTCTCTGTGCTTGTGTGGTGTGTCCCTCAACACGCCCATGATACTCTGAGTTCTTCCTCATTTTGCGCAAAAGAATGGGGAATATGCATGTTCCGCCCCCTATTTATTTCTTTGCGATGGCCATTCCCACACTTTGCGCTGTGTGTTGCACAAAGCGCTCAACACAGCCCAAAGTAGGTAAGGACCAGGGCAAAATCTGATCCATGAATCAGCAATGTAAATTTTGCATGGCGCAAAGGTTTTCTTCTGTCTTTGTGCCGCGGAAAACTTTCTATGAATCGGTCCCACTGTGTCTTCCAGTGGTTTAGCACTGAAAGCATTGTGCATATCAGGGATACAAAGCCCAGATCACTATCATTTTCAGGTCCTCTCAAGCTCGCCTCCAGTCTCCCCTTTCTCCTTAATACTGTCTCTTCTATCACTGGACCATCTTTCTGGTCCAGATGACCTCTAAACCTCGGGTTTCCCCTCCCGTGGCTTTTGAAGCCCTGATGTGCAGGCTTCTCATGCTTCCGCTTCTGATATTATTGTGCGTTTGTGATGTGATACAATGTATCTTATATCTAATTATATGTGATAGTACGAAAACACTAGTGTGCTGCTAATCCAGGAGACATTTTAGGCGGCTTGAAAAAAAAAGTATTTTACTAAATGTGATTTTATATGGACCATTACACCTTCATTCCAACCCCTTCCTTTCTTTGATTAATTAGCCCTTGGAATGAAGGATTAGGGGCTTACCTGCCCCTTTTTTGGTTGTTGCACTCTTTTGTAATGACATTGTCATCTGCCAACCGACATGTTGCCCCTCAGCATAGGGACAACTTCGACCTTTATCTTTTGGGATCAGGGTGTCCTCAACCTTTTCCACTTGCCGCCGGGACCACCTGGTCCTTTCAGGAGTCTTCGTCTCTGGGTTTCCGCAGCTGGGAGGGGAAATGGCTCCGCAATCTAAAATAAAGGAAGCAGGATTACGCTTTTTTTCTTTTACAGGTTGGGTTTCTCTTTCCGTATTTCTCTTAGCATAACCAAACGCATGGTGCAAGTGTTCCTGCAGATTTTAGACCCAGTCGCGCGTGCATGGCGCGTGGGGCAGATTTTGATATGGGGTTCTGTTCCTCGGTTGGGTAACTCCATCCTTCGTGCAGTCTCATGTGCAAAAGGGTGGATTCCAAAAGTGGCTGAGGGAGTAGAGCATGAAGCCATTAACACGAATTGAAGTCGCAGTGCCAAATAAAACAAAATGGGGCATCTAAAAATAGCGCAGGGGGTGTGCTGTGTCTTTGGATGTCCCAATTTTCGGAAAACGCACGGGGTCACCTTACCCTGGTCTTTTCCGGGGGCCGTTGCTGCTGGCCAAATGATTGGCTGGCCGGCTCCCTTCCAATAGTGTAGGGATGTACTGATATGCGTCTTGGATGCATATAATGTTTGACAGGTTACCAGTACCCACAGTGGTTCATGGAGAGTATTTCACAGTGACTCGCCCTTATTTGTTGAATAGAAAGTCAGGTGGGGCAGCTATCTCTGCTGTACCCAGGGGTGGACTGGCCTATAGGCAACTCTGGAGATTGCCCGGTAGGCCTCTGCACACTGGGCCTTTTCTGCGTGGTATCTCCACATTTTCTTATAGGGAACGGGTTGAGCTTGCTGAAAATGTGTAATGTGGGGCCACTTTAAACATTATTTTAAGGACCTCTTTTGGTTTCCAGTCCACCCCTGGCTGTACCTCTTAAAAAAGAAGACGAGGAGGTGTCGGAAATGGCCCATTCATGCACTGTGCATCCCCGCACGTGTTCTAATCAGAGGCAGAGAAGTGTGTTTGTTTTCCGCACATTTTAAAGGACATCTTGGTAGGCAATGCAGGAGGCTGTTCAAAATGTACAGAATTGCCCAATGATTTGTAAAAGCAGGGAATTCAGGAGGCTGTTTGTAATAATCAAAGCTCCTTAGTCATCGTAGTTAGGTTCCATAAGTAAGCTTTATTCCAGTTACATTAAGAGGGTAAACATGAAGCACTGGGTCCCATCACCCAGGCTGGGCCTCTCCAACTGACATACTCTGGAACCCTCACAACAGGCATTTCTGCACTCACAACCAAACATTCTCTCATGCATTCCCTAACACCTGCATTCACACCAGCACGATGCAACACATTTCCCTTCACACACACACAAATCGACAAAAGGAAACGTACAGAGAATACTCTTACAAGGCATCTTTTTTTGTGAGAGATGCAAATCAGAATTAAGGCACAGGACGTCCCCCATCAACATACTGGCTGTGCCTCCAACAGCAGCCAGTCTTTCTTAGGGAAGGCGTCTTCCCTATATAACCATACTCTACTTCTCTTAGTCACGTGAGAGGGAAGGCGACCCCCCCTTTATTCGCAAACACATCTGACCCATTCCTCACCTCACTTTAACTCTGCATGCGTACACAATACCCATTGACCAAACCTCACACCGGAGGAGAGCTCCCACTCCATTTCTATACACACAATTGTGTTGACATGGTGTCGCCACGAACCATACCTCATTAAAATGGCCTTACCATACTCTACTATGCTTGGACAATGACACTTTAACATTTTGTAATCGCCCTAACAGCCCCCAACAGAAACATCTGTGTACCTGCACTTCCTTAAACAGGTCAACCTACCCATACTTTCAGCTGACACCTTTCTACTCAAAGGTCTAAATACCCTACTTTTAACGAGATAAGAATCACATCCTACATGTCCATAGCTATGATCAGCTCTAACTTATACATTTTTAAAAGTGTGTTAGTCCATTGCATACACACATTTTCTTAATGCACCTTCCTCAAGATAAGATTACTACCAATTAATGACAGATTGCAGCAAGTAGCCTAAAAGTCCATGTAGATGCAGCAACCTAAAACATACATATTGGTGCCAGCAGCCTACAAGTCCAAGTTGCTGCCAGCAACCTATGGCTAAAATTCCTCAAGAGAGTTAAACTACAAACCCTTCACATATATCATACTCAGGTAAGAACCAACTTTCACATCAACTGCAGCATCCACCCACATATTTTCACTTCAACAATACAGTGGCGCTTCAACAACACTGTAGCTCTGCGCTCACTGCCCCAGCATTACCTTACACAGTGGTTCCTGTACGCAACGCTAGGTACCACATTACCCATCCGCACCACATAAGCACTTATTTCATTTTAATCAAGCTGTACAACCACCAAAGTTTATAGCTGGAGTCCAACTCTAAGCCCACAAATCCTGTCACAGGTTGGACTGTTTCCACCGAATAAGTGCTTTAATGCGTTCCCAGTCCGTACGGCAAAGTGTCTCTTCAATAACCTCCCTCGTACTGTTTGCACCCAAATCAGTACGACGAAGCGTCTCTTCAATACGCTCCCAACGCACAACCTCTAACAAGGCCATACCTGTCTTTGAGGCATTTGTTGACACACCATCCTCTTCTGTGAAGACACATCTTCTTGCGTTGCCTCGTGTCTCTCCCATGTGAGATACCGTGTATCCGCTGCATTTCACCTTTATCCGACATGGACTCTGCCAATGCTCTGCTTGGATCACTACCCCAATCATCAGAGCCCCTGCTGCCCATTAGTTCCTCATACGGGCCGCTCCGCTTCCTTCGGTCTGCAACAAGGGTTCTTTCCTTTGACCCTCCAACTTCCTGGATTGCATCATCATGCATCCGTCCACTAGAAGGTGCTTTTCTCATATGCAACGCTGCCTGTCTTGGAAACTGTGCCTCCCTCTCTGTTCTTCCTCTCAGGACAACAGTGACGACATCACCATCATCCCGACGACCCCCGGCGCGCAGGGCAGCTTCTCTGCTCAAATAGCCATAAGGACATGCAGAGTCAGCAAGAAAAGTCAGTGGAAGAGGAGTGCTGACTTTTACACAGTGACCTGATTATGTCAGCTTCTGTCCCCTCATATCACTAGAGAGACACCAGCTCTCTGCCATTATGGGCAGATTCTCCTTTCTCAAACTGGTCCAGGGATGAGACCAGGATGAGACCAGGATCACCATGATGGGAAAAACGCTCTTGTACTTGAGCACTGTGCTCTGTTATTCTTCTAGTGGCCTCAAGAGTCCCCCCTCCTGTGGGCACTGGTTGGGATGGTTTTCTTCTATCCTCTTCCTCTTTTCTCTCAGTGCACAGTGGTGGGCCAGCTCTCCCTGCCTCCGTATCCCAGCCAACAGCTCCCCTTGGGACTTTACTAGTGTGGGGGCATTGGTTCCTTTCCTTCTTCTCTGCACCTCCAGCAGCAGACTGGCCACCTTAATCTTCACTTTTGCCACACAGGTTCTTTTTCTCTACTTGAAAGACTGACTCGTTACCAGTGTAATAATCAAAGGTCCTTGGTCATCTTGGGTAGATTCAACAAGTAAGCTTTATTCCAGTTACATTAAGATGGTAAACATAAACCACTGTGTCCCATCACCCAGGCTGGATCTCTCCAACTGTCATACTCCAGAACCTTCAGAACAAGCATGCCTACATTCACAACCAAACATTCTCTCAGACACTCTAACATTCTCTCATGCATTCCCTAGCACCTGCATTCACGCCAAGCATGATACAACACTGTTCAAAATATACAGAATTGCCCATTGATTTGTAAAGGCAAGGAATTCAGGAGGGTGCTCAAAATACGCATAATTGCCCATTGATTTGTAAAGGCAAGGAATTCAGGAGGGTGCTCAAAATATGCAGAATTGCCCATTGATTTGTAAAGGTAGAGAATTCAGGAGGCTGTTAAAAATATACAGAATTGGCCATTGATTTGTAAAACTGTGCAACAGGGGTGAAAGAGAGAGCATGAATGTATGAATCAATAGTTTTGAGAATTTGGCCCCTAGATTCCAGCTCACTTCTCAATATTTTACAACCTTTTTCTATTGGCTGACAATTAGCTGGCTGTAAAGTTCCACTGCACTGCTTAGGACAGGTCAATAGGCAATGTGTAATTTGCGTTTACTGCCCAACATCTCCCACATTGTCCCAGACATCTTCCCAGTAAAATGACTGCTCCTATCTGATTTAATCGATTGATCAACAGCATAGAAAGGGTCCTCTGGTCACGGGTCACCTAGACCCCCACGTATGGGAGCAGACAGCGGACAGCGAACACCATGATGAGATTTACCCTTTAAGCCATCTACAAGAGACAACCTGGATCAAGAAACGTAAACAACCCACTCCTTTCCAGCCAACCTGTGACCACAGAGCCAAGCACCCTCAACTTTCCATGAAGGATAATATCTAAAAGATGATCCCTTTTCGGAATGGGGGCTCGGAGTGGTCAGAAGGAGACATAGGGCACCAAGCACGAATAGTTACTGTTCACAGTGGAGCACACCCAGACATCAAAGGTCCTTCGGTAATTCCTGCACAACTTCGCTTGCGGGCTTGTGCAGACCTCACAACAAAACCCAGCGTGGCCTGCGGAGTGAGTTCTCAGGAGGAAGCAAGTGACATGAGCTCTCAGGAATAAGAAAAAGACTTTAAACAAATATCTGCATGTATTTGATATTCTAAAATGCCAGACTCACATTGGCTCCCCTCAGACTCCGGCAATGACCTATATAAAATCCAAAATTGTGGACCAGCCATAACCTTAGACCCTCATTTAGAGTTAGAGAGATTATCATAACTAAATACTACCTCAGCAAATGATTTCAGTGTGAAGGTGGAAATCAAAGATGTCCAATAGTGCTTTATACCACTATTGTACATTTCTTTAATGCACAACAGTGTTGTTTCTGGTACTTGTATGCATTTCCTGGATAAGGTGTTGAGAAGGGGGCATCAGAGATTCCCAGTTCCATTATCAACCCCTTTCTACTGTGTCTTCCGGTGATATAACAGGAAGTGCTTGTGCTTTCCCTTCTGTATAGCAAATTGAGTCAAAAAGATGATTGTGCCCCCTTGGTATTTTTAACTTCACTCTGAGGTAGAGGGAAAAATAGGCAGACTTTCTGCTGAAGGTTGGCCTGGAATGGCGGCCGCGGTGTATGTAGAATACTAGTGGTGGTATTTGTCTCAACCCTGAAATGGGTGGATAGTAAATTCTATGCTATTTGGCAAATAAGGCAAATTTTACCTTTACAACCCAACTCTGAATGGGGCCCTTTTTCATAAATCTCAGTTACTTTGTGATGTCAGGTCAACTCTGTAACCACAGCCAATCTCTGGCCCTTGCCAATTTCCCATCACAGATGCAGTCCCTCATAGAGGGTGGGGCCTAATGGGCTAGGCCGGGGATGAGCTGCAGGGCTAAAAGAGCCAGGTCTCTCAGTTTGATAGTCTGGGTGTTTGGGTGGTTGGGTGTTTTGAGAAGGTGCTACTGGAAACATTTTGAAAAAAGTTGGAGAAATGAAGGAGTCTGGAAGCAGGATCCTGCAAATGAGGAGGAGGAGTATTGGAAGTGGAAGGTTGATGGGGCAGAAAAGGGGGAATAGGGTTTAGATGCTAGAGACGGAGAAGGAGGTGGAAAGAGGGATTATGGAGGAGGGTGTGGTATGAACATAAAAAACGTGGGAGGAGGAATTTAGGAGGCAATATATCAACATCAGAAGGAGGCGGAAGTAGGATTAAGGAGGCAAGGTATCAAAAGCAGAAGGAGGGGAAATAGGAATTGAGGATTATATTTGTGAATCTCGGAAAGAGGTGCATGAGTCGAATAAGGAGGACATTGGTGGAAGTGAGGAAGAGGTGTTAATGGGAAGAAGAGCAGGCAGTGATGAGCTTCAAGAGGAGGAGTCAGAAGGAAACAATAAGGAAATGTGTGAAGTTCAGGAGTAGGTAGTAGAGAAAGATGAGACAGAGGTTGGGGAACATCAAAAGGATGAGGAAAGAGGAGAAAATATGTTGACCAGTGGAGATTAGGAGGGAGTTGGAAAAGACCAGCAAGATCAAGTAGACAGAGCATCTAAGAATGTTGAAGTCAGAGGGTATGAGAAAGACCCCAAACAAAAGGGGCCAGGTGTACATTGGGAAGAAGTATGAAAGCAGTCTATAGAGTCAAAGAGGGTCAATACCAGCAGAGAGAGACATCTCAGAAGGGGAAGGAGTCTCAGTCTCTAGGAAAGAAGGGAGGCTTCCTTGGGTCTCTGAGAAACCTAAGCATAGATCAGTGTCCTCAACTCTGCATAACACTGCTGAGGAAGCTATTGCACATTTTAACAAGTAAAGAGAAAAGAGAGTGGGTGAATAGCTTAAAACAAAGAGCCTGGTAGAGAGATGAAATAGGGTAGGGAAAACCCCAAAATCCAGAGGTACTGAGAGGAAAGAAAGGGTATGAGAAACCCTCAAATGCCAGATTTAGCAAGAGATAGAGAAGGGTGCCAGAGCCTGAATTTGCAGACCTAGAAAATTAAGGTGGAGGGGGAAACCCTGAAATCCACCATAAACTGACCAAAGAACAGATAAGAAAATTCTCAGATATGAAAGCTAACAACAGTTCAAGCTTTGATGAATCCGAGATGATTCTCCCAGAAAACCTAGCCTGGGACCCTTCTTATGTGGCCAGGGAACTGCAGACGCTTTCTGATCCTGACCCTTGGGATGGTGTTCTGCAGGAGGATCACATGAGGGGGAAGCAGGTCAGGAGGAATGGGAATACCCCTTTTTTCACCTTCCCCTGAGACCCCAATCTTCAAATAGCCTATTGCAAAATAGAAAAAAGTTAGATAAACTGAGTTATATATTATGGACTCCAAGTCCCATAATTCTGAAAGTACTCGGTCAAAGAAGAAGGCTGAAGAGAAAAGAAACTGCAGCTGTTTAATGAAAATGACTCACACCTTAGGGAGCCTGGGAGGCTTAAAAGTATCCCTCAGGTGTAGGCAAGAAGAAGGAGCAGAGCAGTAGTCATAGGTGGAGGAGTTGTAAACTCTCCACGTTGCAGTAGAAGTAGAATCTGGAGGAGGAAGAAGATGCCGGGACACCTGCCGAGTATCTAGCAGTTGCTGTACCTGAGAGGGTCTTTGCCTCTAGAATCCTTAATTGCAGAGGTCGCGCAATGAGAAGCATTGTAGATGGAAACTTTCCCCTTGGAGACCTGAAGTGCAGAGGCTGCGCAGCGGGAAGCGTAAGTTTGAAAAGCTTTCCCATGTTTGAAGGAGTTCATAAAAGGCCCTGATTTAAACCAACATTGCCAAAAGACAAAAAAAGTCTGAATGAACAGAATCATTGTCAGTATTTGGTCAATGAAGAAGCGGGGAAACAAGAGTGGCAAGAAGGCTTCTTCTAGTAAAGGATATTCAGAAGGACTTGATCATAACTTGCAGAGTGTGTTGAAGTCACAAGTGTGTTTTAAACAGTACCAATGTGAATCTTGTTTTCCATGATTCTTAAACCTGGTGTTGTGAAGCAAGAGACATTGCCAAGTTTTTATAAACTGATCCCTACCACAGGATTACTTGTAGTTTGTAGTGTGGTGTGTAGTTCTGTCAGGAGAGTATATCAGAACAGATACCCTTGATGTAGACGGCCTGGAATGGAAGTAAACTAGGAAGAAGTTGAAGAAGTGTTGTGAAGTGGTATTGACAAGTCATAAAGAAGAGGTGGTAGAATCACCATGATGGTTTGATGAAATATTAGTGAATCATTTAAAACAAGTGTTGTATAAACAACTGCAGAAGTGTTCAACATTTCCAAAATAAATATGTTGCTGCAGAAAATTCCTGAAACAGATAATTATTGTGAAGACTGATTAACTAAGGACATGTTCTTGGTTTATACGAAGAAGTTTGTTTGATTTCTTAATATCACAAGTGGAAGAGAAAGGAACCTTGTTGAACAATTCAGAAGTGTTGGAACTTTTGTTGCCAAGATGGAATCAAATGAACTGTATTGAAACTTTGTTATAAGACAGGGGGCCTCATTACACGGTAGGCAGTAAGGGTTAACGGTCATCGGTAATGGTACCGGTGACCCTTAACCCTTACCGCCTTACTACGAGGTCCCTTAGCGGGTTGGTAATTTAACGCCTGCTTTTAGCAGGCGTTAAAAACCAACCCGCTAAGGGACCTTGGTGCTAATTACGGCACTGTAAATTTGCGGTACCGTAATTAGCACCTTCCCCATTCCCATTATGCCCTATGGGGCAAAAATGGGAATGGAGAAGGGCAATGGTGGAAGGGGGAATTACTGCCCTGCCAACCTTGGAATAGGGCGGTAATTCCCCTTTCCACCAAGGCGGTGCCGGTATTTTACCGGCATGGACCAAGGTGCTACTAGCACCTTGGTCCACCGCCTACCATGTAATGAGGCCCAGGTTCTCCTTATTTATTTGGAATGAACAGAAATTTGCTTGAATCTGGGGAAGAGGAATTCACCAAGATTATAAGTAGAGAAAGTTGTCATACTGACCATGTAACTGTTATAATTGCTGCTTTTGATCTGCCATACACTACCTTATTGAGTTGCTGTATGTATAAGTGTGAGGGACAGAAATCTTTTGTTAGAGTGTTTCCTTTAGTTTATTTTAAGCATTGAAATCCTTGTCAGGGTATGTGTATTGAGGCGTTTATCCAACTTTTTGAATGAATCAAATGCCATCTTTTGAAAAACCTTCACAAAAGTTGTCTGCCTCTTCTTTCTTACCTCTCACAATGCTATGTTGGGACTTAAAGTGTTTTATTTGACTATCCTGAACCTATCTTTCATTTTTTATGTGCCCATCCTGTGATGAACCCCTAAAAAAACAATAAGGTCTCTGAAAATTAATCTGTCCTTTTTTCCGATCCCTGTCACACTTGTGACAGGTGTTACTGGGCCACTGAAAAGAATCTGTTCATGAAGAGGAGCTCGATGAGTTGGAGAACTCGGATTGACGTGGGCACACACTAGAGATCCACTACAATAAAGTTCAATAGCTTGCATCCACTTTTCCCAATAGACCACTTCTCACAGGATTTCAATAGGTTTCCTCACCCCGAGATGACTTGAATGTAGGGTGCGTTAACTTTATGCCAGCATAATCTGTGTGTGTGACATTTGGAATATCCATTGTATTAATTCAGTTATATGCTTTCATACAAGGGGTCCATTCTGAATGTGAAAAGGTTTCTACTGTCCAAAAGGATGCCTAAATCATCCATTCCTAGTATGTCCTCCTTTGTTAAAGGTGCTATCCCAGACTTTGTAAATACTTATAGAATCACCCAATGATTGGCTCATCTTCCTGTGCAGTAATGAAATCCACACCATGATTATCAAAACTTTACCTAGTTGTTGATCACTCATCTACTATTTTAGGCTGTTGTGGGGTCACCATGCTGCCTCAAATTTCCCCCCGGAGACCCTCCACCTCTATGTGTTTCCCTGTGAAGAAATGTGCGATGAGCAAGTTGACTATCTAAGTCAATACCTCTCTAATTCTGACTGCTTACTCTCTGTTCTTTCCTCCCTCTCCCTTTCCTATCTCCTCCCCTCCTCCTCTTCTATGCACTTACTCTATCAGAATTGTCCCTGGTCCGAGTATGTTAGCTACCTTGTGTGTCGCTACCCTTCCCTTACTGTTCCTTCCCCCCCCTCCAGCACTATCTGAAACGTTGTCAGTCATAGCACGATAGTCGCTTGTTATGTTCCTCCCCTCCCTTTCTGCACCCCTCTCCCTCACCTTTTGTTTTTCTCCGGCTCTACCAGAAATTTCGTCAGGCCTAGTACGGTAGTCGCCTGTCTGTTTCTATTTCCTTCCCACTCTCCCCGTCCCTTCATCATATATGTCTTAGCTCTTGCACTATCTGAAATGTCGTCAGGCCGAGTACGTAGTTAATTTCACATCCTTACTGTTCATGGTCTGTAAGAATGTCGTTGTATTTTTCCTTGTTCCCTCCCTTGCCATGAAGCGCTTTGAAACACATAGTGTATAGGCGTTATATAAATAAACTATCATATCATATCATATCAAGCCCAAACCCAAGTGCAACTTTTAGTATGATTCAGACCTCATCACCCTTAAACGCAAGTGCAGGGATGCTGAGAGGATATGGCGTGCTTCCGGTACATCCTCTGACAAACTGGCCTGATGCCTGCTCCAAAGGCAATATCGGATCTCTTTCCGCACCAAGGATGGAGCCCACATCCAAGCCCGTGTCTCTGCGACATTCAACAACTCGGCCAAACTCTTTAAAATCTGCACGGAGCTGGCCAATCCTGCTGCAGTCTCTCCCTCTCCTGTCACCTCCCAGGCCCCCTGATCGGCTCTGACATCTCATTTCATCTCTAAAACTCAGGAGATCCTGTACTCTCTCTCTTCCTCTTCCCCTCCTCCCTCTACTCTCTGCTCTTCCTGCGGCCCCTCTTTGGCCACCCCTCCTCCCTCATTCTCTGCCTTTCCCCTGTTCTCCCCTGAAGAGGCTTATAGACAAGTCTGAGCTATGAAAGTCTCTTCAAAACAGGTTCTCCGCTGTTCCTCCAAAACCATTAAGGACCACATTGACACCCAGGCTCCTGCTCTGGCTGACTTCTGTAACCACTCCTTTGTCACTGGAATCTTCCCAGCCTGAAGCACTCCCTTGTGCACCCTCTTCTTAAGAAACCCTCAGCCGACCCCTCCTGCCTAGCTAATTATCACCCAATCTCCATCACTCCTTTTCTGTGCAAACTCTTGGAAAAGGTGGCCATCTCCCAGATTAATCTTCACACTGAATCTGTTGGTTGCCTCCATGACCATCAGTCTGGCTTCAGAGCTGCCAGAAGCAGGGAAACTGTTTGACTGAACATCCGTGAAGACCTGCTCTCCAACCTTGATTCTAATACCCCATGTGTCATCATCTTACTTGATCTCTCTTCTGCCTTTGACATGGTCAACCATGCCATCCTGCTCAACCGTCTCTGTGATAACCTGGGTATCACCAATCAGGCCCTGGCTTGGCAACTTCTTTCCTCCCTGAACGGCCCTCTCAGGTCCAACTTGGGTCCTTTCTCTCCTCTATCTCTCTCTCTCTCTAACTGTGGTGTTCCACAGGGGTCTAACATCTCTCCCTGGTTGTGCAACCACTACCTGGCACGGTGTGCAGTCATAATGTCGACAGTCAAAATGTCGACAGTCAAAATGTCGACAAATAAATGTCGAAAAACAATAATGTCGACAAACAAAAATGTCGACATTTTTCGATATTTTTTCGAAATTTTGTACTTATTGTAGAATAAATAAATAAATATATAATAGATTGTGTTGAGTATGAGGGGTGGGAGGGTGGTTGGAGGGGGTGTGGGGGGGGTGGCAGGGGGGTGTTGGGTGAGGGGGGGTTGGGGGGGACCCCCCCCAATAGTAAATTATACTCTTTTTGGTTATTTATTTATTGAAAAAATAAATAAATAAATAAATATATAATTAGAATGTGTTGAGTATGAGGGGTGGGAGGGTGGTGGTGGGGGGTGTGGGGGGGTGGCAGGGGGGTGTTGGGTGAGGTGTTGATAGTTTTAAGTGACATTTTTTTTGTCGACATTTTTTTTTCGAAAAAATGACTTTTTACATTATAAGTATAGGATGTCGACATTATTATTTTCGACATTTTTTTTTCGACATTTTTGTTTGTCGACATTTGTTTTTCGACATTTTGACTATAAACCACCTGGCACTTCTTGCCCACTGCATTGCCGCTCTGTGCCCCAACTTTCAGTGCTATGCGAATGACAATTAGCTCATTTTCAGGCTCCCCTCTGCCACCTCTTTTCCATCTCTCATCTTTGACTGTCTGTGTGCTATCCAGGAGTGGTGTGCCGCAAATGATCTCTGCCTTACTGCCAGTAAGACTGAGATTCTCCTCATCGGCACACCTGCTCCCTCCTTTCCTGTCACACTCTGGCTGGCCTCTCTTGGCCCTCTTCCTACTCCCACCTGTGAGTCTAAAAATCTCAGAGTCATCTTCGACTCTCTCCTTTTCTCCTCACATCTCCAATGTCTCCAAGAAGTCACACTACCATCTTCACCTCCTCAGAGGTATTCTTCCTTTCCTCTCCTTCTCCCAGAAGTTCACTGGCTCCAGAGCTCTAGTTCTCTCCAGGCTGGACTACTGCAAAAGCCTCTTTCTAAATCTGATATGATATATGATAAGTCATTTATAACGCGCCTGTACACATGTGTTTCTAGGCGCTTACTGCCTACTTCTACTCTCTGCCCTCTGCAACTCATCCAAAACAGGACTGCAAGACGTGTCCTTGGCCTCAAGCCCAGGGATCGTATCTCTCCAGGACTGACATCTCTTCACTGGCTCCCAGTGGCTGTGAGGATTAAGTTCAAAACCCTCTGCATTGTCCACAAGGCCTTCTGGGGGCTGGGGTCTCAATACCTTCAACTCTCTCTTCGGAAATACCTTCCTTCTCGAAGCCTTCACTCCTCTGCCTCCAACTGCCTCAGAGTCAGTCGCTTCTCTAAGCAACAAGTTGGTGGTAGATCTCTTTCCTCAGCTGGGGCCTCCCTCTGGAACAGCCTCCCTGTCTCTCTGAAATTGAGGTGAACCATCTCCGGTTCCGGAAGCTCCTAAAGACCTTCCTCTTTCTTCTGCTTTCTCTCTCCCTCTCCCCTGATGAACTCCTGGTTGAAATTGAAACTGCACTGGTCACCTGGGTACCCTCTGATCTCGGGCCTGAAACCCATCCTTGCCAGTTGCACTCCTGCAATAGTTGCCCCACTGGCATCCCTTGCACTCAGGGTCTGTGTCTGTATCCCTACAGTCCCCTACCAGCACTTGACACTTGATGCCTGCACTTACCCTTGCTCCTGCCACCAGCTGGCCTCGGCTTTTTATTTATTTTGTATTTATTTTAATTATTTTACTGTGTGATCCCATGTACTGCACTGCCCACTCCCCTTTCCCCTCGCACTTTTTCCCTCCCTCTGCGTGATCTCAATGTCACCTGGCCTAGTAAGATCGTTGTCAGTCTTCCCTTTGTTCCCCCTCCCTTGGCTCGTTGCGCCTTGTGTATGGGTGCATTATAAATGCCATATCATATCATGTATATTATTCTGATTGAAGAGTCCCACACTGGGAAAGAAAATTTCTTGTAATGCAGGGTCTGCTTTAAGAATCCCACTATCGGAAGGAAAAATGCCTTTTCATCTAGGATCGGTGTATAGATACATTTTGGCGTAAGGTTAGTTGGAAATGCCTTCATCAGGAGAGGCGATTTTAGAGACTGCATATATGGGGATAAGCAAAGGAACCAGGGATGAAAGACGATGTATTGATTGTGTAGTAGTAACACAAAAGGGAGAAAACAACTCATCATAAATGACGGAGAAAGATGGGTGCATCTGCTAAAACTCAGACGGTGTACTGGTGAATCCCATTCAGAAATATGGAAATGAGTGACCAGAAATGCAACTGGGAGTAGGATATGGCAACGACAGGGAGAATGGTCTAAGGTTCACACAAATTGAACAGAGCCTAGCTGTCTTGCAAGCAATGGGAATAGAATCTTGACGATATCGGGTGAAGAATGGGATCCGGGTGAATAATTATTCTGACCCAAGAAAGGAAAACCAGGATTTTAAAGTCAGGAGCAAGATAAAGGCAAGATTGTGTAAAGGTCACAAGGTCTACAAAATTAAAGCCCTGGTCACACGCAAAAGGGTGCAATAATCTAAGTAGGTAGGATGCAAACTGAAGGGAGCATACTAGTGTATTCAAGGTTCTGACCTGTCACAGCCCCAAAGACTGGCAAAACATTGTAAAGACTCTGTGGGAAAAGTGTGGGTAAAAACGAAATGACACGCGTGCGTGATGAAGTCATCTTGCAGAACATGATGATGTCTTTGCATCAGCATCTGCAGACGTAGTAAAGCCTGCAAACAGTGAGGGCAAATCAGTAAATGAAGAGAAGATGAAAAAAATAAAAACATTCTGAAACTGACATTTGAGATAGGATGACTGTGACTGGGGTGATGAGACATTAAAGTGTGAAAGTGACAAGGCTGATTGAAAAGGCACATTAAAGGATTTGAACTGTGACAGAACTAAGAGTCACCAATTAAGATATCAAGCAGGAAAAATGTTAGCAACAAATGTAATGCTGCTCATAAGAATGACACTCTATGGATAGATCAAGGGACGGAACTGTGCATTAAGCCCCGTGCTGTGAGTTTGCATCTTATGTATCCAGCCGGCTTCTTTGTTAAGTAGCAAACATTCCATATTGTTATCCGATTTGACCACATCAACAATCCACCACAGCAGGACATCCGGTGTGTGTTGTAGTTCAATATAATGAGCAGCTAGTGGTCCTGATGTGTTTTTGCATCTGATATGTGGACCATGTTCTGAAATTGCGGGTATTTGCTGCTCTCATTGTTTGTCCCGTGTATTGAAGCTCACAAGGGTACTCTATGCAGTAGATGACGCGTCTGGTCTTGCAATTCGTCATTTCCCTTATCTGCCAGTTGATTTCCACCACTGTAAATTAGTTCTTTTTTTTGTGAATTTGCACACTGTGCATGTGCCGCATGGGAATTGGCCTGTATGTGGTTTAAGGTCCTACAGTTTGGTTTTGGGTTTTTGCTTAGTCTGTTGTGAGTGTGCCAGGTAGTTGCAAAAGTTATCTGCTCTTTTTAGGGGCAACATGGGGATGTGTTGATCATGCAAGCTTATTTGGACAAGAGGCCAATACTTTTTTCCACAATTTTCTTAAGCCTCACAGTGTTTGGACATTGGGTAAAAGTGCATGTCATTCTGCTGTCTGGTGTGGTGGTTGTATGTGGTTCAAAAACGTGTTTCTGTGGGGTACGTCTTGCTCATTTTTTTAATGGGTTTTTGGGGGTAACCTCTGGATAACAAGCAGTCATCCAGAATGGCTGCGTTGGAGTAGAAATCCGCTAATAAGGAGCAATTGTGTCGTAGTCTGAGATATTGGCCATACAGTAAGTTATCCTTGGGACTCTGCGGGTAAAGCAATTGAAGTGTATAAGTGTGTTGGGATCAGTTGTCTTTCTAAACAGAGAACAGGCTAATATGTCATTGTCTTTTTTTATTATCAGATCAGATGTAATGTTGCCACAGTCTGATGTGGCTGTGTTAGCGGTTGTTAGATGAAAGCACATGTTTGTCTTAAAAAACTACCATGTATACGATGGCGAGGCTTGGGGCAAATGCTGCTCCCATGCTGGTACCCCTAACTTGTAAGAAAAATCAGGCAAAAAAATGTTTGTAAATCAATATTCATCATGTCTACAATGAACACAGGGGGGATGTGGGATGTTTTTACCCATGCATCCAAGCCCTACAGTAAAACTGTGCAGTACTGGCATGGAAAACATCATGATGGCCAGAACTCCCCAGAGAGTGCACAGGGAAAACATGAAGAATAGGCTGCCACCCATTTTTGCCTATGTTGTGAGCACAGGAGGGCACTGCCTAACCACCATTGGGCTACACACACAGTAGCCTGAAACCATTGGGAATGGCAATGCTGATTGCCAAAAGCAACCCAGAACTGTGGGGAATTCATTTTCTTAATCCCAAAAATGGTTGCATTACCAGTACTCACCACTATCAGAAAGCTGGCATTTTAAAACCACCAGACTTTTGTGTAAAACTGAACAAATGAAACAAAACCAGACCAAGGAAAGACTTGCTAAGAGGTGGATACAATGTAAAACTATATTCTGAAATGACTTGAAGGGAGTAATTATTTAATGTATAGGTAAAAATTGTCAGTTTGATTTGAATGTAGAAAACTGGGAACAAAAAGTGACATTTAGCTGAAACCTGGCTTAATGGAACTGAATTCTGCCTGACAACTACCCCCGACAGGAGAAACCTGTTCAGCCACTCTTCCCAGGCCTAGCTGCATCCTGCTGCCCCTTGCCAAAAGGAGTTGTCACCTCTCTGATTAGATTAGGGGTGGAGCACCTGGGAACTGGAAGGAACAGAACAATGCAACTCCCTTGACTCAGGCAAATGTTATATTGGGGGCGTCGTAAAGTGGCTTCCTCTTAGGGGAAACTGGGAGGGGCAGTGCCTCTGCTAGCAGCTGAGCTTGGGGGAAGTGGATAAACCAGTTATTCCACCCTGTGATGTGGGAAGCCACACCCTTTTTTGACCTGGGCATAATTTTAAAAAGATAGATAACTCATAGTGCGGACTTGTCAGAATTATATAAGTAATATCATTATTTTTGTGATTTTTCTGTGAACATTTTGAGAGGCGTTAGGACCCTGTGGTGTATTCTGGGGGGTTGCTAGCGGAAAATAGGGTCTCACTCCAAATGTGTGCATGTTAAAAATCTGACACTTCATCAATTAATGTCCATACTCCTTGCGCACATGTGTGTAATTTTGGGTAAATGTCGGATATTGCAAAACCAGTTAAAAAGCGCAAAATGTTGTCATTTTTTAATGCAAGCCCCCAGGAAGATCAGAGTCGGACAAGCATGGAGCATAAGGAATATATAATGTGCACATGTAATTTCAACAAATTGTACATCTGGGAAAGATGTATTTGAATCAAATATAGATTTGTGGGCAAACTGACCAGGGGAGGATCCTCTGACCCATAAACAGACCTCATCATGATGACAATCCATTTCCTTCCCCCAATCATGGGAGAGGGGAGAATTGGGCCAATGACAAGTAGAGAGGGGCAGGCTTAGCTAGGCCCAGGCACACACCCATTTTCAAAACACATAAAAAGAGACTGCTGGGACAGGTAGAGACATTCAATTCCATTTGCTGCGGATCATGCTGACCGACGACTTCACATCCAGAGATCCAGACTTCAAATCCATCAATCTCCAAAGACCAGAACTTTACTTCAGAACTTAAAGCAAGGGCCTAAACCCACAAACTGAGAACTCTTCTCAGCAGGCCTCAGCATCCTTAAAATCATTTGCAAACTATTCCACAGCCGGGCGAGCTGTTTGAATTATTTTGCCAAGAACAATTGCCAGAGACCAGACCAGAGATCCAGAGTGACCCAGACCGCTGTGAGCAGAACCAGAGAGCTGACCCAGATCACTGTGAAGTGCCGAGACCAGAACCAGAGTCCAGTCCAAAACCTGACCAGATCCGTGGCGAGGCCTATTTCAAATTTATATTGTGAGTACCTAGCAGAACTGTGCAGAACCAATCTCTTAGTTAAAATAATCTAATCCAAACTATTTTAACCTAAGTAGAACTGCCTCCTAGAAATCGTATCATCTGTCATGTTTAAAGCGGCACAACTGTCACCTGTCAATTCTGCAGCTGCAAGCTGTCACCTGTCATTTTGAGTTTACTTTAAATCCGAAAAACTACCTTTATTTAATCGTCCGTATCTCTTGAACCGTTTGGGCTAGGAACGAAATTCAACTTTCATCTGAAAGCTTAGAATCTAGGCTTTCCAAAGAACTGACTTCCTACTCCTTATACTTTTTCCGCAATCACGATTTACGCACTCACGAAATTTACCGCGATTTGCGATTTTGGCTCAATTTCTCCACTTGTCAAAATAGCAGCTTCATTCTTTCCTTTGTTAAAATCCGTTTGCAACTTGGTAATAACTCAAAGAGCATTGCTAAAGTGAGCCTGAACTAATACCAACACGCATTTCCCACTCACCCTGAATCTCTAGAGGGAATTAAAATCATCTGCACATTTTCCCATCCAATGCCATCACATGTAAAAAGCATTTTGGGCCTGTGTTTCAAACTCCTACCTGTTTCCTCTAAGCTTTCTGGGGGGGGGAACTGAATTTCGTATTGTATTTGATTGCATTCCTGAGAACTGTGTGCTCCTCTTTCCATCTCCTTCCATTTCTTACATTGCATAGGGGAGGGGGGTGAATTGCCAGAGAAAAAGTGATTATCTTATCTTTTGCTAAAATCATATCAAGTATTTCTGTACTGCATTTTATTCCCCATTGCTTTTCCCTTGAAATCATAAAAGTATTTTTGCTACTTTATCCATCCTATACTAACTCCTCATTGATTGTAAAGAAGTGTGCTAGTGCCAGATTACCCGTTGTTGATCAACATCATATGTCTAAGTGTACTATCAGATATTAATTTATTATAAAGTGTGATATATATATATTGTTCTTATTCGCAAATAAACCTTTTAAATTGCAAAACAAACCTACTTCTTGGCTCAGTGGGGTCAGGGGGATTCTAAGAGGGGGGTGTTATACAAGGGTGGTCATCCAGAGTACTGAACTAGACATAAAAATACATTAATAAGGGTTTTCCTCAGCATCCCAGACTAGGCAGTGACTTGGCTGTAGTGTTGATTGAATATCGCTTACAGGAACCCTATCCTGCGTTGTCATGATGTGTCAAGTGTTCTTTGATACACTCAGTTACACTTTCCTGTGGGATGCTGGTGTAGCGGGATTGAATATCCAGTGTAGCCAGAAGCTCAGTAACAGAGTCAAAAGTCAAGCCTTCATAGATGTCAATGGCAGAGGTACTGTCCCTAAAATACGTTGTGGTGCCTTGGCTCATGGGTTTAAAAAAATAGTCAATGAATGTACATATATGTTCACGGGTGGAAACCCAGCCAGGAATTATAGGCCTGCCTGGAGGATTAACCTTGTCATTGAGTATTTTAGGAACAGCATAAAACAAAGGCGCCCGATCTGAATGGTTGTTGAGATATTCAAACTAATTGTTGGTAATGTACATTCTCTGTAATGTTTTATAAGATTTTTTTTTAATGTCTGTGGTGGTACCTTTTCTGAGAATTGTGTAATTATCCTTAACATTAAGAAGTTCAAGTACCATCTTTTTGTATTGGTTAGTATTCATCACCACAATCCCCCTCTTTAATCAGCTGGTTCTAGAATGAGACCAGGGTTATTACTGAGTGATTTAAGAGCTAGTCTTCAGTATTGGAGAGATTGGGCCTCATTACAAGGTTGCCGGTCCGGTAACAATGGTGCTGGTATGCTTGCCGGTACTGTTGTCACCGGACCGGCAAACTCTGGGTTGTGCCCCAGTTGCCTTTCATTCCGCTAGGTATGCCTTAGCGGAATGAAAGGCACCCACGAGTACAGCATGCCTGTAGCACCGGCATTGTATGAAAGGTGCCGGTGCTACAGGCATCCCCATTCCCATTGAGCCCTATGGGGCTGAAATGGGAATGGGGATCTACTGGCACCGGCACCTGCAAAAGGGCTATTACTGGGTCCGGCGGGGCCAGAATCCCCCGGTAATTGCCTATTTGGGGGTGCTGGACTTTCATGCCTTGCCGCTTTTACCGGTGCCACAGTGGACTAGGATTCAGGCCAGTGTGTATTAAGAATATATTTATTAATTTATTTATTTAGCCAAATATCAGAAATATATTACATCAGCCACCAATGTTGTGGCAATACAAAACCAAAGAACTTCCTTAGAGGCACCAACATAGAGATATGCTATCACAATTAATTCCTTCTAAATCCCCCACCAATACAAGAAAAGAACAATTCAGCACACACAGGGATGTCAAACAGGATTATGTTTTTCTCCCAGCAACCCTCATCCTCCAAACATCAATTTGGTTTGACTCCTCTGAAAGAAAGGCCAATCGCAGGGAGTGGGAACACAATGGGAAAATCGGATTTGGGGTCTTACTCACAGAAACAACATGAAAGAAAGAAAAGCAATGGAAATTAGTTTTGCCACACCGAAAAAGAACAGGCAGGGCTTTGGGGTTTTAGTCAGCACACAATGGGAAAATGTTTTTTTTGGTATATTTAACCACAGAACCAAGATGGCAGACAGAAAAGCAATGGGAAAATGTGTTTTGCCACTCCTAAAAAGAACAGGCAGTGCTTTGGGGTTTTAGTCAGAACAGAATGGGAAAATCTGTGTTGGATCGGAATTACAGATGCAATGTGAGAAAGAATGAAAAGCAAGGGGAAATTCGTTTTGCAGAGCACAATGGGTGCACAGGGGCAATTTCGTTTTGCACCTTGTATCTGCACAGGCACTACTAGGCTTCCCACTTCTGATTTAAAATGAAGGGGAACAATGGGGAATTTAGTTTTTACACCCTGCATAGGCAAGGGCACTGCCAGACTTCCCCTTCTGATTTAAAATTAAGGGAATCAATGGGGAATTTTGTTTTGCACCCTGCACACTTACGTGGAAATAGGGCTTTGGGATTAATTCTTTTGGCCAGTCTTTAGGTCTATACTGGTTCACAACACATTGGGAAAAGATTGTTGGTTTCGAATGCCAACAATATAGATCCCATGAATTCAATAGGGGAATTCATTGCTTTACTTAGACAAATATGCTAGGGATCTACAAAGACAAACAGGAGATTTTTCAATGGGGAAATAACTAAAACAGTGCTGGAGAAATGTAGGGCCCACACAATCTATGACTTTGGGGTAGTTCTAATTACAGGTGAGGCCTTCAACCGGCCATCAGAAACCTCAGAGCACCGCTGGGACAGCTTGGGGATCAGTCAAAGCTCTCCTCTGAGTCCTCCAGGGGTCCCAGTCAGCTTCTATGTCTCCTGGCTCCTGTCTCCACTTCAAGACTTAGGCCTCTCTGCTGGGATGTTAATCACCAGGTTTCAGCAGCAGGTCGCCTCTCGGAAATTATTGGAAGAAATCCAGCTCTGATGTAAACTGGTTTATTTATAGGGCAAATGACATCACTAATTTGTCATGATTCCCGTGAAAGGGATTGTTTAATGATCACTACCCACCTCCCACCTGTGTGCTGATAGGACAAGGGGATGAGGGAGTGCTTTGAATTAGCTGTGGTAGGAGAAAGCTTCATCATCCCACTTTCACAGCTGGGCTCGGTCTGCATTGAGCTCACAAAATATCTGAACACGGCAAATATCCTGAATTTTCAAATCTTCACATATATGAATATATTTATAAGAACTACATTTTAAAGTGAATCAGATGAGACTAGCATGGAGTCTGCACGTCCTTCCTGTGCAGAGATACAGATTTTCTTAATTTACTCAGGAACCATACCAGTGAAATATATGCCATTTTACAGTCGTCAAATTAATTATTACCGGCATGCTTTTACCAACTTTTGCAACTCTTGGAATTATGGGAAGGACCAAATCACATTTTCATTAATAACTTTTAGCATGGTTAGAAGGGGGTGATTGTCACCATTAATAAAAGCCTGGAATAAACGTTGTAACATGTACGCTACCCATGTTATGCAATACAATGTATTTCTCCAATTTAAGTCAACTGCAATTTCACAGGTCTCTCTCCCCCCTTGTCCCCACCTTTTTTTAAAGTTTCATTTATCTTGATACACCTGTGACCAACAGAGCCGGGCCTGTGTTTAGGTCTGCCTCCCCCTTCAAAGCCCAAGAGCCACTAATGCTGCAGAACAGACCTGGCTCTATCTGGTCTCCATCACATTTCTGACCTAAAACGTATTCCTGCTTGTATTTTTAAGGAAGGGCAATGATGGATGAAGACAACCAGCCCTAAATATACACGGCAATAGGGGGTGGTCCTGGAGGTTAGTTTCAAATTTGGAGAAATGACCATCCATATACCCTGCAGCAAACAGCCTGTAAACCTGTACAGAAACACATTTTAAATGACATCTTATAAGCCACACAGTTTCAAAAATACCTGCATATTACTTTGAAATTGTACTAATGTGTTATGAGAACACCATGTCCAAGCTTGAAAGTCTATTGGTCATTTCGCCTAGCATACTGTCACTTTGGAGGGAAAAAACGAAAATGACAATCTTTTATTTAATACACATGAAATGCTCTGTTTCACGTCAGTTGCTCAGAGCAAACTTCTGGCATCCCATTGAAGATACTAAGCATTGTTTTTTCCTGATGTGTAAGTGCAGCTTTCCATGGATTGAATCAGAACATCATTGCCACAGGTCTTTCTTTCCTTCCTTAAATCCATTGCGCACATCTGTGCATTTTCGGATTTAGGCCCACTTTCTTTCCTTTATAATTCAGTTTCCATAGGCCTTATGTTGAACCTCATTTCTGTGCTGGCCTCTGTATTTTGGTGGGCATGCACAAGTGACTCTGGCCTCTTTATTCCTGGCCTTCAGGGGCTATATTTCACCCCGCAATTATTGTGCTGCCAATAATTCATGGCCGGAAAGGTTAAAGATGGGTATGCTAGAGGACAAGTTCATTGGCAAAACGACCGTCTCTGTGGTCTCAACTGCGTTGGGCCTCAACGATATTAGACGTCTGGAAAGTAGGGATCCCAATATCTGCCTGTCTGTTCACCTCTCCCTAAAAAAGGATGCTTGCCTCAGGTTGGTACATTTTCACTTCTATTAAGTATGTCTTCAGAGGTTGAGTAACTACTGGAAGTGTCTGAGAATGTCACCCACCTTTACCGACAGATGGAATCCAGATGCATCTGTTTTCTAAGATGTACAAAAGAGGGGCTAAACAAAGAACATGAGATGTATGTGTTTTTGTAGGAAAATGGTTTTGTAATAGGGATCTTGGTCCCTCAACTAGCTGGGTAGTCCCCTAACTAGTGTTGTATTTCTCAGAACAATATAAACAGGATGTATATCTAGGAGTGTGTCAGACACTTGCTATCAGCACTTTTATCGTGTTTGCCACAGGCCTCAGGTGGAGAGACTTCTAGGAATACATTCAAACTACTCATTGTTAATACCCAGGTGAAGCATTGCTAAATCACCTCAACAATAGAGTTGAAACTCACACAAGCAGAGATGTTTTTAATGGGAGGGCAAAAGGGGCACTTCCCTAAGGCCCCCAACTTGGAGGGGGCCCCACAAGTCTGCCTGATCTAAAGTAGTAAGATTCCTTTGTTCACCAGACTTAAATAGCACACATCAGGATATTGTAATGCATGGTGCTGAGGCTCTAAACCTATTGCCTGTCTGTTTTGGCAAGTAGATTCCGCCTCGATCAATTCATCATGTAACGCTTTCTGTGTTCACTGTGGTATATATAGTTTGTGTGTTCCTTGCGGCACAACTCCTGTAGCATTCTGTCCTTCCTCTGGGAATTTTTTTTGATCATGTGCAATAGCCAAATTTGAAATGCATACTGGTAAATTGACTGCCACACTGGTTCACAAGTTAGCTCAGTGTGTTAAGCACTTATTGCAGAGATATGTGTTCAGATGAATGATTAGAAGAGCACATTCCTGTAAGGCTGGCTGAGCCTTTCCTATGTCTGAAGTTTATAAACCTGCCTGCATATGTACTTGGTCTTGCAGCAGAACAGGTTGAATAAGTATCAGAATTTGGAACCAAAGCATTCATGCTTGCATCTGGCTTTGCCAGCAGACAATACAGTGATCCTGATCAATCATCTTATATCTCGTACATTATTGTACTATGTTCTGTGAAGTTTGCCTCCGCGCATGCTGGTGGCATTGTTTAGCCCATTACTTGATTTTTCTTCTGACGTAGGCCATTTAATTGGAAAGGGGTGATAGACACAAGGGAGCGGCCCAGATAGCGAAGGACTCGGGCAAGCATATTTTAAAGTCTGCTCGTTTGACACAAAAAAACGCTTTGCATTTTTGTAAAAGTCAAAGGTATTTCTGCACGTTTATACATGACAATTTGACAAGCCAGTGTTTTGGAAGTATGTAAAGCTTTAAATTACAAAAGAGCAACCCCGATTAAATCTGTTGATTCACACTGATCGGTATGCTGGTGCTTAAATACGTCTCTTGATGATGGAGAGAATGAAGCTAGAATTATTCTGTGTTACACCCTTCTATAATAGTTTGATTTTAAAAATTGTCATATTTGGTAATGTGATTGGTGTAATTTCCATGTCAGTTTTATAAAATGAGATTATTTTAGCTCATGGTAAGAACTGGTAATGAAAGTGTTATAAAACAATAAATACAAATACAAACACAAATGCAGACATTGCAGAGTAGGCACAAATCCTAGATTGACCCCTTAACCAGTTTGTGTAATGCTGGGCATCTAATTTAATCTTTTATTGCCTAGCGTCTGAAAAATGCCAGTCCCTAAACCTTTCAAAATTGGCAGCCCTTCAGAGAAATTTCTGTGTCAGGTTATGGTCTTCAAAACAGCCTCACTCATGGTTTCACTGGCTATAGTGTTGCTTCCACTGTAATAGTGAGCATTGATATATTGCACACCACAGGCACTTTATTCCTATGATCTCTAATGGCAACACTATTTGAAAACCTTGTCCCACTTATAATCTCAGTCTGTCGGCATACTGACACCTTCCTGGTAGCTTGTAATCTGCATCCACTATCCATGCTATGGAATGTGTAGCTTTCTCCTTCCTACCAATTGGTCTCTTCTATCCATGCTTGAGCACGTGTGTGTTCTGTGAGGCAGCAAATGTGCGTTCTATGTCTATTCTGGGTTACATGTACCTTTTACATACAGTCCTGCATTAATACTACAGGCTGCATACCTTCCTGAATGAATCCTATTGATAACAAGTCTCCTGTATCTATGCTTGAACAGGTCAAAATAAAGGGCACCAGGCTAAACCCTGATATGCCCAGGGGGGTAGCTTTTGAGAAACAGACAGTTACTGTCCTGTGTTGATCAAGAAGAAATATGTACCAACACTTTTTATTTTTTCTGTTTTCACTCAAAAATAAATACACCTAGAGAAAACTTGCTGCTGGATCTCACACTCTGATTACTTTTTTGTAACTCTATGCTAGAACAGAAGTAACCTCTTCGCAGACTGATAATCTTGGCCTTCAAATGGTATTTGTTTATCAGTCTGATTAGACCAAGAATGAAGAGGGTAAGGGGACTTAAAGGGAGTAAACATGCTTATTTTTAATGCTGTGAGGCAGCATATCAACCTGTGGGTTGCGATTGTTGCAGGGGTCAGGGCAGATATTCTTGATCACTTAATTACTTTGGTTTGGTGGTGGGGGGCCCCAAAGATGTCCCTGCCCAGTGCCCCAAAAGTGCATAAAATGGCCCTGTACACTAGTCTTCAGGACGTTGCTTAGAACTGTTGTACAGACATTACGTTTTGTTTGAACTTCAGAATGGGGGTGAACGATGTATTTCAACCGGGGAAGAAAATAGTGTTTAGTGATAAGTTGGTCTACTCTGAACCAAGCCATATGCCTCTTTCACTATGCCTTTAAATGACAAGATGAGAGAAACATAACATATGCTCGAAATGTATATGCTTGCCCACTATCAATTAAGTCATGCCCTCCTGGTATTCTGATGTTAAAGGATAAGATACAATTTACCATGGGCTTATACTGGCAATTTATCTTTGGGGACCTGCCAGAGTTGTGCACCATCTCCACCCATGTTGAATGGTGGAGCATTATAATGATATCACAATTAGTGGAATCTTCATTTATCACCATACCGCAGAGCACACCGAGCACAACCAGGTTACACTACAATTTTAACTTCAGAATGGGGGTCACTAAGTACTGCCGTATTTACAAGCATGAGTCGATGGACTATACTGGCCACTTTGGGCCTCATTCCAAGTTGGGCGGTAAGAGATACCGGGTACCGGTAAGGAGACTGGTGCCGGTAATCCCTTACTGCCCTATTACAAGGTCCCTTGGCGGGGACCGTAAGGAACGTGTGGTCAGACCACACGTCCCTGACGGGTCCCGCTAAGGGACCAGGGTGCTAATAATGGGATTGCAAGTCACGAGCCCATTTCTAGCGCCCTCCCTATTCCCATTGAGCCCTACGGGTGCTGAAATGGGAATGGGGAATGGCATGTTCAGTGGGGACTTACCGGTTCCGCCAGGGTCTGACTACACCGGTAAATCCCCATTGAACTAGACCGGTGCCGGACCCATTATTGGTGGCAGTCATGGCGCAAATAGCGTCATGACTACCACCAATCTCGAAATGAGGCCCTTTATCTGGGTACAGGCTGAGATGTGCCTTGCCATCACCTTTGTTATAGGTGGGAGACCTACAGTCACTGTGTTTAGAGAAATCCATACATTTGGCAATATTGCAACGTATAGAGAGAAATCTACGCCGGCACTACAATTCCCACCTGGCTTCACGCCCGGGAATGTGATGACGTTATCACAGACGCGCGTGACTATCAATAACTACGAAACAACAATGGGAATGGCGGCCGCGTGCAATATACATGTATTCCAGTAGCAGAATCCAACGAGGGTGGCAACTACTGACTCTAAAGAGAGTAACAACCATTTGAAACATTACATGAACTTATCAAGTCAACTTGTCAAGGCATTAGCTGCTCTTACATGTAATATATCAACGTGGTTACTAGCATATGGTGAAAACAATAGATCTGTTGGAATTTAACCAGCTACTTTGCAATAATAATAAAAAATAAACAACACTGTACAAATGAAATCACATTGTTTGGCGCAGTGTAATTGTCTAACCTTATCTCAGTAATTACTTTGCAATAATGCCAAATATATCTATCTTTATATTTATTTATTTGCCCACATTGCAGGACAATAAACGGAACATATTAGGTGAGCCAGTAACTCATACCAATATATCACAGATATATTACACAACCACTAATCGTATATTACCTATTTACTAAGAATAGGGTCAAGAATGGGATGTACTCGATAGATACGATGACATACACCATCCATGGTTGGTGGATGCACAACTCACCCTGACCCTCACTGCTCACTTACTTGGTACAATTGTTACCACCTTTAGAGGAGCCTTCAGAGTTATAATCCAGTGTGTATGCACCCTAGGACTTTAAGGATAATAGTCAGCTTGTAAGACATCAGAGACGCAATTAAATAATGCATGAAAGGCACCATGTGCACCATACACCTTATGCTGTCAAAGATCATAACAGATGCATCCATTTCATGTATGTTAATGAAAATATCCTGCTTACCTGTCTTTTCTCTCTCTCCCTGGATCTTGCCTTTTGGTATGCAGTAATGAATTGTACTCATTTACTTGCAATAATATCAATACTGATTGAGGTGTACGAATCAACTAATGTAACATTATACCCTTACCTACCTTACCAAGTCTTTACAACACACTCAGTAAAATCTTCACCAAACAATCAGTCTCTCTTCTATGGAACAGCAAGCACACATCCACAACTAAATATAAGCACATCCGCACAGTATCGGCCCACTCACCTGCATACCTATCAACAAACTTTACTCGATTACACACACCTGTAGCACGCATTATCTTATCCTAAAGTATATAGTTGAGACCCATGTCGTTCACATAATCTGACCCTTCTGACTATCTCACTCCTCTGACGACTGGCCATAGCGCCCATTCTCTCACAGGATAACTAAGGGTAGCTGCCAGGGATCTAGCCACCCCAACCAGCCTTTGTGTTGGGTAAAAAGAGACACACATTTAGAAGTCCTTCATCCACTTCTTACATCTCTGACTACAGTCTTCCAAAGAGCGTTGAACCCACAGTTCTTTGAGGTCATACCAATGGTAATAGGCACTATTCAAGTGACATATAACTTAACATAAAGGCGTTAAGATACATTTAAGTGGGGGGGCTCACTGCTGCTATACTGCTAGACTGAAGCAGTCTAGTAAAACTGAATATTGGACACATATGAGTTGAATTCTTGTGTCTTGGCCATGGAGGTGCATAAAGTTATGAAGAGCGGGCTTTCTAATGTGCAAATAATTACATATATGAGAAATCCGAAAGAAAATGAACCCTCCTCTTTATCTCCTTTTAACACTTCTACCATTTCCTTCTGGTGTTCCACTTGTCATTCCATACCTCCTCCTCCTGATGTGCATCAACCTCCTCATTTTCACCTTTATGCACCTCCTTCTCGTGTTCACCAACTTTAACATCCTCTACCACTTCCTTCTCCCACTTTAGTCTCCAAACTCCTCTAAAAACTCCTCCCAACACCTCGTTCTAGAATTGCAAACTCACTTCAACCACCTGCCAAACACCTTTCGCAAGACCTATACAGCATGACTGTAGGCTTATAAATATGTAGCCCTGTAACCCATCATCCTAGGCTGGAATCCCTCTCAGGAAATGCACCTGTGCTAGCAAATTGGCGAGGGACTGGCATTGGTTGCAATCAACAGGCTCACCTGAGCTCACCCGTAGATTGGGAGAGATTACCAAGTATTCAAATACCTGGCCCGCCATCGTGGAATATTGAAATGTCTTTCACTTGGTCTCCAGGGTACCTCTGGCATAACCTTTTCTGTCAGAATGGTATTCAAAAGTGCTAGTTAGCATGGGGTAAGTAGTTTAACATGTTACACTTTGTATGTGTTCATTCTGCCCACAGAGTGAGTGCTGGCAGAAATGTCGGAGGGTCCTACTCACCCCACAATCCGCATGGGGGATCTCTGTGCACTGTATATGCCATCACACGCCTGTGAGTATGTATTTGCAGGAAGTTGCAAAGGGCCCCTGATTTCTCAGCATGCTTGCAAACCATGATATATGTTTATTTGACTGCTTGAAGTCACTAGTATAGTGCTCCATATAAATTATGGACTGCTTGGCACTAGAGTCCCAGGGCGGCTGGTAATGGCTAACCTTGCTTGAGGCAGGATGCCTTTTCTATGCTTGCTTCTTAAACATTCTACATTGTTATGAGTGGCTCTCTGACTGTCCACTGGCCCATAAGAGGGGCTATGTGAGGGCGACCAGGGCATATTCCCTATATCCCCCACCCCCAGGCCCATCGTCCGCTAGCTTGGGGAGGCACCCAGCCCTCGTAGAATTTCCCCGATTCACAACACAACCCATATGAGGATGTATTGGTGATAAATGTGTGGTTTCATGATCTGGAATGAGAGTCTTTTCTTTCCTTGGACTCTAGGAATGACATTCTGTGTAGCTTTTAACCTTGTTACTCCATCTTGAAGCTTCCTATCATCTTAAGAGGCCCGGCACATCTCAGCATAGAGAATTTTGGAAACCTACATCTCACTCACCAGCACTCCTTCAGACGAAGTAGTTTACCACTGAGATATTCATTTTTTTCTGCTCCTTTTCCATACCTTGTGAGACAACCTTTTTTGGACCTCCGCCAAGGTGTTTTCTGCAATACCTACCTCATTCCTTGTTATTTAATTATTTTTATATTTGAATCAACAATCTCGACTTGGCATTTCACTTTATTTTTTGTAGTTCAGTCTTTGCATCGTCCACTTATGCCTTTAGCTCAGATTTTAAGATATTCCTCCAGGGAGGAATAAAACAAGGGCAGAGTTACTTTGTCTGAAAGTGCTTATCTTCATGTGTTTTATACGACAATGTTCCACACGAGCCCGATATTTCAGATCTTTACTTCGTTCTTAATAGTGCCAGTCTCTACTTTGTTTCCCAATGTATTTCCAAGCTGTGTTATGTTATTTTAAAGGTTCTTGTACCGCGCGCTTTTGCCACTTGCGTTGTCCCTTGACTCTCTAGCGGATCTGCAATGGGGAGGGGCTTAGGGGTTTGTTAGTGGGGTTAAGAGGGAGAAGAGCAAGATAGCTTTGATGTGCTGTTGGCAAATTCAGTTCGGAGAAACTGATCACTGAGCGTTGGTGCATTTTTGGTCGGTAGCCGTCATGTGGTGTTGATGTCTGGTTGTGTATGCTTTGGTTTCATGTTAGGTGTCAGGAAGTACATGGTGTGTGTGGTGCAATAAAGATATGGTTGTGTTTAGTTCAGAGTTTGAGGGTGAGTATGCAGAAAGGTGAGATTTTAGTATAGTTAGTTAGTAGCAATAACATTTTGTACCCCCAACCTTCCATGTAAGTGTGGCATATTAGTGTACCCAGCAGTCCATCTAAGTGAGGTAAATAACCTACCCTCAACAATACATCTAAGTGTGGTACATTTCCCTATGCCTGACAATCCATCTAAGTGTGTTGAATTTCCTATGCCCGACAATCCATCTAAGTGTGGTACATTTCCTATCCCCGACAATCCATCTACGTGTGGTACATTTCCTATCCTTGGCAATCCATCTAAGTTTGGTACATTTCCTATCGTCTAAGTGTGGTACATTTCCTATCTCCGACAATCCATCTAAGTTTGGTACATTTCCTATCCCCGACAATCCATCTAAGTGTGGTACATTTCCTATCCCCGACAATCTATCTAAGTGTGGTACATTTCCTTGCATAATTCTCTGTCTTTCTCAGGTTTCTCAGCGCATCATTCAAGTAGGTGCTTTTAAAACTTCTCAATCCCTCTCTCAGCTTCTAGGGGTTTTTCAAACGTATCACCCATTTCAGGCTGTAGGTGTACTCTCCAGGTAGTGTCTACAACTTTGCAATGCCATCTCATGTTCTAGATGACTTTCAGACTTCTCAATGGCCAACTTGGGCTACAGGCACATTATGCAATGTAAGTATTCCTCCCTGGTGCTAGGTGTCTTTCATGCATCTCAATATTCCCTACGGGCCCTAGGCACGTTGTCAAGCTTCTTAGGCCCGCTTTTCAGTACCACTTTCAGCCTTCAGGCCCGGCTTAGAGTTCCCAGGAGGTTCCACAGCATCTGCCGTCTCTCTTGGCTGCCATGTGTTGGGAGTCAGATGTTGTCTCCAACAGCCACTCAGTGCAAGAGCTTGGTGCAGCCACCTCCTGTTCTGAACAATGACTTGCCAACTTCCAGCAATCTTGCTCTTCATTTACATTTCCTCTTGTGCCTTGATGCGCTTCCCTCTCTTTGTCTTTTCTCTCTGACTTTTATCGTGATGTGTATTTGTAATTGGGTTTATACAGCTAGGACCTACCCAGGAAATAACTGAGCACCTTACAAAAAATGTGGGAACAGAGGTGGTTGAAGAGGAGGTCACAGCATATAATAGAATGGAACAACAATTGTTCTTATTTTGGATGGAGCTCTGAATCAGGTCCTGAGTTGGCTTAAGGAGGTTTTGGAATGCAATGTGATACTCCTGCTATCTCAAATCCCTGTTCACGATACTTACTCACAGAAAACTCATTTGTATGAATTCTCATTAAAATTTTAGTCGGTAAAGTGAATGTTCAACAAATGATTTGTTTGGCCACGTGGCACGAATAACTAGTCAGCAAAGTTGAGTGGAGAAACGAAAAGATCAGAAAAGCATGAATCTTATATAGAATAGTCTTTTTGGGAAGAAACAGCATGGTCACATGCACATACTTTGCATCACATCCCATTCAAAACAGATGCAGACACACAAATAGATGCAAAGTACATGTTACTCCTCTTTTTTCAAGTTCACTTTCTGAGATTCGCACCCGGGGAAGAGTGCTCAGCCAATCAGGTGGTTGGAACAGTGGGTGAGAATACGCATTGTCCGCCTGCTGTTTCCAGCTACCCAAGGCCCTTCCCTGGGTGGTGGCATCTTTGCTTTTTTAATGGTTGAAGCAACAGGGAGCCCCTCCCTGTTGCCTCTACAACCCCCCAAACCAAACCATATCCCTTCCCCACTCCCTTAATCCCACCCCACTTACCTGCTGGACTGGAGCTTTGTGCTCCTGTCCAGGCACTTCTCTAGCTACCATCGGCCGCCACAGAAATGGAAAAGGGACTTAGTCCCTTTTCCTATGGCAGCGGCCATCTTGTTTTTTTTTTCTTTTTTCTCCAGCGATAAACCATGGTGGAGCAAATGGCTTTCACCCCCACGTCGGCAGGCGGACATGGCCATTAACAGCCCCCAGCCCTCACGGAGGCCCTCACTTTGCTCGGGCCTCCCTAGACTCAAGCTGGAGGTCCGTTACCAGCAATGTCCGCCCGCCAATGGAGGGGTGATCCATAGTCCGCACCTCACTTTTCCAGCACACTAGAGTTTGATGCAATGTGTACTTGCTCATCAGACACCCTGCAAATGAGGTATAGAGTAAAAACAGAGGGGGGCAGAAATCGGTCATCACAATGAAGGCTTCAGTCTAATTTTAGCATCTGCTTAAAGCAGCTAACAGTAGCTGCAAAGTGCACGCAAGTGTGCACTGCACATATCAGTACGGATTATCCGCATGTGGATTTAATCATGGGAACTCAGGGTTCATATGGGTGAATCTGCTCTAAGTGAAGAATGAGGACAATTGGTAAAGTAGATCCCGGCTGCGGGATCGGTGGCAATCGGATCTTCCTTGCAGATTCCCCTCCATCCACTGAATCAGGCATTTCTCTTAGAGATCTGCGCTCTAATCGGAAGTCAATGGGTGAACGTTGGGTTCCTCAATTAGTGAATTTCAGAAATAATGTATGAAAAGCAGTATTTATCTGGCGTGAACCCGACAACAGGATAAGGATAAAATGCATTTGTCATGATTTTGTCATTTGACTCGGATGTTCTGAGCTGTGCGAGGGCTTAGGTTCCCGCGCAAAAGGCAGAGAAATAATGAATCTGCCACAAGCAAATTAAAACTGCATTTCGCGCACAAACCCAGACAGCGATTTCCTTATCTGGCCACAGCAGATGCTGCAATACTAACAGTAAGCAATGAGAAATGCAAATGAGTACATCCTTTTTTCTGTGACATATTTTGGTTTTTAACTGGGACTAATTATAACGGGAGAGAGAGAGAGAGAGTGTGTGTGTGTGTGTGTGTACGTCAATGTGTATGGTCGCTGTCAAATCGATCGACAGAATGTGCGCTGTATAAGAAATTGTTGCATCACATTACAGGGTGTATATGTGTATGCACGTTTTTGTGTGTTCATCTACGCCTGTGTGTGGATGTGTGTCTGTGGGCGGGGCTTACCGCATCTGGAGATGCTGGCAGTCAGAACTGCACACTCACAAACTCTGATGGAGGCTGCCTTTCCGTTAGTGATGGTCATTGCCTCGGATTTTCTCAGATCTGGGAATTGTCAAAAAATGTTTCCCCGGATCTTGTACCACCGAAATCAGTTTACACCCTTGATGTGTTGCAAGCAATTTCATGCACCTTGTGACCAAATGTTGAAGACACAGTGTGTTAAGTGTCTCAATTCTGGTCCTAAAGTGGGTTCCAAACATGTCAACCCCTTGCACGACTGGTCAGTAGGTGTGTGAAAGTGCTTGTTGGGATAGTACTCTGCAGAAAATATTTAACTAGAGTCTTTTTTAGGTTTAAAATGAGTGCACCGTTTAAACTTTGCTTGAAACATTACAGGAAATATAATGCTTCTCTTGTGTGTTAATTTCCATGAGCCCATGATTAACCTCCCCCATAGGCACATTATTATTTGGGTGGAATAGTGCGGTTTTAAAAATAAAACACACACACACACACACCTCTTCCTCCTTTAGCTCCATCCCCCGTTGCTGGAGCGATCCCCCAGTAAACAATGTCCATTTCCAGCACTGCTTTTCACTGAACTTTCTGGCATGAATCACAAAGCACTGGGTATCTCAGAAAAGCACAGACTAGGCATCAATTTCTTGGTAATGTGCAGGTCATCTTATTCTCAGATATGACAAGAACATGCCTTGGGGGCGGGGGGAGCGGGTGCGCGAGCGTATTTCTGCCCCTGACAAAAAAGGCAGAAACCTATTCGTGACCTCTATGCAGAATGCATTTCCCTGTGTCTTTTGGAATTGTGCAGGAGAACGAACAGCTGTATTACCTCACATCATTGAAAAAATATATTGTCAATCTGTTATTTTCTCCATTTCAGTGTGTCAGGGTCTCGGATTAGTAAAGGGACTGACATAGTTTTGTTAAGACTCATTGCTCTCCCTTCCCCCATGCACGAACTTTGGGCCTTTCTGCATATGAAGACCACTGACCCCGTTTTTCAAAACCTTTCCCCATCTCCTTTAGAATCCAGCATCCATTTGCCTCTGTCGATTACGCAATGCTGCTGCGTTGTAAGGGCTTACAATATTTGTGATGTGGCTGTGGGTAATCAATTGAAATGTCAGACTCAGTGCTTAGTTGGTAAGAAAATAAATGCCACGGCCCAAATATTTTCTAGCATGCCTGTGACAATGTGGGCGGGCCGTTCCCCACCATCGTTGTCACCAGCCACAGCTGCCCCCGCTGTGTTGACACATTTGGGATTAAACTACAACTTGCACCTGCTCACTGGGGATGATGGATGCTCTGGATATCATTAGATAATCAATCTGAGTCTGAGACAATAAGTGCTGGGGCTCAGAAATAAGTGCCGGGGCTGAGCCTTGGCAAACACCCCCACAAATTAAGCACTGCTTTGTTAAACCAAGTGGGCACTACGTTTTAAGACTACGGGCCTCATTACGACCCAGGCGGTAAGTTACCGCCTGGGTCGTACCTTTACCACCATGGCGTAAACTACGTTTACGCCATGGTGGTTGGCGGACTTACCGCCCCATTCCGAGGTTGGCGGGGCGGTAAGTCCCCAATCCCCATTTACCCTTCCCCATTCCCATTTTTGCCCCATAGGGCATAATGGGAGTGGGGAAGGCGTTAATTACGCCACCGTAAATTACGGTGGCGTAATTAACAACAAGGTCCCTTAGCGCCATGGATTTTAACACCTGCTAAAAGCAGGTGTTAAATCCTCCATGGCGCTAAGGGACCTCGGAATCAGGCGGTAAGGGTCGGCGCTGTTTACGCTGCCGTAAACCCCTTACCGCCTGGGTCGTAATGAGGCCCTACATGTCTGCTTTAATTCAGGTCAATTAAACTAAAATGGAAACTCCATTACTGACAAGGGCTTTTGAAAAAACTATTTCCCTTTCCAACCTTCTACTGTTACCTTTCTTAATTTGAAGCCAAGCGATTTTAGTTTTGGCTGTTTAATGGCACAGCTACCAATGGCTAACTTTTTGCGTGTGAATGATAGAAGACATCAACTGGACTAACTGGGGTTGAGAGAGAATAAAACTATCAAAATGTACATTAAAAAGAAATACAAAAATAAACAATTGCATGAAATTCTGCAGTGCATGTGCTCCCAGATGCACTGAAAAGTGGGCTGTGTCTTTACAGCCCAAAGGGTGCTGATGTCCAGCAGCTGTGAAGGTACTTTCTCACTTTCAATCCCGGCTTCAACTACCCAACCAGTAGGGCACCTAGTCCAATCATGCAGAGCCATATCAAATTCATGTTTACATGATATCCACACAAAACACTCTGAAGCGTTCTTTAATTAAAAAAAAACTTAAACAAATACAGCACTACTCTTTTTCACACCAGCCCTCACAAGCCAAAGGGCCAACCCATGACTAATGGTTTCCTTTCCTCAGTGGCCTTTGGAAGCATAATACTGAAAATGTGACCAACAGCCTGAATAATTGACTAAATACAATTGCCCATCTGTCTGCATTTCCTATCCCAAGCTTAATCGTAGGTGGGCATGGAGGGCAACATTTGTAGTGGAGATGAACATGCACTTGCCTCTGTCTAAAACATGCCAGCCTCCAGCAGGTTTGCCCATGCCATGACTGACACTACCCCATCACTTCATGCCTTTTTGAGAGCAACTCAGAAGTTTTTTTTTTTTCTTCTCTTGCCTGCTTGCACATCAATTTTAGTGTCCCACTTGTGACTGAAATGCCTAGGGGAACTTCTGAAGTGTAAGTCTCATTGTGAAGGAAACAAATCAGAAGCAGACATGAACATATAGGACATTCCAGAGGGGAGTCCTTGAGTTGTCCTGCTGGTCCATGTGCCTCTTACTTCCTATGTCTGATTAAGTAATCTGAAGATTATGAATGCTTGCCAATGAATTACTTTGTTAGCCTAAGTTAGTGGTCTTCGAACTTTTTAAGACTGGGCCTCCCCTGAGCAAAATGTGGGCAGGCTGGGCCCACCCAAAAATACAACATGGACGGTAAGTCCAAATGGCTATGAACTATTGCTCGCCGTCACCACACCCTACTCCCAGTATAGTCCCTGGGCTCCCTCACCTGCTCCCATCACAGTCTCTGGGCTCCTTCATCCCACTCTTACCCCGTCCCTGGGCTCTCCCCACCCCAATTCCTGTGCTCCCCCACCCTGCTCCCAGTACAGTTCCAAGGCCGCAATTTTTTAAGTGCAGGTGCATAAATATTTCCCCTAGATATGCCATGGTGACTGAGCGTAGCGAGGGAGCCTGAATCAATCAAGGGGTGTTCGGGGGTTTACACCCATTTACTTTTTTAAAATAATGGGCTAAAATGTTGCATTTTAGAGCATACTTTAAAAAACAATTGGGTAAAAAGCCAAACAGTTTGCAGTTAGCGCTGGGGGGCACAGGGGACAGGCATGATATTTTTAGTGGACATCTATGATGGATGTCCAGTAAAAAAAATAGCATCCCTGTCCCCTGGGCTCCACAGCGCCTCAAAAGGAGAGCTGGTTTTGGCAGGTGGGTAGGGGGATTGTGCAATAAAGGTATTTTTAAAATGCCTTTGTTGCATAAGCCCCCGGCTCACCAAAATCAGCTCCACAGACCAACACAAACACACACACACAGCAATCACTCTATCATTCACACGAGCACCCATCACTATACACTCACTCATAAAACAAGCATATATGCATCCATGAACAGGAATCAGCAAGCAAGGTCTTCCTGGTTCCTGTACATGCATGCACAGAAGCCTGCAAATGCACAGGGGCCTGTGCTGGACTGCTTGTGGATGCTGAAACGCATGGGTCTTGAAACTCCCCGCTCCAGGCTGCTCAGTCTATCTGTGCGAGGAGGCTCAGGAGCTCCCTCTTGCACATAAAGACATGCATTTCCACAGCCAGCATTTCCAATGAGCTATGCATGGCTGGCGAAGCAAAATGCCCCCAGCCTTGCATGGCTCAGTGAGCATGTGCCGCTAACTGAACTGTCAAAGGGAAACATTGTTGCCCTTTCACAGTACCTCCAGCCAGGAGCACTCCCTCAGCTGGAAAAAGCAGCTGAGGGAGTGCTCAGTGACTCAGTGGGTTGGCTCCTCGGCTTCTCCATAATGGATGAGGGGGTCACTGGGTCAAAACCTCCTCGCCCATTATGGCCATCCCTCCTGTATATTATAACACATTAAGGGGCCTTCAGCCATGCTCACTGTATATTTTCAAACACAAAAGGACCCCTAGTCATGGATTACGGCCATGACGCTGCTGCGCCCTTCTTCTGCCCCTGCTTTGGGACCCAGTTAGTCCTCTATTGCCATTTAAAGGGTAAGTTTGCACAAAAATATTATTGTCCCGATCGTTCGGGCATGTATTTTTAAGCATACTGTAATCTATCTTAAAATGTTTTCCTATGCATCTTACCTTAGTTTTCCTCACCTTTACACATGCGAAAACAACGGGTTGGGTGCGGACATCTTGTGCTAATCTTATCCGTTGAGGCATCGCACTAACTTCAAGTGCGTCGTGGCAAGAATACAGATCGCCCGCCCCTGAAGCTGACATCACTATTCCAAATTATACGCTCCACCTATTTTCATGATGCTAGTGGCCAGCCTAGCTAAATTCGTCCAGTCATCACCCACGCCATAACATCAGTTAACGCAGAACCAGGATGATAACACACATATCCTCTCACAGCATGTCCCAAATCGGATAGGAAAACAATATTTTGTAAGAAAACATCATTAGTCTGCAATATAACGAGTGCTTTTATGTTTCAAAGAACGCTCCCAATAGTATATTAAGTCCACAAAATGAATAATATGTTTTTGCCATGCAAGTTATAGCTAGCGAACATCGAATGCTTCAAATGTTCTTTATAACCTCCTCATGATACGCCAATTGCAATCAACCATCGATTAATCCCAGTGCTCCAATTCTTCTGTGTCCACCAGCAAAACGTTCTAATGACACACATGGTGATCCTTTTGTGAGAAGATATGGATTCTTTGCACTTTCAATCACAACGCTTTTGCTTCAGCATGTTGCTACATTAGAAACGATGACAGGTTGCTCCTTGTCGCTGGTACCGCCAAAGGGCAGATCGGTCCCTGTCTGTCGTCCCACATAACGGTTATGCAATAAGCACTGTTTATGGTTATCCACCAATTTTTATTGAAGAATTCCAGATGGTAGCTATCAACTATGGCATCTGCAGAACGGTACAATATATCTTTGTAAATAACAGAATAAAAATATATATTAGTAGCCACTCTTTAATCGAATATAACTACTTACCATATAATTCAACACCGGATGAAACCTAATCATAAAAACAAACCACACATAATGAACACACACATGACAACATGCGAGAGTATTTGAGACAACTACGTGCATGAAAGGTTAGCGCTGCGAATTAGGTATAGCTCCCAATGGTATGGAGAACCACAGACAGATGGCATAAGAACGGAACTGCGAAGATTATTGATTGAAAAGCGAACCAAGTTCCCTCGGAATATGTTCAATGTCTGGCCCTTCCACCCCACAACTACTTTATGGTGCACAAGGATGCAACGGTGACAGCACATCCGGATATTCCACCCGACAAAGCGGTTTAAGTATAACTAGCCTGAATACAGGTTGTGGTTGCTGTTCGTCGATGAATGATCGTCACAATATGCTCCAGCTAACAACCCATAACATGGCCAGTAAGCAATACTGCCCAAAAAATCAAACCTATATTCAATCCTCTTTAAGCTATACACAAATAACAAAAATTACTAGACATATAAACAAACCACGAGTTACACACTGTGTTTTTTATAGTGCGCGGTGTAAACATAATTCAACATAAAATAATGTACTGTATCCATTATTTTCCTAAAAACACACATTCGCACGTCACTGAATTATTCAATATGCACACAGCACACATGCCATTTTTAATCACAAAAATATGATGTATAGTTGAACTTACATAATGTCAGGAAGTTCCATTCTCTCGGTCTAACACAGAATAACCGCTCAGAGCATCAGATTGCAGAAATTGAAAGTCCCTTTTCAAATGTCCACTTTCAATATAGTAAATGTTATAATTTTTGAGGGTATTCCACACCTTGTCCAAGGGCCAAATAACAGCTTGTTTTCAGTGATTGAAGTCAGAGACGGGTAGGTTCTGATTTTGTGAAAGAATGTCACAACAATAAAACATACCGGACAAGACAAGACAGTGTGACTGGATTTATTTCTTCCATGCCCACAACCTGACCTTCACTCCATGGAGCAATGAGACCAGCTGATCCACGTGGGAATCGACAGACGGCTGAGAAAAAAAACAATTGTAGGCTGGCATCCACCAATGGAGAATGATCATGTATACTGTCTTATCGATCACCAGTCCGGGTTCAGACCCTCTATGTGATGTCATTACTGATGCTGTGGCCTCTCAAAAGGCAACAACATTAATTCTGGAGTCCGAACGTTCTCGAACAGCAGAGACCTTTGCTGATATTTTTTGTAATCTGTACAATTAAACCTTGTTATCCCTGCAAGCTATCTCTTGGCTTCTTTCCCTAAAGGGTTATGATATGATATGATCGTTTATTTATATAGCGCCTATATACAATGTGTTTCAAAGCACTTCAAGGCAAGGGAGGGAACAAGGGAACATACAACCACATTCTTACAGGCCATGAACAGTAAAGATGTGAAATTAACTATCGTACTCGGCCTGACGACATTTCAGATAGTGCAAGAGCTAAGACATAGATAAGGAAGGGAGGGGGAGAGTGGGAAGGAAATGGAAACAGACAGGCGACTACCATACTAGGCCTGATGACATTTCTGGTAGAGCCGGAGAAAAACAAAAGGTGAGGGAGAGGGGTGCAGAAACGGAGGTGAGGAACAAAACAAGCGACTATAATACTAGGCCTGACAACATTTCAGATAGTTCTGGAGAGGTGGTGGGGAGGAAAAAAACAGTAATGGGAGGGTGGAGGAAACAGACGAGGCTGCTATCATATTAGGTCCAGGGACAATTCTGATAGAGTAAGTGCATAGAAGAAAGTAAGGGGAGGAGATAGGAAAATGGAGAAGGGAAAGGAGGAGAGAAAAGAGAGTAAGCAGTCAAAAAGAGCGGCGAAGCAAGAGTGTAGAGCGAATACAATTGCAGAGGTCAGTAGTAACACATAATGTTGCAAGCCAGGATACAAGATGAAGATGGGAACAGAATGAAGTCCATACAAGTCGAATCCAGCATTGGCCACAAGATAGTGATGGTGAAGGAAGGCACCAGGTTGTATTCATAATGTTGTGAGCATAACAGGGGACAGCCTTCAATTGCACGCTGCCTACTATAATTAATTTATTGTAGAATAGAAAAGAATTCCAGGACTCAGCACCACCAGTTATACGGTCATTTAATTGTGTTGTATTGTCACACATTAAATGGTAAGGTAAAACCCATAAGTGATAACATGTTTCGGCTCGCTCTGAGCCTTTTTCAAATCTGGGCTTTTTTAACATCAAATAAAATAAGCAAAAAATATCAAAGATTGTGTAACAACAGCATCGATGCAATCATAAAATGAGAAGGAAATTAAAACATCAAAACATTTTGCCATAATAGGCATTATCAAATAACAAGATTGATAGATAGACAGAAAAACAAGGGTTGGTTAGGGGGCGGATAAAAGGGTACAAAGAAGCATGTCAAAAAATAATAATGAACACATTGTGGCGAAAACACAGTCAATAAAATAACATGAAACAATATGCAGACAATACAAAAGGATGAGAGAAGAACAGAAAATGTAGTGATTATTGAGTAAGTAATGTTTGCACATATGGTTAATCAACGTAATAAGTTCAAGGAAAAATGCCATAATGGCGCTTACCCGAATTACGATGAACCAATCCGAAAGACTGTATGTCAAAATAGTGGTAACAGGGTTAGATCCCCAAAACTGTATCTGCAATCAGTTAAACGTAATCTCAGGTATCACTATAACAAAATCGCTCGTCATTCAGCAAAGAGACATTGCAGCCAATAAAACTCTATTGCGTGAAAGTGCCATGTGAATAGCATTATGTGCTGTCTCAGTTCAAAGTTACATCTCAGTGGATTCATAAATGTTCGTGAACTGTGGTTTAAGACAGGAGATTGATAAAGAATACATTTTGAGAATGCCTGAAAATACGTGCTACACATTTATGTCTGTTCATACTCGCTTGTGCACCTGAGGCAGCCCTCTCTACCTTCATGAGAGACAGGTGACATTGCGTGCCCATACCAAATAAATTGCATTCATGCTCCGACTAAGCCTTTTGCCAATCGGCTGTGCAAGTGCATAGGGTAAGCAAGGAGGAGCATTAGACAATTTTTCTGAGTCGTTCCCTTACTTTCTATTCCAGCTCTGCGAAGTGGGTAGCCTTGTGCTGACCATTGCCGTAGTGCATGAAAGCGCACAATCGCGCCGGTGAAGCTATAATCGTTTCTTCTTGTGAAGGCTGTAGCAAGTCAGGAAAGGGCCTGAGGCGATGTAGAACTGGTTCCCACTATTCGAGTAGGATGTACCCTTGGCAGCAGATCAGTTTTTAAAGAGGTGAGAATAGCTTGGGAGCGCAGGCTAACTCAGCCAACATTGAATACCTATATGGGATATTTGTGTGTTAAAGGTATTGGTTGTGCCGGTTCGAAACCGTCAAGTGATACAAGAGTTTGACCCATGTAGCCAACTGGAACCATGGGATATATTTTATGTCTGCAAGGACATGCTTTTTACCCCTTTCAATGACCCTTTCATCACGCTTATTGTCGACGGGACGCACCTCCACCTCGTACATATATAAAATGTATACCTTATTGTAGCAACGTATTGTGTCTGCTATGGGGAGGCTGTTAGCTCAGTTTTTCTGAAGTAAGGACTTAGTAAAGACATTCACCTGATGCAGTCCAATACTCCAATCGTAGTATAATGCTGTACCACCTGAGTTCTGGTTAGTGTAGACAGAGCAGCTAGGCTTGGCTTGTGAGGGAGAGCGGGCTGTAGAATCAGTACAAATGAAATTTCAAAACGGTCCAAAGAAACACAGACACACTATGTGATGTAAAATTAAATAGTCTATTAAAATATGAGTGTGCCCGGTTAATTTTCAGAGGAAAAAAGTACTATCACATTATAAATCTACACATTTATAAAAACACACACACACACATGGTTGTTGAAGGTATACAGACCAAAGCATATGACCTTATTCGGAACATCTAAAGCAGTTCTTGTGAATTCAAAATTAATAATTACTTTTCGATTACTGAGAACTCGGCAGAACTCTTTAAAATCTGCAAGTACCTGGCCAATTTTGTTGCAGTCTCTACCTCTCCTATCCCCTACCAGGTCCTACGCACGGCTCTGGCCTATTGTTTCATCTCTAAAACCCAGGACATCCTGTCCACCCTCTTGTCTTCTACTCCATCCCGCTCCATTCATTCCTCTACCTCTGGACCCCCTGTGGCCACCTCTCCTCCTCTTTCTCTTCCTTTCCTCTTTTCTCCCCTAACGAGATTTATAGACAAGTCCGACCTATGAAAGGCTCATCAAAACAGCTTCTTTCCTGCTCTTCAAAAACCATCAAGGGGACCACATTGACAACCACACTCCTGCCTTGGCCAACTTCTGCAAACACTTGTTCACCACTGGAGCCTTCCCCTGGAGCACTTTCTTGTGCTCCCTCTTCTCAAGAAACCCTCAGCTGACCCCTCCTGCCCGGCTAACTACCAACTGCACCTCCTCAGAGGTATTCATCTTTTCATCACCTTTCCCAAGAAGCTCACTGTCGGTAGAGCTCTGGTTCTCTCTAGGCTGGACTACTGCAACAGCCGCTTTCTAAATTTGACTGCTTCTACTCTCCGCCCTCTGCAACTCATCCAGAACAGGACTGCAAGACTTGTCCTTGGCCTCAAGCCAGGGATCGTATCACTCCAGCCTGAAATTTCTTCACTGACTCCCAGTGACTGAAAGGATCAAGTTTAAGACCCTCTGCATTGTACACAAGGCCTTCTGGGGCTGGGGTCCTCCCTACTTCCAACTTTCTCTTCAGAAATATCTTCTTACACAAGTTCTTTGCTCCTCCACCCCCAACTCCCTCAGGGTCAGTCGCTTCTCCAAGCAACGAGTTGGTGGTTGATCTCTTTCTTTGGCTGGGGCCTCTCTCTGGAACAGCCTCCCTGACTCTATCATATCATTTCAGTAATACCATGGTAGTAGACCCTATCGGTTGGACTGTGACGCACAGCAGGAAATCACATAGTCTAATGAACTGGACAATACATTTTTCTGATCTATTGATACTCGTATACTAGGCACAGTATAAACCTATAACTTTTATTCACGATAACAGTCATTCTAGAGGAGTTGGAACTTGGGGTGTAATATTCAATTACAGTTGCTTTTCATTTCACAGACTAAGGGAAGCAATAACTCTAACATAGTTTAGGATAACACAGTTACACTCAAGGTAAGAAAAACCGATACTATAAGCAACTGAAAGGCAGGTGTAACCTAAGACTCTTTTTGTGTCTGTCTAAAACAGCTCATGCAAAGTAAAACCCACTGTTACACTGTATGAATGACCCAAAGTAGTTCTATGTAGGCAAAACCTAAGACAGACATTATCTGGACAGGCTAACAGCAAGTCAGGGAAAGCAAAACCCGGTTTGGGGGGAACTTATACAATTATACTTACAGGAATAATAATGTGAAACCAACAACATTACTTTTGTGGTAGAGGCACAACCAATTCACAGATGAGCAAACTAACCTTATATGTACTTTCCAGAATAGCAGAACATTTCTAAGGTAACAAAACTAAACTTTTATATATTTTACAGAAAGGTGGGAGCATAATTTCTTGTGATGCGAGGACAGTTTGAATCCTCTAGTGAAGTCTTGGTGGGCCTTGCCAAAATGTTGCCAAAGAGGATACATTTGAAAAGATAATATGGACGCTATGGAAAGCTATGGAGAGCTAGGGAGAGCCCAAAAAATCAAAGACTAAAATATTCTGTGACTGTGTAAAAAGGTTCCCACTCACAGAGGTGTAAGAAAAAATAATACACCAGTAAAGCAAACATTTCTGGAAGTTATGGGGTTTACACAGGTCAGGCAATTTTTCATTACTATGAAAATGTTATCTACCATAGGCCATGAACACAAGTGCCATGCACTGCATGTGTGGTTTGGGTCTAGCAGAGAGTTTGACAGACACCAAGGGGCCGATTCATGGAACAAATCTGCTCCGGAAATCGCAGCGCAAGCAGGCGCAAGCTGGCGCAAGAGTGAAAAAGCAAGCGCACGCGCACGCATGCGATTCAAGGAAAGGCCTGTGCATGTTTTCCCCAGGATGTGTTCCAAATCCGTGCATGGCACACACGTGCGCACACGTCATTGCAACATCCCGAACACCGTGCGCGACACAGGGAAAGCACACAACGTCGGCACACACAACAAAAAGGGGGCAGGACATGGGGCATAACATGCGGAAAGGGGAACAACGCATGCAAAAGAAGGCGTAACTGGGGAAGTACTACAGGGAAATACACGGAATGCCCACACGCACGCGAACAACACGTATTCATGGAATTGAATACAGGAAACCCGTGCACGCCAAAAGACGCACATAGGCGTCAACACGTCCACCAAACGAAGGCAGGCGGAAGCGTCCCCGCGCACAGTATAAAAGTGCGTGCAAACAACAAACATATATATCCAGCTACGATGAATGCCCCATTTGTTGCAGCACTGATCGTGAGACACCGCAGGTGGAGGAGAATAGCCAGGTCCCGCATTTATTTTTCCCAGACTAGCCTTTCTGGGATGCCTGACGACCAGGTCTATGGCAGGTATAGGTTTCCACCCCGTATCATCCTAGATCTGGTCAGGGAGTGGGAAGATGACCTTACATCACCCACCCTGTGCTCCCAAGCATTGAGCCCCTTGTAGAAGGTGCTCAATGTCCTGCATTTTTTGGCCACTGGGTCATTTCAACAGACTACTGCCATAGTGGCGAGGGTCTCACAGGCCACGCAGTCACGCTGCCTACACCAGGTGTTGGCAATCATGACTGCGCGCCCCTCAGTCCGCAGGCACATATACATGCCCAGAACACCCGCAGAAAGGCAGGCTGTGGTCCAGGACTTTTACAGGGTGGCACACTTCCCCAAAGTGCTCGGTGCCATAGATTGCACCCATGTGGCCCTAAGTCCACCTAGGGCCACTGAGCACATCTATCGAAACCGCAAGCACTGGCATTCCATCAACGTGCAGGTCGTATGCGATGCAAAGGGAATCATCACCTCTGTCTATGCAAACTACCCTGGCTCTACCCATGACAGTTTCATATACAGAATGTCCGCCCTGAGCCGGGCCCTGGAAGCTGGGCAGCATGGCGACACATGGCTCCTAGGTGAGTACAAATTCCTGTGCACATGCATGCATGTCACACACAGCCAAATACACAAACCCCAATAATCACAACCATTATCACCTCCCCAGGGGACAATGCCTACCCTCTGAGCAACCAAATGATGAGGCCAATCTGGAACCCCACCACACCACCCCAGGTAAGATACAACGCTGCCCCTATTGCAACCAGGGGCATAGTGGAGTGTGCATTCGGAGTGCTCAAGTCATGCTTCCGCTCCCTTGACCGCTCTGGCGGCCAGCTACTATATGCACCCCCAGTAGTGTGCAGGATCATTGTGGCAGCATGTGTCCTGAACAATGTTGCAATACGGTGGGACGCACCGGTGGACATGGTGGTGCCCCCACATATCCAACCATAGGCACAGGTGCTGCCCATGGGAGGAGAAAGGGCACGTGGCGAGGCAGCCCGGGCCCAGCTTGTGGCCACATTTTTCACCTAAACTCCCCCCCTTCGGAGTGCACACAGGCCTGGCACATACCAGGTGACAATCGATGATGACAAAGAGACAGTCAACTGTAACAACCTTACCACCCTGAGAATGTTGCCACAGAAGTGCAACATTGTGTGCATCCCTAGCTACTTAAACACAACCAATTCTGTGTGACCAAAAGGAACACATGCAAGGTGTGTATCACCCCCCCCCCACAAAACAGGCCATCACAATCCCTGGTATGTCACCCAAACTCTCCCAACCCACATCCCCCTTGTCTGCCACACCATGACATGGCATGCAATAGCAAAAGGCCAACACACGATCAACAACATACGAAGTGACATCTTATAAATGAAAACTGTCACGAGACAATTATGCCTGACATGGAATCAGATGAAATGACTGACCAACAACCTCCCACACATACAAAGTCAGACACAAATGCTTTCCACCAGTCGTAGCATGAACCCAACACTGAATGCCTGTTCACATGCACATTGGGCATGGCAAAATCCCTACTCACGAACCCATGTGCTGTGTGTGTCTCCTGCAACACACGGCTCAGCACACAGCACATAGAGCAGCCATTGTGTTGCAGATACACCTTGAGCATCACATGAAAATGATAAATCAAATCAATAACCAAATGACGCATGTACAGGATACCCAAATGGTAATAGATCATGTGCTGCAGGGACACAGCGGCCCCTAGAATGCTATCTGTGTGCACCTGTGGCCATGGAAGGGTGGTTGTACGTGTGGTGGATCATTGTGCAACTGTGTGTGTCATTAGGGACATGCACTCAATATATGCATGTGAAATAAAGTTACCCTCAGTGTCCTGTACACATCACATGTGAACATTGCCCATGTGAACACCCCAGCATGTCAAACCACACCAATCCCCTCACACCTGAAAAGTAAAGACAACACGGAACAGGCATTGACCAGCACAACACATCATGTACACAGTACACCACTATGACAATGTCCGAGTGCCCAAAACACTGTAGCCCAAGCTAACTGTCCAACCACAAAAGGGCCTCCCTCATTTACACATCAGCGTGAACTTCTGAACAACTGTGTCTGGGGTATGTAGCCGTCTTCCTTCAAGTCTACCTGGCTACAGGATCACCCTACCCCTTGTACTCCATGTTCCAGCTTGCGTGTAAATAGGGTCCAGCCCCCTCAGAGGCCACCTTGACTGGTAGAAATACGAAATCGCAGAGAACTCCAAGGAGCCAAACCCAGAAACCTGGGGAAAAAGCCTGTAGGCACCAAAAAACCCAGGAAGAGTCTCCAGTAGATGACTTCAAGTAGCAGGAAATGTCAAAGCACATGTACAAGCACAATGATAGAACAACCAAGGTAGCACAGTTGAACAATGGTCCTACAGGATGGGTACACACAATGAGGATGCAACAACTGATGGGTAGTGTCACAGCTCCGTTGTCCAGGCGCAGGAGTGGCACGAACCAAGCACCCTCCCCGTGGTCTGGGCACCTGCAAGGTCAAACTTACACAGGCATCTGAGACCCTGGCGGGAAAGGAGGGTCAGGGATATGTTGTTTGGACAGGCATTGGTATGCAGGATAACCGGAAAGAGAGGCAGGAGAGGGGAGTCGGATTGGCAAGGGAAAGTAGTCAAAATACATAAAAAGATATTTTCACAATAACACATACTCAATCTGAGAAAACATGTTCATCATGCACATTGTACCAAATGAGTCAAATGCAAGGCAAAGCGAGACTTATCTCTGGGGTGAGTGCTGGCCTCCTGCCTGCGCACTCTCAGGTCTGGTAACACGAGCAGTTCAATGCTGCAAAGAGAGTGTGAGTTACAAATCTGAATGTTTGTTAACAACACACACACACAACACCATCCATGCCCAAAGTAAGTGACTCCTCCAAAAACAGACACTCCTGTCTGCTGCTTTGTACCCATATGTTAGCTTGGCACCCTCATCGTTCATACACTGTCAATGCAGTAAGGCAGGCGTATGTGGGCGTGTGGGAAATGGAAGACCAATGCGTCAAGAATCACACATGACACAATGGTCCCTGGGTGAGCTGCTACACGCGTATGGGGAGGTGCAACTTCAGTACACGTTGTGTTCTGGCAGCCACAGATTTTAATAGGTAGTGCAGGTGGCAATTTGCACATGCAAATGATATGCACTGCACATGAGTCTGTGCCTCGCAGGGTGTCCCTGTGCCCTGTATCAGTTACTGGCTAGGAACCCTACTGCCCTAATAACTCTGCTTCAATGGAGAAGGGGGTACTCGAGGATATGTTAGATGGCCCCTGCGTGTGCCCCTGACAACTTGTAAAGCCACTTTGCATTTGGCCCTCAACGCATGTCAGCTGTATTGTGCGCTTCTCCAACAATGCCTGGTAAAGCTACCTGGCACTGGGGCTACTTAGCATGCATGTGCAAGTGGCCTGGGGAAGGTTGGCTGCGGTGTTGGCCCTTGCGCTGCTCACCTTGCCTGGAGCTCCTGTAAACATATCTGCTTCTGTTGGACGTCTGAGCACAAGCCCTGTGCTTTTGCATGCACACACATGTACACGTCTGCACCACCGAACGTGGCCAGTCATCAGGATTACTTGTCCCTGTGTCTGCTGGCAAAGGTAGTGTGGAGGGTCATTTTCCTGCAGAAAGGGCATAAAAGATATTAATAAGCCTTGATGTAGGTTACAGACCTACATCCAAACTCCTCCCACCATCAGTGTGGCTTTGACAGGCCAAGAGTGCAGGCTACTGTCTACAGCATGAAGTGCATCAAGCACATATACAGGCAAGAAAATAACATACATCATTATCCACATCAATTAATGGAGACATCAATCACGTACTCACCCAAATTGATTACAGACATGGGGTGGATAAAATGCTACAAATCCCCACTAGGGGTGTTAACACAAGTAGTACAGCAGCAGACAGGCCACAGTTATGATGAAAGTCCAAAGCCCTTGTGTAAATGTTTGTTACACCGAACCATCCTAGCAAGCCCATGGATAAGGGAAGCAGGAGTGGCCTATGTGAGTCAGGACCCCAAGCTGCAAACACATACACGAGACAAGCTTGAAGGGCCCAGCTGGAACAGACAGTGGATGCTTTCAAAAGCCACAAAGCACCACACTGTCACATGAATGCACAATAGACAAACAATATTGAACTATATTAACTAATTAAACTAACAATGGACAACCTACACAACCTAATTAAAATAACTATCAAATCGTCAATATTAACTAACTAAACTAAAATCAAAAATCAAAAAAGGCCACATATGACCCGGGTGGAGGGGAGGCACGCAGGAGGGGAGAGGTACAGGGTGCACCTCAACACCCACATGCGATGATGTTGAGACAAAAAAAAAACTCCATGGGCTCAATGCCTGCACAACCCGACCTGTGTGGGAAATATCTAGTCGTCCGAGTCAGCCTCTTCCTGAAAAGGTGGACGTGGCACAGGAGCCCGGCCATGCCTAGGCGCAGCTTGCCCTTCATCGGCAGCAAGTCTGCCGAACAGGTGAGCCTGGTTCTGTGCAGCGATTACACGTAGGTCAGCATGCAGAACCTGTGATACACGTGCTTCCTCTTGCAAGGTAACACGTGTAACACAGAGTTCTTCCTGCGTGGCCTGGCTGGACAACTGCTGCACCTCCTGGCAAGCACGTAGCTCAGCCGAGATGGTACGCTCAAGCTGCTCAAACCTCTCCTCTGACCACACCCTCTGGGACATCAAGAGAACACCCAGAGTGGATCTGAGGGACTCATACTCAGCCCTCAGGGCCTCCATGTGTGCCTCTGAGTGATCAGCAATTGCTTGATGCAAAGACAACATTTCAGCCTGGCGTGCCCTGTCTAAGGCTGCCATGCCCAGCCTGAGCGAGCGGGCTGTGGACTGTGCCACCCGCTGCTGGAGAAGCACCTGCCTAGCAGGGGGGAGCACGGATTGAGCCACACGCTCCTTGCTCACAGCGATGTTTTCCATTGCTGCCCCCTGGCGTTCTGGATTGGCAGTCATGTCTTGCTCCCACTCAGTATACCTCGGTGGCGCGTGGCCACCGCGTTGCTGGGCTTGACACCTGCTGGTCCCAAGGACCGGCCGTCCTTGTTGGGTCAGCGCCGCCCGCGGCTGCAGGACTACATTCCCCCGTCGATGTGATGTCCCAGGCACATCAGTGACTGGTGTGGAGGGTGACCCTGCATCCCGATCCACCACAGGCAGAGGTCCCACCACTGTCTGGCCCCTCAGTGCAGGTGTCACGGACAGAGGAGCTTCCACATCAGAATCACTCACCCCTGAAAAATGGACCTGATGCACATCCAACTCGACATGGACGTCAGAGTGGTCATCTGGGCTGGACTCATTGCCAGCCATGGACAAGATGGTCTGTAACACATGTGGGTTCTTGTGGTCTACCACCCCACGACCCCCACTTGTGCTGGGTTGCTGTTGTGATAACAACCCTGTGCCTGGCATGACAACACCATCCTCTGGCTCCATTGCGTCATCATCTGAAAAGTGGAGAAAAATAACATCAGTACACATGTCAGAAGCACATGACACACACACACATAGACATCACACAGACAGCCAACACATCAAGCAGACATGGCAGATTCAACTGAGAACCTGACATGCATGCAAGGTCACTTTGACATGGCATCAGTGAGTAGGCATGTAGAACGGTGTAACACGGCTCAGAAGTGGGTTGATGCAGTGCAGTACATGTGTATGTTACCCACTATCTACACAAACAAGTGCATCATGATGGCCATCAATATATGTGAATGCAGTGCAGGGCAAGTTCAGGCATCATGTGCAATGTGCATGCAATGGGTTGCATGGCTGCAAGCAATCCACTCCTCCCACTAAGTGTAAATGCAGGGATGGCTTGCTTGGTATCAAAGGGATGACCAGAGATCTGTGTATTGGCAGACAGTGTTCACTAGCATCTATTGCATCATCTGAGTCAACTGACAACACAGCAGATGATGATGGGACAGTAGAACCAAAAAGGAGGTAGAACTGCTACTGCCAAGGTTCATCACCAATTTTTGAAAATAAATGAAGCAAAACAAGTAATTTACATTGGGGAACCTGGTATCCTAGTACTAATGGATTGAATCCCTTAGTTCATAACCCATGAAATTGTCCAGAAGGGAAAAAGAAACTCACACACATCAAAGACTGTGGATATACATAGTTTGTATTGAGACAAAAACATCAAAAGGCAATTGTGACAATAACATCAAAAGGCAGTTGTGAAAGCATACATATAACAGAATTCAATATTCTGAGCATAGACAAATGGTGAAAACTGAATTACAAATCGTCTTCAGTACATGATTAGTTTGCAATATATGGCATAACCCGAGAGGGAAAAGTACAAAATTTACTGCAAATGCCAAACTTAACCCATGAATGAAACATGTGGAAATCAAAAGCGCCAGTAACTTGGCGCTATAGTCGACCTGTAACCATCTAGGTCCAAAGTAGCTTAAATACAGAAAGTATTTAATCTTTATGGTGTCAAAGCATCTAGTCTTACAGGTGCCAACGTGGCAGGGGGAACGGGGCCAGGATTAGTTATTGAATTCTAGCCAGCAAACAAAAGTGGATATTATATACACAATATATAATAACAAAACCCCAAAGACATGGGTTTATACAACCCCCTTGCAAATAGTACACATTTCGGCGGTAAAGTCATCCAACTTGAGAATACATCAGAGGGATGTGTATTATTATGCAAGAACCGCCTTCATCAGGGCACATGGGTGGCCCCTATAGCAAGAACGACAAGAAAAAAAAGGAAGGAAAAGAAAGGAAGAAATAAGTATAAAATTCTTATTGGTCAGAAACATAATCCCTTCTTGACATAATTGGGTTAATTAGTAACAACAAACATATTATTCAAAGGACAGAATGTTGTCCAGGCGTTTAAAATCAATTGAGTAAAATAAGGGGCTGAAAACAGGAGAAGGTGGAAATAATTGCACCTATAGTATGAGAGTGGTGGGGGTAAAGAATGCCTAACTCACCACTGTAGCCTTGTAATGAATCTCTCTGTGGGGCAGACTCCGCCAACAGGCCCAACCAGTCAAACTGTGATATTTTTGCGGGCAGGGAGAGTGTGCAGCAAGACCCCAAAAATGGGCAGCACAGGAACGGCGTGCTCTGAAAAAAAGGGGTTAAAGACTTTTATTTAAAAAGAGTCTGATAGAGTTGCGTGCTGCACATATAGAACAGTAGTACAAGTCAAACATGGAGTGACATGTTGATTTTGTTTGAGAGTGTGTGCCCACCGGGAATGTGTGGGAAGCTGTTAGGAATTGTCTGGAATGCCCATGTATTATATACAAATTGAGCATGCAGATAGTGAGGTACCTGGGCTGTTGCTTGGGTGTTTCCCTGAGTCTTTTTGTAGGAGAACAGCTAGAGACGTACGAGCGTGCCTCTCTTGAAAGTGTCGCCGTAATGAGGTAAAACTCTGGCAGCTAAAGAGCTGGTGCCTGGATGCTCCTATATGTGCGGAGAAAAATAGAGGAGACAAAGACCTTTGTTGAAGGGTATAAGAGGATGCTTGTGGTGAACATATCACAAGAGACTAGCTAGATGGGACAGTAAGCAGGGCACATGATCAACCCTCAGTAGTACACCCATGTGTGCAGAAGACACTACACCAGTTGGACAGAGTCAGTGGGCCAGAAACAGGGCGAGGCCTGTGCTCCATACAGACTGTCACACCCTAAACATGTGTGGGATGCAGGGCTGAGCCAGAGTGGGCATGGGAAGGCTGATGGAATGCCATGAAATGTAGTTCACCCTGGACACATACTACAATGATCATCCAGTCAAGGACACATAGGGGCATGCATGGAATGCACATGGAGCATGAATGGCCACTCATGTCCCTGCGGAGCATCTGCCATTTGCACAGTCCAAGGGAGACAGCTTGAATGAAGGACAGAGGATGTACCCCACTTCTTGTGTCTGGCCGGTTTGCTGGTGGTAGATTGCATGTACACAGGAGGCTTGAACAGGGCATTGCATCACAGCAAAATGATGCACACCAGTGCAATGTTGAAATTGGGGTGCAGGGGGGTGGAGGGGCAAGGGAGCATGCCTACGTGGAGTACCCGCATGCAGGCAGAGGACACATGCACGTCAGTCATGCAATGACATAGTCCCAGTGCTGAGAGGAAGGACACCCCAGGCCACATGCAGAAAGGCCTGTGAGCTGGAACATGGACTGGAGGGGCATCCAGGTGACTAGTATGTGAGTAGGGTGCAAGTGTGGTGATGAGGCCAGTCCCCATCTGCTCTACATGTCCACCATCCTGCACGGCAGGCATGCATCAGTGAAGCATTGCATGACTTCCACATGAGAACCATGTACACATGACATGTAGTGCCAGTCATGCACAACGCATCACACAAATAAAACACACATGGCCTCAACAAAAATGCAACAACACTCACTGGACTGGGCATCAAAGTCCTGCCTCTCTACCACTCCTTCGACCAATTCTGGTGGTATGAACTCCTCAACGAATGACTCGTGCGGAGTGAGGTCTTCCTCCTCAGGTGGTGGCCCACTGCCAGTCACCAGAGTCATGTTGTAATTTGAGGCACGCTTTGCTTTAGCACTGCGTGAGAGGTCATTCCAACGCTTTTTGCACTCTTGCACTGTGCGCACCTCATGGCCGAATGCACTCACATGTTCCGCAACTTGCTTCCAGTGGGTATCATGATGGGCAGCCGTAGTTTGACAATTCGGCCCCACTAGCATGTCACGGTTGTGGTCCCGCACGTAGTCCACGAGGAAGTCCGGTTCCTGCTTTCAGAAAGGCTTCTTCCTCGACGTGCCGGAGGCCGTAGCTGTGTCTGGGGTCCAAGCCTGTACAGCAGGTGCAACCTTCCTCCTCTTGGACACTGGTCCGGACCCTGGCTGGCAAATGCCGCCCTAATCAGTATGGCCAGTGGCGCTGTTGGAATGAGCCGAGGGAGTGGCAGGTAGAACATGGAGTGAGGCCCTGACTTGCGTCAGTGGCTGCTGGGTGTCCTGGAATGGACCCTGTGCAGCAACATCCCCGCTGTACCAGGGACATTGACCGCGACTGTCCTGGTTGGTAGCCCCTGCACCCGGTTGGTCGGGGCAGCAGATGACATTGCTGCCCCAGGGACACGTGGCTCGGTCAGGGCAGACATGCGTGCACCTACGGTGTGCCTCCTGGCCACCTGGGATTCTGCCATGGACTCTTCAAGTGCCAACGCAGCCTGTGCTGGCAGACCCTGAGCCTGGGTGGTGGTGTCCACAGCTGCACCTGCAGCTACCACTACCCTTGGGCCTGTGGCAGTCGAAGAAATGGACTGCCGGGTCACATGGGCGCCAGTGTCAGATATATGAACTGCATCTCCTGGAGCCACAGGGGGTGGTGGCATGACTGCACCAACATGTGGCACAACATCGTGCCAAGCTGGTGCACCCCTGCCTCTTCTCCCTCTGGAGCCACCCTGGAGACCCTGGAGTCCCCCTACTCCCTGGTCACCCAGGCCATGTCACTGACCACGCTCACCACATGGAGTATGCCCAGGTGAGGCGCCCCTCACCTTACGTGGCCTCCCAACCATGGCACAGATGGAGTAGTGCCGGCACAGAAGAAGTAGTGCCAATGGGAGGTGTACACGACAATTGTCCTGGGCAATTGGTGTGAAGGGGGTGGGAGACAAGATGTTAACAGCACCCCTGCACCTGCAAGGCTGTATGTGACCCTGGTGATGAAGTGACGGGTCACGCAACGCTCAGGCACCCCCGAACTGCACTAAAACCATGCACGCAACCCCCAGCAGCCCACATATGTGGAATTAACCTCCCGCAGTACGCGGTGGCACCCAGGGACACGAAAAACACGTACGCTTGGGACACGCAGGCTACTATGACCTTGAAAATGGGTACGCGATACACAGGGGCACCCGCAGTGGGAAAAATAGCATGCGCGACTCACCGTCAGACTAGTGTGATAATGAAAAACACGCGTAGCCAATACCCCCGCCAAAAGAAGAGATACATCCTTGATCTGCTGTGAAGTTGTGATGGCACGCGAAACAACACGAAGTAGCAACACACAAGTCGGTCTCCACGAAAGGCACGTACAGTGAACTGCTGGCCCCGCTCACCTTTAACCGGTGCTGCGGGCAACACCAGAGTGCGTCACGTCACTTACACGCTTAGGCCCTTTCCTCGGATTGCACGCATTAACATGCAGACGTGTTGTTTTTTCACATGCTGATTCACTATGTACCCGTCACGAGGGAAACGCCCATGTGTGTTACGTCACAGACGCGCTTACGTGCTAAGGGCCTTTCCGTGAATTACAGACTGATGTGCAGTTTTTTCATGTGGCAAATCACTCCGTATCAAGCTGGCCACGCGACAACACACGGAAGACCACGCTCATGCCCAAAAGGCCATTTTCCTGCCCCCCCAAGCCCCGAGCACGCTCCCACCTGCCATCTGCTGCTGCCTGCCTGCCTGCTGCCCACGTGCCCTGCTATTTGGTGCCTGCATGTCAGCCATCTGCAGGGGTCCAGTTGCTGTGTCCACCTCTGCTGGAACAGAAGACTCCCGACTGGGATACCATCACTCCACAGCCCAGCCCCAGGACCCAGTTGTCCACTCACACCTGCCTCGGGGGTCGCCATGTCGGGACCAAACATGTCGGCACCATCCGAGACCACTGGTGACCCCCAGCCAGAGAGGCAGAGGGCTACCAGCTTCACTGATAAGGAAGTTGGTATCCTGGTGGAGCAAGTTCTGGGGCATTATGATGCCCTCTTCACACCATCGCACGCCAACAAGGAAGGACGGGAGATGATCTGGGAGGATGTCGTGGTTGTCATCAACGCGGAGGGGGTGGCAACCCACGACATCAAGCACGTCTGGAAGCGCTGGGAGGACTTCAGGTCCAGGACCCTCAGCAAGGCCCGGCGCCTCTTGAAGGCAGAGGATGCAGAGGGGTGCCGGGTCAGCCTGAGCAACATCCAGATGAGGGTCCTGGAACGCATAAACCCAGCGCTCCGCGTCCAGATCCTTCAGAGGCAGACCCGTCTGGAGTTGAGCGGTAAGTGGCCATGCATTGCTGTGTAAAACAGGGAATGTTGCAGTGTGCTGGTAGTCAGCTACTTACCTGTATGCGTGACATAGGCCATGTATGGATGTGTGTGTGCAGGGACATCATGGTGCTGCATTTGAGACCAGTCATGCGTGAACCACATCGATGGTGCATGTGTTCCCATTCAACATGGGGGCAGCATGCGGAATGCACACATGAATGCATGCCTGTCTCTGTTCTTGGACATGGATGGGGTGTGAGAGAAGTGTGCTGCTGTCATGGACATGTATGGTGTACATGTCTGTGTGTCTGAGTAGCGTGTGTGTGACTTTGAAGCGCCATAGATGCATGTCACATGTCCATGACGATGTGTTGATTCACTTATGCAGTCTAGTCATCTTTGTATCCACTGTGTCTGTGGTGTACGAGCCCTGATGCATGACCCTCCTGTGATGTGTGTGCATGGGATCAGTATGAGCCATGATGCATGTGAGTTTGAAGACAACATTTATGTCATTAGGGGCCCTTGTACATGGATGCTGATGTTGATTGCATGCGCCATGCCTGTTTCTGAATGTGTGTTGCCTGCATTGACCCATGTGTTGTGGAGGGACAGGATGGAAGTGACGTTTGACAGTGCCACTCATGTGCTATTGCTTCCTGTCTAGGGGACTATTGTACAGTACCCTGATGCTTGTGTTCTATGTCTCCCTCTACGCAGCGCCGAGTGAAGAAGAGGACAGAGATGGTGCTGTGTGACGCAAGACCCAGCCACCCTCCCAGGAATTTCCATCATCCGGGAGCGAGGGGACTGGTGCCGCGTCTGTCACTACGGCTGCAGTGGAAGGGCCGGGTGAACCCCCACAGGGGCTTGCGATGGCAGAAGACGGTGCAGAGCTATCCAGGTTGGTGGTCTACACAGAGGAGGAGGAGGCCGCTACTGAGCCGCACATGGGGACTTGTGGGGGTAGTACCACTGGTGCAAGTGGTGCAGTCCAGGGCCAGGGGGCAGCACAGGTCACCGCGGAGGTGGCTGTGCATGTCACTGTCCCTGACCCTGTGAATGCACCACCATGCACCAGCAGGGATGCCCCGTCCCAGGCCTGTCCGCAGATAGGTGGGAGGCCCACATCATCTGGCACTCCACTAGCTGCGGACGAGGAGACCCATGATGGTATGGGGGCCGTCCTGATTGGTGTCGTGTTGCGCACACGTGTCATTCATGATGATGTGTGTGCTTCCTGGGGGGACCACGCACGCCATCACGAAGAGCTGCGTGTCAACGTGGCACAGTTGGGAGGGGCCCTGGTCGAAGGGTTCCTACATGTGTCGAGCACTCTGGGGCCCTCTCCTCCTCTGTGGAGACTATGCGCCAGTCGTTTTCCTTGCAGTCTTACGGCCCAGATTCCACCATGGCCACCTGTGGACCTGGCCTGACCAACACAGCCAGCTTGGTGGAGATCACATCCCTGCCACAGTCGGGAGTCGGAGGTCCAACAGGGGTGGACACCCCACCAACTGGAGACCAGCAGATGGAGGATGTAATGGTATCATCGGGCAGGGCACATGGACAGCAGCAGGCTCAAGGTGGGAGCGATGATGGCTCGGGACCATCAACATCAGAGGGGCGGGCATCGGACGGAGGGCAGGAGGACCCTGGAATGGGAGTGTCTTCCATGTGGCAGTGGTTGGGCCAGCGGATAGATGCCGAGCGGCGGCGGGCGAAAGAGGCACAGCTCACCATGGTCAGGGCAGAGTTCTCCATTCGCAGGGCGTTGAGGCGGGCTGAGTGCCTCGAGGCAACTCGCAGGGCGTTGGAACAGGCCATGACTGCATCCCTGCGAGACCTTGGGGCCAGGGCAGAGGCACTCCTCTGGAACATCGACATGGAGTTCGATAATGCCCTGGACCGGGACATCACAGAGTGAGCCGTAGGACTTGCCCGCCACCATTGTATACAGTTAGTTAGTGTTAGGTTTCCTTTCTATTTTTATTTCTTTTGGGGCGCTTGGACAATGCCCCACCTTTTTGTATATAGTTCTTCATTAGGTAGGGTTTCTTGAAGGTTTCATTTCAATGATTGTGCTCATGGACCCTGGATTTGTACTTTGTAAATAGTTCTACACTGGATTTCACTCCTTTTTTTTTTTTTCCATGGATCAATGGTTTTGTCTTGTTTTTTCACTTTAGATTTGTTTTGCCGGACTGACACTTTGGACACGTGCTTTTGTATTGATTTGGATTCTGCTTTCCTACATTTTCATTTTATATTTTGGACATGCAGCTTTTTAATCATTATTTTAATTCTTGTGTGTTTCATTTCATTCCCTTGCTTTTGTGTTTAATACATTTTTATTTTCTACTTCAATGTGTGGTATTCTCTCTTTGGTTTCATGCATGTCACGATGTGTGTTTTCTCAATCGCATGCGCCCATTGTGTGGGTGTGATGGAAATGTGTTGATGTGCATACTTGCCATTTGGGATGTATCATGTGATGGGGATTTCATTGTGGGGTGAATGTAATACCTGGTTGTGTGTTTGGACTGGGGTGGCGTGGGGTGTGATTTGGGTGGCCATAAGGCCCTTGATTGTGGATCGTCATGACGTGTTGGGGGGACATGAGTTGGGGCCTGCTGGCAGCGGCCTGTCACTGCTGGGTGGGTGGGTGAGTGGGTGGGGTGACATGAGTCGGGCCTGCTGGCAGGTTCCTGTCACTGCTGGGTGGGTGAGTGGGTGGGGGGACACGAGGTGTCTGTCACTGCTTGGTGGGGGGACATGAGCCGGGGCCTGCTGGCAGGTGCCTGTCACTGCTGGGTGGGTGAGTAGGTGGGGGGACATGAGTCGGGCCTGCTGGCAAGTGCTTGTCACTGCTGGGTGGGTGAGTAGGTGGGGGGACATGAGTCGGGGCCTGCTGGCAGGTGGTTGTCACTGCTGGGTGGGTGAGTGGGTGGGGGGACATGAGTCGGGGCCTGCAGGCAGGTGCCTGTCACTGCTGGGCAGGTGAGTGGGTGGGGGGACATGAGTCGGGCCTGCTGGCAGTTGCCTGTCACTGCTGGGTGGATGAGTGGGGGTGCAGGGACATGAGTCAGGGCCTGCTGGCAAGTGCCTGTCACTGTTTGAGTGGGTGGGGGGACATGAGTCAGGGCCTGCTGGCAAGTGGCTGTCACTGCTGGGTAGGTGAGTGGGTGGGAGGACATGAGTTGGGGCCTGCTGGCAGGTGCCTGTCACTGCTGGGTGGGTGAGTGAGTGGGGGGGCATGAGTCGGGGCCTGCTGGCAGGTCCCTGTCACTGCTGGGTGGGTGGGGGTGTAGGGGGATGTGTCGGTAATCACTTGTGCAGGGGGACATGTGGGCTGGCTGTGGAGCATGGCCAGGGTGGATGGGCTGCCTGCGGGGCATGGCCAGGGGTGCAGGGTAGTCGCCTGTGTTGTGGGCTGCCTGCAGGGCCTGGGGAAGGGGGAGAGGGCACACCTGGGAGGACACATACTGCCAATTCGCGTTGGGGCACCCCAGGAATACACGTTCCCCTCCTGCGGCAGCAAAAACACATCTAGAACTCCCCGCGCACCCCTCTGAATACACGTAACCCGCTCGACCAAGGCCTATTGCATGTAATACGTCCCGTGCACCCCTCAGAATACACGTACCCCGCTCACACAAGGCCTATCGCGTGTAAAACGTCCTGTGCACCCCTCAGAATACACGTACCCCGCTCGCAGAAGGCCTATCGCGTGTATACTTCACGTGCACCCCCGAAATACACATACCCCGCTCACACAAGGCCTATCGTGTGCAAAACGTCCCACGCAGCCCTCAGAATACACGTACCCCGCTAACACAAGGCCTATCGCATGTGATACTTCTCGGGGGCGTAACTGGTGCTGCGGGATGTTCTCTGCGTCAGCGCTCAAAATGACTTTGATATTCCATGAATACGTGTGCGCCAGAATGCTGTTTGACGCACATGGCTGGCGCACGCTGGCGCACGCTAACTCTCTGCGCTGCTCGCGTGCTCTGCCTTTGCGCTGAACTCTATGAATTACCCTCCAAGTCTCAAACCTTTGACTGATGGCAAATATCCATTTGCATGTCAGTCTTTTTCCCGCCCAAATGGGCAGTGCAGCACCGATTTGCTAGGGCAATTCTCTTCTGAAAAATAGTACCAATAGCAACCACAGACATGTGTCTTCTCGATAGAGGATCAGTAATATAAATGAAGGAAAGGTAAAAGATATACATTAATGCATCACAAACCCGATTAAATTGGCGTGAATAAATACATTGTAATACATTTTATAGCATTGAAATTACGAAATTAATAGTATTTGATTGTTTCTGTATAATGTCCAATCATTGGGGAAAATATCTAATATGTTATTGTGAGAAGATTCTGAAGACAGCTACAAATCATATATTATGGAAATCAGCATTTCAACAAGTTCCACTTTCAATGGACAAGGATTGTTTGCAATGTTTTGTGGCATTGTATGTGTCCTAGGAACAAAATCAGGATCGATTCCATGAGTAGGCATGGCCAACACAGTAAATGTCAGATCTTTCACAAATTCAGATTCCATTTCCTAGTATATTGGATTGGCCACCCATTGTTTGCCTCGTTTTGTAAAGGACATGAGTTAAAAAACACCTCCCGAATGTTCCTGCAGTTTTTGCTTGTTCTCTCCCAATGTTCTCTCTGTGCGCAAGTACAGCTAGTGTTGTTCTGGCCTTAATACCGTAATATCGTCTATGCCAAAATGCAACTTTTTGGGCCTCTACTTTAGGCACATATTATGGAACACCTCCAAATCTCCAGTATGACATAATTCTGTGAGTCCCTTCAGGTCTCTTGAAAGTGTTTTATTGTACACAATCTTCTCAAGTGCTTTGTGTGGAGGGGAACATGGCACCAACCACTTCTTTCTGTTTTCCTGCTGCTAAAGGTCCATGTGCACATTTGTGGAAATGTTGGTTTTCTGTCCATGAGTGTATGTTGGAACAATGGTGCATCAATGAACGCCATTTTTCAAGTCAAATTTCTACAGATCCATCACAAGTTTTGGAGCTCCACCTAAGATGGTTGCTGATAGACTGACACCAGGTTCAAATATTTGCTGATTTTACCAGCAGCTGTAATTTATTTATTGACTGATTTGGCAACCTGCCATACGTCAAATTGATGCAGAATGTGTGGAAACTGCTCTCGCATGGCCTTGGCTACTGAAACTTGCCTGTCAGTGGCTATCAGGTCTATTTACATTCCCCTCGATTCCAGAAGTTCGACGGATTTGATGAAATCGTGTTTCTCCATGGCCACAGATGATGTACATACAGACACCTGCACAATCACCAAACTCACATTTTTTTTACTTTCCATGTCTTGAAAGTGGTATGTGCAGTACTTTGTGGAAAATCGTGGACTATCACACTGTCTGTCGCCAGCTAGCCTGAAACTTTTCAAGAGAATGCACTGTCCATTGACATCTGTTTGATTTTCAAAACTTGACTAATAGCAGGGAATAAGAATTCTCTTTGATATTTGTAGTACTGGGTTTTAGCAAGGAACTCAAGTCCCACAAATTGACAGAAACTGGAAATCTTATTGAAAGTCGACCTGCTGAAAAGTAAAGCTGCTGAACATAGGCAATGTATTATGGAGGTGGACACAGCCGGCATGCACTTTCAGGTTGGTGCCTTGTAATACATGATACACATTCACCAACGGCTCCCCACATATGTTCCCTCTTAATGTATGGACACATTCAGTTTTTGTACAAACTCTAGCAGGCAGCTGTTGAATACAATGTATTTTTGCTCCTTTAATAACCAATCGTCCTGCAGTACTGTGTTTTGTGACTCAGCAGTGGTGGACAATTCCCCAAAACTAGCCAAACAGAGGTCAAGATCTTGAGCAAATTCCTCAGTCAATTGCATTGAAACTTAAGTGTGTTAGTTCTGTCTGTGATATTTTCACCAGAATTGGAGAAACAGGTAACATTGAATGTTTTTTGGGTGGTACATTTTTAGAGGATGTAGATTGTGTCAAGGGGTCTGCAATGCATCTTCATTGTCTTCAGTTTCATCTGGTCGAGTTTGCACAAAGTAGCAGTGGTCCATGGTAACTTTGGACGGTTTGCAGGTAAGATTCCATTCATTTTCCAGCCAATGAGCAGATGCATCACAAGTCTGATTATTGACTGGACCATGCTGCACCTAAAATAGTAGTTGCTCCATTGTGAAATTCGTTTGGCAAACAACATCTGTGGGTTCACATTTTTCTGAGTCTTTATACTTCTCTTCCTTCTGGGCCTCTAACAGATGTATAGAAAAAAATGCTCAATGTATAGCACACATACAGCAGATACCATTTTCCAAATAAAAATCTAATATGAATAATTTACCTTTGTTTTCTTAATTTCCTTCGAACCTGTGTACTTCTCTTTGCCCACTGCACTATCAAGCTGAAAAAAAATTCAGCATTTTTATATGGCTTAAATAAACCAAATTTAATTTCCACGCAAACAAACATATGTACATATCTACAAACAGAACCAACTTGATGGACTTGAAAACATTACAACATTATAAAACGGTATTCCAAATGCAATGTGATGCCCAATTGTATTCGATATTAGGTTATGCATACCTCTAGTCCATGTGCCTCCTCTTCTTCTAATTCCACACATCTTGGGTACATTCCTTGAATAGAATATTTATATATTTTTTTTAAATGTCAATTGTACTGGAAATTAAAATCTTTCATCGCACATAGCACTTAAACACAAAGTAGTATAACATGATTACACACCATATACTATAAGATTTGTTATAGCTAGACAAATAGAACATTCATATGAACATACCCTCAAAAACAGTGTACATGATTTGGTCATGATATACATTTCAGATTTCACCTGATAACCTTCCGAGATGACACATGTACTTGATCTGAGATCACTGTGCAAAACATACTGATTGTAATGTCGCCTTCAAAAATAGTTTGCTTTGCAATCTATTCTGCATTAGGAAGTGTAACGTTAGAACCAAAATCTGAAAAGTTTGAAACAGTGCAAGGTTACATGCATTTCAGTCTCAAATGATATCCTTTGTAGGATTTACTATCATTATTTTAAGGGAAGGGTAAGTATGCATACCTCATACTCTGGACCTGTTGCAAAGGAGAAAGTGATTGCAGTCGAAGTTCCAGCATCCCCCTATAACACAGTACTTGTTTTAGTACAGATGAAAACAGCTAAATGGAACTGAAACAATGAGATGCAGACAATGGTACATACAAGAGACACCCATACATGGCACTTTGTGTAAATAACCAAATACACATTTAAATTTTTTGAAATTCCAACCATAACACATTCTCATAAAGGACTAGTACAATATAATTACCTGATAGGCGAGTGGGCTTGAAGTTGACTCAGGAAAAGTAATTGATGCAGAATCTTGCACTTTCATTTTTAGTACATTATCCTAAAATAGTACATGGGAAAGGTTAAATTAGTATTAGAAATGTGGGCACATCCAACGCTCTAAAAAATCACTTTGTGCATGTTGTTAGGGCTCACCACTGGGATACTAGATATGTCAGTGGATTAGTCACTTGTGAGGGTCTGTTGTTCCATAAGTGTGCTCTACGTAAAAAAGGGTATGTCAACCAACAGATATCGAAAACATTATGCAACTTTTCAAGCGCACTATGGCAGTTTTTACGAAGGGTCACAATTTACTGATTTATTAGAGGCTCTGTAAAAAGGGGACAGATGAAATATAGTAAAGAAAAATATTTTAAAATTCAATAGAATCTGGTAACTATGAAAACTTGAGTAAGACAACTTTTAATGTAAATATACACTAAAAGCTCTAATCTGTTCATGAAGTTACCTTTTCAATCACTACTTTAAGATAGAGAGATCACAGAGAATACTTATTTATGCAGACCATCGTCCTATATAGCAACAAACATAACAAATTCATCGTCCAGCATTGACTTGAGCCATTGTGTGCCAAAATTGAGTTGGAATTGCATTAGGAAGCAATTGACAATGAATTCTGGGTCAATGTTTTTTTGTGTACTTTGATCGTTCGCACAGGTTAGGCTACAGAGGCAGAATTGATTGGCCCTCACGTCATCCAAGACAGCCTGGGCTCTACTTTCAATCTTTTCCACTGGAAAACCGAAATTTTTAATCCATCTTCTTATGAAATCAATATCCTTTGGGAATGTATGCAGGACTGCGCCCTCACTTTTGGCATGGCTCACAGAAAGGCAGCCAATAACGATACATGAAGGCATTCTCGAAAAGTCTGTAAGATCTGTATAACAAAAATATAAATAATTATTACAAATAATACTGTATGCATGTGATTGAAGGAATTATAACACAGCTTTGTCTGCAAAGTTTGTTTGACTTAAAGAAATAAATCCTGTGTAACCTAGTCGAATGAACACAGCAATAACTTTCATACAGAATTGATTGATATACTGCAACTTGTAAAGTGTTACTCGTCCATTGAAAGAACTTTCAAGCATCAAAAGAAAACATGCTTGCAAACATGGACCACAAAAGATTCCATTCTATTACAATGCACAGTGATTGAATGTGCTATTTACCGAGATCAAAATTCTTGAAACATTAGATAATGGTGAAGTCCTTGATATAAATGAACATTACAATACTGGGCACATTAGGTGGAAATCGATAGAAACCTTCAAATCAATGATCAATGGACATAAAGAAGTAAATAGGTGACCTACCCTTATCTGGATGAACAAATGAGCTAATTAAGCAAGCAGAGGAGCAAGTAGCCGTGGAACTGGTATCCGGGAACAGTTAGCACTATGACGAGATACCTTGTACATCTCAGAGATGTTCTCTGGGTAAATGTGAAGGTGTTTATAAAGGCTTAGAAAAGTGGGTGTGTATGTGAATGTGTGACATGTTTTCTGACATCCACTCAGCCTCGATGGCAATGTTTCACATCTGCCATACCCACCCACCCTGCCCCCTTGCGAGTGCAAAGGCATTGGCCAACCCGTACAACCTGTAGGGCAACAGGGCCAGGGTTAAAGCACAAATGCAAAATGCTTGTCTGGGTCTTTTTTTGTTAATGAAAGTGACCTACTTTTTTGGGCCATGTGTGCCAGTTTGATGAGTTACTTCAATAAGCGGCTACTAGTAGTGTGGATGAGTTTATATTTGTTTTTAAAATGCACAATTTCCATCACCTTTTTTTCAAAATACTCACCTTTGGGTGATTTGGACCTGTTGGTGCTCTTCAGGGGTGCATTCAGAACCCCTCCTCATCTCCACAAGTCCAGTGAGGGCTTGGACCCATCTGGCCAATGAGGAGGTCTGCCCCACTCATGCATGCCAGCAGTGGTCCAATCAGGAACCACTGTGGTTCTCATGCCCTTTTGCACACCAAACATCCTGGTACCAGTAGTGTGGATTGGGACCAGACCATCTCAGCTCACTTCCTGGATACCTACAAATGTGACATGCATTAGCCTACGAAAAGCAACTGCTTTTGTAGGTGAATGCACACCAAAATAAGGACTACCCAGGTCACAAAGATCAGTAGGAAAGCCAACAGAACAAAACGGAGAAAGGAGAAGACAAAATACCTTGTGGCCCTGCCTTGATGTACACTAGCCACAGTCATGAGCCAAACGCGGTAAGCGTGGTATGGCTTGGGAAAAGTTCATAACAACACATGAATAAGCATCTTCTGCCACCGATCTACTCCTAGGCACATTGCCCAGTTACCAGAAAATCCTTAGTCGAAGTCTAGGGCACGAGTACGCAAGGACCCCATTGTGTGGTACTCTAATGTACTTTGCGCAATGAAACACAGATGTCAAAAGTGGCAACAGAGTCATAAGACTAAGAGAAACAACGTTTCCCAGTACTGACTGTATGAAAGACATGTCAGTTTCCCCATAACAATGAGCAAAATCCCAGTGGAGTGCAGCTGAAGGCTGTGCTCCATTGGCAAAGGTCAGGACAGGAGACAGAAACAAAAGCAAAATGTTTGGGGGGTCCACACATTTAGAGGTATAATAGCAGTATGTGAAATTTTCCCTAACAGTGACATAATTGGTACTTCTCTTCAGCTTGATGGGACAATTTGTTTGGGTCCAGATAACCTGATACATGCAATCAATCAGAGGTAACAGCCTGTGAAGGACATAGTTCCCATAGTTCCCACGTAAACAGGGTGTGCCCTCTGGAGTCACGGCGATCACTGGATGTTTCAGACGGTGTCACCCAATTTTTATTTACAGATCCACAATCCCATTCACAGCAATGTCTATTCCATCAAAATACTGGTGCCGGTAATACAAGCTGTTTTTTGCTGGTGGGGTGTCTGACTTACCTCCAGCTCTTGACTGTAGGTGAATCAGACCACCCCACCGGCAAACTTGTAGTTTGCCAGTCTGGAAACATGCTGGTAAAAAGAATTACTGGCATGTTAATTCCAGACTGGCAAACTTGTAATGAGGTCCTGCAGTTTGACTCTACAAAGTTGCTTGGCACTCAGCAGCTCTTCAGATTTTTTCTGGGCCGCTTCTTGACACTGTTTAATCTGAGCACCCCTGTCTGCTTACCTGCCCTCTACCAGTTGAAGGTGAAAACTGCACAGAGAGGGAGATCATTTTAAAGTGTTCTTCTTTCACAGCTTAAGTCACATATAACCTCTGTAGGGATTGGTTTAATGAGCTATGTTAATCTCAAATGTGCACTCCTATAGGGGGTATTCTGTCTAACATCTCTGTCTTCCAAAGGTCATCTGTGGCTGACCAGCCCCCCTTCAAAAATAACATTGAAATAACATTGAAAGAGTATGGTCCGTTACCACAGACACTTCTATGTCAGAAATGTCTTTGTTTAATAAAGTAGAGCAATCTACCTCCAGAGTTCTTACTACCCCAAAGATGCACACATTTAACAATGTCTACTTCTGTGTACACCCGAATGTTTTCTTATGAAGCTATGGGATCAATACCACATAATTCAATGCAACACAAAGCTTTCACACACATTTGAGAGCTCTGCACAATTTGGGTAAAAAGTGTCTATATTGCAATGACACTAGTAATCCCAGAAATCATATCCCGGTGGGACCTCGAGTTCTGTATGATGTTTTTTAAGCAGGTGATATCTAGATATGGGGAATTTTCCACCCACACCAAACCAGGTACACACAATTTTCCTTTATTTGATAAAGTGCTTTCATGAATCTGGGACCCCTAATTTAATAGAATTGATTTCTTACAGCGTTCCTCCCCTTTTGGAACAAGAAACACACAGGGTTGCACAGAATGCATATTCATTAACCAAATAGAAATAATTGAAATGGATTACAGATAACAAATCATTTTTTCATAAAAGCCCAATGATAAGAAATAATCAACACATGAATCACTTAAATGTTCAATTCCGCAATTATGGAAACAGAGAATTTAGTAACACACACTTCACCATAGCTATCTATTCATTTAAATCGCCCTGAGCATGCAGGCACCATCTATTGAGTGCATGAGAGTCCAAGAGGAACCTTTCACTTGTGCACAATAACAAATTAGTTTAGAATATCCCTGCCTGTCCAATTCTCAATACTTCCCCATTATTCAAAATGGATACCTTCCCTTCCATGATGTTTCTATTCAATTAGTGCAATAAAATGACCATGCTACAAGACAAAATATCTAAGATTGCGCTCTCCACTCAAGAAGCCATCTTACAAGAACTCACTTTCAACCAAACCAAACCATGCAACCAATTCAATTTCAGGTCTATTTCCATTGCAGAAGCTAAGAATATCATCACATCATTTAAACCTTCTCGATGCCTTGGTGATACTTGCCGAGCCTCCATTTTCAAAAAAGCTACACAAGACCTAGCTCCTTTCGTCACCTCCATATCGACTCATCCTTTAAATTCTACTCTGTACCTACCAACCTTAAAGATGCATGGATACTACCCATTTAAAAAAAAAAATCCTAGACCCTACTTTCCCAACGAGTTATAGACCCATAACGACAGTTCTGTTTCTCCTTAAAATCTTAGATAAAGCTGCCTATCTACAGATTCAATCCTACTTGGAGATTAAGAACTTTCTAGAAACCAGACAATCAGGATTCAGACCAAGACACAGAAATGAGACAGCCCTCCTCGATCGCAAGAACCAACTAGATGAGCATAAAGATAGAGGAGAAACCTCCATTCTCTTACTCCAAGATCTGTCAGCTACTTTTGATTTGGTCGACCATAAAGTACTATGCAACCATCTCAAATTGGCTGCCAACTTCTCCAGAAAAGCCACTGCACGGATAAACTCCTTTCTGGACAACAGAACTATAAGAGTCTTTTCTCCCTCATCAGCTGCTGACCCAGTACCCATCACTTGTGGCATTCCTCAGGGATCCTGTGCCTCACCTACTTTGTACAATATTTTTACAAAGCCACTCTTCGATATTCTGGACAAACCGGGTGTCTCATACACTAATTATGCAGACAACACCCAGATCCTCATCCCAATCCAGGGAGACTACGACACAGACACCAACCTAATAAACAAAATCTATCAAATCATAGAAACCTGGATGGCCACCCGCGGTCTACGTCTGAACAACGAAAAAACTGAGTTTTTAATCATTGGGGGCACCAGCAAACTAAACAAACTCTCCCACATGTACAAATCCATCACCATTGATGGTATTAAAATCAATGTAGCCAAGGAAGTTAAAACCTTAGGCTTCTATTTAGACTCAGCTCTTAACCTTAACAAGCAAGTAAATGCCACAGCATCTGCAGCAAGCTATGCTTGGAGGCTAATCTATGCATGTAAACCATTTCTGACCACTGATAGCTGTATTACTATTGCACAGGCTTTAATCCTATCGGAACTAGACTACTGCAACGCACTTTACCTTGGCACTAGTAAACACAACACTAATAAACTCCAAACCCTTCAAAACAATGCCCTTAGAACAGCCTTGGGCATTCCCAAAGGACAGCACATATCTGACCAAAGGAGATCCACCAAATGGTTGGCCATCAAAGACAGAATCCAACTTAAAACACTGAACATTACATACAACTGTCTCAATAACAAAGCACCTGCATACCTCATAGAGAAATTCACTAAGCATACATCTGAACATCCCATCAGAAAGGCTCAAGCCAACAGTATCAAAATCCCCAACTTCAATCTGAAAAGAACAGGAGGCTCAAGCTTCCCAGTACTGGCAGCTCAACTATGGAATTCAATCCTGGATTCATTAAGAGCGAAGCCTTCCTTACATTCCTTCAAAACCAATGTTAAACTCAGGCTACACACCAATGACTGCTGGCGCATAACCCTATGACCAGTCTCTATGCACCTACTCTCCGGCAATGCACTTGTGTTGCACTTAACATACTAATGTAAATTCTCTTCTCTGTATACTTCTGCTACTCCTATATGCTGCTTTAAACTGCAAATGTAAACCCTATATATGTAACCATAACCTTACCTCGGTTGTACATGTACATACTAATGTAAACTGCCTACTCTGCTTACTACTGCTACTTCCATATGCTGCTTTAAGCAGTAAATATAACTGTAGATATAACCCAAGATGTAACTGTAACGCTCACCTGATTCCCGTAGAGGCGCCGGTCTTGACTGGGCGTATACCGTATCTTCAAAGGTGATGTGTAACACACGGCTGGCTCTTTGGGCTGGACCTCTGTGCACTGTATGCCTGACTCGAAGGGTAAGATGTCTGCAGATAGAAAATATGGGATTAAGGAACTGGGTTATTGAATGTCTCTCTCTTCTTCCCTTTCTCTTCTCCTGTAGAACCCCAAAGGTTAACGCTCTCACCTTAGGGAAGTGAACGCCGTGCTCTCCATCTGCCTCGGGGCAGGGTGCTGTAACCAGTTTCTTCACTGGATAAGGGGAGCAGGCCCCTTGACTTCAGAGGACTGCTGTCCGTCGTTTACTGCACGAACGGTAAATTTCGAGTAATTCTAATGTCTTTAAAGTCTTTAGTAATGATGTTTCTTGTTTTGCAGGGTTCCGGCGATGGCGGATGACGGGCTGAAGTGAGTTGAAGATGGAGCCCGTGTGATGAATAGAAGCGCCTGGAAGCATGTAAGTAAGCGCTTGTTGCCTGCTTCACGATGCGCTCTAACTGTCTTTTTATTTTGCAGGTACAAGTTCGGAGCGGCTGCAGGGTGCCGGAATACCCACTGGGTTAGATGTGGAAAGGAGTAATGGCACGTGAGTATTAAAGTTCCCCAATGTCTTTAAACGCACCTTGTTTTGTCTTTCAGATACGGGATGCAGCACCGAAGGCCTCCGGAGCGTGCGAAGAGTTGGTAAGCTTTTGTCTTTCAGATGCCGGAATGCAGTGTGAAGACCTCCGGAGCGCACGAAGAGTAGGTAAGCCTTTGTCTTTCAGATGCCGGAATGCAGCGCGAGGCGTTGGTGACAGCCGATGGACCAGGTAAGTGAAGAGCTGTCACTGAAGACCGTAATGCTAACCTGTTCTTTCTTGTCTTTATAGGTGTTGCTGAAGACTGGATTCAGGATGGTAAGCCTTTTTCCTTAGGCCCAGGATCAGATGCAGAAGACACGATGAGCGTTCTGCTGCAGAGGATGCAGAATAACGCAAAGCAAGATTCATCCATCGGGTGTGGTTTAAATAGCCTCCTGTAGTGCTTAGGTGTCTCCTTCCACAGCCACGCCTAGGTAAGAAAATTGTTTCTGCTTTCCAGAAGAGTTCCAGTGTTCTGAATGTAGGGAGTGGCTCCTGCCCCACCCAACAGGAAAAGTAGTTCCAAACAGAAGAGGATCAGAGGCTCAACTGGCAGGCAAGTAAGCAGCATGGTCTGCTGCAGGTAAGTCCACCCAAGCATTATGAGCCTGGCGCTTCCAGCGCTGGGACTGGGCATATTTATGAGCCTGGTGCCACTGGCGCCAGGACTGGGTCCAAAAGGTCCCAATTGGGACTGGTTGGCACTCGGAACCTGGGTTATGGATCTGCTTCCAAGGGAGTTGGGAAAACCCTGACCTTTTGGAAGCAGAGATCATGACAGTACCCCCCCTCAAGGCCTCTCCCAAACCGGGCTTCTCCGGGGGTTTTGGCTTGTCAGGAAATGTTCAGTGAAATCTTTTGATTAGGCGAGGAGCGTGGACATATTCAGCAGGTTCCCAGGATCTCTCTTGGGGGCCGTAGCCTTTCCAGTCAATTAGGTAAAATAGTTTAGATTTGGAGATCTTGGAGTCCAGAATGCTTTTGACTTCAAACTCGTGTTCTCCATCAACTAGGATAGGTTTTGGAGATTTAGTTAGTCGGGTTTGAGGTTGCACGGGTTTTAATAGAGAGACGTGGAAGACCGGATGTATCTTCATGTGCGGGGGCAAGTCCAACTTGACCGCTACTGGGTTTACTATGGTAGTGATGGAATAGGGACCAAGGTATCTTGGGTTGAATGTGCGTGGCCCTTTTAGAGGTAGATATTTGGTGGATAACCAGACTTGATCCCCTACTTGATATTGAGGGGCTTCCTTCCGATGTTGATCTGCTCCTTTCTTGTATTGTTCTTTAGCCCTTTGAAGGTGAGAAACAGCTTCCTTAAAGGCTTGGGTGATTGTAGAATGCAGGTAGTCTACTGCTGGTGTTTCAAGATCTTGGAGGGGATCCAACTCCGAGGTTCGAGGGTGACTGCCGTACAAAAGAAAAAACGGGGTTTTCCCAGTTCCCGAATGGACAGAGTTATTGTAGGCATATTCGGCTATCCAAAGGATGTCTTTCCAAGTTTTTTCAGTTTGTTGCAGCATGCAGCGTAAATACTGTTCCAGAGTTTGATTGGTCCTCTCGGTTTGTCCGTCGGTCTGAGGGTGGTGACTGGTCGATAGTCTCACATCAATTTGAGCCGACCGACAGCAACTTCGCCAAAAATGAGAAATAAATTGACTACCTCGATCCGAAATTAGAACCGAAGGAAAACCGTGCAGTCGGACGATGTTTTCGAGAAATTCTCGGGCCAGAGTTGCTGCTGTTGGCAAGCCTTTGAGCGGAATGAAATGCGCCATCTTGGAGAATAAGTCCACGATTACTAGAATCGTATTGTATCCGGAGCATGGAGGTAGATCGGTGATGAAGTCCATAGAAAGCGTATGCCAAGGGCGAGGTGGGATGTCAATAGGGTGTAAGAGGCCTGCTGGTCTTTCCTTTTGACTCTTGTTTTGGGCGCATACTCCACAGGACATTATAAAGTCTCTGATATCTTTTTTCCAAGACGGCCACCAGAAGTAGCGCTTGATCTTTTCTGAGGTCTTGGCCATACCGGGATGTCCTTCCATTAAAGAATCGTGATACCAAGAGATTACTTTTTTCTGTAAATCTGTGCTGGGTAGGTATAATCGTTCTTGGAAATACAATAAGTTGTCCTTTACTGCAAAGTCCTTTCCCTGCAGATGCCAATTCTGTATGTCTGCTGGAGTTACAAGTTGCCTGGCTTTATCCTTAACTTCCTCTATGGATTCTGTGGCGATTACACCCAGAATTCTTTGTTCGGGAATGATTGGTACAGGTTTAGGGTTGATCAAGTGTTCTTCCACTCCCATCCGAGAAAGGGCATCAGCTTTACCGTTCTTTGTACCAGGTCGATAGGTAATTATGAAGTCAAACTCGGCAAAGAATAATGCCCAACGGAGTTGTCTAGAGGATTGGGCTTTTGCGGTTTTCAAATATTGCAGGTTTCGGTGATCAGTAATCACAGTAACGGTGTGTCGGGCCCCCAGCAGATAATGCCGCCAAGCCTTAAAGGCAGACTTGATAGCCAGAAGTTCCTTGTCAGTAATCGTGTAATTGATTTCAGGAGGCGAGAATTTGCGGGACCAAAATGCCACGGGATGCAACTGATTGGTTACCGGGTCCTTTTGTGATAGAACTGCCCCCATGGCAAGGCTTGAAGCATCAGTTTCCACGATGTAGGGGAGTTCGGGGCGAGGGTGTTTTAATTGGTGCAGAGATAAATTTAGTCTTCAAATCCTGGAAAGCTTGTTCCGCCTTGGTAGACCATTCAAAACGTTTGTTTTTCTTTAACAAGGCAGTGATGGGCTGGACTGTTCGAGAGAATTCGGGGATAAACCTGCGGTAAAAGTTAGCGAAGCCTAACATGCTTTGCACACCTTTTACGGAGGATGGTGATGGCCATTTGAGAACTGCATCGACCTTCTTTGAATCCATACGCACTCCGCCAGGTGATAATATGAATCCCAAGAATTCAACTTCAGTCACGTTGAAAACACATTTTTCCAATTTAGCGAAAAGTTTGTGTTGACGCAATCTTTCGAGGACCATTTTCACGTGTTTCCGATGTTCAGATTCCGATGAAGAATAAACGAGGATGTCGTCAATGTAAACAACAACACACACATCTATGAGCTCTCTGAGGACATCGTTCATAAAATATTGAAAGGCGGCCGGGGCATTGCAAAGTCCGAAGGGCATGACCTGATATTCAAATAGCCCATACTTGGTGCGGAAGGCCGTCTTCCATTCATCGCCCTCTTTTACTCGTACCAAGTTGTAAGCTCCTCTAAGATCCAGCTTTGTATATATGCATGCTTTTCTGACTTGGTCCAGGAGTTCAGGGATCAAAGGTAACGGATATCTATTCTTAACGGTGATCTGGTTCAGGGAGCGATAATCTATACAAGTTCTAAGGTCTCCTTCGTTTTTTGGAACGAAGAACAAAGCTGAAGAAGCAGGGGACTTGGAAGGACGAATAAACCCATTTGCCAGGTATTGATCCAGGTATTGTCGAAGGTGAAGGTTCTCAGGCTCGATGAGGGCATAAATTCTACTACAAGGAGGAGTAGATCCAGGTATCAGGTCTATCTGGCAGTCATAAGACCTATGAGGAGGTAGAGAGTTAGCCTGATCCTTCCGGAAAACATCTTGGTATTCTAGGTATTCGGGAGGTAACTGGGGAGTCTCTGAAGAAATTGCTGCCAGTGCAACACCAGGTGGAGGGTGACAAGTAGAGACACATTCTGGAAACTGGACCGTTCTTGCTCGCCAATCGATCAGAGGATTGTGTTTCTCTAACCAAGGTATTCCTAGAATAATCTGAAACTGAGGGGCCTTGATCACATCGAACACGATCTTCTCATGGTGTCCATCTTGACTTACTAGCGTCACCTCTTGAGTGGTATGCGTTACTGGCCCGGAGGCTATCTCCGTACCATCCACCGTAGTAATGACGTCATTTACAGCCTTGGGACAAAGAGTTAGATTCATCCTCAAAACCATTTCATGATCCACATAATTGCCGATGGCACCGCTGTCGACGTAAGCTTCAATTGCATGTAATCGATCCGGATTATCAGGGCTAATGAGGACCATAGGTATCACGAAATGCGAGGTCACGGAACTGGTTTTCACGCTCGGCAAGAGGACCTCTATTCTTGTCGGGCGAGGTCGTTTCCCTGCTCAGAGTTTGTAACTTTGGTAACTGCAGCTCCTACTGCCTTCTTGGCAGGTTTCACCGGACAGTCTCGAAGAAAGTGCCCTGAGTTTCCGCAATAGAGGCATAATTGCAACTGTTTTCTCCTTTCCCGCTCCTTTTGTGTTAGAGGACCTTTCAGACCCCCTATTTGCATGGGTTCCCCGGAGTCTACTCCTTTGGAAGGAGTTGGCGGTTTGGAAAATACTCGAGCATCAAACTTGGAACGATCGGCCTTCCTGTTCTGCAGTCTGTGATCTATTTGAACGACTAAGTCTATATAGTCCGAACAATCTTGTGGGGGATTCACTACTTGGGCTAACACATCTTTGAGCTCTCCACGTAGACCTCTATAAAACAGCGTAATCCTTTTGTCCTCAGGCCATTGAGTTTCCACTATCAGTCTGTTGAAAGACGCAATATAAGCCAAAAGGTCTTGATTACCTTGTCGCAACGAAAGAAGCTCATTGTCCAAGGCCTGCCCCTGTGAATGTCTTGCGAACAGTTTTTCCATACTGAGCTGAAAAGCTTGAAAATCATGGAGGACCGGATCATCTTGATTTACTAGAGGGATCGACCAGTCTGCCGAATTGCCACTAAGGTACGAAAGCACGAAAGCTACTTTAGCTTGATCAGTTGGAAAGGCTGCTGGCCGGCATAAGAAATGCAACCGGCACTGATTGATAAATACTGCAAACCTCTTTGGGTCACCAGAAAATCGTTCAGGCGGAGCCAGAGGTACATTCCCAGGTAGGTTGATCTGCACTGGATTCATAGAGGATGTAGAAGGAAGATTTCCCCCAGATGCGGGTAACGGGGTCTGTCCGGCTTGTGACTGTAGCAATTGTCTAGCGAGATCATCTGTTCGCTCCTTGGAAATAATCAGTTCCCTTCTTAGAGCGTTCGTTTCCTGATGGGCTGCATGCACTTCTGCCCTTAGTTCCCCAAGTAACTGGGCTAGCTGGTCGGTATCCGAGGTTTCCATAGCGCCTGGACGGGAGTTTTGTGGTAGGCTTTGCGTTCTGTAACGCTCACCTGATTCCCGTAGAGGCGCCGGTCTTGACTGGGCGTATACCGTATCTTCAAAGGTGATGTGTAACACACGGCTGGCTCTTTGGGCTGGACCTCTGTGCACTGTATGCCTGACTCGAAGGGTAAGATGTCTGCAGATAGAAAATATGGGATTAAGGAACTGGGTTATTGAATGTCTCTCTCTTCTTCCCTTTCTCTTCTCCTGTAGAACCCCAAAGGTTAACGCTCTCACCTTAGGTAAGTGAACGCCGTGCTCTCCATCTGCCTCGGGGCAGGGTGCTGTAACCAGTTTCTTCACTGGATAAGGGGAGCAGGCCTCTTGACTTCAGAGGACTGCTGTCCGTCGTTTACTGCACGAACGGTAAGTTTCGAGTAATTCTAATGTCTTTAAAGTCTTTAGTAATGATGTTTCTTGTTTTGCAGGGTTCCGGCGATGGCGGATGACGGGCTGAAGTGAGTTGAAGATGGAGCCCGTGTGATGAATAGAAGCGCCTGGAAGCACGTAAGTAAGCGCTTGTTCCCTGCTTCACGATGCGCTCTAACTGTCTTTTTATTTTGCAGGTACAAGTTCGGAGCGGCTGCAGAGTGCCGGAATACCCACTGGGTTCGATGTGGAAAGGAGTAATGGCACGTGAGTATTAAAGTTCCCCAATGTCTTTAAACGCACCTTGTTTTGTCTTTCAGATGCGGGATGCAGCGCCCAAGGCCTCCGGAGCGTGCGAAGAGTTGGTAAGCTTTTGTCTTTCAGATGCCGGAATGCAGTGTGAAGACCTCCGGAGCGCACGAAGAGTAGGTAAGCCTTTGTCTTTCAGATGCCGGAATGCAGCGCGAGGCGTTGGTGACAGCCGATGGACCAGGTAAGTGAAGAGCTGTCACTGAAGACCTTAATGCTAACCTGTTCTTTCTTGTCTTTATAGGTGTTGCTGAAGACTGGATTCAGGATGGTAAGCCTTTTTCCTTAGGCCCAGGATCAGATGCAGAAGACACGATGAGCGTTCTGCTGCAGAGGATGCAGAATAACGCAAAGCAAGATTCATCCATCGGGTGTGGTTTAAATAGCCTCCTGTAGTGCTTAGGTGTCTCCTTCCACAGCCACGCCTAGGTAAGAAAAGAGTTCCTGCTTTCCAGAAGAGTTCCAGTGTTCTGAATGTAGGGAGTGGCTCCTGCCCCACCCAACAGGAAAAGTAGTTCCAAACAGAAGAGGATCAGAGGCTCAACTGGCAGGCAAGTAAGCAGCATGGTCTGCTGCAGGTAAGTCCACCCAAGCATTATGAGCCTGGCGCTTCCAGCGCTGGGACTGGGCATATTTATGAGCCTGGTGCCACTGGCGCCAGGACTGGGTCCAAAAGGTCCCAATTGGGACTGGTTGGCACTCGGAACCTGGGTTATGGATCTGCTTCCAAGGGAGTTGGGAAAACCCTGACCTTTTGGAAGCAGAGATCATGACAGTAACCTCAGCTGTAAATGTAACCTAAGATGTAACCGTAACCTAAGACTTCATAAGCGCCCAGATGCCTAACGGCCCGGTGCGCTCTACAAATAAATAAACAATACAATACAATACAATACAAACAATACAATACAATACAATTACCGTGTAAAATGTACCTTTCTCCATGTCAATGAGCACCTTGAACACGGAAAGAAATGGACCGTGAAGAATCACTCTCTCCCATTTATCTTGAGCAACCCAGCATTAATAACAAGATTCTGATTGATGGTGGACCCAGGAGTTACTTCAGTTATCTTCTTTTTCTAGGTAGACACACAGTAAGATGATCTTTTCGACACCCATTAATAGTTCTTCTGTGCTAAACGTCATTGCCAGAGAAAAGGGTCAGGTAAATATCACTGTATACATACCATGCAACCTAATCTCTAAAATATATCTTTTTCCAGAAGCACATACTCTTATGAAATGTTCCCTAACTTCTTGGGATGCACAATTAATGTATCTGTTCCCACCCCACATTATTATCAGAGTATAGGGGCCAGTGTTTATTCTAATTCCCTTGATAGGATCACTCCCCACTAGATTATGTCCCTTTTAGATAATACTCACATTGGGATTTCTTTTGGATGATTAACAGAGAGGTGGGCACCCACTCTTAAGGACTGCTTTACTTTTCACCCTCAAGGAACAGGTGGGCATCAGCCAGTAACATAGGATCAGCTTTTCTCCACTGCATGTCTGCTATTTCTTCCACAGGATAAGGCCTAGGACTTTAACTCCTGCTAGGCATCACTTGCAGTCTCTTAATATAATTCATCAATTGGTGCAAAAGGACAGAAATCTATTCTTTCTCCTTCCTGCTGTTATCAATGATTCTTTCACTCCATCAGTCAGTGAGTGAGCGGGCCAGTAAGTCTGTCAGTGTCTCTTCCTCAGTGAGTGTGTTTTGAATTTTATATAGAACAGTAACTTCATCTTTTAGAGGTGTGTATACTTTCCCCAATCTAATGGTCAATGTATGTGATTGGAAAGTGTCCAGAAAGTGACATCACAGTAGACATACCCCTCTGCACTCATTGGGCATATTAATGAAGGAGGCAGTCTAATGGGAGTAACTTCTAAATGCAGTTTCCCTCGGATTTAATGTGATGTCATCTCAGGAATTTCTGGCATGAAATGTTATCCCATTCTGAAACAGTAAATCCCACCTACGTGACCACTTTAATAATCAGCTCCCCAGATTTCTCTCTCTGGCACAAATCAATTAATGCAAATCTCATCATAATAGCACAACTAATTACTGAGTTATAGATGTTTCCATTTTCCATTTATCTCACTTATACATTTATATTCAACTTATTTTCCCATCTCATAGTAACTGCCTCATCCCTGTGGATGCTAGAATATATAATTCCCTGGTGTGTGCCATTTCTATGCTTCAAAATATAAATGTGCCTGATTTGCATAATTAAAACTCGTTTTTGTAGCCCTAGATAGATCATCTCAAACTGAACATTTCACAAAAAGAATTACGTTTCTAAAAATGTGTGTTCATGAATCATGGGCAAAATAAAGGATGTTGCATTTTTTGAATATACAAAATATCATTTATCATTTTTGTTTTTTCTGCCTGGTATCTGTTGCCCATGCTGTTAATGCAGAGCAGCAATGTATTTTTGGCAAGGGCCTGGACATGGTAACATCGCTTGTAGTTTGCAGTTTCTTGGGGTTTTACTACTTTCATCTTGCCCCCCATCGGACAGTTTCTGGGTCTGTTCTATTTTCAGATAAACTTAAGTTTTTTCAAGTATCAACATTCCTTCTTTCAAGAGAGGCCTGGGAGATCAGATTAGGCACAACAGATCTCCAGAACCCCCACTAGTACATTATTTTAGACCCACCAGACACAGATGAAAACTATAAACACTGGCTTAGGCTTTACGGTCAGGTCCCACACAGCAGTTCATCTCCCTGGGAAAGCATGGTATCTGTTTTCAAATTTAATTTTGGGGGAGGTGCATGAGCAGAACACACATGTCAAGAGGTCAGTTCTGGCTTTAAATGGGGTCCCATTCACAGGTTCATCTTTTAAAATGTAAATTTTCATGCCCCCCCTGATTTTATATTTCCCCCAAAACACAGCAGCATAAACTATGTGTTTTCCCTTTCTTGAAATTGTGTTTCCTGTTCTCTTCAGGTTAAGCAGTTCCCCATTTAAGCAAAAGTTGCAGGTGTTTTCTGATACTTGAAATGTTAATCTCAGTCCATGTCAGTTAGAGTTTTGAGTGACCTAAAAGCATTTCACATTTCATTTGCGCATGTGTTTCCCAACTGTTGTGCGCAGGCTGCAGCTTAAACACCATGCTATCCATCTTTCCTCATGAATCAGTCTTCCCCACACCACAAAGGTTTTCTCTGTAGAATGTAACATGCTCCCCTCCAGGCAATGCAGGGACATGCCAGGTGCACAAAAAAAGAGAGTCTTCTCTACCTCTGACATTGGTTTTCGGAATGATGGCAGTTGAAAGGTATGGGTGCTGAGAATGAGTGTGGTGGGAAAGCATGGGTGTTGGGGATTAGAGCATTGGAAAGGCATTGATGTCAGAGATGAGAGTGGTGGGATGGCACAGGTGCTGGGAATGAGGGCAGTGAGAGGGCATGGATGGTAGGTATGAGGGTAGTGGGAACTGTGTGTGCATTTTGATGTATATAAAAGTACATTGAAAAGCAAACAAACATATCCAGTCATCATTTTAGTGTTGTCATATTATGTAAATGTGATCAAAAATAGTTGCCTAGGAGTTCCTGGAGGACAAGATGTCCTTCCCTTCCATTAGCTTTTTCACCCCACGGTGGTGTGTGGTCTCCTTGTCATCTTCAACCTCTGGGTGCTATGTCTTTCTCTGGAGGCGTGGTGATTTTCCTCTAAATGCAAATGTTGTTCAGCATTGAACACGCGGGAAAATATTCCCCACAATCTATGGGCTGCCCGTGAGTGACCACCCCATGTATGGTGGAGGCACCTGAACCTTCCTTTCACTCATCCAAATTTGCACTCAATGCATCCCCTGGTCTGTATGTGTGATCCCATTTAATGCCACCTCTTGTGTCTTCACAGGATAGTAAAAAGTGTGATGACAGAGTGTTGGTTTTAGAGGCAATGTTCAATCTAATTGCTTCACTCTTTGGCCTTTCTCCTTCCTCGTGTACATGTGGATGTTAACACCCAACTACAAATCGGGTTCAAGGGTAATTTCTAAAGAGTATACTTCCTCCTGATCTATACTACATCAGTTCACTGCTGTTATTTACGTCACCCACCCAACAAGAACATCCCCCATACTCCTTGCCCTATTTCTGACCTGTCCGAAGCAATCTGTGTTGCTGTGCTCTACATTGGTGTGCAGCATAGACCTTCACTGTATTTGAATGCCTTTCATGATGTGTCATGGACCCTGCTATATGCAAGGAATGGGTTGTCTACTTCCCTGTATACTTAAGTGGCCAACTATAGCGTCGTGCCTGGTTGGATGGGGGGTTTGACAGGCAATGGCCTATTTTAGACTTCTTACACTATACATTCTGGGATCTGTGATTTAATCATGTACGATGTATGAATGGGCCTACGTGTCACTTCAGCTATGTGAATGCTGTGGAGGGTGAGAAGGTGTGGGCCATGTCATGTGTTGTCCTTGCAGGCTAGTGCGTCATACATAGGGCAGAGTGAATGTATGCAAACATAACTGACATGTGGTATGCTGCTCCTTCCCCCTTTCCAGTTTGCTTTCTTTTCTGTCCTTGCTCTCTGTGCGCATTTCATTGCATGGAGTTTGCATACATAACCAGAATCCAATCACACTGTCCTCTGTGGGTGTCCATGCATCTTGGCAGGGTGCGTTTCTCTAGTACAATGGTATTGAAAATGGTACTGTTTCCTGTTATGATAAATCTGCTCCAGTGTGTGTGAATGGGTGTGTGTGGGGGAGATGCAATGCCACATTCTGACAGTCCAGAGTCGCTACCATGTTGAGGAAGTGGGCCGTCTCATAGAACAGTGATGTTGTGGCATACACCTCGTTTGGGATGGTTCACACTGGGATGTGATGGTGAGCATGAGTGCATCAAACACCTGTCCCAGCACTTTTGAAAATATTGTCTGTGACATGCCATGCAGCATGCCCACAGTGTGAAGAATTGTGACTCCAGCTTCAGTATTTATCTCACTTTGGAAGTCAGCCTGAAACAAGGTCAGTAGTTCTGCTAAAGTATCTCAGTTCCAGTGATACAGTTTGTTTACCTACCTGGCTGTGAGTGCCTGGGCTGGTCTGACACGATGAATGGGTGGCCTCTTCAGCAAACGTCTCCTCTGACTTTGCTGTGTGGGTTACTTGCCTGCTGGTGTGCTAAATGTCTCTGCAGGTCTATGAACAGGTTTTCCAGATGTTGCATTGAATAGTTCACATCTGCTGTGGCTACTTGTTGCTTGGACGTGTGTTTGGGAAAGGTGTGACCCTTAAATGCCCTTTGAGTACCTGTTGGATGCATCTTTGGCTCCATTTCATCACCTGCATGCATTTAGCTACACCTCTTATGAAGCATACCAACAAAGGGAGAGGAAGGGGTGGAGCTCAGCCAGGCTTTCACAATGAAACACAGAGGGGCTCATGTTCTATAGTGGCGTAATGAGATTGATAGGCATAAAAGCCTTGAGTGAGTCTTTAACTCCGTTCAGTCCCGCCACGCTACATATTCAATAATTTGTATGGTGGAGAAGGGGGCTGAACGGAACTTACATTTCCGCCACCTCCTTCCTCTCTGCCATACAAATGCTACAGCATCTGCGCCTGCATGGATTGTCATGCCGGCGCAGATGAAGTAGATCCCTATGCATAAAGCAGGCAGACCCATAGGGATCCATTGTGCACACTGCCTGCCATGTGAGCATTGCATAGGAGCCTGCACAATTACAATTAAACCCTCCCCAACACGCTTGCATGTCAGGAAGGGTTTAATTGGGAACACTGCTTACCATGTGTGCATGCACACGGCAGAGTGTAGGTATGCAAGCATAACTGACATTGAAATGAAATCCTCCCGATATCCAAGCATGTCGGGGAGGTTTTTGATTTCAATTGTGAGCACTGCCTGCCTTGCAAGCATGTCAACCCACGCTCACAAACAAAAGTAAACGCTGCATCATTTACTCACTTTGCACTGTGGAGTGCAAATGTGAAAGGTAAACGCAGGAGTACACGCTTGTATACTGCCTTTTGCCCTTTACATTACGACAATTTGGTGGCGGGGAGCTGAATAGGTTACAGTGAAAACTTAAAGGCTCTCTGCCATCAAATTACGATTTTAGGCAACTTGAGCCCAAGACAGAGGAAGGGGAAAATATAAGGAACGTGTGTTTGAGAAGGGTTATTGGAAAGCAGGAGCGAGAAGGACTAATGTAGAGACATACGAGAGAGTTGAACACAGAGGGAGAGAGAGAGGGAGTGAAACCAAGATAGATATGGGGAGAGAGAGAGAGAAAGAGAGAGAGAGACAGAGAGAGAGAGAGAGAGAGAGAGAGAGAAGGAAAGAGAGAATGAGATACACATGGATGGAAAGAAAGAAGAGAGCAAGAGAAAGGCAGAGGGACAAAGAGAGTTACAACAGGAGAGAGAGAGAGAGAGAGAGAGAGAGGGATGGAGCTCAGTGAGGCACTTGATGAACAGACAGAGGGAGAGGATGAGGCAAAGGGAAAAGGGGAGAGGAAAAGGCAGCGAAACAAAGGGAGGCAGAGATGGAGACAGTGGGGCAGGGAGATATGGGAAGCAGGAAAGAAGAAAAAGAATTAGAGGGATGGAGAAATGGAAAAGAGAGTGAGATGCAGAGGAAGAGATAGAAGGAAATAGAGAATGAGAAACACAGTGATGGAAAGAAGAGAGCAAGAGAAAGGCAGAGGGACAACGAGTTACAGCAGGAGAGTTAGAGAGAGAAAGGGGGATAGACAGAGAGAGAGAAAAAGAGAGAGAGGGAGAGAGAGAGAGAAAGAAAGAAAGAGGGGGGAAAATAGACGGGGGAAAGATAGACACTGAGAGATTGAAGGGGATAAGGAGAGAGAAAGCAGACCAGAGAATTTGTGTACCAGATTGCATTCACAGAGAGGGTAAACCGCCTGCAAGACTACACCAACATAGGAAGAGAGACAGTCAGACTTCATGAAAGCAGAGAAACAGAGAGAAAAGGGAAGTACAATTGTATCAGACCACAATAAGTGAGAGAACAGACCGAGTGCAACTCGCAATGCCACTCTCACCCACTGAGAGATAGAGCAATAGATTGAGAGGGAAAGAGGCATAGAGAGGGAGAGATTGGCTAATGATATTTCAGGTGTATTGTTTGCCAGAGTTAGAGACCTGCTCCAGGGATCTCCTCGAGCCAAGCTTTCTATCCGACCTTGTCATCCCTCTATTTTCCCTCTGTGCTTTATCTGTTCTGCCATGTCTGTCAGATGTTTACTCTGCTGCTGATGTAATATCCCAACTGTTCTGTAACCTAATTATACCTGTTCCCTGCTTGAGGGAGACTGGACTTTTAGTGCCCATGTTATCATAATTCCAAGAACAAGAAGCTATCATTGTACTCCCTTTACTTCACCTGTTGTGTGTGTGAAACCTTCACTGCTTCTGCCCTTACCGTTACACTTCTGTGGGTGGGAACCCTGTACTGCTGCTGCACACACTGTACGTGGTCTGTGTCGGTGTGTCGTTTGCACTGAACATACTGTGCTGTGCTCTTTGTTAGAGACTTGCCCTGCTGCTGTTGATCCTGCACGTGTTGTGTTTGTGCAAATCTTGCTGCTGTCCAAGCTGTACCTATTGTCTGTTTGTGTTAGTGCTTGTGTGTGTGTGTGTGAAGGTTGCACGTGCTGCTGCCATGCTGTACCCATTTTGTTTGTGGTTTTGAGAAGCTTGCACTTCTGCTGCCCTTACTGACCCGTGTGTGTGTGTGTGTGTGTGTGTGTGTGTGTGTGTGTGTGTGTGTGTGTGTGTGTGGTATATGTGTATCTGTGAAGCTTGCATTGCTGTGGTACATGCCTGTGTAAACTTGTGTATAGGGATGCTATAAATGACACCACATCATATCAAATCATGCTCTGTTTCCACAGACCTTCAGCTTGCATTGCTGCTGCCCATGCTGTACCCATTGTGTGTTAGTGTGTGTGTGTGTGTGTGTGTGTGAAGCTTGCAGATGCTGCTGCTGCCATGCTGTACCCATTTTGTGTTTGTGAGAAGCTTGCACTGCTGCTACCCTTACTGACCCGTGTCTGTGTGTCTGTGTGGGTGGGTGTGTGTGGTATATGTGTGGTGTATGTGTGGTACATGCTTGTGTACACTTGTGTATAGGTGTGTTATAAATGACACATCACATCATATCATATCATGCTCTGTTTCCACAGACCTTCAGCTTGCATTGCTACTGCCCATGCTGTACCCATTGTGTGTGTGTGTGTGAAGCTTGCAGGTGTTGCTGCTGCCATGCTATACCCATTTTGTGTTTGTGAGAAGCTTGCACTGCTGCTGCCCTTATTGACCCGTGTACGCTTGTCTGTATGTGCGTGTGGTATATGTGTGGTATATGTGTGGTACATGCTTGTGTACACTTGTGTACAGGCGCGTTATAAATGACACATCATATCATATGCTCTGTTTCCACAGACCTTCCGCGTGCATTGCTGCTGCTCATGCTGTACCCATTGTGTGTGGGTGCTAGTGTGTGTGCGTGTGTGTTTGTGAGAAGTTTGCACTGCTGATGCCTGTGCTGCCCATATTTGTAACTGTCCTCTGCTGTCCAGGGTGTAAGGAAAGATCGCCCTGCTCCTGGACAAGAATGTGTTCCTTCCAAGAGGCTCCAGTTTCCAGTTCTTACTTGCAGCTTTTTTTCTTGTTTTAAGTAGTGGCAATAAATACAATGAAAGCAAATAAGAACGCTACAAACCAGAAAACAACAAAGGCTATCAAATGAAAGCATGAAAATTCGCCTGCTTCTTTAATTAAAATAAACTAATAAAGATTCCCTCCTTTCTTAATAGGATACGGAGCTGTAATCGGCGGCCTATTTTAAGCAATTTAATTTCCCATGACCTGCTCTTGCAAATTACCATACTGATGGAAAAATGCGTCCTGTGTTTGGGGGTTCCTCCTGTCCCCGGTGAGTAGCAGCATCCGAGACGCAGGGAAGCCGGCGCATTCACCGGGAACGAAGAAAAAAGAGTCGATAAATTATGCAGCTGTTTTCTTCCAATTACCAATCTTACCCCCTTCAAAATTAGCCCAGAGGAAAGCACATTTCTAAAGCATCGTTTTGTCCATGAACCCACTCGCAGAAATAGAGAACAATGACTAACCTATTGCCTCCATGACTGGTCTTTATTTGAAGAATCTACGGGGTCACCTGTTTTACGTATTTTTAAAACATTGTATTAAAGAGTGGCGTGTGACTGAAATGTCCTGCAGAATTCTCGTGGGTGTGATAGCACTAAAATAAGATGTGTAAAGCGGTTCTAGGTCACAACTAAAACATCAAAAATATCACCAACACGAATCTTGAGACCAAAAATGTTCTCAGCCATAATGCCGATAGGCACTTAATATCTAGATTTTCTGATTTCACATTGTTACCGATTTGGAAACCTCTGCAAAAACTCATCACTTTAGGACTGTGCTGATCTACAGTCCTAATTCCAGTCTGGTTTGCTTGAGGGCGATTGATGGCCAATGTATACTATGTGATTATTATGATGTAGCGATATTAGGTGCTTGTACGGATTATTGCTGGGGATATTTCTGGTGTCTAGATTTCTGCTGGAGGTATGTTGCACTGAAATACATAATAAGTTGCATAATGGGGACAGATCGGCATTCTTTGTAGGGCCCATGGTGGGGTGGTTTTTAGTCTCTTTATGCATTCCTGGTGTCTTTGTTCTTACCCTAGGTCAAGTGGAATAACACCCCGTAGTCATGCCCCGTTCTACTGTATGGTGTTAACCCAGTGGCTTGGTCTTGGCTGGGTTGTGTTGTGTGAACCTCTTCTATTTAAGGCTACCGGTTGTGGTGGGGAGGCAAAAGATGTGTTGCATGTTCTTGTGCCATGTTGGCAATGAGCCTGGTGAGTAAGCTGAGGGATCACTCGCCCTGCGACTTGCTGCAGCCATCTGCATACGCTGACTTGAAGGAATCTGCTTAGGTTAGGCCATAGATCAGTGTCTATGTGCTTTTGGAGGCTGATATTGTAGAAGCCTCTAAGGATTGGAGTCCTTCCCGCCCTTTGTAGAATTTTGAGGGTGGTGCAGGAAGGGCGGGATCTTCTAAAGAGCCAAGGTTGATGATCGGCTCCAATAGCATAATTTCATCAAAATGATAGCGGTAGTGGAGATGATTTGCATGATTCTTTGCTAGTGACATCACCGGAAGTTACATCACCTGTTAGTAAATGCTGGCAATCGGCCATTGCATTTTTTACTTTACCAATTTTGATTGAAAACATGATGCTGTATAATGCTAATGAACATCGATCGATAATAGGCATGAACACCCAGTTACTAGAAGTCAAATGAGCTGAAGGCAGATTTACATTTAAGAGAGCTATACTCCAAAATGTTAAATCACAGGGTTTTTAAAGCAGTGACAAGAGAAATGGTGTAGTGATTGGTATACCCTTAACTACGTATAGCCAGCCTTTATGATTACTTAGTCTACTTGCGTTACAGCACCTGCACAGTTATAAAACAGCTTACATGTTCTTCAGTGCTCTTTGCACATGCAGTCTTCATTCTGTGTACTAAAGTCATCTCAATTATTTACTTTGTCATGAGATTCTATACGGACCATACATTCTTTCCTTTGAGTACTCTTCTCAGTGCATGATCTTTACTTCGTGTGACGTCACCAATCTTTTCTTTCACTCATCTTTACTCGTCTTCGGGGATCTCCCTCTAATGACCATCATCCTTTCAGGGGTACTTCATATAGGGCTTTCTCAATGGATACCTTGTTTCAAAGGCTTTTCGTGGTATAGTCATCATTACTGGCGTTGCGCATGTCGCAATGTCCGGCTTCCAACATATGAGCAAAATTGGGGTGGGACTTCTGGTAGAGGCATTCGGCTCCTCCTCTATACTTCTGCTCCGGCAAGTGTCACTTTTCTCCCCTCTTGAGAGATTAGCTGTCCTATGTTTTGCACATCTTCCTGACAATATTCTAACTTTCCTTTGTCTACCTTCTATTCTCTCTCTGCTAATATGGTCATGAGTCACATTGAGTCTTCCTTGCACCTTTCCTCTGTCTCACTGCTCACCAATATGTTATCTACGTACTGAATTATTGCGCTCTTGAGTTGTACATTACCTAGGTCCATCTGAAGGACCCTGTTAAAGATTGATGGGGACTCACAGTACCGTTGGGGCAAACATGTACGTTTCAGGTGGATAATTCTATACAAAAAGGAAGTCAAATCCTGTGAGTGCTTATTTAGAGGAATTGAGAAGAATGTGTATATTTAGATCTATAACTAAAATATTTAGCCTTAGATGGAATATTACATTATATCGTGGCAGGATTTGGAACTACAGGAAACCCTGCTTCAACAATATTGATAAAGTTGATTTCTTCACTGGGTACACAGTCTTGTTAAATGGGGACTCAGATGACACCAATATTCCTTGCTTCATTAAAGCAGAAATGGTCTTGAATATACCTTCATCCGCTTCTCGGGACATGGGATATTGTTTTGCTCATGGCAACATTGCTCCTGGTTTGAGCTTGATTTTAACTGTTCCTACTCCTTTCAATAGGCCCACGTCACATGGACTGGAGATCCATAAATAATTTGGCACTTTCTCCAAGTCTTCCTGGAAAAATTACGGTTTCTTTTTTACCATCGTCATTCTCTGCGGTATTTCTCTATTCTCCACTTTAATCCAAAGAGTAAGATTTATGAAAAATACAAATTCATCATCAGAATAATCATCCCTAAAAAGCTCTTCATCTGTCAAATATGTCAACCTATATCCTTCACTGAGGGCTATCACTGCTCTCCACCCTGTCCCCTCGTCATCTGTTCCATGGACAACCAGTCTTTCCTCTCTGACCACTGCTGCTTCTAACTCAAAAGAGATAACCTGTCCCTTTTTATCTTCCATGGGCATTTCTGATCTAAACAAAAACTCTTCACGTATTCTCAATATTTTACCTACCAATTTAGCTAACCACAATAAAAAAACATAGAAAAATACTTCCAGATCTAAAGGGACTCCTCATAATGATTTCTGGCCTGTGAAGGCTAATATGAATGTGTTCACATTCATAAAATGTATCCCTGGAGTAGAAAACACTATTCCCTCATCAGTAAAAGATATTGGGCCTAATTATGACCCTGCCGGTCTGTAAACAAGGGTGCCGGTAAGCTTACTGGCATCATTGTTTCCGGTCCGGCATATTACAGGTCTGCCTGCCAGAGCCACTGTACCTGACAGGTCTGACCCTGCCAGGCATAGCAACCACGGTAGGCAGACCGGTCACAGAAGCACCAGCACCGTTAGTAACGTGCCAGTGGTTCCATGTCCCCACTCCCATAGCGTCCTATGGGAATGGGGACTTATATTTTACCAGCGCCTGACTTTCCGGGCCGCCGGGGTTGTAATCTCCTGGTGGCACCGGGAAGTCAGGGCCCGGTAAATATTTATGGGTCCAGTGGCAACCCGCCAGTAGTACCGGCAGGGTTACCGCCGGACCAGAAATGAAGCCCATTGTCATGTTAAGTGTTGTCATCAAGTCACATCCTAGTATGTTAACAGGTGTCTGCTGAAAATATTATAAAGGCATCAACCTGTCGTGTTCTCCTTTAGAGATTGGTAATTTGAATGCAAAAGGGACTAAACTCATCGCCCCAGAAAATCCCTGCACATTCATGGCAATGCCTGACATTGGGTATTTTCACTCCCAGACCCAGGAACGAGTTGCTCCTGTGTATACACGGAACCAAAATGCCTTGCTGCTTATTGTTACCTTGACCCTCAGTTCCTCTTGGGTGTCCAGTGTCACTGATAGTACTGAACATGTCTGGTCACTCTGTGTGGTGTCCTATTGTGGATATAAATTAATTACTGTACTTGTGAATTGATTATTTAGAGGAATTGAGAAGAATGTGTATATTTAGATCTATAACTAAAATATTTAGCCTTAGATGGAATATTACATTATATCGTGGCAGGATTTGGAACTACAGGAAACCCTGCTTCAACAATATTGATAAAGTTGATTTCTTCACTGGGTACACAGTCTTGTTAAATGGGGACTCAGATGACACCAATATTCCTTGCTTCATTAAAGCAGAAATGGTCTTGAATATACCTTCATCCGCTTCTCGGGACATGGGATATTGTTTTGCTCATGGCAACATTGCTCCTGGTTTGAGCTTGATTTTAACTGTTCCTACTCCTTTCAATAGGCCCACGTCACATGGACTGGAGATCCATAAATAATTTGGCACTTTCTCCAAGTCTTCCTGGAAAAATTACGGTTTCTTTTTTACCATCGTCATTCTCTGCGGTATTTCTCTATTCTCCACTTTAATCCAAAGAGTAAGATTTATGAAAAATACAAATTCATCATCAGAATAATCATCCCTAAAAAGCTCTTCATCTGTCAAATATGTCAACCTATATCCTTCACTGAGGGCTATCACTGCTCTCCACCCTGTCCCCTCGTCATCTGTTCCATGGACAACCACTCTTTCCTCTCTGACCACTGCTGCTTCTAACTCAAAAGAGATAACCTGTCCCTTTTTATCTTCCATGGGCATTTCTGATCTAAACAAAAACTCTTCACGTATTCTCAATATTTTACCTACCAATTTAGCTAACCACAATAAAAAAACATAGAGAAATACTTCCAGATCTAAAGGGACTCCTCATAATGATTTCTGGCCTGTGAAGGCTAATATGAATGTGTTCACATTCATAAAATGTATCCCTGGAGTAGAAAACACTATCTCCTCATCAGTAAAAGATATTGGGCCTAATTATGACCCTGCCGGTCTGTAAACAAGGGTGCCGGTAAGCTTACTGGCATCATTGTTTCCGGTCCGGCATATTACAGGTCTGCCTGCCAGAGCCACTGTACCTGACAGGTCTGACCCTGCCAGGCATAGCAACCACGGTAGGCAGACCGGTCACAGAAGCACCAGCACCGTTAGTAACGTGCCAGTGGTTCCCTGTCCCCACTCCCATAGCGTCCTATGGGAATGGGGACTTATATTTTACCAGCGCCTGACTTTCCGGGCCACCGGGGTTGTAATCTCCTGGTGGCACCGGGAAGTCAGGGCCCGGTAAATATTTATGGGTCCAGTGGCAACCCGCCAGTAGTACCGGCAGGGTTACTGCCGGACCAGTAATGAAGCCCATTGTCATGTTAAGTGTTGTCATCAAGTCACATCCTAGTATGTTAACAGGTGTCTGCTGAAAATATTATAAAGGCATCAACCTGTCGTGTTCTCCTTTAGAGATTGGTAATTTGAATGCAAAAGGGACTAAACTCATCGCCCCAGAAAATCCCTGCACATTCATGGCAATGCCTGACATTGGGTATTTTCACTCCCAGACCCAGGAACGAGTTGCTCCAGTGTATACACGGAACCAAAATGCCTTGCTGCTTATTGTTACCTTGACCCTCAGTTCCTCTTGGGTGTCCAGTGTCACTGATAGTACTGAACATGTCTGGTCACTCTGTGTGGTGTCCTATTGTGGATATAAATTAATTACTGTACTTGTGAAATGATTTCCTCCTACCACGGTCACACTCCCTAGTTTAGGTGTCAGTGTATGGAGTATTCCTACATTTATGTTACATTGTGGTACCATGACCTGTTGTGTCTGTGCTTGCTGAGTCTACATCTGTTGTGTTTGCATAGGCATTTGCTGTGATTGCCCTTGTGCCGATTGCATTTGTAATGGAGCTTGCCGTGTTTGCTGTGATTCTGCATGTGATCTTGGGAATAATACTCCTGTGGTTCTGTATTATATTGTGGAACATAGCCCATGCCCCCTCTTGGAGCTTTTGAATTTTGCTGCATGCCCACTCTTCTCCTACATGTTCTGGCTATATGTCCCATCCTGCAAGAATTCCAGCATTGTTGCGGCTGTCTACCATTAAATCCTCCTCCTCCCTGAGGATTCTGAAATCCACCTTGTGCTCCTCTCCTGAGTCTGTTCCCTCTTCCTCTTGGCCCAAGAGTTATAGCCACTCTGAACCATAGGGTATGCTACATTACTTTGCTGCACTGGTTGCATCTCTTGTGTTGCCACCCCTTAATTAATCATCAATACAACTCGCTTCTTCCTGCTTTCTGCTCTCAGCTTTCTTATTATTCTTCTCTTGTAACAATTGGCAATGGTGCACTATAATCAATTGTATTTCTGGCCATGGCTTCGCTTCCATCCCTACCTGTTTTTGAATCTGACTTTGCACTGGCTCGGCAAGTCCCTGACATAAAACATGGTAAAATAATGCCACTGTTTTATCCCATGGTTCTCTTGTCTCAAGACGCCATCACTCTTGAATATCTTGAATGAAAGCAACAGGATCTTCATCCTCGCCATCTTTGTAGACATGATCGCTCCCATATCTGATGTATCAGGATATTGTACTCTTGAGCGCTCGCCATACATCTGCTCTGCAATTATATTAAATGGTGCTCCATCATGTGTTGTGTTTTGCGCCCAGCATATCCAGCTCGCTTCCAAATCTCATCAGCTCTCTCCCCTAGGATGACTGCTAGCAGGCCTTTTATGTCACCTATAGCTAACGTCATACCTGATGTCATCCTTTCTAGCTTATAAATCCATTTTCCCACAACGGAATATATTGTGGTCTTCACTCCCCTTTCTTTAATATTGGGAATTGTGAAAATCCTGATCCATAATCATACCCACCTATGCTTCATTTATTCCAGGTGGGGCTATTCTCGCCCATTTGTCTCCATCCCTCCATCCTTGTCTGCTCACATAAGGTGGGGATACATCCCCTGCACTGTGTGACCGTCGCGTTGTCACTCAGTGTATGCAGTTGGTTCTGTTGTTTTTTTCTTTAGGGTCCTCTAAGTCAGACAATGTTACTCTTTATCTATAATATCTCTTGGCGCTTTCTCATTTTCTTCCGTTTCTTCGACTGACATCATTGAGTTTAGGGCCCTTTAGGAACATGCATGTAATGGATGGGATCACACAGAATAACTCTGAGTCCAAATAATTGAACCAACTCAGGAAGATGGCAAAGTACTGTTTTATTAACAATGATCTAAAACGGGGAGTTACAACGGATGTACGCTCGATTTCTCTCAGCGATCTTTTCACAAAACATGATTTATATATCAAAAATACATCAGAGGTGAATTCATACTATGTGGCAAATAATGAAAAACCTACTACGGTTCGGGATTGGCTTAAGGCAAACATATAAGTATATTATCTATAGGAACTAGGATTGAGATTGGCTGCCCACTGTCAAGTGGCCAACATATGCCTACCTCTAAAACATGTCATCTTTATAAAAATTAGATACACGGTTTCTCATTGGTTTTCAAACTATACGGTCTTTCATTAGGTAGACCACTACAATTGGTTGCCATGTCTGGAACATTCCGTTCACTTAGCAGCACATAAGCCCAAACCCAGGTGCAAGGAGATGGGGCATGACACTACCTCCCCACCCAATTAGCGCAGCATCTCTCATCACCAATGCCTTCTGCCATGAAGATTGTCTTTAAACTTGGCCTTGCAAAAGTATCCTTGTCTTCAGAATGCATGGGAGTGTGGGCACTCATTATTGTGTTCTTGGACCCCAAGTCCGTACTCTATTTTCATTCTTGGCTCACGTGACAGAAGACAATTTGGTCCATTTTGCAGGTCTTAAATGTCATGAATGAATTAAACATGACACTCTTGGTGTTCTTTCTTTGCACCTTAACCAGGGATCATTCATCCTTCATGCATTCTCTTCTTTCCAGAATAGATAGCAGACCTTGGCTGCTTCAGTCTTGACTCCAGCCAGACAACCTCGACATGCAGGTCCACGATTCAGTTTATGTTTGCTGCAACTCAATTTTCCCTTCCCTCTTCATGGGTCCTATCTTACTTAATTCATGATACTGATGTCCAGCTTCTATACAATGGAGGCTTTGTTTGTATTTTATTCACTACGTATAGCCAGCTTCTATGATGACTTAGTCTACTTGCTTTTCAGCGTCTGTACAATTATGGAACGGTTGGTTCTCTGCAGCACTTTGTGCACGTGTAATCCTCTTTTTCATATTTAAAGGTTCACTTGATTCTTTACTTTTCCATTAGTTTCTGCAGGATCAATAAATCCTCTTCAGCCAGTACCTCGGGATGTCGTATGTTTATTGTGACATCACTAGTTTCTTTCTTTGCTCTTTTTCATATTCCTTCAAGGAGTTCCTCCTTTAGATTGTCATCGCTTCAGGGATACATTTGGTACGGTTGTCTCAATGGGTATCTTCTTTCACACACGGTGCGGTATTGGCGCAACTGCTGGTGTCAAACAAAGCACAATCTCAGGATTCCAACATATGGGAGGTAGGGGGGCAGGGTTTCCTGCAGAGGCATGCAGCTGCTCCTCTACATTCCCCCCTCTAGTCGAGTTCTCCACCACCTCCCCAATCGATTCAACATCCTTGTATTTGCTCTTGAAGAAGTGCTTCTTTTGGTGTCCATATCTTCATCACCCCCTTCAGGGTGACTGCTGATTTGACATGTTTATCATGTAGTTACATCGTCCATTCGGGGTACAATAGACCCCTCATCCCACGTACTTCTTATGATTCTTTGGATACAGGAACTTCATCCCTCAGGTGCTACAATGCTGTTAGCGTCATCAGTCAGCTCCTTGGCATTTGGTTCAGGTTTGACATCAATCATGATCTTCATCCTTGCCACCTTTTTTGCTGTTTTCTTGCATTGGGCAATCACCATCCTGACTACACAGAATCCAAACATTACTAACACCAATATTACTCCAAGAAACTTAAATATATTTGCCACCCACTGTGGAATACACGAAAACAAAGAGGCAAACCAGCTGTCATCTTCAATGTCATCTGGCTGGTCTTCCATCTTGGCATGCAGGGCTGTCATCAACGTTATGGCCCTTGTCAAGGTTCCATTCTGGTCATTGTGAGAAGGTATGAATGAGCAACATGATGGCCTGATTGTGGCACAAACTCCTCCTTCCATCGCTGTGATCATATCAAGAACATATCAATTCTGTAGGATCATCAGTCGTATGGCCCTCAGCTCTTCATTAATGGCGTAGAATATCTTTATGGTAGCATTGATTGTCTGCAAAAGCTCCCATCTGGTAATGTTCAACCATTTGACATTCACCACTGTTTGGTTGCCTGGCATAAACATGGTTGTCATTATCATAGCAGTCTTGCGGAACAACCTGTACTCCTCAGGAATGGTATCATACGTTGTTATCGATTTGGCTGAGAAATAATGTTCTCTTTTTGTCCGTCTGAGAAGTTCAAGCAATCTTATTTTTCTCAAATGGGCATCCACTTTTGGAAATTAACCAATGTTCAGATCGCTCAGAGGAATCACTAATGCTGAAACATGAATGAGTACCAGGGAACATAATCCGCCCCAATCCATGGACAACTTCATATAGGCTTTAGATCCACAAGCCCAATATCGATCCATAAGGACAGCTATCCCTTCTCTCATTCTGGGGATGTCAATTGTGGTCCTGCATTCTTTGTTATATCCCACATGGTTCTTTCCGTGTCTTCGAAAGCATTGTATTGTATTGTATTTTATTAATATAGTGCACCGAGCCCTGAGGCAACTGGGCACATTTCATTGGGTACATATAGCAGTGCAAGGTTATAGTTACATATTACAGTTGCATATTTACAGTTACAAGCATAGTAATTCACACAATTTACTGGCATGGAAGATAATCAAGTGAACATAGAGTACATAATGTATACAGTATGGATACGCAATTTACAAGCAAGGAAGATAATCAAATAAACATAGAACTCATAGTGTATGCAGTATGGACAATTGGAGGAAGAGAGTTCACAGATAATATAGTGTGTAGAAGGCTGGGAATGAAGTGGGTTAATTTTCGTTCAGTGTGAGCCAGGATTTGTCCTTGTTGCAGAATTTGTGGATGGAGGGTTCTAACCTGATGTTAGGTGGTAGTGTATTCCAGATTTTGACTGCGAGGACTGGGACGCTTTTGCCCCCTGCTTTTTCCAGTTTCAACCTTGGTATGCTTAGGTAATTAGAGTGGGAAGATCTGGTTTGTCTAGATGAGGTGTACAGTTTGGATTTGTTGCAGAGGTATTTAGGTGCTTTATTATGTATACATTTGTGTATGAGGGAGAGAGTCTTGAATTTAATTCTTTGGTTAATTGAAATCCAGTGAACACTGCATCTCAACTCTGTGATGTGCAGTTTTCTATGGAAGTTGATTGCTGCTCTTAGTGCATTATTTTGATAGATCTGTAGTTTGTTAAGATTATGCTAGCTATTGCCTAGGTAAAGTGCATTGCAGTAGTCTAGCTTGGTTAATACAAGCGCCCTGGCCAAGCTGATGCAGTTTTCAGTCGTCAAGAAGGATCTGCAGGCATTGATGAGCTTACATGTGTAGGCAGTAGTAGATGCTGTAGCATTGAGAGGGTGGAGTCAATGTACATACCTAGTGGTTTGATGCCTTTTGAGACTTTGATGTGGTTGCCGTCAATATTGAAGGTGTTACATTTGTTGTCAAGTTTATTGAGTCTGTCTTGGATTCCCACTAGGAGAAGCTCAGTCTTGTCGTCGTTGAGGCAGAGAACGTGTTGCACCATCCAAGCTTGGATGACGAGTTAAATGTCATTGGGCCTCATTAGGAGTGTTGCGGTGTTATCTCACAGCAACATTATGAGTTTTCTCGTGGGTGCCACTCTGGACGCCTGGTCAGACCAGGCGTGCAGAGCGGCACCCGTGAGCAGTCTAGGATGGTAGCAGCGGTACCGTTATTAACTGTACCACTGCTACCATCCTCCCCATTCCCATTGAGCCCTCTGGGGGCTCAAATGGAACTGGGGACGTACCGGGTCCAGGTCCCGCGAATGGGAATTACCAGGCTCTCCAAGGTCAGAATGGCCTGTAAGTCCCCTTTTGCCGGACTTGGACCCGGACCCGAGTTGGGGGTAGCCATGCCCTTATTAAGGACATCGCTACCTCCAAACTCGTAATGAGGCCCATTGAGTCGTTGTGAGTCTGTGTCGTGGTTGCCTGTGATGTATATGAGAATTTGTATGTCGTCAGCGCAATTGGTGTAGGAGATACCCAGTCCATCAAGTTTGTCAAAAAGCTGTTTTGTGAATATGTTGTAGAGTGTAGGGGAGACACAGTAGCCTTGTGGGACCCCACATGTGACAGTCAATGGGGGTGCTGAGGCAGAGGGTGCAAACTCTCTGGTTGTTCTGTTGTTCAGAAAAGACTGAAACCAGGTAATAGCATCATGGAAAAGTGGGCTGCTGAGGAGAGATGGTTACAGAGGGTTTTATGGTCGACCAGGAGCATATTGTTGCATTAACCATCGGGATTATAACTACTGGGCCTGATTTATCTTCTACCCATGTCAACAATTTAGGGTGCTTGGCCCATGACTTTAAGCATCCATCATTCACTTTCTGCACTTCTTGTACGTAGTCTGTCTTTAGCAGATGAGCTGCACAGGACACCATTCCTTCTTCTCATCCTTTCTTGGTATGCATTCGTACATAGATCAACATTTGCATCTGTTCCCCACATGCAGGTGATTCTGCTATTTCTGTCACATCAGAACAATTCATTCTCTTCATTTCTTCAATGATCACCTCATCCAGTCCTGCAGCAGGATATACAAGCATCTTGCTCGTCCATCCAGGCTCCTTCTCCATTTGTGTGGTCTTGACATAGTCATACTGGTATGGAAACAACCATCTTGATCTCCATCGCAAGGTCATCACAACTTCCTTGAAACTGTCCTGAGTAGTACATGCTGCAAGATGGCTGAGACACTTTGCATCGTGTGCTGAAACCTCAGTCGAAATGAAGGTCCTTACTGTATTCAAGGGGATGAGAGAGCAGACGTAGCAACTCTCATCAGATGCTCTTTCTCCCAACTTTTTAATGTGTTGATACCACATGTTATTCCACAGGTGAGCTGCAGTATCTAGATTTGTATTTATCCCTGCTTTACATTCCTCTGCATCTCGTTGATGTCTCCAAATATACTTATAAAGAGCAAGGAATTTGTCATTATTCATTTTCATAGTGTTGGGAACCATAAGAACAATTTCTTTGGTAGAAACATTAAGATGATAGAGACTGTGAAGGATAAGGAACAGGAAGACAACGAGAACAATCATGCAAATACATATCATGCATAAAAATCTGGGCAACCATTTCTCGTGCCACCCTAATGGTTGCTGAGCTTGTTCACCTTTGATGATCATGCCAGAGTCGTGATTTTATTCTGGCACCCGGGATTGGGCAATTACTGGGGCATTACAGCCCCGGTGGACCGGGTAAATGCCCATTCCCGGGCACTGGAAAATATTATTTCCCATTTGCATTTGAGTCCCATTCATGAATCGTGGTGGTGCACCCGTCGAGGTCTTTTCGTGGGTGCGGTACGCTCGCCAGGTCAGACCTGGCGGGCTGTAAGGCACCCGCGAGCAGAACTCGTAGTTTGCCGTTCTGGTAACTATGGTACCGGTAAGCTTGCCGGTACCATTGTTACTGGACTGGCAAACATTTGATGAGGCCCATTGTCCCTCTATAACACTCACTAGCTGTTACACACTCTGCCCCTCTATCTCGCTCGCTCCCTCTACGTTGTGTTGTGTTGACTCTCTCTCCCTCTCCTCCTCATCCCCTTTCTCCCTTTGTCTATGATTTGCTATGAGAGACTTCCTGAGAGACTTCCTGAGATCCCCCTGTACCTCTCTTCCTGAATGAAAGGGAAAGAAGTTGAAAGGAGAGGCGAGCTGTAGCTGTCCATAGAGCCTCGCAGTGTTTCAGTAATTACTTTTGCGATGGCGTGTGAGGTAAGGATCCTCCCTGATGTTTAGAAAGGAAGGGTTGAGGGGAGAGCCTGAGTTTTATAAATAGGGTGACCAGATTTTCTAAATAAAATCCCAGGACGGCCACCAATATATGATGGGACATGACCTGAAAGCCCTTTAATTCAGTGACAAACATGGCCAAGACTGTTTCTTGGCAAGACACCTCTGTGAGCGTGGGACTTCATCCCATTGTAGTTGTGAACAATGCTTATGCTGTCAGCCATGCTGACAGCAACCACTGAAAGTAGTGAGCCTCTCAGGGCGAAGCAAGCAGTCCACAATGGCGTGCCAACATCTGATACAGCAGATCCCCCTCCGGGCACTGGACATTTCAAATGATATATCATCGACACATGTGTTTCGGACATAATGCGAGGATACCTAACTCTGTCTCTCTTTTTCATAGACCAAGGCCTTCATCTGGACAAAAGGAAACATTTAAAAAACATCAAATGTGCCCCTCATTTCTTCTTTTCATCACTTGATTCAAAGGTTTCATCCTTCAAGTCCTTTCAACACATATTTAAAAATATTAACACACTATCAACACCACTACACATTTTTTTTTTACTCCCTGTGTCCGCATCTCAACCCAAATACAGTCCACTACCGTATTAGTACCACACCTCCACACACTTAGTCAGGAGTATTCCACTCAGCATGCTGACATATCTGTCATCTCACTATAGGATTTTATTTACTCCCTGTAAAGTGTAAACATCATTTAATTTTATTTTCAACTATCAACTGAGAATAACTCCCTTCTGCTAAACAAGTTTTGTTCAAAACGGTTCATGTGATCTTATTATGAATCCACACGTACATGCCCTAAAATGGCACCTATCTTAGACATTGCCAATTAAATAAACGGCATACGTAGCCAGGTGCCCTCTAGTTCAATTAATGGCAAAGCTTGTTGTTGTTTCCTTATTATCACACAGAGAGGCATTCGATTTTAAGAACAGTCCCACTACGAATATCTGCCCATTCACTATTTCACCTTCTCAAATGTGGGTCAAGCAACCCATTTCATACTTCTATAGAGAGTCAATTCAGAAAAGAAGGACTTCTGTTCCTGGAGACGCATTCCTCCTATCTCCACTTCCATTATCACAGCCTTTTTGATCCGTGGTGCCACAGTTCTCAGGATTATATCATGCATAAAAATCTGGGCAACCATTTCTCGTGCCACCCTAATGCTTGCTGAGCTTGTTCACCTTCTATGATAATGCCAGAGTCGTGATTTTATTCCGGCACTGGGGCATTACAGCCCCTGTGGATCCAGTAAATGCCCATTCCCGGGCACTGGAAAATATTATTTCCCATTCCCATTTGAGTCCCATTCATGAATGATGGTGGTGCACCCGTCGAGGTCTGCTCGCGGGTGCTGGTACGCTCGCCAGGTCAGACCTGGCGGGCGGTAAGGCACCCGTGAGCAGAACTCGTAGGTTGCCGTTCTGGTAACTATGGTACCAGCAAGTTTACCGGTACCGTTGTTACTGGACTGGCAAACTTTTAATGAGGCCCATTGTCCCTCTATCACACTCACTAGCTGTTACACACTCTGTCTCTCTATCTCGCTCGCTCCCTCTACGTTGCGTTGTGTTGTCTCTCTCTCCCTCTCCTCCTCATCCCCTTTCTCACTTTGTCTATGATTTGCTATGAGAGACTTCCTGAGAGACTTCCTGAGATCCCCCTGTCCCTCTCTTCATGAAGGAAAGGGAAAGAAGTTGAAAGGAGAGGCGAGCTGTAGCTGTCCATAGAGCCTCGCAGTGTTTCAGTAATTGTTTTTGTGATGGCGTGTGAGGTAAGGATCCTCCCTGACGTTTAGAAAGGAAGTGTTGAGGGGAGTGCCTGGGTTTTATAAATAGGGTGACCAGATTCTCTAAATAAAATCCCAGGACGGGCCACCAATATATGATGGGACATGACCTGAAAGCCCTTTAATTCAGTGACAAACATGGCCAAGACTATTTCTTGGCAAGACACCTCTGTGAGCGTGGGACTTCATCCCTTTGTAGTTGGGAACAATGCTTATGCTGTCAGCCATGCTGACAGCAACCACTGAAAGTAGTGAGCCTCTCAGGGCGAAGCAAGCAGTCCAAAATGGCGTGCCAACATCTGATACAGCAGATCCCCCCCGGGCACTGGACATTTCAAGTGATATATCATCGACACATGTGTTTCGGACATAATGCGAGGATACCTAACTCTGTCTCTCTTTTTCATAGACCAAGGCCTTCATCTGGACAAAAGGAAACATTTAAACAACATCAAGTGTGCCCCTCATTTCTTCTTTTCATCACTTGATTCAAAGTTTTCATCCTTCAAGTCCTTTCAACACATATTTAAAAATATTAAAACACTATCAACACCACTACACTTTTTTTTTACTCCCTGTGTCCGCATCTCAAATCAAATACAGTCCTCTGCCTTATTAGTACAGCACCTCCACACACTTAGTCAGGAGTATTCCACTCAGCACGCTGACATATCTGTCATCTCACTACAGGATTTTATTTCCTCCCTGTAAAGTGTAAACATCATCATTTAATTTTATTTTCAACTATCAACTGAGAATAACTCCCTTCTGCTAACCAGTTTTGTTCAAAACGGTTCATGTGATCTTATTATGAATCCACACATACATGCCCTAAACGGCACCTATCTTAGACATTGCCAATTAAATAAACGGCATACGTAGCCAGGTGCCCTCTAGTTCAATTAATGGCAAAGCTTGTTGCTGTTTCCTTATTATCACACAGAGAGGCATTCGATTTTAAGAACAGTCCCACTACGAATATCTGCCCATTCACTATTTCACCTTCTTAAATGTGGGTCAAGCAACCAATTTCATACTTCTATAGAGAGTCATTTCAGAAAAGAAGGACTTCTGTTCCTGGAGACGCATTCCTCCTATCTCCACTTCCATTACCTCAGCCTCTTTGATCCGCGGTGCCACAGTGCTCAGGATTCTTACCCTGGCGCGTGCTTTTGCAACCATTTGCATGCACGCACTGACGTGTCAACCGGATGTACATTTCTTAATAAACTAGACCACTAAATACCATTGTTCAGCTTTATTAAAGGCGTGCACTACACCCTATTAAAATTGTGAAAAGGCCCGAGGTGGTTTTATTTCTCCCTAGAATTAATTCATATCCTGAACATAGAGTAGAACCCAAATGAAGTCAGACCCTATCTACGCAGATCTCAAAATGCCAAATTGCTAAATCTTAGGAATATTTCCCCATGTAAATTCAGTTCTAAAGGGATTAACCAAACAGAATGGTATTCCACTCTATGCAAACATTACGACCCTGTTCCAATGTATTTAAATTCTTTATCCATCGTTGCTTGTTTTGCTCAGGATGGCATCTGTATCGCCTCCCTTCGTGTTCAAATTAAGAGACTGTAGGACAAACCAAAAAATGTCCTTCGTTGTGTGTTGGTATTTTAGGAAATGTTCAACCAATGGTTTATCGTGTACTTTATTTTTCACACAGGACCTGCATTCACAGATCCTTTGGCTCACTTCTCTCTTCGTCTTACAAATATCCCATAAATAACATGTTTAGATATACAATTGGTAAATCTTCTGAACTCACATTTTATTCCATTCAAATCTTTAAGGCTGCTAGTCAAAGAACACACAGAACATTTTCTGCACCAACGGTTCCCCAATAAGGGTGGTAAAGCCAATGATTGTCCAATAGATTCAATCTCTCTTTTTTCACATGTTGATTACTAACCAATGACTGCCTCAAACTCACATTCCTCTTAAAAGCAAAAACGGGGGTTGCTCAAACTCAAATCTGGTATCTGTAAAATTCCCCAGTTCTTAGGAATCAGACCTCTCAAGTGATTGCTGACAGGACTAACTGTTGTGACACATACCAATTTATCCTTTTTGGCTTGTTCTTGTTTTTGTAAGGGTACATCCCTATTCTGATTCCTTGCTCTCTTCTTGGCTTGTTTAATCACCTTCAGGGATATACTCTTTCTTCCAATCACTACTGTAGAATCCCTGCGTGTTTCTCAACAATCTGCCTTGAGGTACAGTTACATCTGATACGTATGTACTGTTCATAAGGTAAATTAGTCTAAGAGACTATTTCGATCGGACGGCTTCCTATGTATAGAAGGAAGTCACCAATGTCCAACCTGTTTCATGATGAAGATATCCAGAAAAGCAATTTCTTCTCTATGTGATGACATTGTGAACTTCAGATGTCCATTAATACTGTTCAGCCACTATAGACTGTTATCAAGTTCCATCTTTTGAACTCTCCAAATCAAAAATATTTTGTCAATGATTCTTCGCCATCTTCTTTTCAAAAGGGCTGTCATTGCAAAAAATAAATGTCCTCTCAAATTCAGCCATATATCCATTTGCCACGCCTGGAGAAAAAGTGACTCCCGTGCTGGTACCCATCACTTGCTTATATAGACGTTTTTTGAATGAGACAAAAATGCCTGTAAGTACTAGCCTGGTAAAATCACCTATAAACTGTGTTAGTGCCATACCCCTCTCACTGGTGACCTCCTACAAGAATTTTTCAACGACAACACGTCTCTCCACTTGTGGTAAATTGGTGTACAATGCTTCCACATCTTCTTGCACATTAATTTCATCAAGTAATAGAATCATCTGTGTGGTATCTTTCACATCAGCAGGATAGCAGGAGCGGGCAGGAGCCCCTTTCTCCGTACTACCTGATGCCAATCAACAATGGAATGCATGGCATCCTGAGCCCCATGCTACGGGCGGCTTCCAGGGATCAGCTGCATTCCACGGTGCCCTGCACCCTACCCTCGGTGCCTCACCCGGACCAAGTTCAGCAATATGCACAACGCTGCCTAAAATGGCCACGCACTTAAATTGCTAGGCAAAGATCAACCTTATTAACATCCACATCCGCCGGCACGCGGAAGCCGGCGCTATCGAGAAGGGCCGCTGAGAAAAGGGCCTGTTTCGCTCCTGTTGGCCACTTCAGCAGGATCGCCGGAGCGGGCAGGACCCCACTACCTGATGCCAATCGACAACGGAATGCATGGAATCCTGAGCCCCATGCTACGGGCGGCTTCCAGGGATCAGCTTGCGAGGTGAGCACGGTCCAAGTGCGATCGCCTCCTGGGTCTGCTTTTGGGGTCTTCTTTGCTCGTGCGTTCCACGGTGCCCTGCACCCTCCCCTCGGTGCCTCACCCCGACCCATGTTCAGCAATATGCACAATGCTGCCTAAAATGGCCGCGCACTTAAGTTGCTAGGTAACGATCAACCTTATTAACATCCACATCAGCTATCGAGAAGGGCTGCTGAGAAAAGGGCCTGCTTTGCTCCTGTTGGCGCACGGTGGAGCTAAAGGCTTTCCCCCCTAAGGACCTCTGCAATATTTATATTGGCTTCTTGTTGGAATCCAAACAAGAGCAACGGGACAATACACAGATGCATCTGTCTTAAAGTACAGACTTTCACAGACTTTTATTTCCGTTATTGACTGATCGTGTGTGCCACTTCCAACACCTGAGCATGGCGTTACTAACTCTGTAACTGCAAACACTACAGTGTTCTGTCTGTCCTTCAGTTTTCCACGCACCTGCTTGCCACGCGGCATTCACTGCATTCACTGCATTTTTTGCACTAGATCATCTTGTCTGTCTCGGCACCTGGCCAGCTTGCACACCCCAATACCAGCTCATTCCAGCCCTTGTGGGCCCCACAGGGTGTTCATCCATCACTCTAGCCCATGTGTGCTCTGACTGTGTTTGTTAATCATGCTAGACAATGAACGTTCTACATCTGATAGTCCCATTTAGCCTATGTCTGCCTTACAGTTGATAGTCCCATTTAGCCTATGTGTGCTATCCAGTTGATAGTCCCATTTAGCCTATGTGTGCTATACAGTTGATAGTCCTATTTAGCCTATGTGTGCTTTAAAGTTGATAGTCCTATTTAGCCTATGTGTGTGTTACAATTGATAGTCCTGTTTAGCCTATGTGTGTGTTACAATTGATAGTCCTGTTTAGCCTATGCCTGCCTTACAGTTGATAGTCCCATCTACCCTATATGTGCTATACAGTTGATAGTCCTATTTAGCCCATGTGTGCTATACAGTTGATAGTCCTATTTAGCCCATGTGTGCTATACAGTTGATAGTCCTATTTAGCCTATGTGTGCTTTACAGTTGATAGTCCTATTTAGCCTATGTGTGCTTTAAAGTTGATAGTCCTATTTAGCTTATGTGTGCTATACAGCTGATAGTCCTATCACCTACTATTTAGTACTTATATTCAGCATTTGCATGGTCTGCATTGTGCTAGTCCATCATCTTAGACTTTACGTGCTCTGCACTCATCACTTAAATCTGGCCCATGTGTGCTCCACCTGATAACTCACCTTAGCACATGCATGATCTGTTTCTGATAATTCGTCTTGCTTAACTTAGTAAGATGTTATTTCTAGCTATTCTGTTTAGCACTATGGCTGCCACATTATATACTGATACCAAAATCCAAGTATGCTTCACTGAGCTCCCACTAGCACCCATACTAGATCCTAGCCTGCTTAAACCGACAAATACAGCTATACACCATGATATGCCTTCACAACCTGCACTCCCTAGTGCCTTAGGGCTAGTATCCTTTGCTTCCATACCTTGCTCCACGTTTAATAGAAACTTTAGACTCCGTGCCATTTAACAAAATTACACAAACCACTGAGAAGATCCCTACCTCCCACTAACCTGAAAACCAACTATCAGCATATCTTGAAGCCTAGTCATATTATTTTGTCACCTCCATACTCTAGCTCTAATACTAATGCCCCCAAACCAATAATCAGAAGCGTAAATCAAGCGATAATTCCACTGCCAAACCTGTCCAGGTCAAAACTGTAACTGAGGCACGCTCCCTTAAAGGAGCACTTCTCAATGCAAGATCACTTGTCGCACACGCCCTCGACATTGCTGACCTAATTACAGAAGGTAATCTTGTTTTCCTTGCGATTACCGAGACATGGCTACATAAGGCGGCAGGACCGTCGCTTATGTTAGCCATCCCAGATGGCTACACAATAACCAGACAAGATAGAGATGGCACACCAGGAGGTGGTATCGCTATCATCTCCAGAATGTGTCTCTCCCTCAGACTAGCCCCTACCCAATTGTCACAATCCTGTGAAATTCTATCTGCTAAATTCCAGATAAACAATTCTCAATCACTCACCATCCATCTAATATACAGACCACCGGGTCCTCTTGGCACCTTCGAGGAAGATCTGCAGAATATACTTACTAACAACCTCAAACCAACCTCTCAATTAATCCTATTAGGGGACTTTAACATAGGCTTTAATGACCAGATGGACAAAAACGCTGCAGATATAGCTAACATAATCAAGGCATTAGGCTTGTCTCAAAAAGTTAATAAAACTACCCACCTGAAGGGGAGAACATTGGATTGGATTGCGGATTATAACTGCACAGTTACTATCTCATCCATCACGCCTCTTTCCTGGACAGACCACTCACTGGTGTCCTTTCACTTATCCATGACCAGACCTACTCCCACTGCCCTACTATTAGCGCCACCGTGCCTAACAAGAAATAAAAAAAAGCATTACAGTCGACAAGGTAATCCTAGCGATCCTTCCCACTCTAAATGTTTTACCAGAAAATCTAGATCCTTGCATCCTAGTCCATGAATTCAAAAATATCATGCTCTCGACATTGGACAAAATTGCCCCTCTTAAACTTAGATCTAGCAAACCCAAAGCCCACTTAAATAAATGGTTCACACCACAAATCAGAGACATACGCCTTCTGAAAAGAAAAAGTGAAACCAACTGGAGACCCTGCCCCTCCACTGATAATAAAGTCAAATTAACCTCGCTCTCCTCACACTATAAGAATGAAGTCTGCCGGGCTAAACGTAATTCTTATGACGAGCGCATTGCCAAATCCAACTCTAGTATGAAGGAACTCTTCTCTATACTAAAAGAATTAGAGTCACCTATAGAAACACCCGATATCTGTACTAAAAATAAGTCCTGGTGTACAGACATCCAGCAGGCACTATCAAACAAAATGAACATGCTCCAAAACAAAATCCAGCTCAAAAAAGAAATGCTGAATCTACAGCACTCACCCAAAAACCCTCTGCCTCATGACCCACTGAAGGCACGCGACAATATCTTCCATTTCACCAAAATGTCTACCCTGGAAGTAGATAAAATTATCTTTTCATTGAAGCCCTCTAACTGCAAAGGCGACATCTGCCCAGCGCAACTAATAAAAGATGCGGCCAGGGAACTATCTCCGATCATTGCCAAATTGATTAATGCCTCCTATACTTCAGCCTCAGTCCCGGCTAACCTAAAACAGTCGTGGGTGCTCTCTCTCCTCAAGAAACAGACATTAGACCCCCTCATCTCTACCAGCTACCGCCCCATAACTACTGTACCTAGGAGACAGACAATCTGGTTTCCGCCCTTTATACGGAACAGAAACTGCCCTGATCGATTTAAAATCCCAAATCGATGAGCTGAGAGACAAAGGGAAGTCAGTACTCCTGCTCCAACTTGATCTCTCAGCTGCATTTGATCTGGTGGACCATAAGACCCTCTGTAGACACCTTGATTCTGCCGCTCACTTCTCCCCTGAGGCTATCAGATGGATTGAATCTTTCCTGAGCGAGAGAACCATGAGAGTTTTCTCTCCATTGACAGCTGCAGATCCTACCCCTATCATGTGCGGTGTTCCTCAGGGTTCTTGTGTCTCTCCAACTCTATACAACTACTTCACCAAGCCCCTGTTTGGTGATTTGGACCATCTGGGTATCATCTATACTAATTATGCAGATGATACACAGATTCTCCTCCCACTTTCTGGGGATCATAGTAAGGACACGGAGTTGGTGAACAGGGTATATCTTATCATCCAGGCATGGATGGCCACTCATGGCCTATGCCTGAAAGATGGTAAGACTGAGTTGATAATTATGGGAACACACGCCAACATCAAAAAATTAGGTCAGGAATTTTCCTCATTCAACATCGACGGAAACACTATTAAAGTCTCCAAGGAAGTAAAAACCCTTGGTTTCTACCTGGATTCCACCCTGTCCTTTGATAAATCACTTAGCTCCACCACAGCCTACACCTGTAAGAGGATTAGAGCTGGCAAGCCATTCCTCTCTAAAGACAGCTGTTTGATTTTGGCTAGAGCCTTAATACTCAGAATTGACTACTGCAATGCCCTATACAGTGGCGCTAATAAAACTACCATCCAGCTGCTCCAAACATTACAAAATAATGCCTTGAGAGCAGCACTTGGCATAAATAAAAGAACCCATACCTCCTCCATTAGACGCCATCATAAATGGCTATCTACTGGTAACAAAATACAGTTAAAGACGCTATCACTGACTCACAAAGCTCTAAATAATGCCGCCCCCAGCTACCTCACAGATAAACTTCATAAAAGAATCTGCCTCAGACCTACTAGAGCTGGCAATGCTAATTGCTTGGCCATACTTAGATACAGACTTACCACTATTGGTGGTAATAGCTTCGGAGTGAAGGCTGCTAAATTTTGGAATTTACTGCCACTAGACCTAAGAGCAAACCAACCTTACCCACTCTTCTGAAAAAATGCCATCAAACACATTATTTCTACCAACCCCTAGTCTTCTACCCTCTAGGCCTATTCCGTACCTTGATTAGCTGAGTCTGACTCGCCTTATTTTCTCACTTAAACTATGTGCCTCTCTGTAACTTGTATATTTGTACACTGCATATTTTTTGCAATCATATAAGCCTGTATTGCATATTTTGTATATACTATCACTATGTAAAATATGTAAGCCTTTATTGCATATATTGTATATTTGTATCTTGTAACCATGTAAGCCTTGCGTCTTCCTACTGCTGCGCCCTGTTACTTACGGGTCTGGTGCGCATAAAAAGTGAATAAACAAACAAACAACAAACAAACATATGATCGTGTCTGGCTAACAAAGGGTTTTAGGAAATAATCCACATAAGTATATAAAGTTTCAAGGACAGGTCCACTTCTTGACACAATTGTCATCCCCGGTGGATATACCATATCTGTGCGCACATTGGGGAGTATATAAAATAAAGGTAACCTCAGATTTGTTTTACACAGGAAATCTTTCTTATAATCACAGACCCACCCACACCATTCTCATGCATGAAGAGTAAGACTGTCCCACAGGCATAACTACCTGCCCCAGGGGTCTATTGGGAACTAGTGATTCAAAGGCAGCACTGACATAAAAAGCCATTCTCACACCAGGGTACTGACCACTGGAGTCCCTTTGAAGTCAGCAGAAGTTGGAAGAGGGCGGAGCTAGAGTAGCCATGGAGGGAATGTAAACCTCAACAGGCCTCACCATTTTGGTTTATGTTAGGGCTCTCTTCATTGTTCCTGCCCCCTCCATTTCCTCTAGGCAAAGTACTCTGGGTGTGATGTCATGAGACAGGCATCTGCAACCTATGGCTCTCCTGACGTTTCGGACAAAACTCTCTATTATCCCTGTGATGCCAGAAATGCATCTGAGGGACAGGGCCTCTGAATCCTTGTCCTTTTTCTGTTTTTACCGTGTGTTCTGTCATGTTTTCTGCCCAGGAGTCCATGAGGGACTCCTGGCAGTGCAGCTCTCTTTTGGTTTGGTGAACAGACCCATGGGATACCCTTATGGCACCCATGGGTAGGGGTACAACCCTGTGCCCCTAGTGTATGTTTTTGGGCACCTGTGGGTGGCCCACAGAGCAGGGTATGGGCTGGTGGCAGCTCCATGCTGAGTTTGACAGGTGCTCTGGGTGTCCTCCATTTTGGGATACCCAGGCCCTGCCATTGGAATCAGTTGATTCCTGATAGGAAACAAGATGGCCCCTGTGGCCTCTTGCTTTCTATTGCCTGTTATCTTGTTTTTCCCAAAGTCCTGGGAAGCCCTGGCTCTGTCCCTTCCCCCTGGCTGGCTGTTGGGTGGAAGTTCCATATATGGTGTTGTTGTGAAGGCCCAGCTAGACTGACTGGAGCCTTCCCAGTGACTGTATGTTATGGGTACCTCCTGTGGGTGGGACCTGGGTGAATGGAGTGTGTGACCAATATACACTCCTTGTTGTGGTTGTCTGGTTTCTGGCATGAGAGACAAAGACTGAGACAGCCCTGCCCGAAACTGGCCTGAATGCAGTGTGTAGTGTTGAATGGCTGGGTACTTGTCCCAATCCACATTCCTTGTTGTGAGTGTCTGAAAGGGAGGAGTGTGGCCTGAATGCACTGTGTGCCTGATTGGCTGACTGACTGCATGAATGCCCTTCTGTGTGATTGGCTGCTGTGTGTGTGCCAGCAGTGTGGATGAGAGACAGAATAGTATATCTGGGGACCTCTCACCACTGGAAATTGTTCAGAAGCATTCAGAAGCTGAGTCTCCACTCAAGAGTAACTGGATTTGCTGATCCTCGACGTCCAGCTGGAAGAAGAAGACTTGCTGTGGCATTTGCTTCGACGGAACTTAAGGTTGTCGAAATCGTCGAGGACTGACCCGAGAGAGGACCTGGTAAGGCGCCCTCTTCCCGTGCTCCGAGGGACCATCGAGCACCGCTGAATCTTTGCCGAAGCTCCCTGGACGCCAGACCATCGAAAGGCTGCCGACCGGAGAAGGGGACTGCCGAGGAGACCGAAGTAAAGCACCCGGACATCGACGCTGTCGAAGTCCATTGCCGTCGACCAGGGTTCGCAGGTCTGTGCAACCGCTGGAGGCCCGTCGAAGTTGTGTTGCCCAGCCGTGGGAACCACTTGACGCCGAGCCGCCGACGACCGGAGCCGTCCGCTCCTTGCCTAAGAACATTTGACTCGAAGGACTCCCTCGTCCGCACCGTCGACCGCTTTTGCCCTGCCGGAGAAAGTCGAGGACGACCAACGCGCCGAGGAGAATCCGCCGGTGGGTTTCCCGCCACCTCACGATCCCAAAGACTCGAGCGACTCGACGCCCTTGCTGGGCTCCCGTCTCTACAATCTTTGCGGTCCAGAACTATTGTCATCGAGGTGCCCCGCACACCTCCGCCTTGCAGGACGCCGACGCCCCGACGCCGACGAGCACCGCTCGGACGAAGCTGCCGCCTCCTCGACATCGTTCTACCTCGTTTGTCGATGGACGTTCGACGCCCCGTGTCTCCCGCTTGAAAGGGAAGGCATTCAAGAAGGGCCGTCGATTCCCCGTCGCCGAACCCCGAGGTCTTCGACGTTTCTCGACGCCTCTCGACGATCCGTGACTCCTGCTTTAAAGGGGGTCATTCAAGAAGGATCTGTCGACGCCTCTTCGAAGAACTCGACTCCACCAGGTACATTGGGGGGGTAAAAACATTGTAGGAGAGAATAAGACTGTTGAACAATATATGGACTGGGCTTGTGTTATATCTCTTTATTTTACAGGTTGCCCAGGTGGGGGGATCTCCACACAGAACTGTGTCCAGTAGCAAGGGCCAGTCTTCTGACTATTGTTTCAACCATCTGTTATCTCTCCTCTCTCTATTCGCTGGTTTCCTGCTTATTGATCTGCGTGCCATTGCTACAGTATTGTGAATGCACTGTTATGAGGTCTAATATTAGTGGTACCACTTTAGAATTGTAGATATTTATCATTATTGGTTTTCCTGAGCACAAAGTGCGTTGTTGTGATAAGTGTACATAACCCTTGAATATTAATTATATAAAGACTGTGTTTTCAGTAATACAGTGTGTGGACATTCCTTTGTGGGAGCTTGGGGATACACTGTACTTAAGAACCAGCCTGCATCACCTCCTGAGAAGCTAGGCCTTGATTGCTCGTCCATTGCTACCACAATCGAGAATCTTGGCTGGGGTCCTCTGTGCCTCTCCTCTAACATATAGAGAGCGGAAGTACAGACCCCCCCACCGGTCTTGACAAGCTGGTGGCAGCGGTGGGATGCTTATGGTTTTAAGACTCAGTGTATAACCGTGCCACTTACAAAATATCCGCACTTTATTAGATTAAGGTTTGGGTGTGTACCAAATAACTGCATTACAGGCAATGGAGCCCATTGCAAATGGTAAATTGACTCGGATGAGCTTAGAGGCTCTCCAGAGTGCTTGTGAAGCCAGGGAGTTAGACTTTGTGGATAAGTCTAGGGCTGAGCTGATAGCTGCCCTGGTGGACTACCAGACTGATGGTGAAACCCTTGATGAAGGGGGGGATGCAACCAGTGAGGACTCTGCCCCTGGGGTTGTCGCTGAATCTGTTTCTGGGAATGCCACCATTCCTGCTGCCTCTGTTCCAAACCCCAGCAATTCCATGGAACTTGAGTTATTAAGGATGAAATTGGCCTTTGAATATCGCAAGTTGGAAATAGAAGCTGAGCTTAAGAAAGAGGAGCTGGCACAGCAAGTGGAACTCAAGAATAGGGATCTTGCGCTCAAAGACAAGGACACTGAATGTCAGAGAATCCAGCTAGAGAGAGCTAGAGTGGAGACTTCAGCTAGACCAATTGAGAGTGGCAGGTCCCCAGCCACCAAGTTTATGAAAGATTTGGTTGGTGTGTTTGTGGAGGGTTCAGATATCCTCCAATGGATTGAAGCGTTTGAAATGGCTTGTGCAATTCATGATGTAGATAAAAGAGATTGGGCTAAGTGTTTGTTAAGCAGAGTGCCTCAAACTGGATATGACTGTATTCTGAAGCTGAGTGTGGAAGAAAGGGGTCAGTATGAGTGTATGAAGTCTGCTTTGATTGCCAAGTTTGGCAAGACACCTACCCAATACCTTAAAAGGTTCAGGGATTTTAAGAAAAGAGAGAATGTGTCTTGGGTTGACTGGGTGAGTACTGCGCACATGAACATGATGGGGTGGATTGACGGTTACAAGGTGAAAACTTTTGTTGAGTTGTCCCACCTCTTGTTTTTTGAGCATTTTTCTGAAGCCTGTTCACCAGAGCTGCGTCAGTATGTGGCTGACCAGAACATTTTGGACCCCTTTAAGCTGGCTAGGTTGGCTGACAAGTGGGTCTCCCACCGGGTGTCCCCTAAGGACTCCAGTGGGAAGGACAAGGACAAAGAAAAGGGGACCTCTCAGAAAGCTGAGGAGTCCCAAAAGCAATCACAGTCGGGTAAACCAAAACCTTCCTCTCCTAAGACCCAAAAATCTGGTGGGGATAAGTCCTCTGTGGGTGGGAATAAGAGTAGTGGTCCACCTGCTGCAAAGCAGGTTCCCAGTGGTTCCAGTACCGTACCCCGCACTCCTGGCACTTGTTGGGATTGTGGGGCTCTGGATCACAAAAGGGGTGACCCCAAGTGTAAAGGTAAGGCACTTGGAGTACAGGCTGTCAGCCTGACCTACCCTTACCCCGTGGCTGAGGTGGAGGCCACTGTCCTCCCCTCCTCTACAGGAATCACATTTGGTGCTCCGGTAGAGATTTCCTTAGTGTCCCTTGGGGCCTGGGACCAGTACGCAGAAGTACTGGCAACTATCCCGCAGAACACCCGTAGGTTTTTGAGAAGTGTCCTCTTGAATGGCCAGCCTTCTACTGGTTTGAGAGACACTGGGGCAAGCATGACAGTGGTGGACAGGACCCTGCTCAAGCCAGAGGACTATGAAGGTGCTCCTCTGCAAACCACCAGGTTAGCTGGTGGGCCTCCCAAATTATCGCCTGTAGCCCTAGTCACACTCATGATTGGAGACAAGACAGCAAAGCTTCCTGTCCTTGTTCAGGACAATGTCCCTGCTAACATTCTGTTAGGAAATGATCTAGTAGAGTTGGGGTTGATCTCGGATGGTCTTCCCATGACTGCTGCTGCAGTCACTAGGTCACAGGTGACACCGGGTCTGGCTGTGGGTCAGGTACCCGAGCCAAAGGCGAGGCCTAAGGCAAGAAGAAGGAAGACCAAGAAGGCCACCTCTGTGGAGGGAACACCTTCTCTTCCTGCTGTTCCGACAGCACCCATTGGGATCCATGCTCCGGACGGGCTGGGTCCAGTGGAAAACCCAAACTCAACTCCTGTGGGAGAAGAGACAGAAGACTCTCCTGTGGGAGAGGTTCTCAACCCGGAGGATCATCCCGACCTTCAATGCTTGTTAGCTGAAGGGGGACCCTCCCGGGCAGACTTCTGTAAGGGACAGAGAGAGTGCCACTCTCTCGAGGGCCTGAGGAAACAGGCCCTGTCCCAGGCCCAAGGTGAAGTGCCTAGGACATTCAAGATTTATTGGGAGGGTGAGCTCCTTGTTAGTGAGCCCACTAAGCCCGAACCTGGTGCCCGCAAGAGGTTGGTGGTACCCCAGGTTTACAGGCCCTTCCTACTGCAGTTGGCGCATGAGGTGCCCTTGGCTGGTCATCTTGGGACCAAGAAGACTAAGCAGAGGCTCTCTGCCCATTTCTACTGGCCACGGATGGGAGTAGAGGTGGAGTCCCACTGCAGGACCTGCCCAACTTGTCAGTTGTCTGGCAAGACTGGAGGCAGGGTCATTGCCCCACTGCAGCCATTACCAGTGGTTGGCACACCATTTGAGAGGGTGGGCATCGACATCGTCGGTCCCCTTGACCCTCCCACTTCAGGTGGACATCGGTTCATCCTCGTCTTGGTAGATCATGCCACCAGGTACCCTGAGGCAATACCCCTTCGGACTGTTACTGCCAAGGTGGTTGCCAGGGCTCTCCTGGGCATTTTCACCCGTGTTGGATTCCCCAAGGAGGTTGTCTCTGACCGAGGATCCAACTTCATGTCTAGTTACATGAAAACCATGTGGAAAGAGTGCGGGGTAACCTACAAGTTCTCCACCTCTTACCACCCCCAGACCAATGGTCTGGTTGAGAGATTTAACAAAACTCTCAAGGGCATGCTAGGTGCTTTGGAAGAGCCCCTAAGGAGGAAATGGGATCTCCTCCTGCCATGCCTGCTGTTTGCTTACAGAGAGGTACCTCAAGAGGGTGTTGGTTTCAGCCCCTTTGAGTTACTCTTTGGACATCCCGTGAGGGGGCCCCTCGCCTTGATCCGAGAAGGCTTGGAAGCCACCCCTCCAGGTCCCGCCAAGCAAGTGGGGGACTATGTGTTAGGCCTCAGGCGGAGGATGACACAAATGATGGGTCAGGCAACAGCAAATCTCAAGGCCAGCCAGGAATTGAATAAGTACTGGCATGACCTGAAAGCTTCGCAAGTGGATTGGACTCCGGGACAGGAAATCCTTGTGATGGAGCCTACCAAGCCTAGAGCTTTGGCAGACAAGTGGACTGGACCCTTCAGGATCATCTCCAAGATGGGCGAAGTCAATTATCTGGTGGACATGGGAGCCTCTGGGGTAGCCCCCCAGGTATTCCATGTCAACAGGCTCAAGCCTTTCCACAGGCGAGCAGAGGTCTCATGTCTCTTGCTAGCTTCAGGGCAAGAAGAGGATGAGAGTGAGCCCCTTCCTGATTTGCTGCATAGCAACCCTCAGGATGGCTCAGTGGAGGGAGTACAACTCTCTCCAGATTTGACAACAGAGCAGCAGAGGGCCTGCCGGGCTTTGCTCCAGCAGTATGCCCCTCTGTTTTCACTGACACCGGGCCTTACACCGTGGTGTAAGCACGAAATTGACACTGGTGACAGTGTGCCTGTCAAAAGCAGGAGCTATCGTATGTCAGATACCGTCAAAAACCACATCCAGGCTGAGGTCGCCAAGATGTTGGATCTGGGTGTTATTGAACCCTCCACCAGTCCCTGGTCCAGTCCAGTGGTCCTTGTCCCCAAGGCAAGTTCCCCGGCGGGTACCAAGGATTGGAGGATCTGTGTGGACTACCGAGGAGTCAATGCCGTCACCAAAACTGACGTGCACCCATTGCCCAGGGCTGATGAGCTCGTGGACACTATAGGTGCTGCCAAATTTGTGAGCACCTTTGACCTTACCTCAGGCTATTGGCAAATAGCTCTGACGGACCATGCCAAGGAAAAGACGGCATTCTCCACACCTGAGGGACTCTACCAGTTTAGGGTCATGCCCTTTGGGTTGAAGAATGCCCCTGCCACCTTCCAGAGATTGGTCAACCATGCGCTCAGTGGGCTGGAAGCCTTTTGTGTGGCTTACTTAGACGACATTGCCGTCTACAGTTCCACCTGGGAAGAGCATTTGACACATCTGGATAAGGTGTTGCAGGCCTTGAAAAGGGCTAACCTCACTATCAAGGCCACCAAGTGCCAGATAGCTCAGGGGAAAGTTACCTATCTTGGTCATGAGGTAGGAGGGGGTCAAATCCAACCTCTCTCCAGTAAAGTACAGGACGTACAGAACTGGGAGACTCCCACTACTCAAACCCAGGTGAGAGCCTTTTTGGGCCTCACTGGGTACTATCGCAATTTCATGGCAGACTATGGAACCATAGCTGCACCCCTGACAGCTCTAACTTCACCCAAACAGCCTAGGAAGGTTAATTGGACTGAAGACTGTCAGAGGGCCTTTGATGGCTTGAAAGAAAGTCTGTGTAGGGCACCTGTGTTGAGTGCGCCTGACTACAGCCGACCCTTTATCGTCCAAACGGATGCCTGCGACACCGGAATTGGAGCTGTCTTGTCCCAGTTAGATGACAAAGGGAGAGAACATCCTATCATATTCATCAGTAGACAACTCAAGGGTAGAGAACTTAGGTGGGCTACTGTTGAAAAGGAATGTTTTAGTATAGTTTGGAGCCTTAGGCGTTTTAGGCCCTACCTTACGGGGTCCACCTTCAAGGTCCAAACCGATCATAAGCCCCTGAAGTGGCTTATGCAGATGAAGGGTGAGAATCCGAAATTGCTCAGGTGGTCGATTAGCCTACAAGGGCTAGACTTCACCATAGAGCACAGACCAGGGAAGAGTCACGATAATGCAGATGGCCTTTCCAGAAGGTATGTTGACCGTCTGGATGAGGGTGTCTATCCCGTGGGAGATTAGGCACCCTCCACCTCAGTCTGGGGGGGGCGACTGTGATGCCGGAAATGCATCTGAGGGACAGGGCCTCTGAATCCTTGTCCTTTTTCTGTTTTTACCGTGTGTTCTGTCATGTTTTCTGCCCAGGAGTCCATGAGGGACTCCTGGCAGTGCAGCTCTCTTTTGGTTTGGTGAACAGACCCATGGGATACCCTTATGGCACCCATGGGTAGGGGTACAACCCTGTGCCCCTAGTGTATGTTTTTGGGCACCTGTGGGTGGCCCACAGAGCAGGGTATGGGCTGGTGGCAGCTCCATGCTGAGTTTGACAGGTGCTCTGGGTGTCCTCCATTTTGGGATACCCAGGCCCTGCCATTGGAATCAGTTGATTCCTGATAGGAAACAAGATGGCCCCTGTGGCCTCTTGCTTTCTATTGCCTGTTATCTTGTTTTTCCCAAAGTCCTGGGAAGCCCTGGCTCTGTCCCTTCCCCCTGGCTGGCTGTTGGGTGGAAGTTCCATATATGGTGTTGTTGTGAAGGCCCAGCTAGACTGACTGGAGCCTTCCCAGTGACTGTATGTTATGGGTACCTCCTGTGGGTGGGACCTGGGTGAATGGAGTGTGTGACCAATATACACTCCTTGTTGTGGTTGTCTGGTTTCTGGCATGAGAGACAAAGACTGAGACAGCCCTGCCCGAAACTGGCCTGAATGCAGTATGTAGTGTTGAATGGCTGGGTACTTGTCCCAATCCACATTCCTTGTTGTGAGTGTCTGAAAGGGAGGAGTGTGGCCTGAATGCACTGTGTGCCTGATTGGCTGACTGACTGCATGAATGCCCTTCTGTGTGATTGGCTGCTGTGTGTGTGCCAGCAGTGTGGATGAGAGACAGAATAGTATATCTGGGGACCTCTCACCACTGGAAATTGTTCAGAAGCATTCAGAAGCTGAGTCTCCACTCAAGAGTAACTGGATTTGCTGATCCTCGACGTCCAGCTGGAAGAAGAAGACTTGCTGTGGCATTTGCTTCGACGGAACTGAAGGTTGTCGAAATCGTCGAGGACTGACCCGAGAGAGGACCTGGTAAGGCGCCCTCTTCCCGTGCTCCGAGGGACCATCGAGCACCGCTGAATCTTCGCCGAAGCTCCCTGGACGCCAGACCATCGAAAGGCTGCCGACCGGAGAAGGGGACTGCCGAGGAGACCGAAGTAAAGCACCCGGACATCGACGCTGTCGAAGTCCATTGCCGTCGACCAGGGTTCGCAGGTCTGTGCAACCGCTGGAGGCCCGTCGAAGTTGTGTTGCCCAGCCGTGGGAACCACTTGACGCCGAGCCGCCGACGACCGGAGCCGTCCGCTCCTTGCCTAAGAACATTTGACTCGAAGGACTCCCTCGTCCGCACCGTCGACCGCTTTTGCCCTGCCGGAGAAAGTCGAGGACGACCAACGCGCCGAGGAGAATCCGCCGGTGGGTTTCCCGCCACCTCACGATCCCAAAGACTCGAGCGACTCGACGCCCTTGCTGGGCTCCCGTCTCTACAATCTTTGCGGTCCAGAACTATTGTCATCGAGGTGCCCCGCACACCTCCGCCTTGCAGGACGCCGACGCCCCGACGCCGACGAGCACCGCTCGGACGAAGCTGCCGCCTCCTCGACATCGTTCTACCTCGTTTGTCGACGGACGTTCGACGCCCCGTGTCTCCCGCTTGAAAGGGAAGGCATTCAAGAAGGGCCGTCGATTCCCCGTCGCCGAACCCCGAGGTCTTCGACGTTTCTCGACGCCTCTCGACGATCCGTGACTCCTGCTTTAAAGGGGGTCATTCAAGAAGGATCTGTCGACGCCTCTTCGAAGAACTCGACTCCACCAGGTACATTGGGGGGGTAAAAACATTGTAGGAGAGAATAAGACTGTTGAACAATATATGGACTGGGCTTGTGTTATATCTCTTTATTTTACAGGTTTCCCAGGTGGGGGGATCTCCACACAGAACTGTGTCCAGTAGCAAGGGCCAGTCTTCTGCCTATTGTTTCAACCATCTGTTATCTCTCCTCTCTCTATTCGCTGGTTTCCTGCTTATTGATCTGCGTGCCATTGCTACAGTATTGTGAATGCACTGTTATGAGGTCTAATATTAGTGGTACCACTTTAGAATTGTAGATATTTATCATTATTGGTTTTCCTGAGCACAAAGTGCGTTGTTGTGATAAGTGTACATAACCCTTGAATATTAATTATATAAAGACTGTGTTTTCAGTAATACAGTGTGTGGACATTCCTTTGTGGGGGCTTGGGGATACACTGTACTTAAGAACCAGCCTGCATCACCTCCTGAGAAGCTAGGCCTTGATTGCTCGTCCATTGCTACCACAATCGAGAATCTTGGCTGGGGTCCTCTGTGCCTCTCCTCTACCATATAGAGAGCGGAAGTACAGACCCCCCCACCGGTCTTGACAATCCCATGCCAACATAATCAATGGTGAAGGATTGCAGGAGTCAGAGTCCAAAACATCTGGAGAGCCACGGATTGCAGACCCATGTCATAAGGCAAAAGGCACCTTTTACAACAACAAGGTTTGGGCCTCTTACAACAGTCTTGCTTTGGACCAATTGCCTGTCACATTTTGCCTTTTAAAGGAGAGATGGGGCTCCCCCTTATCCTTTGATTTATCTCTGAAATCTCTGAAGAACAAGACAAAATCCTTGGCCCTCATTGGAATATAGTCTATTGCAAGGTCTGCCCGGGAGGTGAAAACAGAAGGCACACAAAGCAGAGGAGATCTCTGTCCCCTAACCATACCCATCCCGAGGGAACAGTGGGGGTCTATGGTGAGGGACTAGGGCCTTTCTATTCTAGCTGCACAGGAACTAGGTTCCTATTCACTGGGGATGAAGGATTCCCTGTAGGTGCAAGACAGGCTCCCTGGAGTAGGAGGGCGCCAGAAGGTCTCACCCTGTCCTGGAGTCCATGGATGGGGACTCCCAGCAACTCAGAATTCCAAGAGAAGATACAATCCTGTTTCATCACCTCAAGCCATCTGTGACTGCTTCCATCATGCCAGATGTCCATCGAGCCGTTTTCTGCATCTCGGCCCATCCAGACACTGTCTCAATAAATATTGCAGACCGTCTCAAGCACCCGGATCACAGGCTCCAACCTAATATTAGCAAACAGTTTGAGAGCCTACTTGATCTGCTGGTAGCCATCAAGCCTCCTGTTGTGACGTAACAAAATCCATCCTCTCACCATGGACTCGACCACTGCTTGAACCGTAGGAATAAATCATGTTGAATGCCAACTCGGCCTTTCGGTAGGCTGCACCACAGGACAAACATGACGCTAACAGACAGTGGGATAGCGTTTACTCGAATCACCTTGAGATCGGCTTGACCACAGCTATAGCACCAAGAAGTCCAGCTCAATGCTGTCAGGATCCCCAAAACAAGAATAAAGTACTGTGAATAAGCCCTCTGCACCCTTGTCCACTTGTGGGCCCTAGTGACCTGTAAGCCCTCTTCTCTGAAATGTTCTTCTTAGAGATTCTCGAACACTGAAATTGTGCCAATTAAGCACATGAAGACCTTTGCTCATCTGCCCAGATTGCCATTGTACAACAGCCTGCATTTTCTGTGTTTTCTTTGGAGGAGTGGGTTTTTGCTAGTCTCTTCAGTTAGTTGATTGCATTTTATTTTTAAAGTCTATATTTTTATAGAACCTTGATTGGGCATTCGCTTATTTTGGAAACATTTTATTTACATTGTTTGGGTTGCTGGTGTTAAAACTTACACCCCCACCTGAACATATAGCCTGCCCAATGGGGGGCGCTGTTGCGCACGGAAGGAAATGGCAGCTCCTGTGTAAACTCCATCAGTGTCCTGGGCCGTAAAGCCTAAAATAATCATCTTCCCACTCCGGTTCGACAATATTTCTACAGAAAACGTGTAGCTTAGACTCAGGATAGCCCACAAGAAATTTGAGCCCAAAAGTTTAAGCGGATAGCGAGTTGTGGACCTTGCTGCCGACCAGAGTGCAGTGAAGTATGCATGCCGAGGATCGAGGGGAGGAGCCCAGCGCCGAAATCACTCGAGCGGAGGCAGTGACCGTTGGATTCGCACTTACCCATCCTGGAAGGGAGAGTCGCGGGCGCTCCAATCCTCGATGAGCGCACGCAGACCCCCGCCACTGATGTCGCTGAAGCGATCAGCTGGATGGGGGGCTGCCCTCGCACCGCCCAGCCCGCCGTAGAGAAGGTAGGCCATGCGCTCTGTCAGAGTATTCTGCTGTGGCTCCCGCTCACCCCGCGGGCAGTGCTGAGGCTCTCTGGAGCCGGCTTGCGAGACAGACTGACAATTACCCTCAACAGGCATACCGCTGCTCCGCCCACGCACGGCCTGAGGTCTGGTGTGTGCGAGCGGGTACGGGCTGGGGTGGGGCGGGATCCCCCCCCTTCCTCCGCATCCATTTCTTGGAAGCGTGGCCGCAAAGGCTGACATCCCCAACAGCGCTGGCCTGGGCTCCCTTGTCCTGTGAGCCGGGTGGCGTGTGAGTATACACAGCAAGCCACGTGCTCTGGGGGCAAGACGGCTGTCTCACTGCCCCCCCCAAGTAAATACAAAGAACATAGGAAGTGTTTCACAGAGCATAGGCGGAGCTCCGGCAGCCAAATTAGAAGAGACTGTGCACCGAGGCATGAACCACATCTCTCTTCAGATAACTGAAGAGACATCGAGCTACAACACGATCACCTCTTGGCGACACCAGTGAGGGTGCTGAAGCAACACAGGGCGAGGTTGCAGCAGCTCTCTGGTAGGGGATAGCGTGCATATCCTCGCTCAGGACCAAGGTGAAGACAATCCCCCGATCAGCCTAAAACATCTGGGCACGAGTAGAACACCAACCACAAAACATTAAGCTGTTGGTGGACAGGGCCTGCTGTGAATTCTACTCCATTGTTTATACTAAGCAGCCCCATACTAGATGTACATAATAGCACAAGATATAGCGGTAACCTACTCAGTACTCCCTGCAGCTGTATCCCTGCAATATAGGGCACTGACATAACTCTCAGATTCGTAACGATGGCCAAAATCTTTGGCCCTAAAAGGAACAAAGGAACTTTTGAGAAGTACACAACCACGATGCAGAAAGACACTGAACCTGAAGGAGATGCGGAATCGCTAGTACAGGTTGAGCAACCTCCCCCAGCCCCCATGATGGACCCTCAAGCGGTTTTCCAAGCCATGCAGCAGGGATTTGCAGCACTAACAGATAAGCTGGATGGAATCACAACAAGTGTTACAAATATGAAAACACAGCTTGACAAAACAACGGCTCGCATGACGGAGGCAGAGACCAGAATTTCAGGGGCGTAGGAAAACATGGAGACACTAAAGAAAACAGTGTCCACAATGGCCATCGACCTAGGGACAGTGAAATCTAGGTGTGAAGACTTAGAAGTAAGATCGCAGAGAAATAATGTCCGTATAAGTGGTGTCCCAGAGGGGGCAATTAAAGGTCCAATGGAGAAAGCGGTGGAAGATCTTCTGCGAACACTATTAGGAGAGCCGGGATGGTCAACTGTGTTTATGGTGGAGAGGGCACACAGGTCGTTAGCCCCGAAACCGAAACCTGAAGCATACCCCAGACCCATTATAGCACGAATACTTAACTACAGGGACAGAGACCTGATCGTAAAAACAGCTAGAGAGAAACAAGAGCTAAAATGGGAAACCAACATTATACGCATCTTTCCAGACTTCACTCTGGCTGTTCAACAGGAAAGAAAGCTTTTTTCAGGAATCAAGAAAATGTTATGAGAAAGACAAGTACAATATGCAATGCTCTACCCCGCCAGACTCAAGATCCAGCATCAAAATAAATCATACTTTTTTACTTTCCCTGAAGAATCTGCAAACTTCATAGAGACACACATACCCCCGAATAATGGACAATCCTGAAATAAAGGACAAGCTATAAAAAATAAAAACTCTGAGGCACGATCACAGACACTACGTTCATGAAGAAAATATGATTGGCGATGACACATGCTCCCCGTTGGGAGCCCTACATTGAAGCTATCAAGAAACAATGCCTAAAATCACATTGCAAGTGTTAATCCGTAGATATCATACTAAAGGAGAGTAACAAGCCTGAACCAGAGGTAATACACATTACTATTGTTGGCATGGGCACAGGAGACACCACAGCCCCCCCTGTAGCAGGTGCTCATGACGTTGTTTGAAGGGGTGGAGGGGGAAATCAAAAGCACAGTTAAAGTTAGGGGAACTGTGAGGGTGGGGGGAGGGACACAATTGGGAAAGTTGGGTTTTTGTTTAATAAATGAGGTTGTAAACACAAAAAGCACACAGGTTCTAAACACAGAAACATCTAAGCATGCAACACAGAAGCATTGGCATACACATACTGGCAAACACCCCATGGATATTGGATAGGTCTAGCAAAGAAATTATAGATGTGCTAAGCTGGAATGTTAGGGGGTTAGGTTCTAAGATAAAGAGAAGGAAAATCATGGCATACCTCAATAGACAAAATGCTAATATAATCTTCCTACAAAAGACTCACATAGGCCCCCAACAGGGCGAACAATTGACTGCGAACTGGGGTACTCATCAGTATTTCACAACTTACTCTACCAGAGCAAGGGGGGCTGCAATACTAATACACAAAACGGTACAGTTTGTATGTGTCGCTGCCGAATATGACCCAGAGGGGAGGTATGTTTTACTTCAGGGTAAACTACATGACAAGGAAATAGTACTCCTAAACATATATGGACCGAATACTGACCAGCCAGATTTCTACTCTACAGTCTTTGGAAAGTTAGCGAGCTATCCTACGACCCGGGTGTTATGCAGGGGGGATTTTAACACAATTCTGGATGTGCAGGTAGATCGCACATCGACACAGACTAGAACACTAACCAAAGCAGCACAGACAATACTCACACAAATGGCCGATCTACAATTAAAGGACATCTAGAGAACATTAAACCCCAGTAGGAGAGAATATACATACTACTCCACAGTCCATGATATGCACTCCAGGATTGATTTATGGCTAATAGACACAGGCAGCATGGCTTGGGTAACAAACTCCCGCATACATCCAAGGACTTACTCTGACCATTCCCCGATACACCTAGCACTGCAAATCCCTGACAGGGGTAGTGAAGGACCACCTTGGAGGTTTAAAGCGGCGGCCCTAAGAGACCTAGTGTATAAAAACTCGATAACAAAATATAGACAGGACTATTTCTAAATTAATGAGCACTCGGTCTCTAGTCAGGCTATACTATGGCAAGCCTTTAAGGTCTGCATAAGAGGCCAATCAATATCCACTGAAGGGGGGATACTCAAAGACATTAGGGCCCGGCTAGATAGACTAGAAACGCAATTAAAATCACTACAAACTCAGTATGCAATGACACCGACCCCTCAATGGGCACGGAAATTAAGTGCAAATTAGAGGAATATTGAGAAACAGCAGACCAAGAAATAAGATATTTTGATAGACCCACAGCAGCACGCATATACGGAGAGGGGGAGCACCCTGGGAAATTATTGGCAAGAACAGTACGTGGAGAAAGAGGCCCCACTGGTATACCCTGCATACAGATAGCAGATGGTACAATGTCCACTAACCAGAACGAAGTGAAGGTCACATTTTACACGTTCTACAGGGACCTATACTCCCCCCAGGGTACAGTCACAGATACTGAGATAGAACAATACCTTTCACATATACCGACAGCGCTTATAGCAGAGGCAACCAGGGAATCACTGGAAGAGCCCATCACTGAGGATGAAATACATGAAGCAATAAAAGCTTTCCCCAATGGGAAAGCCCTGGGCACAGATGGGTTGGGAGCTGAATTCTATAAAGAATTAAGTCACATTTTAGCACCCAGATTGCATTCTGTTTGGATGGAAGCTCTGGGCACAGGTGAACTCCCAGAAACCACCAGGGAAGCAATAATTACACTTCTACTTAAACCAGGCAAACCTCCCGGAGAGTGTGGATCGTATCGGCTATTATCATTAATAAATACTGATGCCAAGAACCTGGCCAAAATATTGGCAACAAGACTAACACCATTGATGCCATATATGGTGCATGAAGACCAGGCGGGATTTATAAGGGGCAGATCCACAGCTACAAATATTAGACGATGTCACCAGATAATGTCTTCCATACCCACAACAACCCAGGGGGTAGCGGTCTCCCTTGATATGAGGAAAGCGTTTGACACAGTCTCATGGCCCTTTCTTTTTGGAGTGCTACGAAACTATGGGTTTGGCCCAAAATTCATTAAATGGATTCAGATACTGTACACACGACAACACACGAGGATTAGAGTAGATGGAGCCCTCACAGACATACTGGAACTGCTAGGGGGCACCAGACAGGGTTGTCCACTCTCCCACCTCCTCTTCGCCTTAGTTATAGAGCCATTAGCGGATATTCTCAGATCTCGATACAGCTCATTTGGGATATGGCTTGAGGGCAAGCTGCAAATCCTAACACTGTATGCGGACGATATTTTATTATATCTAAAAAACCCGGGTCGTACACTTGGCAAGGTCTACGCCTTAACCACAATAAATCAGAAATATTTCCACTCATGGATAACACCCCACAGCCCCAAAATCTACACGGCCTTATATGGAGTCCGATACACATTGTTTATTTGGGTGCTCACATAGCCAGAACTGCCCAATTATCCCGTGCACTGAACTACACTACACTAGCAGATACACTGTGTGCTTAAATGAAGCGATGGAATGTGTTACCCATATCACTAGCAGGGAGGATAGCTCTGATCAAAATGGTTATACTACCAAAGCTTTTCTACCTTTTCAGCACGGTTCCAGTGTGGCCCGGCCGCGCTCTGTTTTCCAGAATCAACAGCGCCTGCATAGCGTTTGTATGGGGCGGACATCCTAGATTGAACTGGAGAGTACTGACAGACACATATCACAGGGGAGGGCTGATGGCACCGGATGTGGAAGTGTATTACTTGGTGGCTCAGGCGCAACATGCGGCTGGATGGGCCACATGCTTTCTTAACCCTGTCACCCAATCCCCTTCATTGAAGGAGCGGGAAGCTATGGTAGCGCTACAAAGGATAACCAGGCCCACCCCGAAACAATACAACATGACAAACCCTTCCAAGGTCACTATTACATCATGGTCGAGAATTGCTGACATATTTGGCGCCAGTAAACTAAATCATCTGAGCATGCCAATATGGGGGGACCCACGTACGCCGTTCAGCACTGAAAGTGAAATAGCAATGCACTGGAGTGCTAGAGTTATCACCCAATGGGGTCAACTATTCCCGGATCAACACTTCCTTCAATGGGAGGACGTTAAAGACAGGGTAGGAAACACAAACACGTATAAACAACAACATCATAGGGTGGCGGCCCTCACACAACAAATTTACCCAATATTCCCAGATGAACCAGAACTAAACATGGCATTAGGCTACATATTTACAGGGGGAACCCAGTAGAACACTGCCTCTACACTCTACAGAACAATAATACAAACACGCCCAGCGGTAACCCACGCAGCTAAAGCCAGGTGGGAACAAGACCGGGGCCAATCGATAGAAGATCAAGAATGGTTTCAGATCTGTGCACTGACTAAGGGGATATCTTGTAATTCGAGGTTTAAATTGATCCATTATAAAATAGTGCACAGGTTACACTACACGCCGTCAAGGCTCAAGCAGATATATCCCACGTTGGATGGTACCTGCCCGAGATGTAACTCTGAAATGCAAATATATTTCATATGCTGTGGGACTGTAGCAGGCTGAGACATTATTGGTCAGAGGTTTGTGGGGCTCTGGACAAAATGGCAGACCAACCGGTGGAACGGACTCCACGGATCTGCATGTTGGGGGCAGAAGGGAAAATTAATCCAACGTGGCGAAAACATTTGAACCTAGGTTTGCTAATTGCAAAAAGGGTCACATTAATGAGATGGAAAAACATGCAACCCCCTAAAATAGAAGACTGGAGCAGAGATATGGTGTGGATTAACGATACCGAAGAACTGTATATCGACTCGGTTATGCCCCACAGTAGACCCAGAAACATATGGTCACGGTATAAACAATATCTGGCGGACCTAAGTGACCTTGAAAATCTGAATACAGAAGAAAACTGAACTATATATGTTGTATGCCAGTAAAATCGAATGTTACTAATGTATGTGTATAACCTGTGGCAATATAAATAAAGTGTTAAAAAAAACATATAGCCTGCCCTCAGATTGCCGTACCCAAAGATGTGATGGAGGTATGCCTTTTGGGTTATGCCTGTTTAACTTTTATGATTGGGATCACTGCTGGGTAATAGTGTCGGGCTTAGTATGCAGTTTAGCCACCACTTCTCCCTGGACTCCTGAACAGCAGTAGTAATTTCGTCACAATGGTAGGCAGTCGATGGATTGGATACAGACTTTGCCTATATTTTATCTATCCAAAATAAAAGACTATGCATTTAACATTAGAACACACAGCCAGGCATATTTTGGATTTTGCACAAAGGACCTACACATGAGTTCAGTGAGCGTACTGAAATCCAGTGCCCTGCACAAGCTTTGTCAAGAGTGTGGAGTTCCTCATGGCAAAAAGGTTAGTAAGCATGACATGCTTAAAAGCCTCCAAAGTTTTGAGGAAGTTAGGGTGGCAGAGAAGGCCCAGGGGCAGTAGTGATCTGGAGACCCCTACCCAGGTACCAAATTCACTGTGGGAGCATAGAAATGGATGGAGAAAGCAATAGCGACAGGTGTTTGCACCATTCGTCCCACAGGGCAGGAAGATTGGTTTCCCAAAGGTCCTGAGTCAGTTAGGATCCAGATCTCATAATTGTTATTATTATTATTATTATTATTATTATTATTATTTATTTATTTTTCCTCATTTTTAATAAGTGCTACAGGCCCATGGGCCTCAGAGCACCAACAAAAAACAAACAACAAAACAGAAGAAAAGAAAGCAGACAAGAGAGATCAGAGAGGAGACAAACAAGCAAGCAAGAGAGAACCAGACAGACTAGAACTAAAACAGATAAGTCTTAAGATTGTCTTTAAAAGAAAAAGTAACGGGCAAACTGTGAATATTGAAAGGCAGGCTGTTCCACAGAGATGGTGCTGCCGTATCGAACAATGTGCAACTTGTTAGATGGAGTTTTAATCGACCCACTTCCAGGCGAAAGTGGTCCTGAAACCGAAGGACTCTTCTGGATTCTTGAAACTTGATCCTCGCAGTAAGGTAGGCAGGTGCCAAATCATGTAAGGACCTATGGGTAAGTGAAGGAATCATGTGTTTAACACAGTCTTGGGCAGGGAGTCAGTGCAGCAAGCGCCTGGAGGAGGTGACATGCTCCCATCGAGGAGGATTGTAAATGACGGAACAGCATCATTTTGAAGTACATGTAACTTGTTGAGGTTGGTTTGAGAATTTCCTTAAAAAGGTCCATTACAGTAGTCAAGCTTGGATCAAATGATAGCGCACACCAAAGGGGCAATGCTTTACTCAGTAAAATAAGGCCTCATTTGTCTGAGAAGCTTAAAATAGTATGAGCAAGAGGATCTAAGATAATCAGTGTGGCAATTCATGGATACATCAGGATATAAGTAACCCCCCCAGCCCACCGTGTCTTTACTTTCCGGACAATTGAAATGGTACAGTCAGAGATTGATAAAACATCCTAATGGATGTCTAGGTGTTTAAGTCTCTGCCTAGTACCCAGAATTAGCAGTTCAGTTTTCGTATCATTGATGGCTAGAGAGTTGGCTGCCACCCACATCTGGATGGAGGAATATATCTAGTTGACTTTCATGGTGCCTTTATCGTGGCCCCTAGTGAGTTAAAAGAGAAACTGGGTATTGTCTGAGTAATTTGTATAGCAGACACACAGCTGATCTAGGATGTTGAATAGTGGTTAGGTATATATCCTGTAGAGGGTAGGTGCAAGGCACAAACTCTGGGCTGCCCAACAAGGGAGTGCAGGGGGGAAAGCTACGGAATAATCCACAAAGACTTTGGCGGTCTTATTACCAAGAAAGGAGTAAATGATTCGGCCACGGGGCGAGACAATTTGGCGACATTAAAAAGTCTTTCCACCAGAATGGGATGATCCACCAAGTCGAATGCTGCAGATATGAAATGATATGGCGTTTATAACGCGCCTATACTCAAGTGTTTCAAGGCGTGATGAGGCAAGGGAGGGGCACCGGAGGGAAGGCAGAGACAATGATCTTACTAGGCCAGGTGACATTGAGATCACGCAGGTGCAGGGGAGGGGGCGAGGGGGCAGTGCAGTACATAGGATAGCAGTAAAAATAAATAAATAATACAATAAATAAAAAGTGCGGCCAGCTGGTGGCAAGTGCAAGGGTAAGTGCAGACACCAGGTGCCAAGTGCTGTTAGGGGGCTGTAGGGATATAGAAACAGCCCTGAGTGCAAGGGTTTCGAGGGGGGCAGTGCAGGTTTGCAACTGGCCGATAGGGGACTTAGGCCCGAGATCAAAGGGTTGCCATGTAACCAGTGTAGTCTCAGTTTCAGCCAGGCAATCAGCAGGGGAGAGGTTGAGAGAATGCAGAAGCAAAGAGGAAGGTCTTGAGGTGCTTCAGGAACCGGAAATGGTTCTCCTCAAGTTTCCGTGAGGCAGGGAAGCTGTTCCAGAGGGAGGCTCCAGCCGAAGAAATAGATCTACCACCAACTTGTTGCTTGGAGAAGCGAGTGACCCTGAGGGAGCTGGAGGTGGATGAGTGAAAAGCTCGAGGAGGAAGATATTTAGGAACAGAAAGTTGAAGGTATTGAGGCCCCAGAAGGCCTTATGGACAATGCAGAGAGTTTTGAACTTAATCCTCGCCGCCACTGGGAGCCAATGCAGAGATGTCAGTCCTGGAAATATATATACGAACTCTGGGATTGAGGCCAAGGACAAGTCTTGCAGTCCTGTTTTGGTTGAGTTGCAGAGGCCAGAGAGTAGAGGCAGGCAGATTTAGAAAGAGGCTGTTGCAGTAGTCCCGCCTAGAGAGAACCAGAGCTCTGGAGACAGTGAGCTTCTGGGGGAAGAAGAGGAAGGAAGAATACCTCTGAGGAGGTGCAGCTGGTAGTGTGACTTCTTAGTGAGCTTGGAGATGTGAGGAGAGAAAGAGAGTGTGGAGCCGAAGATGACCCAGAGATGAGGAGAATCTCAGTCTTATTGGCATTAAGGCTGAGGTCATTGGCGGCACACCATTCCTGGATAGCAGACAGTCAAAGATGAGAGAAGAAGAACAGGTGGTGGAAGGGAGCCTGAAAATGAGTTGAGTGTCATCCGCATAGCACTGAAAGTTGGGGCAGAGACCGGCAACATAAGGAGGGTAGCATGTCCCTTCTCTAGAATGCTTGTGATATTGGATTTGAGGTCAATGAGCATGATTTCAGTACCATGATGTGCTCGACAGCCAGACTGAAGAATGCCTAGAATATTGTTGGTTTCCAAATAGTTTTTGATTGTGATGATACGTCACCCAATCAATGATCTTCGCAAGGAATGCAACACAGGTAATGGGCTTGTAGTTATTGGCCACAGTGGGGTCCATGGTTTCCTTTTTTAGGAGAGGTATAATCCATGTCGTTTAAAAAATCAGGAACAACAGAAGCATCAAAGGAGGAGATAATGATTTTTGTGATGACGGTAATCAATGCATATGGGCATTCCTGTATATTTGAAAAGTGGGATACATCACGTTTCAGTTTGACAACCCTTTGCTACAGGACGTCTAATGGCTGCTTAATGCTTCCCGCATATTGACAACAAGGAGCACAATGAGACTTCATTAGACATTCGTCTTGTGGCTGAGCCAAGAACAAAGGACAGGCTCTGCAGGGGAGGGACATGATACTTCCCTCTACACCCCTCCCTGATCAAAGGGATCCGACAGCTGTTGTTTGTTGAAAGGAGAAAAAAAATAACTCTGAACTTCTTGCTGTTTAAATCTGTATTTGTGATTAAGTTTGAAACTATTTAACTGTGCAACCTGAAGGAGTATAAATCTACAAATTGGAAGATGTTAACCTACATTTAGGACAATGCTTTCATGACATTGATGAAATCTGTACCACTTAAGGAACTTACAAAAAATCCTTATAGTAGCAGAACTATTAATGTTGCAAGCCTAAGATTGTATGTACAAGATCCACTGAGGTGTACCAAATAGGAAATTATTAATCCAAACTGTTATGATTAAAATTGATGAAATCCCATAGAATGAGAAAGATAGCTCTCACCGAGATGGGAATTGGACGCCAGGATAAACCATAAAAAAATGTAATGCAGGTGTCTGATTTTAATAGAGGGCATAATTGTAAAAATGTGTATTTATGGGAAAGCTAAATTGTGGTAAAAATCAATGTGGAAGTTCCTAAATCGCATCATAAAGATGACAGCTCTGTTCTGACAGCCAACCAGGACAGACAACTGCCTGTGGCCACTCACAGCCATGGGGCGTGTTTTGAAATTCCGCCCACACCATAAACTTGGGGATGGCATTGATAGTATAAATATAGGAACTTCACAGCACATAAGACACTGCTTCCAGAACCCATCCAGATTTCCGCGCAGAACCTTGTTCCAGAAATCTCAATCTTGTAGCTGACTCCAGACTTCTTTGAAGATCCAGATTTCCTTGCAAAATCTAGACTTTAGCATTGCTGAACACTTGCTAGCTAGACCCAATTTCAAAACATCCAAAACTTAAAAGAGTAATTCTGATTCAGCTTGATTTGCTACCATTAAGGCTTGCCCGCTGAAACTCGCATCATGTAAACTGCCCTGTCCAGTGACCAGAAGGGCCCATCCATAATCCAGCCTGAGGTGCAGTTCAAAATTGACCAGAACTGCGCCGCTGATCCCATCCCTCCAGAAGTGCCCTGCTGCCGGTAGACCCGTCCCGATCCAATGACCAGAGGTGACGGTCCAATTTAATTACAAAGGACTGTAAGTATTAATAGGAAGAACAGTGGCCCATAGTATATCTGCATTGTATCATCCCAATCTCAACCCATCCCATCTTTAAATTCAGAACCCTAGTATCGTTAGAATCCTTCTTGCGCTGATTTTTCTCATCTGTGTTACAAAACCATAACTCGTTAGTGATTTCGAGTAACTAAAGTAAATCCCAGAACGAAATCTAGTATCCACCACATGAATGGTTGCACTGGCCACTTAGCTGTGAAGATGTATGTGTGGCCTCCTCTTTTTCATAGTCATTAATATAGTGTAATAAAACTTAACTGTCATTTTTAAAACCGCATTCCTGTTCCATTTTCGCACCTATTTTGCAAAAACGCCTCTCACTAAAACCTCTATAACTTTTTCAAATGTATAGATCGAAACAATATTTCAACTCTCACTGATACCTAAGACCCTTAGCTACATCCACAACTAAAAAACGTGGAACAGTGTATTTGACCTGTTTTTCTCCAATATCGCATAGTAAAAGTTTGCCGCAAATTTGCAGTTTTCACAAGTGTACACGTGTATTTTTCCCATGTCAAAGTGCTTCTTCCATCCCGTCCTGATCTAAAGTGTGTACTGTTGTTTATATTATAGCTCATGTGTGTTAAGACCTGTTTAGTGTTGCTTTTCTTAGAATGTTTCTTCATTTAAGCATTTTGCACCCTTTTGCATTATTTTACAAAGCAATTGTCACCTGTCAGTTTAAAAGTGTCACTTTCCAAAAACAGTTTTCTCTCTTGTTTGGGGAGGGAAGATTGCATTTCAGCTCTAGACATTGTCTTTCATTCCTGAATACCTGCTAATTACATACATCTGTGTAGGATTGCTCATTTGTATTTAAAAAATCTTGCAGGGGGAATATTAACCTAAACGCTATCTGTTCACAAACCAAAACTGTTCTTTTTCCTGGGGTTTCTAATTGCGCACTACATGCTAGGCGAGACCTGGGTGTGTGCCTGATTGAAATCCCTTACAAATAGTAGAATTAAAGGAGAACCTTGTGATGTTTTTAATATCACAACTGGAAACTACATTTTCAGGTTTTTAAAGAGGAAGGCATCTGGAAGGTGTAAATTTGTCAAATATAATACATAAATATTAGAAGGTTGCTGCAGTCGCTCGTTTCATCGGGTGGACGTTCGTGAACAAGGTTGGTGGGACCTTTGGTGGGGGCTCAGCGGGCCAATGGGACCAAGATGTGAGTAGAGGAGAGAGTGGCCTGACCAGGAGAGAGATATGATATTATATGATATGGCATTTATAACTCACCTATACACAAGTGTGACTGATGGGGGGAGAGAGAGGTCAGAGTGAACGAGGGCATCGAGAGTGTGACCAGCTGTGTGGGTTGGCCCGAAAGGGAGAAAGGCGAGGGAAAGCGAGGTGCAGAGGTCAGTGAATAGAGTGGATGCAGAAACAGGGGAGTCCAGTTAAATGTTGAAATCACCCAGGAGGAGAAGGTTAGCGGTGGAGGAAAGTAAAGAAGAGCAGAAGTCAGCCCATTCAGAGTGGAATAGAGAGGTGGCGCCTGGAGACCAGTAGATGTTAACAATGTTCATGGTGGTGGTGAGAGAGGTGACCGACTTACAGACCAGGCTTTCAAAAGAGTAGTATGGCTGGGTAGGCAAGATGGAGGCAGGAGCCCACTCTGGAAGATTAAGGCAACCCCCACGCCAGTGCAGTGGGCTCGAGGCTTGGAGATGATCTTGAAGTCGACAGGGAGGAGGGATTCAAAGGCAGTGACTGAGCTGGCATTGAACCAAGTCTCGGTAAGAGCGAGAATGTCGAGGTCAATGTCTTCAAGAAAGAGACAGATGTCAGAGGAGTGTTTGTTGTCTGAGCGGGCATTAAGAGTCACCAGGTGGAGTAGGTCACTCCCTTTGAAGGTTTTCTGAGGTAGGGTACAGGGGTATGGTACACCAAAGGGGGAGAGAGAGTAGAAGGGAGAGATGCCAGCGAAGGAAGGAGGTTAATGAGAGAAGGCAGGATGCAGTCAAAGAGAAGGAGTTTGGATTGTGGACCCTGAACCAGAATGGCGCCAGTGTGATAAAGGTTAACAAAGCAACATTAATAGGGGAGTGTCATGCAACTCCTTCCTGACCACAGAAGCCAAATGTAGCTGACTCCTCCCCCCTGCCACCTTGGTTGGCATGGGCTCCTGATTTGTGCCAACAGGTACCCATGAGGCAGCCAATGGGGGGGAGAGGGAAAGAAGAAGTTTTGGATAGGGAAGGGGGCGTTAGGGTAACTGGAAAGAGGGTTAGGGCTTGTGAAGATGGAAGGGTACATGGAATGCAAGGGAAAAAAACACACACTCACAAAGCATGAAAAATGAGCAATGACAATAGCCCTTCTTGGATAGGACTCTCTTGTATCCTGACCTTTGTCCTGATCAACATAACATCCTCCTTCTTAATTCGGAAGATCTTCTCCTAGAACTTACATCCTTCGACATTCATACTCTAGAAAAGCTACAAACAGAAGCACATGGCAAATGTACAAACATAAGACAGAAAATGCAAGTCATGACGTTAGCTGTGATGTTCTCTGACAGTGTTCTCCCTTCCTCCCCTGGTCTCCTTAATGTTGTCACCCAGAACTTGCTACCACAGTTTATGTTCCTGGGTTAATACGAGGGCTGCATGCATTTTCAGGGGCATTTCCAGGGGCAAACACAAGCAAGCAGCAATGGACAACATAGCTTGTCCTAAGAGTGCAAATGCTTGACCAGGGTGCTCCTGGAAATGTTGCAGGCTACACACAGCTTCAACTAATTAGCGTTCACAGTATCGCCTTGACAATCTGCACATACTTAGCAAGTACTTAACTGAGGCCGGGGGAGGGGTGGCACCTCCCCAAGCGATGTAACACCAGCATTGAGCAGCAAGCCACGGTCTCCAGAATACTTGCCGAGTTACTGGAAAGAAAAGTAGAGCAGGCAGTGACTCCTCCTTACTCCCGTTGAGCTGCCTCTCCCTCTTCTTCACCGCCTCAGCCTTGGTCCATAAATGGACTGTCCTGCTCTCCTCCGGCCCATACCTGCACGCCCAAAATCACCAATGAGCAGCACGGGCCAGGAATGAGCTCAAATACCTGAGTCCAGTGTGCACTCCAAAACCCCATGCAATCATGGGTATCATAGTTTTCTGGGCCCTGTGGTCCACAAACAGCCCTGTCGAGCTCTGACAAGTCCCTTTTTCCTCACAAACAGACAGCAGCCCGGGCCAAACCCCTCTACATGCAAGTCTCTGAACCGACACAAACCTACCTGCACACACCGGAGCGAATGCGCCTAGTGCTTTCAACTAATACGTTACAGGGTGCAATGATTCATGGGGGATGTAGTTCCCACACCAGGTAATATAGTATATTGCAGGCGTACGGAACACGGTGCCAGTGCAAAAGTAATACACAAAATGAAACAAACATGGGACAAATACGGGAAGATAAAGTCCCACTTCTAAAAAGACAAGTCCTATGCAAATAAAAATGAAGCACCCGGAAATAAAGCAAAAAGCAAAAAGCACAGCAGTTTGTAGGCTAAGATCAAATCAAGATCAAAGCATGCCCAAAAAGCACGGATCAAACACATCAAGCACAAAAAACACAAATGAAACAGTGGGAGAAAAGGTCTTGCTTCTCAAATCAAGGGTCTAAGCAAAATAAGTAAAAGACACAAAATTAAGCAAAAGCAAACATGCACAGTGGTTTTATAGGCTAAGGCTGGCACAGTGCATCTAGCAGCCTGAGATGAGAACACCACAGAGCAACTCTGAAGATCATACAGGTCCCAGGGTAGTCTTACTGCGGCCAAAGCGGCTGTAAGGAAACACATTTTAGAGGAAAGGAAGGTGGCCCTAGCATTGAAGGAGCAGAGGGATTTTGTGATGCTGCACAAGTTATAACTCGAGGAACAGACCACTAGTAGGGAGCGGAGTGTTTCCTGTGGCACCAAGGTAAGTATAGGCACCACATCTCCAAGAAATGCGATCTACTGTATGAGGTGGGGAAGGACATCTACAATTCATTTTAAGCACCGGAACAAGCCTTCCTGCTATAGGAGGTGGTTTAGGATCAGTGTGGATGTAGCCCTTATCATACCGACAGCTGGAACAGATGTCATCATATCATTTGCTCCCAAACAAAGGTCCATTTATGTCATAATAAAGGCTGCTGTCCTCAGGAAGTTCTACAAGACCTAGAACAATACCTTGGGAGCTTTAGAGAGCTCACAAAAAGGAGGAATCTAGCGTTTTCGGATTTTACACATTTGTCCCTGAGGTATCTGAATGGGCAGTCACTAGTAATAAAGTTTGAAGGAATGTTTCATTTGGTGGCAGCTGATCATGTCCTTAAACATTGTGAGGCAGAGTTGAACCAGCATCTAGTGGACAGGTGTATCACAGACCCAAGGGAGCTACGAACGGCTGCCGAAAGGCATGTGAGCACTTGAGTCCAGAAAAAGGTTCAATTTGAGCCCAGCCAAATCGGAAGCAGGGGCATCTGATAAAAGTAAACATAATGAGCCCAAGATTTCAGAGACAGAGTGCACCCTGAGTTTGTTTGTTTTCCCAGGCCCCAGAGGTTTACTACCGGACTTGGCTCCTGAAAATATGGGTGGTCACTTAGAGTTGAGTGTAAGACCTGACAGCTTGTCTGATCCTTTTTACAGGCCCCAAGTGGCTGTAAAAATGAAAGAAGCACTGTGCTCCTTCTAGCCTTTCCAAGGCACTCATAAGTCAGAAGGAGCTACCAAGACCCACTAAAAGAAAAACACCTATGGTTGCATGGTCTTGTTAGGATAAAAGAAAAATCTCTCTGTTGGGATCCCTCCAACCCCCCCCCCCCACCAGGATGTTATCTCGGATACAGGACCCCACTTCATGTCTGTGGTTATGTAGATTCAACAGAAAGGACAGCATGTAACGGATTGCCTTCTGCAAGGATGTGGAAGTTTTTTTTGTATTTGTAATAATATAAAATGACGCAAGTGATTCAGTTTCTGAAAATGATGTCTATTAAGCATACCTCCTTTTCATAAATGTTCCTTGCCAAAAGTATAGTTAAAGCATGTGCCTTTGCTGTGATAGCCTACTGATGCAATCAGCCCCACTCTGTAGTGGCATTGGGCAGGTTCAAAGGTGACATATGCATCCCTGACTGCTGCTAGAAAACAACGGTTCTGCAGGCAGCAGTGGATTTTTCATCGTCTGAACCTCTGATGCAAATTATAATAATTGTATGCCTTAGTCAGTATGGTGACATGTACATTTCTACAAAAATCCCAAGCCTGCTTGTGGCATGGTGACTACTAAGAGAGTAAAATAATAATCCACAGTACTTTGACTTGTGTCAGCTCTGTGGCCAGGATCCAGCTATAACAGAACTGATGAATAGTGGTGTCTGGCCAGACTGCCTCCACAGCTTCAATGTGGGACAATAGCCATAATGCTAACTCCTTGATTGTCCTGCAAGAAGGGTAACACCTTCCCCCAAGGATTAGGCACTTCCCGCCAGAGGTCACTTAAGAATCAGTAATTCAAAAGCAGCACTGACATAACAGAGCCACTTTCAGTGCTGAGTCCTGACCACTGATATCCCTATGCAGTCAGTAGGCATGGGAAGGAGCCGAAATTAGAGCAGCAAATGTGGGAAGGTAGGCCAAGATAATGGTCCCACCATCTTGGATTCAGTTAGGCTCTATTCCTGTTCCTGTCCCTTCCATTTCCAGCAGGCGACGTAGAATGGGTGTCATGTCAGAAGGCAAAGGGTACTTGTTACAAAAAACGGGATTGGGTCCCTGACAGCAGGCTTGTCTTGGACCAATTACGTGCAGCATTTTGCTATTTAAAGGAGAGGGGCAGCCTCTCGTTCATTGACTCTGAACTCGTTGATGAACAAGAAGAATTTACTGTACCTATGTTGGGGAAACAGTCTATCTCAAAGTCCTCTGCCAGAGAGGTGAAGACAGAAGGCATCCAAAGCAGAGGAGCGCTCTTTACCCTGGATCCCAGGGAAAAGTGGGGATGACTGGTAAAGGACCAAGAAGTATCTCTGCTGGCTTCACTGGAGCGATACTCCTGTTCACTGGTCCCTTTTAAATGCCAAGCACCCTGAAGTGGTAGTGCAACAAAAGGACAGGCCTTATCCTGGAACCCCTGAGTTGGGGCTCCCAGCAACACAGACGTTCAAGAGTAGTTGGAATCCTGTTTCACCACCTCGAGCCATCTTCGAACCACTTTGACTGCGCTCGACACCCTTTGAGCTATCAGAAGACCTCTGGTGATGCTTTTGGCACTCTAAGCAAACTTTGAAGAGCTTGCTGCATCTTGTGCCATCCAGACGCTAGCACGACCCATAGCCACAAAAACAACTCAAGCAACACCACCCTAGGCATGACCTTTCTGGGGGCACTGAATTCAAACACTGACTCAACATGCTGAAAGCCATTGAAATCCATGCTCCAAACACGACAATGGACCGAGTAGAAGCCATCTTCTTGCCGCCAGCTTGACCACTGTTAGAACTATGGGAAGAAACTGCCTTGCCGTCTTATAGAGCCAAGTCAACCCTTTAGGAAGCTGCACCATCGAACCAACTTGGCACCGACAGAAAGTGGGATCGCATGAATTCAAATAATTTTGACATCAGCTCAACTGAAGCTAAAACACCAAGAAGCCCGACTTGGTGCTATTGTGTCCCAAAAGACATATATCGCACTGTAAAGAGGCGCGGTCCTGTGGTCCACTTTTGGTAAAAGAGTGACTTTTAAGCCCCCCATCTTCCCATTCTAAGACATTCTTGAACATTGACATTGACCCAATTGAGCACCTGAACACCCCCGCTGATCTACCAAGAGTGCCATTCTACAGTGGCGAGTTTTTGCAAGTGTTTTAAATAGTTGTTTAAATGTTCTTGTTTTATTAAAATTCAGTATTTTTATGAAATCTTGTTTGAACATTATTTTATTTTGTTCCATTGTACTTCAATTGTTTTTAATGCTACTGTAATCAGCTCACCCCCTCCTGAAGATTTAGCCTACCTTCGACCTGCACTACAAAAAGTGGTAAAGAAAGCATTCCTTTTCTAACTTGCCTGTTTCACCTTCGTGTTTGGGATCACTGCTGCTTTAATGGTTGTGTGGCTGTTTAGCCTTTACTCATCTCTGTACTCCTGCAAAGCAGTTGTCATTTCCTCACAGATATGCTTCGCTGAAGTACAGTCTGAATGGAGTCTCCCTGATTACATAAAAACGGTTACATGCAATTCTAACTAATGGTATAATAACTAATGAAAAAATAACGAATACAAAATAACTAATTCCAAAATCACTAATTCATTTTTTTTTGTAGGGCTTATCCCTTAATCCCCCCTTTTTTTAAATAATATGTTTGCCCTACCTCAAAACCACTATTCCCTCTCATAACCCCATTTTTAGTTTTTTTTTTTTTAATTAGTTATTTTGGAATGATTTGTTTTTTCATTCGTTATTTTTTCATTAGTTGTAGGGTATTCGATATAATCACTGCATATCCATAAAAATACTTTATGAATGAAATGGTCCCCACAGTGACTTCATCATATGCACAGATGTATTCTGGGATGCACATTGGATGTAGTTTTGACAGTAAATCATTCAAGCGTAGAATGTTGGATATCTGAGTTTTAAGGTTTTGCTGCCATACACGTGTGGGAACAAGTTGTTGATTTTTCAGAGATTGGCTCTACCTCTGCCCTACCGGATTTTCAGTAGTTCAGTCCCGCCAGGAAACCTACACATTTCCCTGTATGGTCTCCTGTGCCAAGACCAAAGCCTGGTTGTGAGCCCTCTGCTGCCAACCGTCTCAGTGCCAGTGGAGATCCGGAAGATGGAGAGGTTATTATGGAAGAGAGAAGCTGTCAGGGAAACGCAAGGACAAAAGAGAAGTATGGTGGCAGACAGCCCACACTGCCTTGGCTCCATTCCAAGATGGCAGGCGACTTCTCCATTAATGGGGGCCGGCGATGAGCCAAGCAACCCCTTCTGCATTGCGTCCCTCATGTTCCCTCCGCTTCCCATCGGGAGCAGTGCATTCCAGGGCAGACTCTTGCATGGAGCCTCCCAAAACAAACCTCAGTCACGGATGGCACAATCGCTATGAAGCTGACAGCCGCCTCTTATTTGCCTACATTTCTCCAGTCCTCTTTCATGCGTTAAGATACCTCTGGAAATCGTGGTGAAAACTAAGACGTGAAGGATAGAAATGTATGCATCAATTCTTGGTAACCAATGACAATCTTGCCAGGTTGCATTCCATGACAGTGTTTTATAGCTCATGTGATTGTCATCCATAAGGGCAGCAACCATATGCAAGCTGACTGATAGCCTCCCCAAAGGGGAGCAGGCTGCCCCTTCTCACCACCCTCGACACGTTTCTGCCTGCCTGGAACTTAACAGAGAGATGCTGCTTGGTTGCATAAGCAAAGACTGAACAGAGACCCTTCAAAAAAAAAAAAAAAAAATACAAAAGTGACGAATGGAAATGATTGATTCAACACTTCTTAACGACTGTGAACACCACTTCATTGCCTGCCAGCCCGTCCTGTTTTAGCTGATCTTTGCCATTTCAGAAAGGGGACAACATAGGCCAATCGTTCTTGCCCCTGACCGCAATGGGGGCAGCCCAGTCCCTTTCTGCATGCAGTCACAGGTAGCCCTGCACATGCCTGAGTGTTTTCGCCCTCATCTGTGAGGTGAAGCATGATTAGCCAGGCACAGAGGGCATGGACCCATGCCGGGCTATGCATCCTCCCACTTCCACCTTTACTGCGGGCATTGGTAAAAGTGGGACAAGTACAGCAAGTATTGTGAGCCCATATAGACTTCTTAGCCCCATATCTCGAGTTTTGAGATTGCGCCACAATGGCGGAAGAACAGCCCAACTAGGAACTGTTACTCCATCCGTGTAAGATTACCCCTCTTCCAGTACTATTACACAGGCGGTGCTACCCCAACCATTTGGTATGATGTGACTCGTGGTAACTAAGCACCATTCTGCCAATGTTTCTCAACCAGCGGAAATTCATCGGGTTATTCTCGGGAGGATAACTCAGGGGCAAAGCGCTCGCCTTGAAAGCAAGACGGCGTGGAGCAACACAGGTTCGATCCCTGGGTCCGCGCTTAGAAATCTCTGGGTATTAAAAATAACCAATTAGAAATTAAATGTTGTTTAACTCATCAACGCCCTTACAATAGGGTTGCGGTATACTTTATTCATAGATTTCTGTATTCTCAGGAAGCCAAAGTTTCAGACACCAGCAGGGATGACTTGAATCTTCACGCTTCTGAGGGCGATAAAAGGAGTACCATAGAGTTAGACAACAGCGTCTGCAGAGAGTTTTCTGAATAAGCAAACCATCTGACAGGTTGCCTTGCTTGGGGTTGGCAGTCACTTTGCCTACCCACCTGCTTGTCTGACTGCCTCATGTTTAATGGCATGTCATCTTCTCGTACTATCACGGTTATTTAAAGTGACAATAGATGCTCTGGTCTATGCCATCTGCTACACTTCTCTTTCATTTCCTTTTTTTTGTTTGTGCACATGGTTTAAAACACAAGCTTACATAACCCCTAAAGTTTTAAACCGTAGAAAATTGTAGAATTTCATCTGATTTAAAAATATCGTAAAAAGTCAATATTTCATCACTACATCTTAATGAAGCTGCATTCATTGCAAAAACATCAGAGATTAAAACTCATTCTATCACATAAAAACCAACTAAAATATTTACGTCTTACAAGAACTGTTTGAGGGTAAAGTGGGTGTTCTAGAGTTTCTATGGACACGGGATCGCTACAAAGCCTACCATTTCTTTTCGTCCTTTCCACGTTTGTCCTTCTACCCTTTTAGTTATTTCCATGGTTGACAAATAGGCCCAGTCCTAACCCACCTTCGGGAATCGCCCCACCCCCACCACTCGTGTACCGGGGATACAGGCTGAATTCCATTTGGCTGCTTTAGTCTACGCCCAAGGGGGTTGGCCGCCCCCGCGACGGCTACACGTGGCTGGCAGAGCTTGGCGGGCCTGCCAGCAGAACTCGGAGCTGGCCTGTGGGGATGGCACGTGCCACCCTCGGGAAGGGTCCTGCCAAGTTAACTCGACGTTCAAAGGCCTTTTCAGCGAGTGATTAGTGGCAGGGTCCCCGGCGACTCCCAGAGGGGCATGTGTGCGGATGCCTCGCGTGTCGAACCAATGTATATTTTGGCGGAGTTTCAGCGCTTCTCCAAAAGGGAGAATTTCTGGAGAGATGGCGCACTCACTGGTCGCCCTACTAGCTCTGAACATTTACCCTTTTCCGAGTAGTGAAAAACTGTACCCAGTACACACGCTGCTGTATAGCCTCAAGAGCTGGCAATTATTTTGCTTTACCAAATGCACTGCCATTTGTGCTGCAGAAGGGTAATATAGAGTAGGACATTCGGGAATCAAGACGGAACGTTCGGAAAAACGGGAATAAAAACGATCCGGATGATAGATAGTTTGATGTATATTGCATGAGATCTGAATTATATCACTTTTTAAATTAACTGGTTCCATGGGAATTTTTGAGAGAAGCGTCGAATGAATAGGTATGGTTACATGAGTAGCAAAAATGCATAAGAGAAGAAGGACTAACTGACCGTGGGGAAAGGTATGATAGATGAAAGATTAAGGGCCTGATTCAGAGAAAAGTCTGCATTGTTTGTGCAAAGTCCCTGTGCCGAAATCGACTCCGCACGACCCTACGCACAAAGTTTCAGTGCATGGTCCGTGTATTCATGGAATCAAAATTGCAAAGCAAGCCGACCCACAACATGCACCCATGCAAACAAAATACATAGCCATAGACCAACCTTTGCGCAAACCTCCGCGTCCACCCCTGACCCACCATTCAGCACCCCAGCGAACCCGCACAGGCCACCTCGTAAGTCAAGGCTGCACCCCTGAGAAGACGCGCAAGCTCCATCGTAAGTCAAGGCTGCACCACTGCACTACCCCTTGTAATTCAGGGCAGCACCCCTGCGAAAACGCACAATCTCCCTCGTAAGTCAAGGCACCACCCCTGTGAAAACGCACAAGCTGCCTTGTAAGTCAAGGCTGCACTCTTGTGAAAACGCACAAGCTCCCACTTAAGTCAAGGCTGCACTACTGCGAAAACGCACTCACTCCCTTCCCACTATATGGCTGAATGCGTGCATCTGTCGGAGAAGGGATACAACTTGTTACTTATGGCCATCTTGGGCACCCTCTGGAAGGTCGGATGTAAATGAGTGATGGTAAATTGGTACGTTTTTGGAGCATGGGGGCATTGAGGGTAGCGGGGGGCCACCCCCAAAGCGTGGCAGAGTTAGGGGCAGACCTAGCCGGGGAGGAGTTTGCCACGGCTTGAACCGTGGGCGGTTTCCCGATGGCCGTACCCGAGCCAAAGTCAGATGATGGACATTGGATCCCTATGGACACTGGAGACTCCTCACGTTCATGTGCAGTGGCCCGAGGGAGAAACACTTTGTGCAATCTGGCGCGGATGTCCGGTGCCTTGCGACATGCATGGAGGCGGCAAGGGGACACCGGAACAGTCAGAAGATGCCCCACAGTTTTTGGGGGCTAGGACTTTTTTGTGGTGTAGATGGTCACCATGGTGCTTTAGGGCTGGGACTGCCCCCCAATTTTGTTGTATGCTCCAATAAACTGTGATCCGTGTTTCCAAAATGTAAAAGGTTGTTGGACTATTATTCACTGACTGCTCAGGTTTGGTTTCCAAGATATGTCATCTGTACATGGCAAGGGGGGGCGCCAATGGGGGTTGACACCGCTAAGGGGAAGTACTAGCCCCTGCAAGGGGCGCTCGAGGGACGTCCCACATAGCGTGGGCTCCCCTCTGGCAGCCCCCCCTCCCCGCAGGGAGGTTCCTACCCCTTCCGCTGTGTCACGGTGGGGAGAGGGCGTCCCCAGGGCGGGTATTTCCGGCCGGGCCCTGGGGATGCCCTACAAATACGGATGAGGACTGCAAAAGCGCCCTCTGTTGCAGTCCTCATCCGTCGAATTACCCACCCACCCTCACCCAATGACAGGTTATGTAGCACAAGCGGATAGAATTAGGGTAGGAGGATCCATGTAGGTAGGGACAGGGAGGTAGGAATAGTGGGAGGGGGGAGGGAGGACTGGAGGGTAAGAAGCGGTGTGGTAAGCAGTGTCAAGGGTTGGCTTGCTTAATAGGGGTACTAGTGACCAATTTTAACCGACAGCGAAGGGCAGGTGGGGGTAAAGGAAATGGTTCCAAAGGCAGGAGGCGATTAACAAAGGGTCGACTTGATTAATAGAGTACCAGCAACCTATTTTAACAGACAGCGAGGGGGAAGGGGGGGCAAAGGAAATGGTTCCAGAGGACGTCTACTGGAGATGGTTTCTAATATTACATGTTCAGATTACAGCGAGGTGTAAGTTCAAACGAAGGTAGTTTAATTTGCTTCTGTGCACGGTACAAAGTTGAAGACTTCAGAGGACTGTAGGGTGGGAGTAGCGACAGGATGTTAAGGAAGACCCGCAGGTTTCAATTCGTATTCTATTTTCATGTTTCAGCGGACATCAAGGTGTAAGTTGGTGCAAAGGGCAGGTTTTATGGTGCTGGTGGCAGGGGGGACATTGGTTCCAAGTGTGTTGTCCAATTTTGGGCATTTACTAGGGGTGGGTCGGGAAAAAGGTTTTTAAAATGTTTAACATGCTTCAATTGGCATTAATTTTCTTTTCGTTTTCAGCGGAGTTCGAGGTGGTGAAATGGGCGAAGGGATTTGTGGAATTTGCTGGCTTTATCTTGTACTAATTATTCCTTTCTTGTCACAGGCGGAGTTAGGGGCAGTCCTAGCCGGGGAGGAGTTCGCCACAGCTTGAACCGTGGGCGGTTTCCCGATGGCCGTACCCTAGCCAAAGTCGGATGACGGGCATTGGATCCCTATGGACACTGGAGACGCCTCACCTTCATGTGCAGTGGCCCGAGGGAGAAGCACTTTGTGCAATCTGGCGCGGATATCCGGTGCCTTGCGACATGCATGGAGGTGGCAAGGGGACACCGGAACAGTCAGAAGATGCCCCACACTTTTCGGGGGATAGGACTTTTTTGTGGTATAGATGGTCATGAACCATGGTGCTTTAGGGCTCGGACTGCCCCACAATTTTGTTGTATGCTCCAATAAACTGTTATCTGTGTTTCCAAAATGTAAAAGGTTGTTGGACTATTATTCACTGACTGATCAGGTTGGTTTCCAAGGGATGTCATGTGTACACAACAAGGGGGGGGGGAGCCAAAGGGGGCTGACACTGCTATGTGAAAACGCACAAGCTCCCTCTTAAGTCAAGGCTGCACTGCTACGAAAACGCACGTGCACCCTCGTAAATCAAGGCTGAACTCCTGAAAAAATGTGGAAGCTCCTCATAAGTCAAGGCTGCATGGTTGCGAAACCGCACAAGCTCTCTTGTAAGTCAAGGATGCACCTGTGTGAAACTGTGTGAGGTCCCTCGTGAGCCAAAACCGCCCCCTACTCCTATGGCACCAAAACTGCTGGCATTAACGCCTACTGCACACAAACCACCTCAAGTCCTGACACCACCCACCAGCCCCCTCACCTCTGACACAACCTCCGACACAACACCAGCCAGACCCTCAAGCCCAGACAGACATCACCCACCAGCACCTTCACCTCTGACACAACCCCAGCCAGCCACCTCAAGCCCAGACACCACCCACCAGCCCCTCACACCTCTGACACTACACCAGCTTGCCCCTTCAAGCCCAGAAGTCAGCCGCCAGTCCCCCTCACCTCTGACACTACACCAGCCAGCCCCATCAAGCCCAGATACCACCCACCAGCCCCCTCACATCTGACACAGCACCAGTCAGCCCCCTACCAGTCCAATGCATAGCTGCAACGCACCTTAACATCTGTGGTCTGCCTCCACCATGAAGCAGATCGCCAACATGTCCACCACTAACACGATCAACTGGAAGCACAGAAGAACAATCCAGGACTGGACCATTGTAACGCTCACCTTGCATCCACAGGGACGCCCCTTGACTGGCCCGGAATGCTTCCTGGGACTCTGCACCTTCCCTGGGGTTCATGCTGCCGAGGATCAGTTCTTGGTTTCTATAAGAATGTGCTCACCGTCCTGCCGTGCTGGGCAGGGGCGCGTTGTCAGTGGCACCGGTCCGCCGAGTTTCTTCACTGGTGTGGGCCCGGAGTCCAGACCGGCTGCGACTCCACTTTTCCGGTAAGTCTTATGATTAAGAATAATGTCTGTATTTGTTGATGCACCAAATAACCTTCTCCTCTTATCTTGCAGATTCTGCAGGCAGAGAGCGGATGCTGGAGGCAGAGTTCGAGAAGGTAAGGATGGATGCGCAAAGCGGCGCTGAGAGTGTTCTTGCAATTGGCTAACCTGTGCTATTGTTTCTTGCAGGTCTTGGAAGAATCCGGGAATACTGGACCAACCGGAACCCAAAGCCGACGGTTGATGTGCGGTGGCGATGGCCTTCCAGATGGGCTGGGTAAGTAAGCTTACACGATCTCTCTTTCACGCCCTCCTTTCCAGGAAAATAGCTGGAGGAAGATGAAGAAGAATGGACACTTCTGTTGGATAGAGGCTGCAGCTGGGCAGGTAAGAATGACGATGGTTCTTGTCTTCTCTCGCCCGTTGCAGGCCAGGATGCTGAGCAGGACTCGGTGAACGTCACGCTGCTAGAGCAGAATAACGTGAAGCGCATGCCTTGAGCCGGGCGTGGTTTAAATACCCAGCAGGTATCCCAGGTGCCTTCGGGGAGGGCCCCGCCCTGGATGCTAAACTGCTAGTTGCAGTTCCCCATTGGTCCTCATGGGGGCAGCCATGTTTGTCCATTGCCCATTGAAACTCCATCCTGGCATGTGAGTCCGATGCCAACGGCGCCAGGACTGACTCCAAGGGATCCGAGGGGGGCCAAATAGGGTCTTTCGGGTCCCGTTACCATACAGTGGAGATAAGGTTGTGAAAACCATCTCCTGTCACTCCCTGGCACACCTGAAACTGCAGCACCTGAACTGGACAGCACAATTCTGCACCAACAACACTGTTGCCACCCCATTCACATGGATAGCTCAGGGGTAACACGTTTGTCTTCGAATCCCAGGCTTGTGCTTAGAGACTGGTCTCTGGTATAAAGCACATTATAAAAGAACAATTATAATTATAAAATAATAATTTTGGCCCTGGGTCATTGCAAAGGCATCACAGCACAGTAAGTGAACGTGTGTTGCGGACAGAAGCACACAGAATAAACATTGGACAGATCCAATATTGACTGAGCACATTACACCCTGAGCATAAGTAGCCCAGGTTGTTGGGTGACAAAGTCCCATGTTAAGAATGATAACATGACAGGCCTGTGCATGGGTGAAGGGAGGTCAGTCAGAGAGTGCATGACTCAGTGAGACAGGAAATGTGTGCTGCCACACAGAAACCACAAACATGGGACACAACTGTATTCCAGTAGCAGAAGCAGAGGTAGGGGGTGGAGGAGCATGACATGAGAGCAGGCAGTGTGTGACTGCAGGCAGTGTTTGTCTGCACATGGTGGTGGGTGTGTGAGCATGACATGGGAGTGACAAAGCAATGAAATAATACATGCACAGGTGATGTGTCCAGGCCACCCATACACAGTGAGCCCACCTCCATACACAGTGAGCCCACCTACCACAGCAGCACCCACAATACAAAACACACACTACAGTGAAAATTGTGTGGGCACAAACACAATCCCAAGCATGTGCAAAGGGGACATATGGACAACAGTGGACCTGAAATTAAAACAATTGCACATGAACAGGTGGCAATCCATCCACAATGAGAGTCAACCAAAAAATACATAACACATCCAGACACTGCAAGCGTATTCATATGTAATACCCATGTGTACATAATCACACACACAACAGAAACCTCCTTGCCAACCACACTGATGCCAAACACGCAATTATGGAAAATGAAAATCATCCAGTGCAGCCTCCATTCGTCTGATGGCCTCACCCCCAGATGTCATGCACATGTGCATCCCTCCACCCGCCAACATCACAGCATCAACATGACACACACAGGGACGCCACAAGACACATGACCTGAAAAGAAGATGAACTGGGCGAAATGTAAAAAATCAAATGTGCAGACAGTCAAATGAACTGCATGAAGCGTGGAATGTACCCATAGAAAACCTGCATTGAATAAAACTATATACATGAAAAACAGGGAAGGAATGTCACTGAAGTCTGGGGGTAAAAGAAAAAAACTGAAATTAAACCTATGCCAAAAGAACTATATACAAAGGCAGCAGGCTAGTCCTCCGCATCAATCTCTGACAACTTGTTGACCAGGGCTGATTCACAGGCCACGCCTTCCTCCCAAAGGCGGGCGGGCCTCCATTGTTGCTCGGAAGGCTTGCAGGGTGGACAACAACTAATGTTCTGTGTCACGTGCCAACCTGAAAGTCACCTCTAGGATGGCAGCCTGCCTCCATGCCTGATGCAGCGCACCCTAAACCCTGGCCATCATTACCTGCGCCACCTTTGCCAACCCTCTTCCTCTCTGCAAGCAGCTTCCTCTTGTATTGCCAGAAAATGGAAGAAATGGCTGTCAAGGACACCCTATGGTCCTCCTGCCTCATTGTTGCCACATGCCTCCTCCGGGTGCTTTACCCTGTGATAGTCTGCCTCCTCATATTTGCTACATGCTGATGCTGTGCCCAGAGTATGCTCTATCAGTACGCCCTCTGACGTGATGACATTTGTCAGAGGTGCACAGCACCTGCACTGCTCTGAGGTGCCTGCTGACCCTCCATTGCCTGTGTCTAAGTCGGTGCCTGGGTAGGCACGGAGACCACTGAAGCTGACATAGATGGGACTCCTACCTCGTGTGGGAACGTTTGCTCCACCAGCGGATCCGTTGGTGATGCGACTGGTGCACAGGGGGCCATGCTGGTATGTGGCCCGGGAGGCAACCTGGAGGATGAATGATACATAGAGGAGGAATCTGAGGAGGGGGTCGCACAGTGAACAGCCCACAGAGCCCAGCAAAGAACAGGGCTGTTGGCAACAAGGCCTTGAGGTGGCACAGCTCATTGTGATGATGGACAAGCATACCCTAATAGCCTGTCCATCATCACAAATTACTACGATCTGCCAGCTGGGGCAAAACCTGATCCCTGATGGACACATCAGCTGGTAAGGGGATGCTGGTCTGGGTGTCATTCCGGAAGGTATGCAGTGCTGCATGCAATGACCCTGGGATAGGATTTTGAACAGGCACCTCCACATGGGCATGTGCAGCCTCATGCCCCTGGGAGAGGGTTGCAACATGAACCCCCACCTCGACACCTCCACCTGACCCCATGGGTTGGCTGCAATGGCCACCTCCTCTACCTCCATGTCTCCTCCAGATGATGAAGGTGGATAGCCACAAATTGCAATGGTCCACACAACATCATGTCCATCACGCATGCCCCTCACGTGAGCGCCACATCCTCATCTGGCACCTTTGCTATCAAAGCATATCTAACCATCAAGAGACATTGCATAGGCACAGTTTGCACAACTGTACAACTACACACACTGCAAATACCAGCGCATGTCCAATCAACAGATGTCACACTTCACACATGGGGAGCATTGTCTGGGGGCTGCATGCCGCTGTGGATCCCTGAAACACACATTGTGCATACATAAGTGTGTAACTACAAACATGCAGGCCCATGCACTATGCACATGCACTGTACAGTAGTGCACCACATGGCTACTCACCAGCAGCCTCCAGACATCATTTCCACTTGCGGATCTGGGGATAAAGCTCTGGGTAGAACTTCGCCAGGACCTGCCTGTTGGTGAAAAACTTCCACCTGCCCGCACGGGTGCGCCTCCATGGCTACATCGACCTTCACGTTGATGGCAGCCATTATGTCCTCCCAGATCTTCTTGTGTCCTTCTTTCCCCAGATGATTTGCTGGGTCGAAGAGGGCATCATAGTTCACCAGGACCTGATCCACCAGGATGCCAACTTCCCTGGAGCTGAAGTTGGCAGCCCTCTAACTCACTGCCGTGGGGTTGCCGTTCTGGTCAGAGAATGATGGTGCAGAACCATTTGCACGTATTTGGGGGTGCCACGCAATCCGTTTCCTTCAGGCAATGCGCACCGTATTTTCCTTTTTGGGGTTTGCCTCTGCGCATATGTGCATATATTTTCGTCCATTTTGAGGCCTCTGGTTTGTTGCATATGCAATTCTTGGTTGCAGGGTACCTCTGTGTATCGCGTAGCACTTTTTCCACATATGCAATTTTTAAGTTTAGGGGTGCCTCTGCGTATTGCATACTGCATAATTTTGGTTCTGCTTTATATTGGAGCCTTGCTGGACCACACATCTACATCGCACATCATGTACACTATTCCCTTCCTCACATTGCCCAGAACAATCTTTTGGTGTGCCTTCCATTACACCTGTACATCTGCAACATTAGTGGAAAGGCCCCAAGAAGGAAGGGGAGCAGAGGGGGTCTGGGTCGGGGATGTGGTGAGAACACATCTGCCCCAGCCCCAGGAGGGTTCAGCGGACCTCAGTCCACAGGCGACCTGGCACCTGGACATTGATGTGGTTGCACCCAGACAGCTGAAGCAGCATCACCTGGGGACACTAGTGCCAAGAAGGGATGCTCTGCAGAGCAGGAAGAGGCTCCAACCCAAGACACAGCACAACAGACGAGTCCACAGAGGAAGAGGTGCTTCACTGATGAGGAGCTCCAGATTCTCGTTGACTATGTGACCGAACACCATTGTGAGATGTTCCCATATGCAGGGAGCACATTCACATCTGCACATTGATTGGTGCATTGGCGGTGTGTCACTGACGGCATCAACACCTTAGGTCTGGAGATGTGCACTTTTGAACAGGTGCAGAAGCAGTGGAATGATCTCATGTGGAAGACCAAGCACAAGCTCAGTGCCAACTTTGCCTCTGCACTGGCCACTGGAGGGGGGCTGGAGGAGGAGGAGCTGATTCCTGTCGAACATGCCATGAGTCAACTCATCAGCATTGAGCAGGTGCAAGGTGTAGGAAGTGTGGGGACCCTCGAAGACACATCTGGTCAATGGCATTTTTGTGCATAGTTCACATGGACGATCATGGTTGACAGACCCATATTTTTGTAGCTGTGCAGCTGGCTGCAGTTGTCAGCCATCCTTGGCAATGCATATTTGTTACTGTGTACACTTCTGTCACATGGACTGCGTTCATTGATTTTCCTGTATGGTCCACATGTGTGGCACATGTCAGCTTGACTTTCACATCACTGTCTTCTGGCCCACATAGCTGTGCCAGTACTTGCTTGCAGGATTTGCACGTCCAACACATGTGAAAATTGCAATTGCCCCTGACATGCACCTCTGCCAGGCACACATCACCCACAGGGTACACCTCTGTGTTACGCCAAGCAATGCCACATCCACAAGTATTGTTCATTGCCACAGTTTTGGTGCCTGTCTCATTTCATTTTGATCAAGGACATGTGATACACATCGATCACACACATCATTTGCTGCAGTGTTTCATGTTTATATTGTCACCTGCCCAAGATGCATATCCAAACTACCAGCCATGACACTGTGTGGTACGATCAGCCTGCCAGGGAATCAGTGCACACAGACCACTGCTCTGTATAACAGGCCTTGTGAATATGCAACTTCACTTGTGTAATGCAAGTGGCAACACTGGATATGACATGGTGAATAGCTGATGGCAGGTATTCATGGCAAGGTGGTCAGTCAGGTATACTGCAATTGAAATGACTGTACACATTCCATGCAAAAGGTTAGAGGCATGAATGTTGCCAATGCATTTCTTCCTTCAGACATGTGCTGTTGCCCTCTCAATTGATTGATGAGTGCAGTACTGGAGATACAGCTATACACAGGGGTGTCGCCTGCCATGGTTGCATTGAGTACAACAGGATAACGTGCAGCTAACAATGGGTTGATGAACTCTTTCCACATATGTGCTGTATGCATGATTTGGTACTGTGGCGGGTGACATGCCATGTCACATGTTGTCGCAGTGATCCTGATTCATCCAGTGACTGCATTCTGATGGGTGACCGCCCTACCCCCTTTCACCTCCCTAGTCCCCATGCCTTCTGCCAAGCATTGGCCATCCTTTCACAAATGTTGAGGTGCAGTTTCCATTGGCGGTGATGAGGGAATCACATCAAGACACCTGTCAGCAGGTAAGTATGAGCACAGTGTCTCGTGTTATATCTGTATTAGGCGTCACCACGATATTTGCATGCATTATCATAACTTTTCTTCCTGTGTGTGTGATGTTTGAGTCATGGTAATTGTCAGTGCAGATGTGTGTTTGTCCACATACATGTGGTGCATCGTCCACTCCCCCACCTTCTGTTCATCTGTTGCCCCAGTAGGTGTTGCCAGTGTACCCTGTGATCCACGCACACTTACTAGGACAGTCGTGTCCAGGGCGTGTGGTCTGTTGGAGGGTGATTGTACAGCTGTGTATTGTCCTCATGTCCATTTACAGTGATGTCCTACAGGGGGAGGGGTTTGTTGCTGGGTATGGGCGTGTGGTTGGAGGCACTTATTTAAGCTGCGGACATGGGTCTCTATTAGGTTTTAATGACATGGTGATTTTTGCATGTTATTTCTGCGAGGTGAAGCTGCTGATTGACCTTTCACAGGTGGCCTTATTTTTCCAGTCTGCCCTTCCTTATCACCGACTCTTGTCCTTCCTCGCCACAAACATGTGCTAGTTTTCCATCTGTGTGGCTTCCACGCTCTATCACCATGCTGGGTTTTATTCATGTGGTTCTATGTTTGTCTTCCTCTCTTGCCCACCTGCTCACTGCCCTCACCCACAGTAAGGTACTGCATGTCTCTCCTCATCTGCCCATCAGCCAGTCTCCTCCATGCACCGTGATGCCCCTATCCCTCTGGTTGCCTACACTCCACTGCTATACTTCAATCAATGTCCTGTCTCACTATTGCCCTCTGTCTTCCTTCTCATCAGCTACCACACTTGTACTTCCACCCCAAGACATCTCCTCCTCACTTGGAGTACTTTTCTTCCTCTGCATCCATGGATGACCCAAAGGCACACGTGACACCTGACAGTGGGTGTGGCAGGGCTTGCAAAAAATGTCTCCACTGTTTTCCGCATCCCGGGCGGACTGATGCCTGTTACCATGGTGAATGTTGGGCTGTGCTAGTAATCTTTTAGCTTTGCTGCCAGTGATTTATCAGTTGGTGAGTTTTACTGGTGGTATGTTGACAGTTGAGGAGGCTTGCTTTTTTGTACTTCCAGATGTTGACAATGATTCCAGATGTTGACACTGATGGTCCATGACTATTTCCTTGTTCCATACAGGAGTTGACATGACTGTCCAATGTCTTTACATTGATGTAATTCAAAATGTTGGTTCAGGTGGAATGCTGAGGATGCAAGACAGGTGGGTACTGTGAGAAGCCCAAAGGTGTCTCACCCGCTAGTCCCAGCGGATCTCTCTCTCAGGTGGCAGGTCACGGACATCGCCTTTGGATCTGGACCCTGGGGGTGGACCACTGTGGGAGGATCAATTGGGTGAGGGGTCCTCGGGGAGTGGGACACCGGATGGTGAGACGCGGTATCCCTCTCTTCCCTGTAACACCTTTATCCCATCCTATCCGATGGGATATTTAGAAACTCAATCCCCCGCCCCGTTTTCCTGCACAAATACTTTTTCACAGACAGGCTGCTCTGGGAGAAAACAGACTCACACCAGAGCCGTGTACATGACCTGTCCCAATACTATGGTCAGGCAAGGTCAGGCAATCATCGACAATCACTCACACCTGGCTTCCATTACACTTCCCCACATGGATAAAAGGCGGAGCATGAGAGCACACTCTGAGCAAGGCAAAACACACAAAGGTACAACAGTTTTGAGTTGGCAGTTGAACGAATGGAGAAAGACGGCCAGGCACAAGAGGTTCGTGAGAGGGGCAATACCCTTGGCCTTGTTGACAGGAAGCCGTTACTTCCAAGAAACCTTCATGGGAGAAAATGTAAGACCGGGAAACAAGGCTAAAGAATCCTGCATTGTGTGTCAGAGATACTGAGGGTCCTACCGTGTACTTGACCAAGAAGCGGAGGAGCAGCAGGCGCTGCGGTATCATCCTCGGCTCCAAGAACAAAGGAGCGACAGAGAACAACACAGCCGGTGAGTTGGGGAGACTGGTCTGTTTTGAAGTCAAGGTTGCAAGCGGCAACATTGTAAAGTGAGTGCCGGAAGGAACATTGTTAAACGTGTGTGATGAAAGATGCAAGTGAAGCTAAATTGCTGGTGAATATTTGAACAATAGAAGAAACAATATGATACAGTTGACAGAGTGGTCTGGCACTGTGAATGTGCTCAATCGAAGGTCTCTGTACGGTATATTTACAAAAGGAAACGAAAGCAGAAGATCGATGTAAAGTGTATATTGTGTGAAGTGAATTGAAGTGGTCCTGGGACGGTTTAAGCAAAACCCATTGCACATTCAAAAGTCTTTGATTCTGGTATCACAAGGGGATGTGAGCCCAGACGAGGGGGATCCATGGTCAGAGCCCGAATGAGGGACATCAAGTTGTGAATCTTGTATCAAAAGGGGATCTGAGAACGAACAAAGGGGATCCATGGTCTGAGCACAAACAAGGGAGACCGAATTGTGAACTTTGTAGAAAAGGGGTCTGAGCCCGGAGGAGGGGGATCCATGGTCGAAGCCCGAAGGAGTGAGACTAGTCTAGAACTTATGAAAGTGAAACCTTGACAAAAGAAAGGAACTTTGGTGTTTTGTTTGCTGCATCAGACCCTCTGGATTAAGAGACTGTCATTGTGAGAGAGACTTTGGCGAAAGGCCCTGATGCCAATGTGTTGAACTGTTACATCGTGGCCAAGAAGCTAGAATGTGTGCAAAGCCCTCACGTGCTGCCTTACCCCATGCTGAAAACATGAGGAAGGGATGCTAACAGCTCAACTATCCCGACATATCATTTTTTAACACTTTCTTTTGCGTACAACTTCTGTGTCTTTCTTCCTTGTCATAGACCTAGTCTGCACGTGCTGTGGTTCTTCCCCAATTCTTGCTTCCGACAGGGGTGGGTGTGAAGAGGGTTCTCCAGCATAGACTTTCACGTCTCGAAGGGAAATCCAAGCATGTGTTCCTTGCACTTTGACTGCAGACGATGTCACGTCCTCCGATATGAAGGGGACATTAAAATGAGGCTTGTTCCACCTCCTAGGAAGTTGCGGATTAGGACGGCATCACCGGGGAGAAGTTTGGGAAGACATAACTTTTCAACTCCAGTTGTTGTAGCATCTCCATCTGTGTTCTGAGCTGCCCCACACCCTTTCACTTGAGCTGATCTGAAATGACAGAGATACTTGAGGTCATGCATGTAAGATAATCATTTAAATCCTTTCCTAAGAATTCTGCTGTTGTCTGGGCATCACTTCTAGTTCTAGACAGAGGTGTGAGAGGTGTTCTCATTTACCTCCCTGTCACTATTTTGTGGGGTGTAAGATGGTGGTCACAAACCTGGTTGATTTCTCAAACACGTACAATGCCAGTGGTAGACAATGGATCTATCCTTTCTTCAGGGTAAGTTTCAATTTGGCTAGTCTCTCTTTAAGCAAGCCATTGAGTCTCTCACAGACATCATTCACTTGCGGGTGATACGCGACTGAAAACATGAACTTTATGCACAGCCACAATGAACGCTGCAATAGCAGGAGACATAGTCTCCTGCTAGACATTGAAATGAAAGCCCACTAGGAAAAAGGGCTTAGTGCACCCTTTTTCACAAAGTACATGTGCTTTGTTTTGTATACGAAAAATGGTAATGGCAACAGGGTATTATTAATCCACTGCCACAAAGCTCTCTTACCTTATCTTAGCAAGCACCACATTGTGCTCATGTAGTTCAGCACCTGTCGATGTATTTCATGTACAGTGTTCATCCACAACCCTCATTGTCTGCTGCCTATTTAAATACTTACATTCACATAGTGTCCAGTCTCACATAGGCCATCTCATCTACTCCTTCAGCTTATTCACACACTGGTGACAGCCTCTTCACCTTGTGTAACTGTGAAATGATTGGTCAGGCTTTCAGTTAATCCACCCTGTCTTGGGTTTTAAACACATGATGTGCACATGGTTATCAACATGAGCTCAGTAGACTACTTCAAGGTCAGCCTGGTACTTGCAAACAAGTAGTTTTCTCATCCCAGACACACAGGCACAGCCATGTGGCCTCCCAATGCAATCTTATGATATTGGCATTGCCCTTTGCTCTCCCTGGTACAAATGGCAGACTTTGTTCTCTGTTGCCACCTTTATCAGGTAATCCTCCCAAAGGTTTGACCTGCGGTTCCTGCATGTCTCACGGATGTATGATGTATATCCCTGAGGATTCAAATGTGATGACCATTATCATGAGCTGTGCCGGTGTCCTATATCTCATCTCATGTTTTGGCAGCTCAGGACCTCTTCCCTGGATCCTATGGGTACCCAGAGATAATATTGCAGGAAATAATAACAACTTAATTTACAAAGATGAAAAAATATTGTCTAGAATTAATAGAGTGGGTAAAAAATACAGACCAGCAGGAAAAATATTGAAATAAAGGCAAGAAAGTGTAATGATAGGGGTGAGCTTTAGGTGTAAATAAAACAGATTTAGGTTAAAATTGGGAAAGGGGAGAGGGAGACAAGGAGAGTTTAAGAGTAGGAAAGGTAATGGGAGGACAGGTGCCCCCCCCCCACCACCCGAAAAAGGTATTTTTACAATGGCCAATGTAAAAGGCATGTCATACCCATGGGTATGACTCACAATCGGCCACAGCCCTACTCCTATTTGACTGCTCGCATTCTTGTCTAGCTGTACAAAGTTGTAACTTGATATATTTGTATGTTTGTGTACGTGCATGTTCCCAGACTTGCATGGGGGGTGTGATGTCATAATCAAGCAATATAAGGAGAATCATTGTTCCGTGTTTCAAACACAGCCTTCATGGATTGGGACCTACTGTCAAATACAGATGTCCTGTATATCATGCGCATGCAATGTATTGAATGTGACACTTCTGCAAAGCAAGCAGTTCTTTTCACTTGAATATGTATGAACTTATACATTACACGTGTCTCCCACCAGCCATCTTTACCCACATGATTCCCCCTGCCGTCACCCATGTGCATTCCCCACATGTCAGTGTTCATTCCACAATGAGAATCATTTTGGAGGGGCTGGGATCCGAAGGTGCTTACCACCAACAAAATAGATTCTGTTGTTTCCATTTGCTATGACTTGGTCGGTGTTTAATGCATGTTATATTATATACACTTTCTCAGGGTATTTTTATGGGCATGGCAGATATGCCCCAATTCATCATTGAATGGCACCAGGGATGTGGCCTCACTGTATATGCTCCACTGGGACAGGTTTTCACGTAAAGTATGCAGCCTCTCCCTGTGCCCCTTGTCCAACCAAGGGCAAGGGCGGTGCATGTGGCTAAGGGCAATGTCCCTGCTGCATATCATCTGGCACACTGTGCCGTGTGGTTACATTGTACAGTACAATGTTGCAACAATGATTTTGCAGACTACTGGTGGGGCATAGAGCAATAACGCACCATAGTGGTCTAGGGAGCAGAAACATGACTTAATCACCCAAAATGTGCTCTCCACTATGCCCCTTGTGGCCACATATGCAGTATTATATCTTAGTTCTGATGGTGAGGCAGAATTCCTGTATGGCGTCAACATGAACGGTGGTAGCGGGTAAGCACTGTCCCCTGAAAATGTTAACATGGTTTTTATTGGTGCTTATTGTCATGGTGTGTTGTTCAGGTGTGTTCCAGTTCATACGCACCAATGAGCCAGGTGTTGCCATGTTTTCCTGATGTTTTTCCCAATTTAGCTTTCATGCATGCTGCCAGGGAAATTGTCATTGACTTGCATGATTACTCCATTTGCATCACAGATGACCTGCACATGGAATGCCAGTGCTTGCCGTTGCGGTACATGTACTCTGTAATTCAGGGGGGCCATAGCACAACATGTGTGCAGTCGATGCAGTTGTGAAGTGTGCAACCACATAGAAATCCTGGCACAATCTCTGCATTTCCTCCAGTGTTCTCGGCATATATATGTGCCTACACAGACATGCACGTGTTGTAATGCAGGGCGAGACCTGGTGGAAGGAGCCAGCGGCAATGAAATGCAGTGCTGTCAGAAAACCTTCAAGGGGGTTAAGGGCCAGGGAGCTGTTGGTCAGGGATGCTAGGTCTTGCTACCAATCCCTGGTAAGGCATTGGATGATTATGGGGTGGGAACCGGTACCTGGCATACACCTGGTCATCAGGCATGCCAAACCAGAGTGGTGCGTGTAGCAAAACTGGGGGGCTTGGGCATCCTCCCCCTCCTTCTGTGTCCATGGACTATGTCTCCTGCTATTGCAGCGTTCATTGTGGCTGTGCATAAAGTTCATGTTTTCAGTCGCGTATCACCCGCAAGTGAATGGTGTCTGTGAGAGACTCAATGGCTTGCTTAAAGAGAGAATAGCCAAATTGAAACTTACCCTGAAGAAAGGATGGATGCATTGTCTACCACTGGCATTGTACGTGTTTGAGAAATCAACCAGGTTTGCTACCACCATCTTACACCCCACGAAATAGTGACAGGGAGGTAAATGAGAACACCTCTCACACCTCTGTCTAGAACTAGAAGTGATGCCCAGACAACAGCAGAATTCTTAGGAAAGGATTTAAATGATTATCTTACATGCATGACCTCAAGTATCTCTGTCATTTCAGATCAGCTCAAGTGAAAGGGTGTGGGGCAGCTCAGAACACAGATGGAGATGCTACAACAACTGGAGTTGAAAAGTTATGTCTTCCCAAACTTCTCCCCGGTGATGCCGTCCTAATCCGCAACTTCACTAGGAGGTGGAACAAGCCTCATTTTAATGTCCCCTTCATATCGGAGGACGTGACACTGTCTGCAGTCAAAGTGCAAGGAACACGTGCTTGGATTTCCCTTGGAGACGTGAAAGTCTACGCTGGAGAATCCTCTTTACACCCACCCCTGTCGGAAGCAAGCATTAGGGAAGAACCACAGCACGTGCAGACTAGGTCTATGACAAGGAAGAAGGACACAGAAGTTGTTAAATAAGGATAAAGAGTATATTGGACTGTGGCTTATTTTGGGACACTCTTTTCAGTCGCAAAAAAAGGATTTTAGGGTAAGATATTTGTTTTTAAAGCAACATGAGTTTCTTGACATTGGACTGAGACATGTTGAAGTCTTGATCATAAAGGAGAGCATGCCAGATTTGGAGTTTCTTTTTGACGACTAGAAGAGAGAACAGTTCCCCGATTCCTTTCTCACTGAATTTCTTTTCGGAGGCACGCATGGCGGTACCAAATGACAACATTTCACAGATCTTTCTTGCAGTTTTCCTGTTCATTTTGAGTGCATACCTTGCGCTTGTGGGGAGAACTACTAGCTTTCATCTGTTCCTGCAAGATCCTAAGAATGGTTAAATTGTGAGGAGATTGCTTACAGCTATCATTGAGCAAATCCTTCAGCTTCCTGAGTACAGTGGGGAAAACGCAAATGCCCCTATCCGCGGATGATGCACATAGACTGGTCAGTTTAGTTTCTATTATTTGGTTGAGGAATGCCCGCATCTCATTGGGAGACAAACTGATGTCCAAACCGTCCTGAGAGATCCGAGGAATAATGCTGCACTTAATGAAATGTTAAGAGACATCATCGCGCAGGTGAATCGGTACTCTGAGAGAACACCGGGAACTGAATGAGACTTTCGAAGGAGAAGATCCAAAAGTGTACTGGTTAAGGAACTTTGTTTCATGCTGAAGAAGAATCTTCATGTCTTCAAGTAAAAGGTCAATTTGTGGTCTTCACTGGGAACTTTTGTTCATCATCATATAGCCAGCTGAAGCTGATCGAGAGGATCTTTTGGAGCCGACGCAGCAGCTTGCAGAAATAGTGCATGATGTTGACCAATTAAAGGTTATTTGCAGATATGCCCCAATTCATCATTGAATGGCACCAGGGATGTGGCCTCACTGTATATGCTCCACTGGGACAGGTTTTCACGTAAAGTATGCAGCCTCTCCCTGTGCCCCTTGTCCAACCAAGGGCAAGGGCGGTGCATGTGGCTAAGGGCAATGTCCCTGCTGCATATCATCTGGCACACTGTGCCGTGTGGTTACATTGTACAGTACAATATTGCAACAATGATTTTGCAGACTAGTGGTGGGGCATAGAGCAATAACGCACCATAGTGGTCTAGGGAGCAGAAACATGACTTAATCACCCAAAATGTGCTCTCCACTATGCCCCTTGTGGCCACATATGCAGTATTATATCTTAGTTCTGCTGGTGAGGCAGAATTCCTGTATGGCGTCAACATGAACGGTGGTAGCGGGTAGGCACTGTCCCCTGAAAATGTTAACATGGTTGTTATTGGTGCTTATTGTCATGGTGTGTTGTTCAGGTGTGTTCCAGTTCATACGCACCAATGAGCCAGGTGTTGCCATGTTTTCCTGATGTTTTTCCCAATTTAGCTTTCATGCATGCTGCCAGGGAAATTGTCATTGACTTGCATGATTACTCCATTTGCATCACAGATGACCTGCACATGGAATGCCAGTGCTTGCCGTTACGGTACATGTACTCTGTAATTCAGGGGGGCCATAGCACAACATGTGTGCAGTCGATGCAGTTGTGAAGTGTGCAACCACATAGAAATCCTGGCACAATCTCTGCATTTCCTCCAGTGTTCTCGGCATATATATGTGCCTACACAGACATGCACGTGTTGTAATGCAGGGCGAGACCTGGTGGAAGGAGCCAGCGGCAATGAAATGTAGTGCTGTCAGAAAACCTTCAAGGGGGTTAAGGGCCAGGGAGCTGTTGGTCAGGGATGCTAGGTCTTGCTACCAATCCCTGGTAAGGTATTGGATGATTATGGGGTGGGAACCGGTACCTGGCATACACCTGGTCATCAGGCATGCCAAACCAGAGTGGTGCGTGTAGCAAAACTGGGGGGCTTGGGCATCCTCCCCCTCCTTCTGTGTCCATGGACTATGTCTCCTGCTATTGCAGCGTTCATTGTGGCTGTGCATAAAGTTCATGTTTTCAGTCGCGTATCACCCGCAAGTGAATGGTGTCTGTGAGAGACTCAATGGCTTGCTTAAAGAGAGAATAGCCAAATTGAAACTTACCCTGAAGAAAGGATGGATGCATTGTCTACCACTGGCATTGTACGTGTTTTAGAAATCAACCAGGTTTGCTACCACCATCTTACACCCTACGAAATAGTGACAGGGAGGTAAATGAGAACACCTCTCACACCTCTGTCTAGAACTAGAAGTGATGCCCAGACAACAGCAGAATTCTTAGGAAAGGATTTAAATGATTATCTTACATGCATGACCTCAAGTATCTCTGTCATTTCAGATCAGCTCAAGTGAAAGGGTGTGGGGCAGCTCAGAACACAGATGGAGATGCTACAACAACTGGAGTTGAAAAGTTATGTCTTCCCAAACTTCTCCCCGGTGATGCCGTCCTAATCCGCAACTTCACTAGGAGGTGGAACAAGCCTCATTTTAATGTCCCCTTCATATCGGAGGACGTGACACTGTCTGCAGTCAAAGTGCAAGGAACACGTGCTTGGATTTCCCTTGGAGACGTGAAAATCTACGCTGGAGAACCCTCTTCACACCCACCCCTGTCGGAAGCAAGCATTGGGGAAGAACCACAGCACGTGCAGACTAGGTCTATGACAAGGAAGAAGGACACAGAAGTTGTTAAATAAGGATAAAGAGTATATTGGACTGTGGCTTATTTTGGGACACTCTTTTCAGTCGCAAAAAAAAGGATTTTAGGGTAAGATATTTGTTTTTAAAGCAACATGAGTTTCTTGACATTGGACTGAGACATGTTGAAGTCTTGATCATAAAGGAGAGCATGCCAGATTTGGAGTTTCTTTTTGACGACTGGAAGAGAGAACAGTTCCCCGATTCCTTTCTCACTGAATTTCTTTTCGGAGGCACGCATGGCGGTACCAAATGACAACATTTCACGGATCTTTCTTGCAGTTTTCCTGTTCATTTTGAGTGCATACCTTGCGCTTGTGGGGAGAACTACTAGCTTTCATCTGTTCCTGCAAGATCCTAAGAATGGTTAAATTGTGAGGAGATTGCTTACAGCTATCATTGAGCAAATCCTTCAGCTTCCTGAGTACAGTGGGGAAAACGCAAATGCCCCTATCCGCGGATGATGCACATAGACTGGTCAGTTTAGTTTCTATTATTTGGTTGAGGAATGCCCGCATCTCATTGGGAGACAAACTGATGTCCAAACCGTCCTGAGAGATCCGAGGAATAATGCTGCACTTAATGAAATGTTAAGAGACATCATCGCGCAGGTGAATCGGTACTCTGAGAGAACACTGGGAACTGAATGAGACTTTCGAAGGAGAAGATCCAAAAGTGTACTGGTTAAGGAACTTTGTTTCATGCTGAAGAAGAATCTTCATGTCTTCTGGTAAAAGGTCAATTTGTGGTCTTCACTGGGAACTTTTGTTCATCATCATATAGCCAGCTGAAGCTGATCGAGAGGATCTTTTGGAGCCGACGCAGCAGCTTGCAGAAATAGTGCATGATGTTGACCAATTAAAGGTTATTTTTCCTTCCTTAAAAAAGAGTAAAAATGGGCAGCATCAGTAGCAACATTATTAGGGCAGATCACGAGAGATGTCCACGATGTGCAAAAAGATGTTTTTGTAAATATTGTGTATGATTTACACTTTTATTTTTTTCATAGTTATACTGCTCTCACAGTACGCACTGCTTACTACTTAGATCCAAATGGAGCAAGGATTGCTGTGTATTCTCGTACACATGACAAGGGTACAGATGTGGCAACTACTAAGCACCCAAGACCATATGTAATCATTCCTATTCCAGTAGACGGAGTAGAATTGCCTAGGTCTATGACAAATATAACCAGACATCTTTCTTTAGAAAAAAGTGTTGTGGGGATTGTTCTTGAGCACCAGAAACAGGCTCGAAAGGAAAGACAAAGGAAGAGATGGTTTAGGAGTGAACCTATACAGGTTGTACATGTAAAAGCACCCAGTCCACTGACAAATGTTCCTAGGATTGGTCCAATAAGAAAGAGTTATACTGACATGTTTCTTGAGATAATTATAGAGGCTGATAGGAAAGGAACAAGACCTAAGAGAAATGCTAGGGAGGATGATCATGAGCTGAATGATTACCTGGATAGTACAGCACACGTGGGGAATAGCATATTGCATCAGCATATAAAAGAAGTGGAATAAAGGACCTCAAAGGAGGCTATGTATGTGCACTCCTACCTTATAGCATGGGGAAGTCTAAGATCTTCATAGCAATTGAAAAAGATATCCAGACAGCACATTTCATATCACACCTGGCATTCTGTCGCATAAGAAGTATGTGGGAAAGTGGATCTATTGCAGCCCAAGTGAACAGTACATGCTCATGACTTGGAACAAGGATGAGCATGTGAAATCAGCTGGATGTCTGAAGGGAGTCATAACGATATGGATCCCAAAGAAGCATTTATTCAGACAAGGATGTCAAGGATGATGGGAGAATGGTTGATGAATCTCCCAGAGGGGGAGTGTAGAGAAGGAGCCAAGTACCCCCACCTCAACCACTTTTCCCATATTGCCTATATGTTGGGAACCAGAGTGTGAGACACATGCGGTAGCAGTGAAAATACTGATATCGAAGAGAATCCTAGAGGCAAGGATCCCATTGAGAAAGCCATACTTGCATACAAGACAGTATGCTGGCCATTTGAATGAAATCCCGGAAGAAGCAGGACCAAACATGGAAAAGAAGAATGTTGACATCACACAAGGCCAAGCTGACATACATGGAAGAGGTGCAGAAACAAGAGAATGCAGATATTCTATAAGACATCAAGAATGTTTCAAGGACAAGTGACATCTTGGGATCAAAATGAAGAAACTTATGCTGCAGAAACGATGAAGATATCAAGTTATTTTACTCATGTACAGATGCAAAGAAACGCAAGCAAATGAAATATTCTTGAGGCTAGCTTTATAGTGAATAGATTGCGGCATGCGCCAACAGATACATATATATATATATATATTGAAGTGAATAAAGAGTGGATTTTTCCACTACGTATTATAGCAGAACTGGGCTAAAGAAATAAGGCCTTGTTTCCAGTGTGTTGCAGTTAAAAAAGCAATTGAATTACAGAAGCATATCTCAGAAAGGCGAGACTGGATGAGCTAATAGCCAAGGTCTTATCAGGCTGGCGTAAGCAGACAATGGATACAAATCGTTTGAAAGAATGAAACTCCTGTTCAGAAGACATGGACAAAAACAAGGAAGATGTCAAAGGTCTATTAGAAAATAGTATTTTAAATACACTAGGGCTCGATTTTGTGGCCTTCAGTCACGTGGAAGGATGAAGTCGATGAACACGATGGTCACGCCTACGCATGAGGGCAGAGCGTGCCTTCACTCCCCTGAATTCTCCAGACCAAAAGAACACTCCCAAGGACAAGTTCAAAGCTTTAATTGACAGCAGACCACTGAGGTGATGATAGATGAATATGCTAATTGGTGGGAAGCTATGCTTAAAGACTAGCTCACCAGCACCTGGAAGTCCTGTCTACGTGCTGCTAACATTGGTGGAAAAGTACTGACAGAGGATAGAGTCAGGGACGTCATTCAGGGGTTGCCAGAGGTCGCAAGAGCAACCTCTGCTGATTGGCCAGCGAGCTCTGTCAATCTCTTGCGACCACTGGGAACTGGCGTGGCCACAGCCACCAAGCACACCATGTGCTGGTTTCCTCCATTTTGTGAGAAGCCAGGCAGCAGCACGTGTGGTTTGGTGTAGTGCTCCTGCTGTCATTAAACAACAAACACAGTAACTGATAGAATAAATTGATTAATTTGTTTGCCTCTGAGGTCGGGTCAGGGCTCGTGACATATTGGGGATGGATCCGATTGACGGAATGATAATGCTGCGGCCTGAGCCTTGCCACGGTGCGGACCGGTGCTGAACTCGCCTGCGGCCGCGGCAATTCCCATCAGTGCTTGGTGTGTGCTGTGCATTATCGCCAACTCTATGTGGCACACACCAACAGAGTCAAACGGAATCTCTGTGGTACACTATGCCAAACAAAGGGATTTCTTCCCAGTACACTTGCACAGAGCGAGAGAGCATCCTGCTGTAGGGCACTAGCCCCATCTGAGAAGGCCTTCCTGTGGAACACTTGCACACTTCACTGTGTACCTCGCCAGCACACTTCACTGTGTGCCACGTCAGCACAGTGTAAGGGGTACACAAGCACACACTGAGAGGGAACCGTGTGGTGCATTAGCACAATCTGAGCAGACCCTCCCTGCAGGTGGTGTGCATGTGGTCCTGTCTAGCTTTGCAACAGTGTAATGTACACACGTGAAGAGGAAACGGGGTCTCTGGAGGAGCGCCCTATGGGCTTCAGCAGCTCGCAACAGTCTGTAGTTAGAGGGATATTTTTGTCTGTATGGACAGACTTGATTAAAGGTGGAATTGTGATGTTTCCCCTATTAACCTGGATCGTGCAGGGGTCTTCCTCCTCCATCCTTCACCTCTCGCCCTTCAATCTCTCCTTCCCCTCTCGCACCCTCTTTCCACCTTTATATTTTACCGTAATGCACTCTTTCCCACTCTACCACTTATCTTCTCTCAATGGCCTTCACTTTTTTCATCCATAATTCTCTTCTTTCCTTCTATACATTGTTAATCATCCTTTTGTCCCTCCCATTCCCTTCTTTATTGTGTTCTCTTTTCTTCTCATTCTTTTTTCTCCTTTCTTCTCTCCCTTCCTCTTTCCTATTCTCCCTCTTTTTCTTCTTTCATTTTCTCTTAAACTCTTTCCTTCGCCCCTCACTTTTTTCCCTTGGCCATTTTACCACTTATTGCTAGTTTTCCATCTTTCCGACTCTCCGTCTTTCCTTTTCTCTTTCCTATTTTCTTTCTTCGTCTTCTTTATCTTACTTTCCATCCTTCTCCTTTCCGCCTACATACTCACATCTTTTTACCTTTTGTCTTTCTTTCGCTAGGTCTTTCCTTTCTCTCTCCCTCTTCTTTTTCTTTTAATGCCCTACTCTGCACTTCTCCCCCCACTCTTTCATTGTCTTTCTCATTTCTCCCATCGCCCTCATTCTTCTCTTCCCTGTCTTTCTTTCCATCCCTGGCACTCATCTTCCCTCCTTTGCAGCTTCTTTCTCGTGCATATCTTTTCTTCCTCGTTCCTCTCCTTCCCTCTGGGGGTAGACGGACACACAGAATGGGTTGTAGGAGAGGTTGGAGGTTATATCCAAATAGAGGAGTTAATTGATTTTGTTTGTGGTTTGGGGAACGTATGGTTCTGTCATTCTACACGTATATGCACTAGAGCATGGGTGCACAACATACGGCCCGCGGGCCAGTTGCGGCCCGCCATGCTCTTTTGTCCGGCCCGCGAGGCACAAAGACTTTCCTAATGGAGGGCGGCCCGCGGCCGCCCTCCATTAGGAAAGTATTTGTTGTCTTCCGGGCCGGACAAAACACTGTCCCTCATTGGCTGAGCACACACAGGCACCACGTTGCTCCTACGAGCCACGTAATGCATGTGTGCTGCACCAATGGAGGGCCAGCACTACGGCTGGCGTGGTCCATAAGGCTTGATGCCGGAAGGCATTTCAGCCTTGGACCACGCCAGCCGTAGTACGATTCCAGCTTACCTGCCGCTTACCTGCCTGCCTTCCAGCACATCTCCGGTAAGTGGTCTGTTTGTGTTTGTGTGTCGGGTCTGTTTTGCTTTATGTTTGTGTGTGTATGTTGCGAGGGGGGGGTCGGATGTGTGTCGGATGTTTGGATTTGAATGTATTTGTGTGTATGTTGAGATGCGGGGGTGGGAGGGTGTCGGATATGTGTCGGATGTTTGGATTTGAATGTATTTGTGTGTATGTTGGGGTGGGGGGGTGTTGGATGTGTGTCGGATGTTTGGATCTGAATGTATTTTGTGTGTATGTTAGATGTGGGGGGTGTTGGATGTGTGTCGGATGTTTGGATTTGAATGTATTTTGTGTGTATGTTGAGATGCGGGGGTGGGGGGTGTTGGATGTGTGTCGGATGTTTGGATTTGAACGTATTTTGTGTGTATGTTGAGATGCGGGGGTGGGGGGGTGTCGGATGTGTGTCGGATGTGTATGAATGTTTGGATTGTAATATTTCTTGTGTGTATGTTGAGATGCGGGGGTGGGGGGGTGTCAGATGTGTATGAATGTTTGGATTTTAATGTTTTTTGTGTGTATGTTGAGATGCAGGGGTGGGGGAGTTGTCGGATGTGTATGAATGTTTTGATTCGAATGATTTTTGTGTGCTGAGTTGGGGGGTGGGGGGGTTCGGGTCTGTATGGGTGCATGTTTGTGTGTGTGCTGAGTTGGGGGTGGGGGGTTTGGGTCTGTGTGTGTGCTGATTTGGGGTGGGGGCGGGTCTGTATGGGTGCATGTTTGTGTGTGTGCTGAGTTGGGGGGTGGGGGTTTGGGTCTGTATATTTGCATGTTTCAGAGTCTGCTGAGTTGGGGGGGTGGGGGTTCGGGTCTGGTTGGGTGCTTGTGTGTGCTGATTTGGGGGATGGGGTTTGGAGTTGGGGGGTGGGGGGTTTGGGTCTGTATGGGTGCATGTTTGTGTGTGTGCTGAGTTGGGGGTGGTGGTTTGGGTCTATGGGCCTCATTACACGGAAGGCGGTGATCCAGGGTGCTATTAGCACCCTGGACCATGCCGGTAAATTACCGGCACCACCTTGGCGGAAAGGGGATTTACCGCCCCATTCCAAGGTCGGTGGGGCGGTAAATCCCCCTTCCGCCATTGCCCTTCCCCATTCCCATTTCTGCCCCATAGGGCTCTATGGGAATGGGGAAGGCGCTAATTACGGCACCGCAATTTTGCGGTGCCGTAATTAGCTCCGAGGTCCCTTAGCGGGTTGGTTTTTAACGCCTGCAAAAAGCAGGCGTTAGAGCACCAACCCGCAAAGGGACCTCGTAGTACGGCGGTAAGGGTTAACGGTCACCGTTGCCATTAACGGTGACCGTTAACCCTTACCGCCGTCCGTGTAATGAGGCCCTATGTTTGCATGTTTGAGAGTGTGCTGAGTTGGGGGGTGGGGGTTCGGGTCTGGTTGGGTGCTTGTGTGTGTGTGTGTGTGCTGATTTGGGGGGTGGAGGTTTGGAGTTGGGGGGTGGTGGTTTGGAGTTGGGGGGTGGGGGTTCGGGTCTGTATGGGTGCATGTTTGTGTGTGTGCTGAGTTGGGGGTGGGGGTTTGGGTCTGTATGGGGCATAGTGTTTGGTTGGGGGTAATGGGGCCCTGGGGCATAGTGTTTGGTTGGGGGTAAGGTGGCCCTGGGGAATAGTGTTTTCTTGGGGGTGAGGGGGCCTGGGGCATAGTGTTTGCTTGGGGGTGAGAGGGCCATGGGGCATAGTGTTTGGTTGGGGGTGAGGGGGCCATGGGGCATAGTGTTTGGTTGGGGGTGAGGGGGCCATGGGGCATAGTGTTTGGTTGGGGGTAAGGGGGCCCTGGGGCATAGTGTTTGGTAGGGGGTGAGGGAGATGGGGCATAGTGTTTGGTAGGGGGCCATGGGGCATAGTGTTTGGTTGGGGGTGAGGGGGCCATGGGGCATAGTGTTTGGTTGGGGGTGAGGGGACCTGGGGCATAGTGTTTGCTTGGGGGTGAGGGGGCCATGGGGCATAGTGTTTGGTTGGGGGTGAGGGGGCCATGGGGCATAGTGCTTGGTTGGGGGTGAGGGATATGGGGCATAGTGTTTGGTTGGGGTGAGGGGGCCATGGGGCATAGTGTTTGGTAGGGGGTGAGGGGGCCATGGGGCATAGTGTTTGGTTGGGGGTAAGGGGGCCCTGGGGCATAGTGTTTGGTAGGGGGTGAGGGAGATGGGGCATAGTGTTTGGTAGGGGGCCATGGGGCATAGTGTTTGGTTGGGGGTGAGGGGGCCATGGGGCATAGTGTTTGGTTGGGGGTAAGGGGGCCCTGGGGCATAGTGTTTGGTTGGGGGTGAGGGAGATGGGGCATAGTGTTTGGTAGGGGGCCATGGGGCATAGTGTTTGGTTGGGGGTGAGGGGGCCATGGGGCATAGTGTTTGGTTGGGGGTAAGGGGGCCATGGGGCATAGTGTTTGCTTGGGGGTGAGGGGGCCATGGGGCATAGTGTTTGCTTGGGGGTGAGGGGGCCATGGGGCATAGTGTTTGCTTGGGGGGGTGAGGGGGCCAAGGGGCATAATGTTTGGTTGGGGGTGAGGGGGCCAAGGGGCATAGTGTTTGGTTGGGGGTGAGGGACATGGGGCATAGTGTTTGGTTGGGGGTGAGGGTGCCATGGGGCATAATGTTTGGTTGGATGTGAGGGGGCCATGGGGCACAGTGTTTGGTTGGGGGTGAGGGACATTGGGCATAGTGTTGCACTCCAAGAGTGAACCCAATAATAAAGCTAAAACAGGCACAGTTAGGAGATGTTCATCTTTGGCTTTTTGAGGAAGCCTGACTCAATGAAGGCCATACTCCTCTTGGGCAACCCAAATAGCAAACTGTAGCAGGCCAAAATAATGGCATGTCCAATCTAGGGTCAATAAAATATATATAAGTTAACTAAACATGCGAGATACAATAACTAAATAGAAATAAATTATAACAATGGAAAATGTGTAGTACAAAATGTAAGTTTGAAATGCAAATAAAAATCGTTACCCCTCAAAAACATTCTTTTTCCATGTGTTTAGTACAAATTGGGGGTTTAAAAAGCCTCCTGCCACGCCCCGCCTACCGCCCCACCCACATTTACTTTTCGGCCCACTATAGCCCTCATGTAAGGTACTTTCGGCCCTCTGTCAAAATCAGTTGAGCACCCCTGCACTAGAGGCTTAGGAGTCTGGCCGCACACATGGTTTATGTGGGGCTATGTTTGTGGATGAGCCGAGAAACTAGGACCATCCTTGTTTGCCTGGATGAAAGACTTAGGTTAGTCTTGGAATAATTGAGATGGCCGAGATCTGCTTATATTGTCACTGATCATTTCTGTATATACAGGGACAGTGTACATGTTGAATGAAGCGAGTTTATGGCCCTTGCAACGTGCCTATGGCAATTGATGTCACCCCCCTGGCGTAACCCACTCAGTCTTCCAACCTTAATCTGCTTTGATCCATTACCCTCACAGTTTCCATGCCCTGGGCCCAATGACAACATCTGGGAAGAGTGCAAAACATTCACTGTGTAGAAATAGTGACTATATCCCTACTTTCACACAAAAAATCTTCCTCCTCCCAGTTAACAGCAAAAATACTTCTTGTCGCCAGGACACCTGGTTTTCAGTCACGGGCTTTCAGAAAACAGCCCAATGTGTTCTGGGTGATGCAGTCTTTCGGTTTCAATTCGATTAATGTACCTCAAAACAATAATTTTAAAAAGTCACCTGTTTGGATAAGTGGAGTCCTAAAGACATGGAGTTACTCTTCTGACCAGGCTAAAATGGCAAACTCAGAAGGAAATTACCTGGTTGTCTGGTGAAAGAGTATCCAGTGATGGAAATGTGTCCTTTCTTCACATATTCTGCTTCTATTGGGACATTACTTCCCTCTTTCACCACTGTTCGCTACCTCCCTTCTCTTCCATTCAGTCTCTGGTCCTCTGTTATGTGTCTGAGTGCCCCCGTACTCCCTCTGGGCCCCATTAGGTGTGTGAGTGCCCCGTGCCCCCTCTGGTCCCCTGTTATGTGTGTAAGTGCCCGATCTGGTCCTCTGTTATGTTGCAACATGGGCACTGCTACACACTGTTACATATGATGATGCATTCTTGTAAGAAATATCACAATACAGTGATATAATAACCATATTTTTCTTAGTTTACTGAGGGATAATGCTTTATTATGCCACTTCCTGGGATGTCACGTGCAGTGTGGTCAAATGACACCACTTCCTGTGATGTCACTCTTGGGGGTGTGGCATTGTGATGTCACTTCCGCTACCCCTGGAATTTTGGTGAAATGGCATCCCTGGTTGGAGTGCCTACCAATGGTAGGGGGCAGTGTGATTAAGGGTCCTACGTTTGTGTAGCCAATGGGACGTCATGTACTTAGTGACGTTCATAGTGACCTGTTTAAGGGGAGGGCTTATTTGTCCCACCTGATGTTAAGAAACCTATAACTTTTCTTCACTCTCTTAGACGAGTATGGATTGTATACTTAGAGCTTCCTTAAGAACCTTTCACAATTGCCACTAGGTTTTTGTAGTTTGCCACGTAGGATGAAGTTAGTAATACGTGGGTTAACGTCATCAATGACGATTTTTTGCTACAAAAGAATGTTTTTTTTAAGATGCAATGAGAGATCTTACGCTGAGACGTCCTTTGATGTCCATTGTTCTCCCTGTTTTAGATAATGAATATTAAAACAGTTATCCTTTTGCCAACTACCTGAGTCGTTTTGATTATTGATGTGTGAAAACTTCTGCATCTCCATCCATCTCAAGAGTATTGCGACCTCGTCTTAAAGGGCTGGAAGCCTCCAGTTCACAGCGAAAACTGGAAAGAGCCACTGACAGTACAAAATCATATCATGACAAGAAGACATCTGTGAGGGAGTATGAAATAGGTGATCAGATGTATAAATTCAATTTTGGGAAAGGTAAACATAAAAATGCCGAATTTCTCACATCCTGGGAAGGCCCATACAAAATTGTGGACAAAGTTTCATCTGTGGTATACAGAGTTGTAATAAAGGAGGGAGATTTGGCCGTGGAACAATTTGTCAATTTTAACCAAATCAAGCCATTTCACCCAAAACATGAGGTAAAAAGGCTGGAACAAACTGGAGAAACTAGTAGGGAGTGAAAAGTGGAGCTGTTACTCTGAGGTCAAAGCGAAATGGCATTTGCTCTGGAAGGATTTGCCATAAAAGGTAAGTAGGTGTCAATATAACTATTAAGACATAAGTGGGAAGAAGGGGGAGAAAACAGATGAGTATGTGCATGACAAAACACACATGTAAAGAAAAAAACAGATGCAAGATGCAAGGTATAAAACAAAGAGTAATAGAAGGATCAGACTTCCAGGATGATAAATGCTATTCATGTGGTCACTCCAGGGACAAAGATATGGGTGGCATGTAATATTGCTTAAATGCTTACTCCATTTTTATTTCCAGCCAATTATCAAAGAAAATGTAATGATGGTATGGTTTCCATGCTTAACCCATGTTTTTATTCCGAGCTAGCTATGAAAGAAAATCTTGCTGTTATGCAATTCTGTGTTTAAAGCAAATGTTTATTTAGAGGTTGTTATAAAAGAATCAGAATCGTACAAATATTGTATATTTTATGTTGCTTAATCCATTTTTATTTCAGGTAAATTTCCAATAGAAAGGGAATGAATGAGTTTGGTGTGCTTGATTCTTAATCTGTCTATTTCTCTTTTGATCTAGACATTAACTTGATTGCCCCCAAAATGCTTTTAGAGCTGTCCACTGAATGAACCAGAGCCCGCCGGAGACCCCGGGAACAAAACCCCCTGGAATGAGGAAGACGGAAGAGTTGAGCAACTGGCTGGCCTGAAGGAAACCCCACAAGCAGTGGACTTGGTTCCACTTCAAGGAAATCTGTGGCAGGGACACAGGTACTCTTTAGGCCTTGTGATGGCCATGCCACCAGCAATCTAAGGGAGTTGGCTTTTACAGACAACTTACTTATCTGTATCTATCCAAATTGACAGCTTTCTCCAGGGCTGTTTTCCCTCTTTATTGCACTACCGCTTGAACATTGGTTTTGGGAGTAAGCCGTTTTTTTAACACAGACCTTCATTTCAACATATTAATTTCTCGGTTTGTACTACTACAGCCATCCAGTTGCTGAATAGGGAGCAGTTACGAATAATTTCAGATGTTTTAATAATCTATTTCAGAAAACTTAAAGAAAAACTGAAAGAATTGGCGTTTAAAAAAAAGAAAGAGAAAAGGTGAAGAGGTTAAACAAAAACCTCAAAGAAATCCCAAAAAAAGAAGACCACAAAAAATCATGAGTTATATAATTGCACATCACGTGCTATCTGATGATATAAATGCTTGTTAAGGATATATTTTGTGAATAATAGCTGCTGATTTTGAGTAAACATTTTTAAATCCTTACTTTTTCACAAATATGGCCCACACAATTCGATAAAATGAGGTCGCTGGGATTTTTGTTTTATATTGCTTGTTTATGCAGAGACTCTTAGGTCAGGTCACAACAGAAACAAAAGGGGGGAGTTACGTAGAAGTCATGAATATAATCTATAAAGCATATTATGAATAACAAAAGCTTTGCATGGCTATTCTCTGTGTGACTTGACATTACTGTGAGGTGTAAAGAGCTGTGTTTGGCAGACCCCATGTTATAATCACATCATTTTTCATTCTGTGTAATCATACTGAACCACCAATGCAATATAAATAAGAGAGAGAAACTGTAGTGCAATCCTAAGTCCTGTTGTTGCCCCAGCAACTGATCCCGAAGTGAGTTTAGTCCTGTGTTAATGGCAAGCTAGAAACCCCAAATTACCTACACGCCACATCTGAACTGGGGCACTTTCGACAAATGGGGTTCAGTAAAGGTTGGATGGCCCCTTCTGGATAGTGGAACTGGGACTCATGAGGTTCGACGAGATGGGGGAGGATGACCCCAACTCGGCTGGGCACATGGGACAGTTGAGCTTAGGAAAGGGGATGAATGCTACAATAGTCATACTCGAAGAAACATTTGATTAAATTAGAACCTCATTGCAGTTGTTCAAATATTGTTGCATGTTGATACTAAATGTTGATGTGTGAGTCACCAGAACACCTCCACAATGAGACTGATCTATGTGTCACTGTGTGCTGCTTTTGCAGCTCACTGGGGGACATGAGATCCAGATTTCTGTGCATTCTCGTCTTGTCCCATGTCAAAAGTGATTTTATGGCCCATTGTCACATTGCACAGGATCAGTCATGCCCGAGCAATGGTGCACTCAAAGGAATTGCCATACTGTAGGACACCCCCAACCCTTGGTGGTATCTCATCAGCAATACCATTCCTCCTCAAGGCAGCATCACCTCTTCACATGGCAATGTTTGTATCTGCTTTCTGTAGCTTTCCATGGATTCAGTACTGGCATCGGTTGACATAGGGTCATGTGTGTGCTTTGGTGGTTTCATGGATGTGTATATATCAGGCACACTGTATTTACTCTAATGGATTCAAAATTTTGCCATCACTAGTAGCTTTGCTTTGAGTTGCTTGATGTAGGTGCCATTTCTGTACTAGCCCACACCTGCTGACAGATAGTGAAAGGGGCCCTTAGGGGTCCCTCGCGATATGGAAACAAGGCAATAACCATACACGAAAGGATGCGCCAGACACAAGGTTCAAATTCCCAATGCTAGGGATTATTGCAAGCAAAATAGTCCCAATTGGCCAACTGTAGTCTCACGCCCCGCGACGTGTATTCTCTAGACCTCGAGGGACGCAAGAGAGCGAATTACGTACACCAGTTACATATATACAAAATGCATATCATACAGTCAGCTATGTCATGTTTAACACCCCCCATTTTATTGAGTTTCTTTGAACTTGGGATGATGATGGACATTTCCGACGAGTATGACAATTATGACACTTTCGATGTCTATTCTAGTAACAATGTGCAATTTAGAAAGTGCAGAGGCATCTTCTAGTTGTTGAACAGAACACGGTGCTTCTGTTCTTGGAAGCAAGCTGCACACGGGGGAAGAGTCACATTCCAAGCTTTGCTATCTATGAGGTGCTATTTGTGTCCTGGGAGCCGACACGCTCTAAAGGGTTTTGTGAAGGGGGGCCGTAAGAAGAGCATAATTCAAGCCTTTAGCTGCTTTATTCTAACATATTCTACCACAGTACGAGACTGGCTGGCAGCTGTGAAATGATTAAATGCCCTACAGCTCTCCCTCAAGGCTATAGAGAGGGAGCGTGGGCATTCCTTTCTGGGCTCCTCATGAGGAGTTTCAACGAACTCCTCAGTCCCGCGGCCTTGCCCTTTCATATTTAGACAACAATGTTAACAGTTGTTAAGACGGATTTCTGAACTCTGTCCTGGTGGCGCAGAAGTTCAGAAGGCCAACCTAATTACTTGGAACAGGGTAACCTCTGGACGAGCCAGACCAATCAAGGTAGCGATCGCGGCGGTCAAGACTAGGTCTCAAAAGGGGTGAGGGTGACTGAAAGCCTGCAATGAGCACACAAAGCAAGGCCACTTACAAACTACTCCAAACAGTTGTTATATTAAAAATATATACACATTTATTCCAAGGCCTTTAAAACAATGACCATAGCGAGAAAATCACAATATAACAATAGTAAACTAACACATACCATACCAATGCAATATATATACAAATACAACAAGTCTCAAGCGTTATCTGCACGAAATGGGTAGTCCACCTAAAAGGGAAGGAAGACAGGCAGTGTGAAATAATGCTTAGACCCAGTTCGCCTTCAGCGGCATCTAACTAGATGGAAGTCCGAGCCCTGCGAAGAGTGGAACCTTGTGCTCAAAAGTACCTGCACGCGCTGGTGCCAACGGGCAAAAGAAGAGTCTCCTCGAGGGAAATCAGGCAGTTCAGTTTAGTGCACAAAAGAAGAAGAACAAGTTCCGCGACTCAAGCACAGCCTCCACAGTGGGCAGAAGCAGAGCGCGAGTATGGAAAAGGGTGCTGTTTTGACACAGCGGGGAAAAGCAATGGGCTCCTGCAGGAGGGCGACCAGATCCTAGCTATGCTACTCACCGGTCCCCGATGCAAGCAGACCCAGGCTTCTCCGCGTCAGTTTCAGTCGCTGGCAGGTTCAGAAGAGCAGGGAACGCCTCGTCGTCGTGTTGAGTAAAAGACGTCCCAATCGAAGAAACCCGCACAGTTTGTTACCACAGCAGGGCAACGGAGCGGCCGTGTGTATCTGAGCCAAATGTACACTACTCACTTCAGACCTGGGAACGCCAAGTGTACGAAGCGTGTGAGAGTGACAAGGACTCGAAATACTACACAACCTGGCGGCGGTTACAGAGCAAGACTCCCGTGTAAGCTGGTCAGTCAGCTGGATGGCCCAGAGATGCTTCCGAAGGCTTACTGGCAGGAGATGGTGAAGATGCCGAGAATAGCTGTTCCTGCAATTCCAAGGGTCGAAGTACCAGTAGAGGCCTTCTGGTTCGATCAAAGGTGAAAAGGGTTTCACAAGGCGACAGCAGTGCAGAGGAGAAGTCCTTCAGCGGGTCACCAGCGATTCCTCGGTCCAGCCTCTTGGTTACAGGATACTTGGCTCCTGTATTCCTTCGTTCGTGAGAACTCAGGAGATCGACATGGTAGTGGTGTTTCCAGCCCCCTCTTATCCACGGTTCCCTTCACGCCAAAATGCTCATCAACACTCACACCATTCGTGGACCAATCACGGACCACGGTGGTCCCAGGCATTCACACCACCCTAGACTCTCTGGCAACCAGGAGGTGTATTGGGACCAGACATCCCAGCCCACATCCTGGAGGCACACCCAAGACATGTAGAAGCCCGCGAAAGCATCTGTGTTTCGCGGGAAAGTACATGCCCAAATAAGGAAGGCCCTGGGTCGGCTCGACCTGGTGAAGGTGAAGGAGCAAGACGGTCAGCGGACAGGACAAAGGAGCCTCGTGGTCTGGCAATTTTGGGAGCCAGGCCACCATTTTGGGTTAAGCGCGGAAAATGCGCTTAGAATGCCAAAAGGAGCTCAAAACACAAGAAACGATCGCTGCCACCATTCCCGTCCCTGAATTACTTGCACTGATCAGATACAATCCTAAACGAGTATCTAGGGCCTGTAGAAGGCTAGAGACCCAAGAGAGCTGTAACTTAGCTTACAGTGCCCTCTTGTGTCATATTGCACGAAAGCCGCAACATGATAAAAGAAACTACGGGAAACAGCGTTCCCCGGTATTGACTGTCTTAAGGGCATGTCAGTTTCCCCGTAAGAAAGGAGCGAAAGCCCAGAGGAGTGTGGCAGAAGGCTGCACTTCTCTGGCAAAGTCGAGAACAAGGTGAAAAACAACAGCAAAAAGTTTAGGGGTTGCCACATGGAAGGAAAATTACCTACAATTACGAAATCTTTCCTAACACTCACCCCTCCCAGACTATGGACAGGGGAACTAATCCACCCCTGGATGAGTCTCTTGTTCTGGTTGGTTAAACATTCTGGACAACCCATCAGCATTGCTATGTTGGACACCTGGCCTATGCTCAATAGTGAAGTTGAAGCCTTGTAGACTTATGGACCACCTAAGCAACTTTGGATTCTCCCCCTTCATGTTCATTAGCCACTTTAAGGGTTTATGGTCAGTTTGCACAGTGAACTGGGTCCCATAGAGGTAGGGCCTCAGCTTCCTTAGGGCCCACACAACAGAGAAACATTCTTTCTCTACCGTGGACCATCTGAGCTCTCTGTCCTTAAGCTGGCGGCTAATAAAACCAATAGGGTGTTCCTTACCCTTCTCATCTACTTGTGATAGTACAGCTCCTATCCCAGTGTCAGAGGCGTCCATCTGCACGATAAAAGGTCTTTGATAATCAGGGGCCCTGAGGACAGGGGCCTGGCACAAGGAGTCTTTTAAGCCATTGAAGGCCTTCTCACACTCGTCGGTCCAAGTTACCTTCTTGGGTTTCTTCAGAGTTGTGAGGGCAGTCAGAGGGGCAGCTATGGTGCCATAGTCTGCCACAAAATTGCGGTAATACCCCGTGAGTCCTAAGAAGGCTCTCACTTGGGTTTGCGTAGTGGGGGTAGGCCAGTCTTGTACTGCTTGTATTTTACTGGGAAGAGGCTGTATCCTCCCTCCACCTACTTCATGTCCAAGGTAAACCACTGAACCTTTCCCAATCTGGCATTTACTAGCCTTTCTGGTCAGGTGTGCTTTCTGAGGAGCCTGGAGCACAATCCCGAGGTGTTTCACATGGTCTTCCCAGGTGACACTGAAAACTGCTATATCGTCCAGATATGCAGGACAGAATTCGTCCAACCCATTCAAAACATGATTCACAAGCCTCTGGAAAGTGGCAGGTGCATTCTTCAACCCGAACGGCATTACCCGGAATTGGTAAAGGCCGTCTGGAGTAGAAAATGCTGTCTTCTCCTTGGCATGTTCTGTTAAAGCTATTTGCCAATAGCCAGCAGTGAGGTCAAACGTGCTGAGGTACTTGGAGGCACCCAAAGTATCCACCAGCTCATCTGTTCGAGGCAAGGGGTGTGCATCTGTCTTGGTGACAGCATTCAGAGCCCTGTAATCCACGCAGAACCTCAATTCAGAAGTGCCTGCCTTTGGAACCAAAACCACAGGGCTGGACCAAGGACTACTAGAGGGTTCAATCACCCCAAGGTCTAACATCTTTTTGACCTCGGTCTTAATATAAGACCGTACCTTGTCTGACATCCTGTATCCCCTACTTTTGGTAGGTACACTGTCTCCTATGTCAATGTTATGTTTGCACCAAGGTGTCAAACCAGGCGACTGTGAAAACAGGGGGGAAAACTGCCTAAGCAAACTTTTCACCTCAGCCTGCTGATCAGAAGTCAGGTGAGAGGCCACTCGGACACCCTCATAGGAGCTGTCTGAAGGACCGCTTTGGAACAGGTCGGGGAGAGGTTCCGACTCCTCTTCCTCAACATCTGAAGCCAGTAGCAGTGCTGCGATTTCGACTCTTGGGACGAAAGCTTCAGTCTATTCACGTGAAACACTTTTGGACCCTGTCCAGGCCTTCCAAGGTCCACTAAATAGTTAACCTCACCCAGGGGCTCCACCCCTGTGTAAGGGCCTGACCATTTGTCCTGTAAAGCTCCAGGCCTTATGGGATTCATGATCAGGACTTGCTGACCAGGTGTAAAGTTGATGAGGGAAGCTTTCTGGTCATACCAATGTTTCACCAGCGCTTGTCCTGCCTTCAATTTATCACTAGCCAAGCCCATCAGAAGAACCATCTGTTTTCTGAGCCCTAGCACATAATCAACTACGTTGGTAGTAACAGGGGGAGTGGGCATCTCCCATCCCTCTTTGACGATGGCTAAGAGTCCCTGTACGGGATGACCGAACAGCAGTTCGAAGGGGCTGAAGCCAACACCCTCCTGTGGTACCTCTCGGTAGGCAAACAGTAAGCATGGTAAAAGAAGATCCCATTTTCTTCTCTGAGGTTCCTCCAGAGCCCCAATCATGCTCTTTAACGTTCTATTGAAACGTTCCACCAGACCATTGGTCTGGGGGTGGTATGCAGAAGAGAACTTGTAGGTGACCCCACATTATTTCCACATAGCTTGCATATACTTCGACATAAAGTTGCTGCCACGATCCGACACAACTTCTTTAGAGAAGCCAACCCTAGTAAATATGCCAAGTAAAGCTTTTACAACTGACTTGGCAGTTACAGTCTTCAATGGGATGGCCTCAGGATATCTGGTTGCATGGTCGACCAGCACCAGGATAAACCTATTGCCCGAGGATGTTTGCGGGTCAAGGGGACCAACGATGTCGATCCCTACCCTTTCAAATGGTACCCCCACAACTGGGAGCGGTACCAACGGAGCTTGGATTGTCACGCCAACCTTACCAGACAACTGGCAGGAGGCACATCTCCTGCAGTCACTTTCTACTTGCCCCCATCTTGGGCCAGTAGAAGTGCATGGATAACCTTTGCTTGGTCCTCTTCATACCAAGGTGACCAGCAAGGGGAACTTCATGCGCCAACTGCAGGAGGAAGGGCCTAACAGCAAGGGGAACCACCAACCTCCTATGGTCTCCTTCTGTAGACTCTGTGGGCTCACTATACAGGAGTCCACCTTCCCAATAAATCCTATGCATCCCAGGAGGTTCACCCTCAAGCTGGGAGCAGGCCTGTCTCCTTACGCCTTCCAGAGATGGGCACTCACGTTGGCCTTTACTGAATTTGTCCCTATCAGGACCTCCTTCAACTAACAAGTCTTTTAGTTCAGGATGATCGTTGGGGTCAAATACTTCAGGCATCGCCACCTCCTCGTCAGGCCCGGGCGATTGACCAACTTCCTCCACCGCAGTGGTAGGCGAACTCGGGGGAATATTCTCTTTCCCTCGTCTTGACTTGTCGACTCCTTTCGCCTTGGGTTTCCCCTTCGGCTGGGGTGGCGTATTGGTCTTGGCCAATGCTGCCCGTGCTTGAGACCGTGTGTAGGGTCTTTCAGCAGTGTCCCCTACGAGCCCTAGAGCTCTGAGATCATTACCTAACAAGACCTTTTCCGGGACGTTTCTCTGAATGCTCACTGGAATCCTGACTGCTGTACCATTTAAAGTAAGATTTACAGGTATTACTGGGAACATACGGAGTGGGCCGTCAGCCAACTTATTGGGCATCAGAGTAGCTCTGGCAACTTCCTCTGAGTCTACCAACGTAGAATCCACTACAGTGCGACTGCACCCACTATCCCTAAGAGCTGGAGTATCTACTCCAATGATCAGCACACTGTCTTTAAAGTAGTGCTTGGTATTATCCAGAGTCCTAGCATAAACCTCTGTGACTTTAGGCTCCCAGGAACCCAGGGAAACTAAAACTACCTCAGCCTCTATCCCGCTGGGAAATGAGTCTGAGGAGAAGGATGCTCCTGTAATCTTTTCTTCCTCGTAGGAGGAGAAGGCCAGATTAGCGGAGTGGACCCCCAAAGGTCTAACCTTACACCGGGGATCCCCCTTCACGTGGTCAGTTGCTCTACAAGCAAAACAAGATCCATTGGGTCTGTTTACATAGGGAGGCTTATTGTAACCAGAGTTCTGTTTCGGAGGCTGACCTCCACTACCCTGTGAGTTCTCTTGTGTCTTACCCTTATTTTTCTTTTTGTGGCCCTTATGAGAAGAAGATTTATCAGATTCTCCACCCTCCATATCTTTGGACTCTTTCCCTTCCTTCTGCTTACCAGGATGAGTTTTGTCCTTATGGGGCACTCGATGTGACACCCATAAGTCGGCTGCAATGGCCAGCTTCTTAGGATCTATCTCCTTCGAATCGGCCAAATGCTGCTTAAGCTCCGGGGAAGAAGATGCAAAAATGTGTTCCAGCATGACAAGATTTATCATGCCTTCGAAGGTAGAAACCTTATAACCTTCGTCCCAGCCAGTTAAGTTTTTCAAGGACTCAGTGACATAAAATACCCAAGTACCACCTTCCTTTTTCTTATACTCTCTGAAACGTTTCAAATATTGGGCCGGAGTCTTCCCAAACTTTAAAATGAGAGTTTGCTTTAACATTGCGAAATCAGCTCACTCAGCCTTTGACATTTCCATAATGGCATTACAGCCAGAATGGGACAGTCTGCTGAGTAACCAGGCAATCTTATCAGCATTGTCAACTTGTTGAACTTCGCATGCATACTCAAACGCATTCAGCCAGTCCATAATGTCATTCCTTTCTTCATACACACTGAGCAGATCTTTCGGAAACCGTGGATGAGAGGAGGCCCCAGACCCATGTCCAGGACCCTTGCACCCATTTGCAACCTGAAGCTTGGCCAGTTCCAACTGGTGATCCCTGTATTTTTGTTTTTCGGCCTGTTCGATTTTTAGTTTGGCTATGCTGAAATCAAGCTCCTGCTGCCTAAACCGCAGCTCTTGCTTCTTGAATTCAAGCATAGCCTCCCCATCAGCACTGGCAGAGGAAACATTAGACATCTCGTCCTCCCTGTCCTCGTGGTCGCGATGGATCAGTGCAGCGGCAGAACCGTCGGTTCTACCAGTGAGAGCAGCCCCACCACCTTTCGCACTGTCCTCAGAAGTTATAGCGTCAAGCTGCGCTTCTTGCCACGCCACGATTCTTTGGATCATTTCCAATTTCGTGCCTTAAGAGGAAACACCTCTCTCTGCACGCATCTTTTTCAATGTTTCTGATTTGGAAGCATTTAAAGTTAACAAGGTATTTGTTTCCATACTGTTAGATAGGACTATGGCCTTTTTAAAGTTATACTACAACAATTCACTACGTGTCCTGGTTGGAATAACCTGAAATGCCTTAGTTCGTGCGCAACACTGGATACCTTCAGTCGTATCCCACCACTGTACACCAATTTGTTAAGACGGATTTCTGAACTCTGTCCTGGTGGCGCAGAAGTTCAGAAGGCCAACCTAATTACTTGGAACAGGGTAACCTCTGGACGAGCCAGACCATCAAGGTAGCGATCGCGGCGGTCAAGACTAGGTCTCAAGAGGGGTGAGGGTGACTGAAAGCCCGCAATGAGCACACAAAGCAAGGACACTTACAAACTACTCCAAACAGTTGTTATATTAAAAATATATACACATTTATTCCAAGGCCTTTAAAACAATGACCGTAGCGAGAAAATCACAATATAACAATAGTAAACCAACACATACCATACCAATACAATATATATACAAATACAACAAGTCTCAAGCGTTATCTGCACGAAATGGGTCGTCCACCTAAAAGGGAAGGAAGACAGGCAGTGCGAAATAATGCTTAGACCCAGTTCGCCTTCAGCGGCACCTAGCTAGATGGAAGTCCGAGCCCTGCGAAGAGTGGAGCCTTGTGCTCAAAGTACCTGCACGCGCTGGTGCCAACGGGCAAAAGGAGAGTCTCTTCGAGGGAAATCAGGCAGTTCAGTTTAGTGCACAAAAGAAGAAGAACAAGTTCTGCGACTCAAGCGCAGCCTCCACAGTGGGCAGAAGCAGAGCGCGAGTACGGAAAAGGGTGCTGTTTTGACACAGCAGGGAAAAGCAATGGGCTCCTGCAGGAGGGCGACCAGATCCTAGCTATGCTACTCACCGGTCCCCGATGCAAGCAGACCCAGGCTTCTCCGCGTGAGTTTCAGTCGCTGGCAGGTTCAGAAGAGCAGGAAACGCCTCGTCGTCGTGTTGAGTAAAAGACGTCCCAATCGAAGAAACCCGCACAGTTTGTTACCGCAGCAGGGCAACGGAGCGGCCGTGTGTATCTGAGCCAAATGTACACTACTCACTTCAGACCTGGGAACGCCAAGTGTACGAAGCGTGTGAAAGTGACAAGGACTCGAAATACTACACAACCTGGCGGCGGTTACAGAGCAAGACTCCCGTGTAAGCTGGTCAGTCAGCTGGATGGCCCAGAGACGCTTCCGAAGGCTTACTGGCAGGAGATGGTGAAGATGCCGAGAATAGCTGTTGCCGCTATTCCAAGGGTCGAAGTATCAGTACAGGCCTTCTGGTTCGATCAAAGGTGAAAAGGGTTTCACAAGGCAACAGCACTGCAGAGGAGAAGTCCTTCCGCGGGTCACCAGCGATTCCTCGGTCCAGCCTCTTGGTTGCAGGATACTTGGCTCCTGTATTCCTTCGTTCGCGAGAACTCAGGAGATCGACATGGTAGTGGTGTTTCCAGCCCCCTCTTATCCACGGTTCCCTTCGCGCCAAAACGGAGGGGACCCAATGGGAGATCCGCTCATCAACACTCACACCATTCGTGGACCAATCACGGACCACGGTGGTCCCAGGCATTCACACCACCCTAGACTCTCTGGCACCCAGGAGGTGTATTGGGACCAGACATCCCAGCCCACATCCTGGAGGCACACCCAAGACATGTAGAAGCCCGCGAAAGCATCCGTGTTTCGCGGGAAAGTACATGCCCAAATAAGGAAGGCCCCGGGTCGGCTCGACCTGGGGAAGGTGAAGGGAGCAAGACGGTCAGCGGACAGGACAAAGGAGCCTCGTGGTCTGGCCATTTTGGGAGCCAGGCCACCATTTTGGGTTAAGCGCGGAAAACGCGCTTAGAACGCCAAAAGGAGCTCAAAACACAAGAAACGATCGCTGCCACCATTCCCGTCCCTGAATTACTTGCACTGATCAGATACAATCCTAAACGAGTATCTAGGGGCTGTAGAAGGCTAGAGACCCAAGAGAGCTGTAACTTAGCTTACAGTGCCCTCTTGTGTCATGTTGCACGAAAGTCGCAACATGATAAAAGAAACTACGGGAAACAGCGTTCCCCGGTACTGACTGTCTTAAGGGCATGTCAGTTTCCCCGTAAGAAAGGAGCGAAAGCCCAGAGGAGTGCGGCAGAAGGCTGCACTTCTCTGGCAAAGTCGAGAACAAGGTGAAAAACAACAGCAAAAAGTTTAGGGGTTGCCACATGGAAGGAAAATTACCTACAATTACGAAATCTTTCCTAACAACAGTTGAGCAGAGTAAGCAGAATTTGCAAGAATTGCAAGCTGCAAAGCAGTTTAGACAGAAAGCAATGAGCAATGGTTAACAAGCAAAATGGCGATTCTTGCTACGTTTAAAATTGCCACTTGTTGGTCAAGCATAGCAGTCTGTATTTCTATAATTATATGCATAAGACGGTTGGCTTTCGGCCATCAAGATACGTCTATCATCCAAATGAAGGGTATTCATTTTTCCAGATTGACAAACCCTCCTTTTGGCCGTATGCCAAACGTCTTATTCATTCATTGGGCCTCATTAGGACCCTGGCGGAGAGGGTATTACGCCAGCGTAGTGCATGGCGTACCTCTCCGCCATACTACGAGTTCCCGTAGCGCCATGGAGGTTTTCTCCGCCTGGTTTTACCAGCCGGAGAAAACCATGGCGCTACGGGACCTCGTTGTTAATTACGCCACCGTATTTTACGGTGGCGTAATTAACTCCTTCCCCACTCCCATTATACCCTATGGGGCAAAAATGGGAATGGGGAAGGGCAGAATGGGGATTGGGGATTTACCGCTCCGCCGAGGTCGGAATGGGGCGGTAAATCCGCCAACCCCCATGGCGCTATCGGCGGCTTTCCGCCATGCTTCGCGGTGCATTTAGCACCGCGAAGTCCGCCTGGGTCGTAATGAGGCCCATTGTATCCTCCTCTGATGAGGATAAGTCTGTGGTATCTATGTCTAAACCTTTCATGCTATCATAAGCATCATCTTCATCATAAATGTCTATAGCCATGAATTGTTTTACTGTTTTTGTTTCATCAGTGTCTCTGTTATTTCAGCCATGCGTTTGTTTTCCTCTCGACACCATGTGCATACATCCCTTAGTACATCCCTCAGTTATCTCAGTGCAAACTATTGGTAGGCATTGTATGCAACAGCAACATGTTATGAATATACCAAATACCACCACTAGTATCAAAATTAGCTTCTATCCCCAGGACCGCAATAGTCCCCAAAACCAGGATCCTATCCCCCAACCCCCTTCTTCAGTAGAGAGTGTGGAACTCAGGACATGTAATTTCCGGATTGCTTTAAATATCGTGGGGGAGCAATCATCTATAAACACACAGCATGCAGTTTTTACGAGTTTACAAACTCCCCCACGATCAACTAATATTATATCAAGAGCCATTCTGTTTTGTAGTGCCATTAGCCTAATTCCTTTTTCTTCCAACGTCATGTTGTATAAGATATCCATTGTTGTATCTATTGTATTTTTTAGTATTCTGGACAGTTTCCTTATGCTATAGGAATTTTCTATTTGGGCCAAGAATGGTATAAACGATTTGGCTACATCCATTGCTATCATTCCATCTTCACTACTCCTTCGGGTTCTACCTTTTAATCGCCTCACTACTTCTGCAGTTTCTAAGTGGAACACTCCTGGGAATAGTAGACCCAAGTAACACGTACCTCCCCAGTTTCTAGGTAACCATGGATATGCTTTTTCCCCCACATATAAAGTAAACAGGGTCCCCTACGTACACGGGTTCTATTTCGTGCTTTAAAACCACTGTGTTCAGGCAGCTGCTAAACTTTCCTACTTTATAGGAACTTTTTTTCTTTAAACATAGGGTAGCAGTTTTGGGGCTGTAATCCACTGTATAGGCAGGGGGCAGAGCATCTTAATTCCATTCATCCCTTATTCGAAATGTCATTACTGATGTTTCTTCTGCTGGAGGGGTCGGTCTATTCTGCCTATATAATCTATCTAGTCTTGTTGTCTTTCGTGTATTTTCCCTCATGGGATCTGGTGAAAACACACGAGCTTTGTGGAATATGGAACAACCCACAGGTTTCATGATCACTTCCTCAAATTCATTCATATTGGTCTCATCTAGCTGACCCGTATTACTCTTGTTCCATTTCCCAAAGAACATTGCACTGAACGATACTTCACATGAATAAACCAATGATAACGGTTGTACATACCAGCTATCCCTTTCCCACCGTGCTGTGGTAAATGGGCACAAACCCAGCAATCTTTTTTCTTTAAAACCGCATGGGTCATGTTCATGATGAGCAACAATGTATTGTTGCCATATCCTTCTCTATGTCTTTCTTCCATTGGGGACAAATTACCAGTGATTACATGAACCGGGCTTTCAGTAGCTGCTTTTGGCAAAGTGTTTCTAATAGGTGCGCGGACTCCAGGAACTATAGTGTAATAGCTATTATTATTGGTACTACCATACTTATAGAACACAGGACCAATGTCCAAGTCAGTACCTTATTCCTTTTACCATGCTTTTTCCCTAAATTTACAGTCTCTAAAACTATCATCTTTTCAGCAGGGGTGCAGGAGGAGGCTGAAACCGGTCTTCATTTGTTCTTCATCGTCCTTCTTCTTGCTGGCAAAGTTCGTCGCAAATGTCTCTCGTTCTTGATGCCAAAAGTTCAATGAAAATGTCATAGTTCAATTCTGCCAACCCTTTCACAGCCTAGATCACTTATCCCCTCCGAGCAAGATTAGTTGTTCTTTCTCTCACTGCTCAGACGATTTCTGAACAGTTCTTTATTGACAGGGTACTATGTGCATCCAGCTTGTCTCGCTCTGGCTTAGGACACATGTACTCTATCAGCCTTAGTACCTATGTGTGTCCAGCTTGTCCTGCTCTGGCTCCTGACACATGTACTTTATTATAAGCGCACCGAGGAGCCGTGAGTCTTGAATTGTCCGACTTGCACAACTCTCACACTTCTCTCCTCTACGCCCCTGGTTCCTACTCTGTCTGTGAGTGGAACCAAAGGCAAAAGAAAAGCACCAAAGATCTGTGGATCACTTTGCCTGTCGAGGCCTCAAATTATACCGTTTCACTCCTGGTATTGTATGATCCGTGAATAGTGCCGTTGCACTTCCAGTATCAGGCTCAGTGTCAGCCTGTGGCGCAATGATGGGTAACGATGAGCGCCGTGGCAATGATGTAGTTTCTTTCTTTGGCTTTGGTGCGTTTGCAGAAGGCGGTGGGCGCCAAAGGGGTACACACGTTGTCTCTGCTCGTGTTTGAAATGCAGAGTTTGTGTCGCTCGGCAGTGATGTTGTTTCCGCTGAGCAACGTTGGGGCACTTTTTGCCCTTTCCCCTTCCTGGCAGCCTCCTCAGGCTCTGTTTCGAGTTTCACTTGTCGCTTAGGCTTTGTTTCAACTTTCACTTCTCGCTCAGGCTGATGCTGTGGCAGTGGACTGGAAACAGTTTCTTTCTTTTTCAGGACCGTTGTCTCTTTCTGGTCGTCTGGATCAGGTAAAGTTTTCAGTGAAACTGGGAACCTTTTGGCATGGGTAGCATGAATCCACCCGTATGGCCATCTGCGTCGCCAGCAACACTTGATAGGGGCCGCGCCACCTGGTTGCTAATGCTGTCTTCCGCTCAAAGTTCTTAATCAGGACCCAGCTTCCAGGCTCCAGCGCGTGCCCCGGTCCGGTGTATCGCACTGGCAACGCCTCCTGCACCTGCTGATGAATCAAACACAACTTCTGCATTAAAGGCCACAGTACGTGCTTAACACAGGATGCTCGACCTCACATAATCTTTTGGGCTGCGGTGCGCACCATACATTTGCCGGTCTCCCCATTATAATTTCATAGGGGGAGAGCCCCGTTTTTTGCCTGTACAGATGTGCGCTAGGGGTAATGCATCCACCCAACTCAACTTGCTCCCAGCACAGATCTTAGCTATCTTTGACTTTAAGATACCGTTATGTCTCTCAACAAGTCTGGCGGAACTCGGATGCCTGGAACTGTGGAATCGTTTCTCTATCTGTAGACCTGCACAGATCTGTAACACCACTGCGCCCACAAAATGTGGGCCGTTATCTGACCACAGGACACGGGGTGGCCCGAACCGGGAGAAATACTCCTTCAACATTACTTTTGCCGTTGACATGGCAGTACAGTCTTTTAAAGGCTATGCCTCCACCCACTTGCTAAATGCACAAATCACCACTAACACATATTTGTAGTTCTGGCACCTTTCCATTTTTATGAAATCAAAATGGATCCCCTCAAATGGCATAGAGGGTGGGCCAAAACTACCTACTGGAGTCACGGTTCCCTTCCCTACATTGTGTCGCATACACGTAACACAATTCCGCACTAGCCTTTCTGCATTCTTTTTTATGTGCTCATTTTTCCATACTGTGGATAAATACTGTACCATTTTCTTCGTGCAAATGTGGGTAGGGAATGCGCCATTGTAACCATTGCAGTTACGTAACAATTTGGCAACATCCAGTTCTTGGTCTCTTTGTCCACCCAACATCCTTCCAAATCTAACTCAACAGAGCCCTCAGCCCACCCCTGAATCTCTTCAGTCGTGGCCTCAGCCTGCATTTCTTTGACTGTGGCGACTCCATTCTCTATCATACAAGGGACTTCCTCTGTTTGTACTGTCATCATTCTAGTACTCAAATCAGTGGCTGTTTGTTTCGCAATCCTGTCGGCAAATGCGTTTCCCTCTCCCACTTTGCATGTTACTTTTTTATGCGCCTCGCATTTTACTATAGCTAAGCGCTTTGGAAACATGAGTGCAGACAACAATCGTACAATCAAAGGGCCATGCTTAATCCTGGCTCCATGTGATGTCAAGAAGCCCCTCTCAGCCCAGAGTCGGCCAAAGTTATGAACCACGCCAAAGGCGTACTGGCTGTCAGTATAAATATTCACGTTCAAATTCTCAGAGAGTTCACAGGCTCGGGTCAGTGCTATTATTTCTGCGGCTTGTGCCGAATTGTAGGGGATTCTTCTGCTTTCTACAACACTCTCTCGGGTAGTAATTGCATATGCGGCCATTGATGTGCCATCAGGTAATTTAAAACAAGAGCCGTCACAAAACAACTCCCCATCTGGCTCTTTCTGTGGAATGTCGCTCAAGTCAACTCTTCCCTTTGTTTCTTCTTCAGTGACCATTAAATAATCATGGGGTGGTGATTCGTTGTCACCAATTTCTGCTATGGGCAGTGGCATTCATTCTGCAGGATTCAATGCGCTACACCTCATAATTTGGATGTGGGGTGCAAACAAGATGAGCTCATATCTTGTTAGTCTAGCAGAGGTGAGGTGTTGCGCCTGTGTTCTGTTTAATAGAATGTCTATGGCATGTGGCACCATCAGAATTAAAGTATGCCCCAATACCATTCCTTCCGTTTGTTTCACTGACGCAGCAGCCACTGCAACAGATTGCAAACATTGTGGTAGTGTGCGCACTACAGGGTCCAGCGCGGAAGAATAATAGCCGAACTGCCTATTTCTTCCACCTTGTTCCTATGTCAAAACCGCCAATGGACATCCTTCACTCTCGCTCACAAATAGTCTAAAATCTTTTTATAGTTAGGAGTGCCTAAAACTGGCACAGCACACAATGCAGCTTTCAATTGCTCAAACGCTTTCTGACATTCCTCATCCCACTGTAAAGGCATCACTACATCCTTTTTAGTTAATTTTATCATCGGCTTCACAATTAACGCAAAATTACTGATCCACTGCCGACAATAAGAGGCCATGCCTATTACACCTCTTACTCCTTTTTGAGTTTTTGGAATAGGCATACTAGAAATACTTTCTATGCATTCTGGTGTTAATCTTCTCCCTTCTTTCGAAAGTAGGTAATCCAAATAAGACACCTCCTTTTGATTATACTGGAATTTCTTCAAACTTGCCTTGTGACCATGGGTCTGTGTATCCTTGTGGAATGCGTGTGAATGTGAATGATCGACATCCTAGAGTGAACGCGAACAGATATCTACTGCTTTTATCCACTGGAATGCTAAAGAACGCGTTCTTCAAATCAACTACACTAAAGTATTCTGCAGTGGCCGGTATCAATGTCAGTATTGTTGTGACATCTGGGACCAAAGGGAATTGTGGGTCTACCACTTTGTTCAATGCGCCCCAGATCAATTATGAAACGATATGGTATTTCATTGCCTCCTTTCTTGTAAACTGGAAGAATCGGGCTGTTGCACATGCTACCTGCAATTTCTTCAACCTCCCCCAATCTCACCAGGTCAGTAACAATACTCTTTAATCCCTTCTCACCTTCAACAGAATTTTTATACTGGGGAATTCGTGGTAATGTAACACCTTTTTTTAAAGTTATTTTTGCTGGCTGTATTTTCAAGCATCCTACATCGTTATCATGCATTGCCCATAGACAGGTTGGTACTCTACTTAGCTCTTCTGGTAACGCTTTTGACATACATTCCGTCACCGGTGCATCGTGAGGCCAAATCGTGAGGAACACCCCATCTGCCGTACAATGTATAACTGCCCCCAATTTTCTGAACAAGTTTAATCCTAGCAAGTTCTCCCCACAATTTTCTGTCAGAAGAAATGGACACTGTTCCGTAAATGGTCCTATTGTAATTGGGACAGCTTCGGACATGGGGTTAATTACTGGTGTACCTGCGAACCCTACAGAAACATTCTTTTGCCCCGACAGTGGGATCTCCGGAACAAAGTGGTGGTCTATCGAACACTTCTGTGCCCCTGTATCTACAAGGAAACGGTGCTCCTTATTCCCGACTCTCATTTCTACGTAGGGTCCTCTCTGATTCAAGGGAATAGACACTGGTTCAGACCCCTGCCGTGGGCTGTCCTATTGAGAAAATAACACATTGTCCGATGTGTAGTCACTGCTGCTACTATAATACATGTTTGGCTGTGTATCAAAAATATTCCCATTTCCCCCTCGGTGTCCTCCACTCTGATCATTTCTCTGTTGGCCCTGCCCGCCCTGATTTTGGTTCAGAACACTTTGGTTCAATGCCTGGTTCTGTTGAGTTTGGTTTTGACCATAGGATTGGTTTTGATTACCTCCATTGGTATATCCCTGCTGCTGCTGCATGATATTTCTGCTTGGGCCATTTGACCCCTGATGTCCTCTATGAGGCCTTCTCTGGCCAAACCCACCTCTATTCTGTAGGTGCGGGAATTGTGCTCGCCAGTGTCCTTCCTCTTTACAGTACGCACATTGATTTAATCCCACTGACACCCCGTGCATATTATTCAAATTTCCCCTGCCTTGTGGATTTCCTCTACCTCTATTGTATCCTATTACCTGCTGCAGTAACACCCCTACCATCGTTCGCATCGCTTCTTTTCTCATCTCCAATGGGTACCCATTACACATCTCACTTACTTCCTTCACTGACGTTCTTTTGTTCGACATCCAACGCATTGTTTCCCCCACCCATGCCTGCAATCTTTGTTTATCACTTATTTGTCCCGGTGCCGGCAAATGCTTTGCACCACCTGGAAAAACTGTCGGCCACGATTTTTGCGTATACAACCTCGACGCCTCCTTCCTACCTTTCTTAATACACTCATAACTATATTCAGGTGTAGCAAACATTTCAGCATATCTATCTTCCATTTCATTTTTCAGTTCAATGAGTTTGTACACATGTTCTCTTACATCTTCATCTCTTTGCTCACTGCGTGCTAGCTAACTTATTCAAATCTAACAATCGTTGTGGCGGTAAATTCCCAAGTATCTTTTTCCATTCTCCCACCAAAAATTCCCCCATGCATTCCAACACTACCTGCCTCTCATTGCTTCTTCGGTACCCATATAATGAGGCCAATGCTGCCGTCCCATCATTTCCTTCTATGTACATTTCTGCCTCTTGCTGTAATTCAATCTTTCTTTCTTTGCTGATCGCGCTGCGAGTTACCCGTCCAAATCCTGTTCCTTCAGCCCCGCCTCTTGCCTCCCCGGTCTCAATTTCGACTTCGGGAGGGGCGGATGGTGCTGAATCTGTCTCTGGAGCGGGAGGTGCAGATGGGACAAGTGACACAGGTGCTATCTGTGAAGGGCCTTCCTGGGTGCTGGGAAATTGCGCATCTGCGGTCTGCGCTTGTGGGATGGCTCGAGCTGTGGGTGGGGCGTGGGTTAATGCTTGCGTGAGGGGAAGTGCTTGGGCTGCGGGAGGGGGTATGAGAGCTACTGGTTTGGCCTGCGCAGTCACTACTGGCGTGTTTGGTTTCGATCCTGGTTTTGGGCCTCGACCCGTATGGGTTAACAAATGTTCCATTAATTCGTCTGCTATGTGTAGTTCCCGCTGCGGGTATATTCCTTCTATGTTCATTTGCTCCCGTCTCCCTTCCCGTCTTAGACTTGCCATCCACTCCTCCTCCTCCTTTTCTTCTGCTACCTCAAGCTTCGATTTGTGCCTCCGCGCATGCTTCTCTCTACTCCTAAGTCGGAGCATTGCTTCTCTCCTCCAATCTTTGATAGTCTCAAAAGCTGCGGGTCGCGCTTTTTCCCTTATCAACACCCTTTCTACGTTATCTATCCTCGCAATCTCAAAGCTACCATTAATCATCCACTGATGGTCCTGTTGCTTTCTAGTTTGCCTATGCCAAATTTCACAAAACATTATCGCACCCACACCATATTTTGCATACATATCATAAGCCGGCGTTCCCCCAGGCGGTGCACTTTGGCCATTTTCCAAGGACTGTCTACCGCAGCAGAAAAGCCCCGCTAAAGTGGACAGTACTCCAGGCATGTTTTTAACCTTCCCCTTGGTTAATCAACCTTACTCTAGATGTTTGAATTTGCAAAATCAACACTCTACCAATAAACAGGGTTTCGTTTGAATTGGGGAATGACTCACCTGATAAAACAAGTCGCCTGTTATCTGACGCAACCTCTCCCAACGTCGTGTCTGCGCTTCTCTGGCTTCTGCCTTGTTTCGGGACCCTCGCCTCCTTTGCCCTCTGGCCCGGTACGTCGATCAGGGATCAGATTTGTGCAGATCTGCGGAAGGAATCTCTCCTCACTTCTACAGGGCGCCCCGTACATCTCTTGATCCCGGCTCGATCGTCCCGTCCTCGTCGTTCTCCGCCTGTACTCCGTTACAACGCATACGATGGGGCAAGTGGGGGAGGGTCCCTATTCGGGCGCCATCTTGAAAGGGGCCCTCAGGGGTCCCTCGCAATATGGAAACAAGGCAATAACCATACACGAAAGGATGCGCCAGACACGAGGTTCAAATTCCCAATGCTAGGGTTTATTGCAAGCAAAATAGTCCCAATTGGCCAACTCTGGTCTCACGCCCCACGACGTGTATTCTCTAGACCTCGAGGGACGCAAGAGAGCGAATTACGTACACCAGTTACATATATACAAAATGCATATCATACAATCAGCTATGTCATGTTTAACACCCCCCTTTTATTGAGTTTCTTTGAACTCGGGATGATGATGATGGACATTTCCGACGAGTATGACAATTATGACACTTTCGATGTCTATTCTAGTAACAATGTGCAACTTAGAAAGTGCAGAGGCATCTTCTAGTTGTTGAACAGAACACGGTGCTTCTGTTCTTGGAAGCAAGATGCACACGGGGGAAGAGTCACATTCCAAGCTTTGCTATCTATGAGGTGCTATTCGTGTCCTGGGAGCCGACACGCTCTAAAGGGTTTTGTGAAGGGGGGCCATAAGAAGAGCATAATTCAAGCCTTTAGCTGCTTTATTCTAACATATTCTACCACAGTACGAGACTGGCTGGCAGCTGTGAAATGATTAAATGCCTTGAAGCTCTCCCTCAAGGCTACTGTAACGCTCACCTGATTCTCGCAGAGGCGCCGGTCTTGACTGGGCGACTACCGTATCTTCAAAGGTGATGTGTAGCACCCGGTTGGCTCTTTGGGCTGGACCTCTGTGCACTGTATGCCTGACGTGTAGAGTAAGATGTCTGCAGATAGAAAATATGGGGTTAATGAACTGGGGTTATTGGGGTGTCCCTATCTCTTTCCTCTTCTCCTCTCCTGTAGACCCCCAAAGGTTAACGCTCTCACCTTAGGTAAGTGAATGCCGAGCTCTCCATCTGCCTCGGGGCAGGGTGCTGTAGCCAGTTTCTTCACTGGATAGGTAGCGCAGGCCTCTTGACTTCAGAGGACTGCTGTCCGTCGTTTACTGCACGAACAGTAAGTTTCGAGTCATTCAAATGTCTTTTTGAAGTCTTTAGTAATGATGTCCCTTGTTTTGCAGGGTTCCGGCGATGGCGGATGACGGGCTGAAGTGAGTTGAAGATGGAGCCCGTGTGATGAATAGAAGCGCCTGGAAGCACGTGAGTAAGCGCTTGTTGCCTGCTTCACGATGCGCTCTAACTGTCTTTTTATTTTGTAGGTACGAGTTCGGAGCGGCTGCAGCGTGCCGGAATACCCACTGGATTAGATGTGGAAAGGAGTAATGGCACGTGAGTATTAAAGTTCCCCAATGTCTTTAAACGCACCTTGTTTTGTCTTTCAGATGCGGATGCAGCGCCGAAGGCCTCCGGAGCATGCGAAGAGTTGGTAAGCTTTTGTCTTTCAGATGCCGGAATGCAGTGTGAAGACCTCCGGAGCGCACGAAGAGTAGGTAAGCCTTTGCCTTTCAGATGCCGGAATGCTAACCTGTTCTTTCTTGTCTTTATAGGTGTTGCTGAAGACTGGATTCAGGATGGTAAGCCTTTGCCTTTCAGATGCCGGAATGCTAACCTGTTCTTTCTTGTCTTTATAGGTGTTGCTGAAGACTGGATTCAGGATGGTAAGCCTTTTTTCTTAGGCCCAGGACTGGATGCAGAAGACACGATGAGCGTCCTGCTGCAGAGGGTGCAGAATAACGCAAAGCAAGATTCATCCACCGGGTGTGGTTTAAATAGCCTCCTGTAGTGCTTAGGTGTCTCCTTCCACAGCCACGCCTAAGTAAGAAAAGAGTTCCTGGTAAGAAAAGAGTTCCTGCCTTCCAGAAGAGTTCCAGTGTTCTAAATCTAGGGAGTGGCTCCAGCCCCACCCAACAGGAAAAGTAGTTCCAAACAGAAGAGGATCAGAGGCTCAACTGGCAGGCAAGTAAGCAGCATGGTCTGCTGCAGGTAAGTCCACCCAAGCATTATGAGCCCGGCGCTTCCAGCGCTGGGACTGGGCATATTTATGAGCCTGGTGCCACTGGCACCAGGACTGGGTCCAAAAGGTCCCAATTGGGACTGGTTGGCACTCGGAACCTGGGTTATGGATCTGCTTCCAAGGGAGTTGGGAAAACCCTGACCTTTTGGAAGCAGAGATCATGACAGTACCCCCCCCTCAAGGCCCCTCCCAAACCGGGCTTCTCCGGGGGTTTTGGCTTGTCAGGAAATGTTCGGTGAAATCTTTTGATTAGGCGAGGAGCGTGGACATATTCAGCAGGTTCCCAGGATCTCTCTTGGGGGCCGTAGCCTTTCCAGTCAATTAGGTAGAATAGTTTAGATTTGGAGATCTTGGAGTCCAGAATGCTTTTGACTTCAAACTCGAGTTCTCCATCCACTAGGATAGGTTTTGGAGATTTGGTTAGTCGGGTTTGAGGTTGCACGGGTTTTAATAGAGAGACGTGGAAGACCGGATGTATCTTCATGTGCGGGGGCAAGTCCAACTTGACCGCTACTGGGTTTACTATGGTAGTGATGGAATAGGGACCAAGGTATCTTGGGTTGAATGTGCGTGGCCCTTTTAGAGATAGATATTTGGTGGATAACCAGACTTGATCCCCTACTTGATAGTGAGGGGCTTCCTTCCGATGTTGATCTGCTCCTTTCTTGTATTGTTCTTTAGCACTTTGAAGGTGAGAAACAGCTTCCTTAAAGGCTTGGGTGATTGTAGAATGCAGGTAGTCTACTGCTGGTGTTTCAAGATCTTGGAGGGGATCCAACTCCGAGGTTTGAGGGTGACTGCCGTACAAAAGAAAAAACGGGGTTTTCCCAGTTCCCGAATAGACGGAGTTATTGTAGGCATACTCGGCTATCCAAAAGATATTTTTCCAAGTTTTTTCAGTTTGTTGCAGCATGCAGCGTAAATACTGTTCCAGAGTTTGATTGGTCCTCTCGGTTTGTCCGTCGGTCTGAGGGTGGTGACTGGTCGATAGTCTCACATCAATTTGAGCCGACCGACAGCAACTTCGCCAAAAATGAGAAATAAATTGACTACCTCGATCCGAAATTAGAACCGAAGGAAAACCGTGCAGTCGGACGATGTTTTCGAGAAATTCTCGGGCCAGAGTTGCTGCTGTTGGCAAGCCTTTGAGCGGAATGAAAGGCGCCATCTGGGAGAATAAGTCCACGATTACTAGAATCGTATTGTATCCGGAGCATGGAGGTAGATCGGTGATGAAGTCCATAGAAAGCGTATGCCAAGGGCGAGGTGGGATGTCAATAGGGCGTAAGAGGCCTGCTGGTCTTTCCTTTTGACTCTTGTTTTGGGCGCATACTCCACACGACATTATAAAGTCTCTGATATCTTTTTTCCAAGACGGCCACCAGAAGTAGCGCTTGATCTTTTCCGAGGTCTTGGCTATACCGGGATGACCTTCCATTAAAGAGTCGTGATAACAAGAGATTACTTTTTTCTGTAAATCTGTGCTGGGTAGGTATAATCGTTCTTGGAAATACAATAAGTTATCCTTTACTGCAAAGTCCTTTCCCTGCAGATGCCAATTCTGTATATCTGCTGGAGTTACAAGTTGCCTGGCTTTATCCTTAACTTCCTCTATGGATTCTGTGGCGATTACACCCAGAATTCTTTGTTCGGGAATGATTGGTACAGGTTTAGGGTTGATCAAGTGTTCTTCCACTCCCATCCGAGAAAGGGCATCGGCTTTACCGTTCTTTGTACCAGGTCGATAGGTAATTATGAAGTCAAACTCGGCAAAGAATAATGCCCAACGGAGTTGTCTAGAGGATTGGGCTTTTGCGGTTTTCAAATATTGCAGGTTTCGGTGATCCGTAATCACAGTAACGGTGTGTCGGGCCCCCAGCAGATAATGCCGCCAAGCCTTAAAGGCAGACTTGATAGCCAGAAGTTCCTTGTCAGTAATCGTGTAATTGACTTCAGGAGGCGAGAATTTGCGGGACCAAAATGCCACGGGATGCAACTGATTGGTTACCGGGTCCTTTTGTGATAGAACTGCCCCCATGGCAAGGCTTGAAGCATCAGTTTCCACGATGTAGGGGAGTTCGGGGCGAGGGTGTTTTAAGATTGGTGCAGAGATAAATTTAGTCTTCAAATCCTGGAAAGCTTGTTCCGCCTCGGTAGACCATTCAAAACGTTTGTTTTTCTTTAACACGGCAGTGATGGGCTGGACTATTCGAGAGAACTCGGGGATAAACCTGCGGTAAAAGTTAGCGAAGCCTAACATGCTTTGCACACCTTTTACGGAGGATGGTGATGGCCATTTGAGAACTGCATCGACCTTCTTTGAATCCATACGCACTCCGCCAGGTGATAATATGAATCCCAAGAATTCAACTTCAGTCACGTTGAAAACGCATTTTTCCAACTTAGCGAAAAGTTTGTGTTGACGCAATCTTTCGAGGACCATTTTCACGTGTTTCCGATGTTCAGATTCCGATGAAGAATAAACGAGGATGTCGTCAATGTAAACAACAACACATACATCTATGAGCTCTCTGAGGACATCGTTCATAAAATATTGAAAGGCGGCCGGGGCATTGCAAAGTCCGAAGTGCATGACCTGATATTCAAATAGCCCATACTTGGTGCGGAAGGCCGTCTTCCATTAATCGCCCTCTTTTACTCGTACCAAGTGGTAAGCTCCTCTAAGATCCAGCTTTGTATATATGCATGCTTTTCTGACTTGGTCCAGGAGTTCAGGGATCAAAGGTAACGGATATCTATTCTTAACGGTGATCTGGTTCAGGGAGCGATAATCGATACAAGTTCTAAGGTCTCCTTCCTTTTTTGGAACGAAGAACAAAGCTGAAGAAGCAGGGGACTTGGAAGGACGAATAAACCCATTTGCCAGGTATTGATCCAGGTATTGTCGAAGGTGAAGGTTCTCAGGCTCGGTGAGGGCATAAATTCTACTACAAGGAGGAGTAGATCCAGGTATCAGGTCTATCTGGCAGTCATAAGACCTATGAGGAGGTAGAGAGTTAGCCTGATCCTTCCGGAAAACATCTTGGTATTCTAGGTATTCGGGAGGTAACTGGGGAGTCTCTGAAGAAATTGCGGCCAGTGCAACACCAGGTGGAGGGTGACAAGTAGAGACACATTCTGGAAACTGGACCGTTCTTGCTCGCCAATCGATCAGAGGATTGTGTTTCTCTAACCAAGGTATTCCTAGAATAATCTGAAACTGAGGGGCCTTGATCACATCGAACACGATCTTCTCATGGTGTCCATCTTGACTTACTAGCGTCACTTCTTGAGTGGTATGCGTTACTGGCCCGGAGGCTATCTCCGTACCATCCACCGTAGTAATGACGTCCTTTACAGCCTTGGGACAAAGAGTTAGATTCATCCTCAAAACCATTTCATGATCCACATAATTGCCGATGGCACCGCTGTCGACGTAAGCTTCAATTGCATGTAATCGATCCGGATTATCAGGGCTAATGAGGACCATAGGTATCACGAAATGCGAGGTCACGGAACTGGTTTTTACGCTCGGCAAGAGGACCTCTATTCTTGTCGGGCGAGGTTGTTTCCCTGCTCAGAGTTTGTAACTTTGGTAACTGCAGCTCCTACTGCCTTCTTGGCAGGTTTCACCGGACAGTCTCGAAGAAAGTGCCCTGAGTTTCCGCAATATAGGCATAATTGCAACTGTTTCCTCCTTTCCCGCTCCCGTTGTGTTAGAGGACCTTTCAGACCCCCTATTTGCCTGGGTTCCCCGGAGTCTACTCCTTTGGAAGGAGTTGGCGGTTTGGAAAATACTCGAGCATCAAACTTGGAACGATCGGCCTTCCGGTTCTGCAGCCTGTGATCTATTTGAACGACCAAGTCTATGTAATCCAAACAGTCTTGTGGGGGATTCACTACTTGGGCTAAAACGTCTTTGAGCTCTCCACGTAGACCTCTATAAAACAGCGTAATCCTTTTGTCCTCAGGCCATTGAGTTTCCACTATTAGTCTATTGAAAGATGCAATATAAGCCAAAAGGTCTTGATTACCCTGTCGCAACGAAAGAAGCTCATTGTCCAAGGCCTGCCCCTGTGAATGTCTTGCGAACAGTTTTTCCATACTAAGCTGAAAGGCTTGAAAATCATGGAGAACCGGATCATCTTGATGAACTAGAGGGATCGACCAGTCTGCCGCATTGCCACTAAGGTACGAAAGTACAAAAGCTACTTTAGCTTGATCAGTTGGAAAGGCTGCTGGCCGGCATAAGAAGTGCAACCGGCACTGATTAATAAATACTGCAAACCTCTTTGGGTCACCAGAAAATCGCTCGGGCGGAGCCAGAGGTACATTCCCAGGTAGGTTAATCTGCACTGGATTCATAGAGGATGTTGAAGGAAGATTTGCCCCTGATGCGGGTAACGGGGTCTGTCCGGCTTGTGACTGTAGCACTTGTCTAGCAAGATTGTCTGTTCTCTCCTTGGAAATAATTAGTTCCCTTCTTAGAGCATTCGTTTCCTGACGAGTTGCCTGCACTTCTGCCCTCAGTTCCCCAAGTAACCGGGCTAGGGGGTCAGTATCCGAGGTTTCCATAGCGCCTGGGCGAGAGTTTTGCGGTAGGCTTTGCGTTCTGTAACGCTCACCTGATTCTCGCAGAGGCGCCGGTCTTGACTGGGCGACTACCGTATCTTCAAAGGTGATGTGTAGCACCCGGTTGGCTCTTTGGGCTGGACCTTTGTGCACTGTATGCCTGACGTGTAGAGTAAGATGTCTGCAGATAGAAAATATGGGGTTAATGAACTGGGGTTATTGGGGTGTCCCTATCTCTTTCCTCTTCTCCTCTCCTGTAGACCCCCAAAGGTTAACGCTCTCACCTTAGGTAAGTGAATGCCGAGCTCTCCATCTGCCTCGGGGCAGGGTGCTGTAGCCAGTTTCTTCACTGGATAGGTAGCGCAGGCCTCTTGACTTCAGAGGACTGCTGTCCGTCGTTTACTGCACGAACGGTAAGTTTCGAGTCATTCAAATGTCTTTTTGAAGTCTTTAGTAATGATGTCCCTTGTTTTGCAGGGTTCCGGCGATGGCGGATGACGGGCTGAAGTGAGTTGAAGATGGAGCCCGTGTGATGAATAGAAGCGCCTGGAAGCACGTGAGTAAGCGCTTGTTGCCTGCTTCACGATGCGCTCTAACTGTCTTTTTATTTTGCAGGTACGAGTTCGGAGCGGCTGCAGCGTGCCGGAATACCCACTGGATTAGATGTGGAAAGGAGTAATGGCACGTGAGTATTAAAGTTCCCCAATGTCTTTAAACGCACCTTGTTTTGTCTTTCAGATGCGGATGCAGCGCCGAAGGCCTCCGGAGCATGCGAAGAGTTGGTAAGCTTTTGTCTTTCAGATGCCGGAATGCAGTGTGAAGACCTCCGGAGCGCACGAAGAGTAGGTAAGCCTTTGCCTTTCAGATGCCGGAATGCTAACCTGTTCTTTCTTGTCTTTATAGGTGTTGCTGAAGACTGGATTCAGGATGGTAAGCCTTTGCCTTTCAGATGCCGGAATGCTAACCTGTTCTTTCTTGTCTTTATAGGTGTTGCTGAAGACTGGATTCAGGATGGTAAGCCTTTTTCCTTAGGCCCAGGACTGGATGCAGAAGACACGATGAGCGTCCTGCTGCAGAGGGTGCAGAATAACGCAAAGCAAGATTCATCCACCGGGTGTGGTTTAAATAGCCTCCTGTAGTGCTTAGGTGTCTCCTTCCACAGCCACGCCTAAGTAAGAAAAGAGTTCCTGGTAAGAAAAGAGTTCCTGCCTTCCAGAAGAGTTCCAGTGTTCTAAATCTAGGGAGTGGCTCCAGCCCCACCCAACAGGAAAAGTAGTTCCAAACAGAAGAGGATCAGAGGCTCAACTGGCAGGCAAGTAAGCAGCATGGTCTGCTGCAGGTAAGTCCACCCAAGCATTATGAGCCCGGCGCTTCCAGCGCTGGGACTGGGCATATTTATGAGCCTGGTGCCACTGGCGCCAGGACTGGGTCCAAAAGGTCCCAATTGGGACTGGTTGGCACTCGGAACCTGGGTTATGGATCTGCTTCCAAGGGAGTTGGGAAAACCCTGACCTTTTGGAAGCAGAGATCATGACAGCTACAGAGAGGGAGCGTGGGCATTCATTTCTGGGCTGCTCATGAGGAGTTGCAACAAACTCCTCAGTCCCGCGGCCTTGCCCTTTCATATTCAGACAACAATGTTAACAGTTGAGCAGAGTAAGCAGAATTTGCAAGAATTGCAAGCTGCAAAGCAGTTTAGACAGAAAGCAATGAGCAATGGTTAACAAGCAAAATGGCGATTCTTGCTACGTTTAAAACGGCCGCTTGTTGGTCAAGCATAGCAGTATGTATTTCTATAATTCTGCGCATAAGACAGTTGGCCTTCGGCCATCAAGATACGTCTATCATCCAAATGAAGGCTATTCATTTTTCCAGATTGACAATAGTTTCCCAGGTCACTATGGCACAACAGCCAATTACTGTGCAGAACACAGAAAAGTCCTTGTGCTTGGGTATGTTCCTCAGTAGTTAATATTACCACCTTATCTATATTCCTCAGAAGATCATTGATGCCACAGCAGCAACTCCATGTCGCCCAGCACAATGATCCACTGCTTCTTCATTGTTGTGGCACCTGTTTTCCTACATGACTCTATGAATCCACTATGCAAGAGTGAAACATGTGTCACTTGGTCCACATCACTTCCAAGGGAACTAACATGTGTCTGTTTATCACAGCCCATATACAATGGCCCTCATTACGACTCTGGCGGAATTCGGAAAACGATGGCGGAAATGCAATACCGCCATCGAATAGCGCTCGGTGCGACTATGACCCGTCACCGCAAAGTACGATGCCATTAGCGACACCGTAGTGAACGCCAACGCTAACTGCACCAAGCACGCGCGCACGCGCCATGCCAAACCGTAAACACCACCATGGCGCAACGGTACGCCAATTCCGACCCCAGCGGACATGTACCTAACGCCATCAAGCATGGCGGAATGCACCATTCCGCCATGGTGAGAAGTACGGCATCGCGAATCAACCGTAAACGGCCCCACTGACTGCCCGTACACCGCTCCCTGCCCACAAAGTACAACTCCCCGTAGGTGCAACGAAGCCACAATGCAACCAGTGAAATGCACAAGTCACCCATGCATGCCAACGAACAAATGAACCTCAAGAGGGGCCAATGGGAGCTGCAGGGCACAGATGGCACGAATACAGAAGCCATCCCAATGGACATGACCACAGTCCCCCACCAAGAAACGCACGCAAACACAGGCACCTGTGACCAGCAATATTCAGAAAATCACAACATTCCACCAGTCCACCTGGCTGACCGGCATCTGTCACACAAAACCCAATCCCCCGCCCCTGAGCATGACAACATTCAAACTGTCATATTGGCAGCCCCCATCCCTGACCTCACGGGCTTCGTAGGCAAACGCGCCCAGTACAGGACCACGCAACAAAACCCCGAAGCTGGAACCCAATGCAGATCCCCTCACAATACATCGCTCCCCAAATAGGAATATGCCACATCACTTGCAAAGAAGAACGCTACACGGCCCATATCAGAATAGAATTTTAATGCACATCAATATCACCAAGCCCATACAGCCATCAGGCCATGAACTCCAAAACACATTTCACCATTGTGGGCTGCATCCGCAAGAAATGACCAGCCACTACTCGTGTGACGCCCTGTTCCCTCATGGTACACAGAGCCACATACACGTACGAAAAGGCAACATGGAAGCGCACAGAACCGCAGGGCCGTCCCAATGGTGAGGCACTAGTCCAGCTGAAAGGCCGAAATGTTGCTCCGAGCCACCAGTACTGCGTAAGGGCATGTGGCCCATTGGCGATCGTCCCATAAGATCGTAATGCTGCTCCACTGATTAACACGAAGCAGCAGGTGTCGGGAGTAAAATCCATCTGCAGGAGTGGCATACAGATGGCAGTGGCAAAAGGGGAGGAGATACCTGTCAACCAAAAGAAAAGAAACAGAATAGAATGGCCATCAGAACTACATTCGAACAACTCACTTCAATGATCACACTAGATCCACAGCCATATGCATGCAAGCCCACTCCAAAGGATCATCACCACCCCAAAACCACTTGCGAATCATAACTATCTATATCGAGGTGAAAACACCATCACAAACGAGTGTACCTGTGCATGCGCCTGTGAAAACAGAATCCTTCAGATGGGATTGGTAACGTGCATGGACACAAGTGTCTGAAGGCGCGTCGAGACAGGGAGGGCTCAACAAGGCCAGATAGACGATGGTCCCACTATGGCAGCCCTGCATCACATAGCGCAGGGGGGGCGGACAGATCCCAAGAAGCCCTGTACATGGCAAACACTGTATCAAATCACCTGCCCCTGCATCCATTCATCATTCCCTCATCCCGTAATGAAAACGCCTGAATATTTACTCACATAACATTAGAAATATCCATTGAGTCTGTGCGTTATGCAGCCTGCAAAATCCACAGTGCCCCAGCACGTAATTCCAGTCTAGTGAAGTAACATGTATTTGGGAACGTCCTGCCTTATCGTCCACTACGCAATTGCGCATCCCATACTATTCATATCAATCATAGCATTCTCGCCATGGCCCCTGTCCCAAGGACATTGAACAATAGAACGTTATATTTGCAGTCAGACCTGTGGGCATCTCCTCGCCGCTAGCTGAATACCGAAAGCGCCGCCCTTCGAATTCCTCATTTGCAACATCACGTCGAAGAGGCATCTGTGGCCGTTTGAAAACACTAATTAATCCATCGAGTGCGGCTGTGTGTGAAAATGGCAACTGCCTTCACCCACGAATGGGACGCCCCGCCCGTCGTTGCAACTCGGTACAGTGATGAATGAGGGCCCACCGTTACTCGAGTACTACGTTCCACTGACCCTTCACAACTCTGTTCGCGACTGCACAGATAGTATGTGAAACAATGGGACCACAACAGCATGAACATATCAACCAATGTTACACGGCCATCGGGTACAAATACAAGATTGCAATAGCAAGATGCCATTCCACGAATTGCAGCGTTGTGCGCGGGACGTGCTCGGCCAAAGGGGAGAGCAGTTTGCACAGGTGGAATGAATCACCACAGGTGGAGGCCATTCAGCCTGGAAACACATAAATTGCACAGCCAGTCTCCTCCCACAACCACACCGAAATGCTACCGGCAGGACTCGCGATGTTGGCCCTGGGGGATCTGATAGCACTGCAAGTACTCCAACTCCAAGAAGAAGACGAACACCAACTACAACCGGCCGCACGGAGGAGACGCAGGAGGAGGAGGAGGCCAAGGCAGGGCCAGCAAGGGCCGCCAGCACAGCCACTTCCACCACGCAGGCAGCCCGCAATCCCACGCCTCCGAGCACATCCGTTCAACCTCACTGATGAGCAGATCCACACCCTCTACCGTCTGGACCGGGACACCATAACCGCCATTGTGGACATGACACAGGCTGACCTTGTCAGCATGATAGATAGCCCAACCGCCATCCCACCCCTACTGAAGGTGGTGTCTGTACTCCACTTCCTGGCCACAGGCACCTACCAGCACACAGTCGGACAGTTGCATGGCATTTCTCAGCCACTGTTCTCACGGACACTATTGCAAGTGCTCGATGCCCTCCTGCAGCACGCAGACGACTACATCTCTCTACCACGCTCGGAGCAGGAAATTACCAACACAAAAGTGGGATTCCATGCACTTGGCGGCATACCGGGTTGCATTGGTGCCATCGACTGCACCCATGTGGAATTGGTCGTCCCACATGCCATGGAGGCCCAGTACCGCAACCGAAAACAATTTCATTCCCTGAATGTACAAATGGTGTGTGACTCCAACAGGATCATTACACATTGTTGTGCCAGATTCCCTGGATCAACCCATGATTCTATGGTCTTGAGGAACTCAACAATACCACGCTACATGGAGCGACACGCAGGGAACAGATCCTGGCTACTCGGTGAGTCTCATTTCATGCATGATGATGTGGGGTATGTGATTCGGCAATGACCTGGCAGGAAGGGGGTGGGGGGGGTGTGCGTACGTAGCAATGGCATTCCACATCATACGTTTATCGTCCACATACAGGTGATGCTGGATATCCACTGAAGAGATGGCTCCTCACACCAGTCCGGAACCCACGGGACCAGCATGAGGAGGACTACAACCATGCCCACTCACGTACCCGTGTAGTCATTGAACAGGCATTCGGCCTACTGAAGGGTCGTTTCCGCTGCCTCAGCAGGTCTGGCGGGGCACTCCTGTACCGCCATGAGAAGGTTGCAAAGATGGTCATGGCATGTGTCATGCTCCACAACATGTGCGTACGTAGAAATGTGCCCATGCCCCCTGACGCAGAACTTCAAGCACCTGAAGATGGTCATGATGAGGGTGGGGATGTGGCAGCACCTCAAGGAGTCTGCGAGGCACCGGAGGCCCGTGACATTCGTCAGCATCTCATTGATGTATGCTTCTAGCACTCACGCCTGGTGGCTGATACATGGACACAGGACTCGTGGCACTGTGTGTGTCTGGGACATGCACAATATGGACTGTACGCCTATGATGGCCTAGTACACAAAGATCAATGTCCACACATCTCATTGGTTGATCGTGCACTTTTTATGGCATATGTGATATCATGTTGTACACCCTATCGACCCGCCACCCAAGTGAGCCCAACACCCCCCCTCCACCCTCCCACCTCCCCCCCGAACACCAGTGTCCAAAGATGCTCATCGTCCATGGGCAGTCGCTATTGCAAGCCCCCTCTGCGGGTATCAGGGGCACCCCTGCCTGTGGAGCGCAGGTTCCTCCCAGATCTACGTTGGGGGCTGCCCTGGACGGAACTTGCAACGGATGATGTCTCTGCCTGCTCACGTCCATGCATGTCCCTAAGGGTTTGCGAGAGCTCAGTGAGCACACGGCGCACTGCGGCAAGTTCACCACATACGTCTTTGGACGTCGCATGCAGTTCCCCCCTCAGGCTCTCGGTGCTTCTCTCCATTTGGACTCTCAGGCTCTCGGTGCTACTCTCCATTTGTGCCCTTAGTGTCTCTGTGCCTCTCTCCATTTCTGCCCTAAGTGTCTCAGTTGATGTTTCTATGTCTGCCTTAGTGCCCCCACATCCATCGGCATGGTCCTTGAGGAGCGTGGCCAGTTGCTGCTGTTGCACGATTAACTGGTCGAGGGACTGTTGCCTCTGCTGGGCCATGGCCATTTGCGGGGGTGTCACAGAGGGGCTGTTGTCCTCATGTTGCCCTGCCACAGGGCTTGTGGGGGATGGCCAGTCGTCGTCTTGTGGGTGCCCCTGCGTGGTATCCTCATGTAGTACGGGATGGAACAGACAGGGGGATTGGGACAGGTCATGGATGGATCTGACTTCGACATCCCCGTCTTCTGTGTCGGAGCATGCTGCCATCAATGGGGTGTCACCTATGGTGCTGCTGCCACCGGAGGCAGTGCCTTCTGTGGCATCCGTTGGGGGGACCTGTGGTGGTGGTGTTGTGGGCATGCTGGCTGCTGGGGTGCCTGTTGATGTTCCCTCCTGTGTGCTGCCACCTGATTTGTGCTGCTGCCGTGTCTTGATGCGTGCAGCTGAGGTGGAGGGTCTTTGGCCGTTGGTCTTGGCCCTCTTTGCAGGTGTGCTGGTAGGGGTGTCCTGCAGCTCGTCGTTTGGATCGGACCCTGTGGTGGAGTAAAGGAGGGCGAGGGTTATTGGTGGGTCTGTGGGAATTGGAATGGCATTGTATCACATGCATTGGGGTGGTACCTGAGGGTGATTTGGGTCGGGGCCTTGGAGGTGCTTCCATTTGTGTGTGGAGTGAGGGTGCAGTTGTTTGGCAGCGTGCAGTTAGGGTGTGCCTGCTGCACGTGTAGTGCGTGTTTTAGGGGTTTTTAATTATTTATGTATTTATTGTGGGTTTTAACTTGCGCTATCAGCCCAATGTGTGTGGACGTTCTCCTGGACATGTGTTTCTGTTGCACTATGGGGACACATGGTGCTTCACATGGATGGACTTTGTGGTTTTGGCATTGTTTCATTAGGCCCACCTACCTGATTCTTCGGATGTCTGCACTCCTTTCTCCATCCCTCCGACTCCCTCTATGCTCTCCATTCCGATGGTGGAGGCACAGATTTCTTCCCAGGGGGTCAGCTTGATTGGTGATTCCGACCCTCCCCCTGTGGCTGTGGCAATGTTGCGGTTGGCAGAGAGTATGCTGTGGACGCGTATCCGCAGGTCGTCCCATCGCTTACGGCATTGCTGTGGGGTGCGGGGTGCGGTCCCCACCGCACTTACCCACTGTGCCACCAGAGCCCATATGGCCTTCTTGTTTGCGAGTGCCGTCCTGGTCATTTGCGTGGAGAAGACGACGGCAGCATTCTCCTGGAGGGTCTCTGTTAGCACGGTGAGTTCCTCACGGGAGAAGTGGACCTGCCGCTTGCGGTCGCACGCTTTCTTCGCTACTTTTCCCATTTTTCTTGGTTTCGCTAGGGTGGATGACGGGTTGGGTTGTGTCTCAGGGTGGTGATTTTAGTGGTTGTGTGGTTTTAGTGGTTTTATAGGTGTACGGCGGGTTGTTTCCCATTCCGGGCCCGTGTTTTAACTTCCGTTTCCGTATATTTCCGGTCACCGTACTTTACGGTAGGCGCACACTGCGGTGTCCGCTGTGATGGGTGGCGGTATTGCACCTAGGGCGCCGTACGGCGGCGGTGTGGGCCGTTTTGGGGTCATTTCCGCCATCGCGGACTTTGCACTTCCGCCATGCCGTGGTGCTCGTGCCCGATGGGTCGGAATGGGCCGCACTTTGCTCCTTCTTGCAATGGCGGAAACGCTATTTACGCTGTGGCGGTCCGGTCAGTCACTTTCCGCCAGGGTCGTAATGAGGGCCAATGACCTTTCCTCTACCTCAGTTTCTGGTATGAGTGTGGTCCTGTTGCTGGGACCATAACTCATCTTTTGGTGGCCTCCACAACCTGTAATATACTGATTCCACATGCATATCAAGAGGAGGTCCGCTTCAGATCCCTGAACCCATAGGGGTGGAGAGGGTTTATTATAGAATGCACTTATCAGTAGAGGTTTGGCTTTTAAATGAACTGTATATATGTAGGCGGATTTTTCACACTATTTGGGGATTCGATGTTATTTAGGAGGACATGTGAACATTTTGAAATGTTGAATTACAACTTAGTGTGGGGGAACCATGACGCCAGTGTGTGTAATTTGTGAGGCTTTAAACAAGTGATCCTTAAGAGCAGTGATGGGCTCCTGTCAGATCACTAGACAGGCTGGGGTGGACTCAGCAACCCACTAGTCACACACCTCACCATGCGTGACAGCCAGATTAGTGGCGGCCTCATGGAAATGATATGCCTCCAACAGTTACATTTTAGGCCAGCACAGGGTATCCCCTCTTCTCCACCTGGCTGCAAACTGATTTGCACATGTCTGGTGGAGATGGCTCAAAAGATCACATACCTCTGCATGTATACAGTTCCGCCACCATGTTCATGAGTGGATACAGGTATTCACCATTCAAGACCATGGTAGGAGTGGCCAAGCGTGTTCATTGGAGTTGGTGGAGCACCGTCCCTGTGATGAATTGCCATCTGGCAAGGGTGTGGAAGCCTTGGCGTTTTTATTTTTATTAAATTAATGAAATGTCTGAAAGGGAAATCTGATTAGATTCCCTTTTCGTAAGCTCCATTCCAAAAGTATACTGTGTACCGGTGTCCTGTTGCATCAGTACTCTGATTTGTAGCACCTGCCCTAACAGTGGCACAGAGCAGCTTCAGAGGTCACAGGTGCCCATTTGACAGCTGCAGTGACAGCCAAGCCTCTGCAGCACAGGGGCTGCACTTAACATATGAACCCCTGTTCCATAACCCTATAATTATGGGTCTACGTCCTGGTGGCAGAATAATCTTTAAATATAAGCCATACCTGAGTTCGAATATGGTGGGTGGTATTCTCAGAATTATTACAACCACATCCAATTTGATATCACAAATGTGTCAGCTCTTGTGAGCCAAGCTCAGCTATGGATGCATATTCAGGCCAGATGGGTTGACCATGATAGGACAGGAACCTGAATGGCTATGACTCTTCTTTGATCTCTTTGTTAGGCCAGACAACACCCTCCGCCAGGGACAGTCGCACAGCAGACAGCTGCCCTAGGTCCAGAATACAAAGGAGCACACCCATTCACAGGGAGCGGCCATACATTGGGATGCTGCATTTCTAAAGGCCTTTCTTTCTATTGATAAAGGGAGGGGGCTGATCAAGGACTGCCAGGGAGGGGTCTGCAACGTTTTTTGAGGGTTCCACTATTTTTTCTCTCTCTGCCACTTTTCTCTTTCCTGTCCCCTCTACCTGCAGTTCTGAAGTGAAGACAGGTGTTCCAAGGCAGAGGCCTGTACTGTCTCCTAACCATCCCCAAGGATCAATGGGGGGTGGTCTGCTGCTGGACCAGGACCTGCCTCTGCCAGCCACAGCAGTACCCAGGACCTCATAGTGTTTAAGGACCCCTGCAGCAGTGTGCCAGCCTCCCCCGTGTTTGGGAGCACAAGAAAATGACTCATCTTGTCATGGAGGCTCTGGATAGGGACTCACAGCCCCCTGAGAGCCAAAGCAGCTGGGATCCTAGTGTTTTCCACCATTGAACTGCTTGGAGCGTGTTTCAAGAACTGTTCAGCATATTTGACCCAGCAGGACCCTTGTTGCTGCCTCTTGCTCTCTCCCAATTTTCAGACAGTGTCAAGAAGTCTGGTCCAGGATTGCCGAACCATCAAGAACCGCAAAGGAGGTTCTAGTGTTTGGTCCATTTTGGGCCCTAAAAAGTGGTTTTCAAGAACCTTGTTGCTTTTGCTTGCCTTGCCTTGCAACCCTTGTTCATTATCCAGAGTGCTGCATCTACTATATTTGCTTATTCTGCGTTATTTCCTCAGGGGTGGGTTTGTTGTAGTGTTTTTCACATTTGTTATTATTTTACATGGTGTGTTTAATGAAAGTGTATATATTTCTATGGAATCTTGATTGGACCTTACTTTATTTTGTGCTGTTCTACATGTTTGGGTTGCTACTGATCACATTCACACCCCTCTTAAGAGTATAGCCTTCGCTCTGCCCAGGTTACCACAAATAATGAAGGAGGTATATCTATTGACTCTGCCTGTTTTACTTTTATGATTATGTTGGCTCTTGGTGTGTAGAAGTGTGAGGGCTGAGTCGGCGTCTGCCAGTATATTTTATTTAAAGACTCACCGTATGTTATTCGTGTTTCCCAATTGCTTTGTTTTTGGCATGCTTCCATGTGATGGCTGATGTCTGCCTATTGCTCATGAATGGGGGATGGGTGGTTGCCGTAGTTTAATTTCTTTCTGCAATCATTTAATTAAGATCTCAGAGGGCTGCACTGTTTGCAACATTCTGCGGGGAGAACAGGATAGAGGAGCCATGTCTGGAATGGGGAAATTACCGAATGGTTAGGGTGAAACGTGATATGCCGCTAACATAAAAGTAGGACTAGTACCTGCAGCCCGATGCCTGCACTTGTACGACATATAAACTGTGACATTAAGCAAATTAAATACAGTGGCTTTTGGTTGAATTGTTTTACGGATTTTGCTATTTACATTTACATTTCTTAACCAGATGCGTGGCATGGAAGTGCCTGTAAACAGAAAGGTTGACAGTTTGAGCTTTCCCTGGGGTGGCAGAGATCTGTCAAAGGTTAATTAGTATGTGTCAATGTCACAGTGAATTATTGAATCTCGGCAATGATAAATCTCCCTTTCCTAAAACCAGGACAGGGTTTTAAAATAAAAAAAACTCTTGGTATGGGGACATAGGACCTTATTCCAGGACAGTCCCTGCAAAACTGGGACGTCTGTTCACCCTACAAATGGTGGCACACCAACATCAGTGCAATGATTTAGGCTCTGCCAATTGAAGTGCCACTTTGACCTCCACACACAAACACACACACATCTGTTTAATGGGGACAGAATGTATATGTTCAGGAAAAAATAGCACTCTCTAGACGCCCTCTGCCAGCCATGCATTGGGTGACAGCACCATATTATCTGTATCAGGTTTGTTATTCTGCAGGTCGTAGTTCCATGGTTCCACTCTTCGCACCTACTGTTCCAGCTTCTGATGCTGGAAATGCCTTATGGAGGGACAGGGCATCCTAGTCCTTGTCCTACCACTTCTTCATGTGTGTTTTCGTTATGTTTTCTGCCACTGAGGACTAACTGGACCTCTGGTAGTGCAGCGCTTCATGTTTTCCTTTTGGTGAACGACACCCATGGGATACCCTTATGGCACCCAGGGGCGGTGGTGCACCATTGTACCCCTTCTGTGTATGTTTATGGCACCTCAGTGTTTCCCACAGAGCAGGGTGTGGTCTGGTGGCAGCTATATGCTGACTTGGCAGTGGCTCTGAGTGTCCTCCATTTTGAGACACCAAGCCCCTTCCATAGGAATCAATGGATTCCTGATAGATGGGAAGAAGGCCCCTGTGGCCCCTTGGTTTCTATTGCCTTTTACCTTGTTTCCCAAAGACCTGGGAAAACATGTCTCTGTTCCCTTCCTCTTGAGTGGCTGTTAGGTGGAAACAATGTATATGCCTCTGTTCCCCTTTCTCCTGACTGGCTATTGGGTGGAAATGCCATGTATGGCTCTGGGGCTGCCTCCTATCAGACTGATTGGAGCCACCCCAGGGGCTGTGTTTTGTGGGTACACCCTAGGAGTGGGACCTGTATGAATGGAGTCTAAAGTGAACTCCCATTCTGTGTTATGGGTATCTGGCTTCTGTGTGTGTGACACAATGAACGAGACAGCCCTGACTCAAACGAACATGAATGCAATGTAGTGTTCTGAAAGGCTAGATATGTACCCCAATCCACATTCTTTGTAAGGGGTGCCTGGTTGTAGTGAATGGCCTCAATGCCTGTGAACCTGATTGGCTGCCTGCCTGCATGAATGCTCTCCTGTGTGATTGGCTAACTGAGCCTGGCTCAGCCAGAGTGAATGGGGAACAGTTGTGTATATCTGGGGATCTCTCAATTACCAATTTGTTCAGAAGCTGAAGTCGAAGCTGAAGCAAGAAGAAGCTGTTCCTTGAAGCCCAGCTGGAGGAAAGGTATGCTGCTGCATTTCTTTGTATAATCCAAAAGCTGCTGTGTTCTTCCAAGGACTGATCCGGAGAGGACCTGCAAAGCAGATCTCTCCCCGATATATGAGGGATGATTGTGCAAACTGCTGCTCTTCATCCAAAGTGTCCTGGAAGCCAATCCTGTGTGCTAGCCGTCCAGAGCAGGGGTCTTTATGAGTCCTGAAGAGGAGTAACAAACATCTCAAGTCGAAGAAGTCCAATGGTGTCACCCAGGGTCCGGATGTACTTTTCGTGACCGCTGGAAGCCATTGCTCTCTATTGCCCAGAAGAGAGGGTGCCCTGTCATAGTGCTGCTGGACACCCAAAGCTGCAAAAGTTCCAAATTGCTTAAGAACATTTCAAGGGACATCCTTACCTTCATCACTGATCACTTTTTCCCAACGGAGAAAGTCGCTGAGTACGGAGGAAGGTCCATCAGTGTGTTTCCCACCACCAGAAGCTAACAAAGTTGTCCCAAGGTTCCAGGCTTGGTTAAGGTCTGAGTTCTACTCCAGTGGGTGAGTCTTGTTCACCAGATGTCATGATGCCTACCCCCGGAGCACCAGGCCAGGCCCAGCACCCCCAGGAGCAGGCATCATGCCCCCGGGTAAAAGCCCAGCGGCCCCTTATAGGGGCTCTTTGGACTCTGTCCTGGCGCCTTTGGCGCCAGGCTCATGTTGGACATCAGTCCTGGCGCCATAGGCGCCAGGCTCATAAAGGGAAGTGCTTGGTGCACTTACCTGATGCAGACCATGCTGCATACACACCTGATGCAGACCATGCTGCATGAAGACCCAAGCCAAATGAGGCTTAGGAGGGACTATTTTATTGAAGGGACTATTTTGTTACTTGGTTGGGGCTGTGGAAGAATACTTACCTAGGACTTCTTCCAAGGCTATTTAAGCCACGCCCGGACAGCCACACGTGCTTCGCGTTGTTCTGCATCCCAGCAGCCTGAACACTCACCGTGTCTGCTCCTGCACCTGGACTCCAGCCACGCCCGCCTCGAACCTGGAACACCTGTAAGGAAAGAAGAGAAGAGAAAGGTGAAAACCAAGAACTTATTCAAACTTCTTACCTGCATCCGGAATCTTCACGCCAGCATTCTTGAAGAAAGACTTCCTTTTAAAAGCATTGTGTTGCTCGCTGCAGCGCCGCGCTTCACTCACCTGTCCTCGAGACATCTCCCGGCTCCATCGCGGCTGTCAGCACCGGTCGCCACATCTCTGCACCTAGGGGAGAGAAGAAGAGACAAAAGGTGAGCAGAGGGAACACAGGAGGAAAGCCGAATTTTCAGCCATAATACTTACCGGCTTTTCTTGGTGAACCATTCCACATTTCGGGCCTGCGCCGCTTCATTGGCAGGTACCGCACCCCGGCCCCTATGGGGAAAGGACAAAAGACATTACTGGGGAATTATAAAGACATTTAGAGGGGTCGCCCTCATCACTAACTCACCTGATTTTACCATCTGCAATTTAACCCCTCAACGCATCGCCTTCGTTCTGCACCTGAAATAAAGGACAGATCACAGGTTAGGAAGACAACATAAAAAGAGGCTCACACTTGAACTTTTGAATCTTCATACTTACGGCGTATCGCTCAGAAAAGTCAAGTGGATTTTGCCAGCGCCATTCTGAAAACCAGTGAAGTAACTGGACGAACGCGCGCCCCTGCACCAGAAGCAGGATGGAGAGTTCATCCTTCCAAACCATAAGGTGAGCTTAAACCGGGGGTTTTGGAGGAAGTCAGAGAAGAACGAAGGGGGAAAGAGGCGAGCAAGCACACTATTCTGCAGACAGTTAATCCCCTTTCTCATCTGCAGAAGGATATTCCTACGGGCCAGACAAGCAAGATTTGGGGGTCCTGTTCAATCGGTGGTCCGAGTTCTGCGCATCACGATTGAAGAGGCCACAGCAACCCAGACTAGACCAGCGCCTCCGTGGGAGCCAGGTGAGTGTTACAGAACGCGAAGCCTTCCTACAAATTCCCACCCAGGCGCTATGGAAACTTCTGAGACTGACCAGTTGGCCCAACTACTGGGGGAATTACGGGCCGAAGTACACGCCGCTCGTCAAGAGACTAATGCTCTAAGGAGGGAAGTGATTGTAACAAAGGAAAGAGCTGATGACCTGGCTAGACAGCTTTTGCAAGGTCAAGCTGGACAAACTCCTTTACCCGGTTCCGGGGGGAACCCCGCTCCTGTGCTTTCCAGTAACCCGGTGCAGATTAACCTACCTGGAAACATGACGCTGGCCCCACCCGAACGCTTTGCTGGGGACCCCAAACGATTCGCCGTATTCATGAATCAGTGTCGTTTGCATTTACTATGCAGACCTGGGGCCTTCCCTAATGACCAGACCAAGGTAGCCTTTGTATTGTCATATCTCAGCGGCAGTGCTGCCGATTGGTCAGTTCCACTGGTAACTCAAGATGACCCGATTCTTCGTGATTTTCAAGGATTTCAAGCAAGCATGGAAAGGTTATTTGCTCGTCACTCCCAGGGGCAGGCTCTGGATGACGAACTTCTATCTCTGCGACAGGGCAATCAAGACCTCCTATCCTACATTGGAACCTTTAATAGACTAATTGTGGAAACTGGGTGGCCAGAGGATAAAAGAATCACGTTATTTTATCGAGGTCTACGCGGAGAACTTAAAGATGTCCTGGCCCAAGTTATAAATCCGCCCCAAGAATGCTCAGAATATATAGACTTAGTGGTCCAATTGGATCACAGACTGCAAAACAGAAAAGCAGATAGGTCCAAGTTTGAGACCCGGGTGTTGGTCAAGACCCAGGCTAACCTCAAGGGGGCTGAAGCCTCTGAGCCAATTCAAATCGGATGGGTTAAAGGACCTCTAACTCAAAAGGAACGTGAAAGAAGACGGCAGATGCAATTATGTCTTTATTGTGGGTCCTCTGGACACTTTCTACGAGATTGCCCGGCAAAGCCGCCCAAGAAGGTGGTACGAGCCGCTGATAAAAATCCATGAAAACTCTGTATCGGGAAACGACCACGCCCGACAAGCGTAGGGGTCTGCTTGCCGAGCTTGAAAACTAACTCTCAGACCTCGCATTTCATTGTGCCAATGGTCCTCGTAGATCCGGAACAGCCTAAGCGGTTGCATGCAATAAAGGCATACATCGATAGTGGGGCTATAGGAAACTATGTGGATCGGGAATTGGTCTCCAGGATTCACCTCCCTCTGCGTCCTAAAACCAGCAAGGATGTCATCACCACAGTTGATGGAACCGAAATTGCCTCTGGACCGGTAACACATTCCTCAGCTGAGGTGACACTTGTAGGTCCGGACGGCCATAGGGAGGCAGTTGTGTTTCATGTAATCAAGGCTCCACAGTTTCAGGTTATTCTCGGAATCCCTTGGTTAGAGACACATAATCCTCGAATTGATTGGCGAGCGAAGAGAATAACCTTCCCGGATTGTGCACAAACCTGCTACCCAGAAAATCTGAAGATCAGTCTAGCATCAGTAACCTCTGTCTCCATGCAACTACCTCCGGAATACCAAGACTTTCAGGACGTCTTCCAAAAGGAACAGGCCAACACGTTACCTCCTCACAGATCGTACAATTGCCAAATCGATCTGGTGCCCGGTGCACAACCCCCTTGTAGCAGGATTTATGCCCTTACTGAACCGGAGAATCTGCATTTGAGACAATATTTAGATCAATACCTAGCCAATGGTTTCATTCGCCCGTCAAAGTCTCCGGCATCCTCGGCTTTGTTCTTCGTGCCAAAAAAAGAAGGCGACCTTAGAACTTGTATCGATTACCGCGCATTGAACCAGATAACTGTTAAAAATCGTTACCCTCTGCCTTCGATCCCTGAACTCCTTGACCAGGTGAAGGACGCTTGCGTATACACCAAGTTAGATCTCCGGGGGGCTTATCATCTGGTACGAGTAAAAGAAGGCGACAAATGGAAAATGGCCTTCCGTACAAAATATGGACTATTCGAATACCAGGTGATGCCTTTCGGGTTGTGCAACGCGCCTGCTGCCTTCCAATTCTTCATGAACGATGTCCTTCGGGAACTCATCGATGTCTGTGTTGTCGTGTATATCGATGACATTCTGGTGTACTCCTCTTCGGAATCAGATCACAGAAAACATGTCAGGGCCGTCATTGAGAAATTGCGCCAGCACAAACTGTTTGCAAAGCTGGAAAAATGCGTTTTCCATACCACCGAGGTTGAGTTTCTTGGATTCATCCTGACACCTAAAGGGGTCCGAATGGACTCAGGGAAAGTGGATGCCATCCTCAAATGGCCATCACCTAGTTCGGTGAAAGGTGTCCAAAGCATGCTTGGTTTTGCCAATTTTTATCGCAGGTTTATCCTGGAATTTTCACGTGTGGTGCAACCCATCACTGCACTCTTGCGGAAAAATAAACGTTTTGAATGGACCGAGGAAGCTGAACAGGCCTTACAGGAATTGAAAGCTAAATTTACATCCGCACCTATTTTGAAACACCGACGTCCCGATCTCCCATATATAGTCGAAACCGACGCGTCCAGGTAAGCCATTGGAGCTGTCCTGTCTCAGAGAGACCCCGAAACCAACCAACTGCACCCCGTAGCATTTTGGTCCAGAAAGTTCTCGCCGCCGGAGATAAATTATGCAATCACTGATACGGAATTATTAGCCATTAAGTCCGCCTTTAAGGCTTGGCGGCATTATCTTCTTGGCGCCAGGCATACCATCACCGTGATCACTGATCACCGAAATTTACAATATTTAAAAACTGCCAAGGCTCAGTCTTCATGACAGCTCCGATGGGCTTTGTTCTTTGCTGAGTTCGATTTTGTAATCACTTACCGTCACGGCTGTAAGAATGGCAAAGCGGACGCGCTATCTCGAATTGGAATGGGAGAAATGGACACAAACTTAGAACCTGTGCCGATAATTCCCGAACAAAGAATTTTGGGGATAACCACTTTACAAACCCTTGAAGACATTCAAGCACGGGTAAAACAATTCCTGGACTCTTCAGCCTTGCAGGATTGGATCAAAAGGGGGTCTTACTTTTCAGTCAACGATGGCTTACCTTACTTCCAAGGACGCTTATTTTTGCCAGAAAAGGAATTGCAAGAACTGGTTATTTCCCGTCATCATGATACTCTGATGGAAGGACATCCTGGCGTTGCCAAAACAGAGGAAAAAATTAAACGACAATTCTGGTGGCCTTCCTGGCGAAAGGATATTAAATCTTTCGAGATGTCCTGTGGAGTTTGCGCCCAAAACAAAGGTCAAAAAACAAAACCCGCCGGTCTTCTTCAACCCTTAGACATTCCACCAGCACCTTGGCACACCTTGTCACTAGATTTTATCACGGACCTGCCCTCTTGTAATGGATACAATACTATTCTGGTTGTGGTGGATTTATTTTCCAAGATGGCCCATTTTATTCCGTTGAAAGGATTACCTTCAGCTTTTGTTCTTGCCAAGGAATTCCTCGAAAATATCATCCGTTTGCATGGATTCCCGTCCATACTAGTCTCCGATCGGGGAAGCCAGTTTATTTCTCATTTTTGGAAAAAGTGTTGTCAACTGGCACAAATCGACGTAAGACTCTCAACCAGCCACCACCCACAGACCGATGGTCAGACGGAGAGAACAAACCAGACCCTTGAACAATATCTACGATGTATGTTGCACCAATCGGAGGGTAATTGGAAGGATATTTTATGGGTGGCTGAATATGCATACAATAACTCGATACACTCTGGAACTGGTCAGAGCCCCTTTTATACCCTATATGGACATCACCCTCGTACTTCAGACTTGGACTCACCTTTGAGCCTTGAAATGCCCGCAGTGGACCATTTGCATTCTACGATTACTCAAGCCTTCAAGGATGCAACTGCACACTTACAACATGCGAAAGGGAAATACAAAAAGAATGCGGATCTGCATCGAAGAGAGGCGCCTCCATACCAAATAGAGGATCAAGTATGGTTGGCTACCAAACACTTATCGCTCAAGGGACCTCGGACTTTTAATCCAAGGTATTTAGGCCCTTACTCGATGAAAGCTATTATTAACCCAGTGGCAGTCAAGCTAGATCTACCAGCTAACATGCGGATTCACCCCGTTTTTCATGTGTCACTTTTGAAACCAGTGCAACCAGGAACCAGATTTATAAACCCACCAGAACCAATCCAGATAGATGGGGAGCCTGAATTCGAGGTGAAGAGCATTTTGGATTCTAAGATCTCAAAATCAAAACTTTTCTATCTAATTGATTGGAAGGGGTACGGGCCTCAGGAAAGGTCTTGGGAACCCAGCGACCACGTACATGCACCTCGGCTAGTAAAAAGGTTCCATCGGAATTTCCCAAACAAACCGAAACCTCCAGAGGGAACGACCTTGGGAGGGGCCTTGGGGGGGAGTGCTGTCATGATGCCTACCCCCGGAGCACCAGGCCAGGCCCAGCACCCCTGGGAGCAGGCATCATGCCCCTGGGTAAAAGCCCAGCGGCCCCTTATAGGGGCTCTTTGGACTCTGTCCTGGCGCCTTTGGCGCCAGGCTCATGTTGGACCTCAGCCTGGCGCCATAGGCGCCAGGCTCATAAAGGAAAGTGTTTGGTGCACTTACCTGATGCAGACCATGCTGCATACTCACCTGATGCAGACCATGCTGCATGAGGACCCAAGCCAAATGAGGCTTCGGAGGGACTATTTTACTGAAGGGACTATTTTGTTACTTGGGTGGGGCTGTGGAAGAATACTTACCTAGGACTTCCTCCAAGGCTATTTAAGCCACGCCCGGACAGCTACACGTGCTTCGCGTTGTTCTGCATCCCAGCAGCTGAATGCTCACCGTGTCTGCTCCTGCACCTGGACTCCAGCCACGCCCGCCTCGAACCTGGAACACCTGTAAGGAAAGAAGAGAAGAGAAAGGTGAAAACCAAGAACTTATTCAAACTTCTTACCTGCATCCGGAATCTTCACGCCAGCATTCTTGAAGAAAGACTTCCATTTAAAAGCATTGTGTTGCTCGCTGCAGCGCCGCGCTTCACTCACCTGTCCTCGAGAGATCTCCCGGCTCCATCGCGGCTGTCAGCACCGGTCGCCACATCTCTGCACCTAGGGGAGAGAAGAAGAGACAAAAGGTGAGCAGAGGGAACACAGGAGGAAAGCCCAATTTTCAGCCATAATACTTACCGGCTTTTCTTGGTGAACCATTCCACATTTCGGGTCGGCGCCGTACCGCACCCCGGCCCCTATGGGGAAAGGACAAAAGACATTACTGGGGAATTATAAAGACATTTAGAGGGGTCGCCCTCATCACTAACTCACCTGATTTTACCATCGGCAATTTAACCCCTCAACGCATCGCCTTTGTTCTGCACCTGAAATAAAGGACAGATCACAAGTTAGGAAGACAACATAAAAAGAGGCTCACACTTGAACTTTTGAATCTTCACACTTACGGCGTATCGCTCAGAAAAGTCAAGTGGATTTTGCCAGCGCCATTCTGAAAACCAGTGAAGTAACTGGACGAACGGGCGCCCCTGCACCAGAAGCAGGATGGAGAGTTCATCCTTCCAAACCATAAGGTGAGCTTAAACCGGGGGTTTTGGAGGAAGTCAGAGAAGAACGAAGGGGGAAAGGAGGGAGCAAGCACACTATTCTGCAGACAGTTAATCCCCTTTCTCATCTGCAGAAGGATATTCCTACGGGCCAGACAAGCAAGATTTGGGGGTCCTGTTCAATCGGTGGTCCGAGTTCTGCGCATCACGCTTGAAGAGGCCACAGCAACCCAAACTAGACCAGCGCCTCCGTGGGAGCCAGGTGAGCGTTACACCATGTAAGAGGATTCAATTCAACACTACAGCTAAGTCAACGCCTAGTCTATAATACTGAATGAAAACCCTTATTGATATATCTTTATGTCCAGTTCATGCGTTCTGGATGACTACCCCTATATAACACCCCTCTCTTGGAATCCCCCTGACCCCACTGAGCCAAGAAGTAGTTCTGTTTTGCAAGTTTAAAAGGTTTATTTGATAATTTAAAATATATATATATCACACTTTATAATAAATTAATAATTGAATAGCACACTTAATCTGATATGATAAAGATCAACAACGGAGAATCTGGCACTAGCACACTTCTTATAATCACTAATGAGTTGACATGAAATGGATAAGGTAGCACACTGGTAAATAGGAACAAAAGAAGAAGGTGGTACAAAATGCTTTATAGAGTTCAAATGGATGCAAGGTTGAATGAATGAAATGCAGTATAGAAATACTCAATATGATTTCAACAAAACAATGTAATCACTTTTCTCTGGCAATCCCCTCCCCCCCTTGATGCAAGGCAAGGAAATGGAAGGAAAACACACAGTTCTCAGAAATGCAATCAAATGTGATTCAGTTCACCCCAGCAAGCTTAGACTACAGAAGTTTGAAAACACAGGCAAATTGCTTTGATATGTGCTAGCAATGGATGAGAAATATGCTAGAAATGCTTTTAATTCCCTTTCAGAGGTTCAGGGTGAATGATATCTAGTTAATATTAGCTCAGGCTCACTCTTGCAATGATTCAGGAATGATTAGCAGGTTAAACGAATTTCTGGCAAATGGAAGGCAAGCAGCAGCAGTTTTTACATGTGAAGAAATTTGCAAATCGCGGCAAAATTCGCGGATGCGCCGAGCGCTATTACAGAGGAACCACAAGCCTAGGATCTCATCTTCCAAATGAAAGTTACTGCAAGTCTCTAGCACAAACGGTTGCGGAGATATGAGCGATTTAATAAAGGTCGTTTTTCAGATTTGAAATTTTAAAGTTCAAAAAGACACGTGCAGCTTGCAACTAGAAAATGACAAGTGACAAATTTTGCAACTAGAATGAAAGGTGACAGCTAGGAGGCAGTTCTACTTAGGTTAAATAGATTGAATTATATGATTTTAACTAAGAGAGGTGTTCTGAGTTTTGCTGAGTACTCACAAGAGATTTTGAACCGGAAAGCGACTTGGTCACGGACTTCAGTCTGGTCAGGTCTTCCCGGGTTCTGCTCACAGCGCCTGGCCTCTGGAACTGCTCACAGCATCGGGGTCAGCACTCTGGATACAATGGCCTGGTCTCTGCTAGGCACCGGTTCTCTGGGTCGGGTCCTGCCTTCTCTTTGGATATTTCTGTCACCGGGTTCTTGCAAAAGTTCTTGGCAAAATTCAGACGGCTCGCCCGGCTGTCTGAAGAGTTCAGTTGCAAAAATATTTTGAGGCCTGCTGACAAATACTCTTGCTGGCAGTGGCCTTTTTGGTTAAGGTTCTGAAGTCTCTGTTTATCTTGGAGTCTAAGTGTTGGCTCTTTGAAGATTGATGGAGGTAAGTATGGATTTTTCCGGCAGAGCGTCCCGCTGCAGATGGAATTGAAGGTCCCTATCTGTCCTGTCTGTCTGCTTTTATGTGTTTAGAATGTGGGTGTGTTCTAGCATCACTGACCCTACCTCTCTCTCAGCTTCTAATTGGTCAAACTTCCATTTATCATCTGATTGGGGAATGAACTGTGAGTCAGAGGGATGTCATTTTATGGCTTGCAGATAGGACACTCCTCTGTCAGATTGCACACATTCTATATTTGATAATAAAAGACATATTTCACAGTTACACAGTTGCTTGAAATTACATATACATGGTGTGGCTGAATTTAGCCAGGTCTCTGTCCAAATCTGCTGTTTCTAAGAGCTTGCATTCAGAAATGGCACATAATTGACTTTTTAACTGATTTTTCAATTTCTGACATTGACCCAACTTTACATACATGTGTGCAGGGAGTACGGACATTAACTGATGAAGTTTCAGATTTTTAACATGCATACATTTAGAGTAATATCCACTTTTCCGCTAAAACCCCCCTGAACACGCCACCGGGTCGAAAAACCTCTTAAAATGTGGGCAGAAAAATCACAAGAATTATGGTATCATTTATAAAATTTTCACATGTCCACTCTATGAGTTATCCATCTTTTTAAAGTTATGTTCTGGCTCCAAAGGGGTGTGGTTTCCTCTCAGCACAAGGTAGAAATACTGGTTTATCCAGTTCTGCCAAGCCAGCTTGCTCTCACAGGCAGTGCTCCTCCCAGCTTCTGCCAAGAGGAAGCTACATTTTACGACTGCTGTAATAAAACCTTTGCCTGAGTCAGGAGAGGCTCATTGTTCAAGAGGAAGCCATTTATGATCCTCTCAATAAACCCTCTGCCTGGGTGAAGGGAGTTGCATTGTTCACTCTCCTGCAGAGCACAGGTAATTCAATTATCAGATAGATGGCATATCCTTAGTGTGAGCAGCAAAAGGGCAGCTAGGCCTGGGAACACAGCTGTGACTCAAGTTTCACTCCTGATGGGGGTAGTTGCCAGGCAGAATTGGAATCTCTTTAAGCCAGTTTCAGATAAAATGTCACTTTTTGTTCCCCAGTTCCTGCATTCAAATAAAACTAAACATTTTTACATATGCAGCTAGAATGCTGATTCTAAGTTTAAACCATAACATTTAAACAATTGCAAAGGCATGTGACAACAAACATAGGTCACTCATTTAATCTAAACATTTTCGATTTTAGTGTCTTTAAATCCAGTGCAACTTAAACTGCTGACTCCATAGCAGTTTTGTTATAAGCACTGTTTTGGGCTCTTCATTTCCCAGATTTTGTAAGCACACAAAACCTCATTCTGCCAAATGTCTACTGGTGTTCAGTGAATATTTTGCACATGTTGCAATGTTTAAAATAGACACTTTGGCTTGCCTTCAGAGGAACACAGGGTGGTTTTAAAACGCCGGCTTTTGGATAGTGGTGAGTACTGGTACTGCACCCATTTTTGGGATTGAAGAATGAATTCCCCACAATTCTAGGTTGCATTTGGCAATCAGCATTGCCATTCCCAATGGTTTCAGACTACTGTGCGGGTAGTCCAATGGTGGTTTTAGGCAGTGTCCTTCTGTGCCCATAACATCGGCAAAAATGGGTGGCAGCCTATTCTTCCTGCATTTCCCTGTGCATTTTCTGGGAAGCTCTGGCCATCATGATGTTTTCATGTCAGTACTGCACAGTTTTGAGGTAGGGCTCGGATGCATGGGTAAATACATCCCACAAGCCCCCCCTCTTGCGATGGCCATTCTATTTCACGAATGGGACTCGCAAGATCTGGGATGTTTCCTCATCTTCTTCCAATAGATGGCACAGTTCAGCATCTTTTCCTCCATCCGGTCGGATCGATCGGTTCTCCTCGCCGGTCCTGATGGGAATATTGGGCGGTACCCCGAGCCCGTTGCGTCTCAGCTCCCGGTCTCCGGATCGTCCTCCTTGGCCCGTCTCAAGGTTTTCTTTCTCCTAGGACGACAAAGGAAGAGCGGCAATACCTATTCATAGACGTTTTTCCACCACCGTTGAGATAGTGGGGCAGCATATGCATTTCATCATCACGAAACATTACATTCTTATTTTGAAAAAAAAAAAACAGTATAACTAAGAGACAGTTTCATGCAAATCACAATATTTTAGAGACTAGATGTGGTATGTTTTATGATTGGAACTGAATTAGTCTGATATAGTACCCGCTAGGATTCCAGAGGATTCCTCCAGTTGTTGCAGAGTGTGCCTGGGGTGGCAACATTTCAACTGGTTTATGTGGACCCACTTGTCTTCCCCCGCTGCCACAGGACCTTTGGGGATGTGGATTTTGTAGGCCACAGGGGAGATCTTGTCGATGACCTCAAAGGGTCCCTTCCATGTAGGCAAACATTTTCGCTGCTTGGCCTGGTTCCTTTGGAAGTTGTATAGATAGACCCGGTCTCCCACCTGATATTCCTTCCTGGAAGTTTTCAGGTCATAGTGGGTCTTCATGCTATCAGCTGATCTTTCTAGATTCCGCTGAGCATAAGCAAAAGCATGTTGAAGGTGTTTCCTTAAATTCTCCACATACTCATGAGTTGTGGAGGCATTTATCAGTGTCTGCTCTTGGGTCCTGTAGAGCAAATGCTGAGGAAGCACCATCTTGCGCCCAGTCATCAACTCAAATGGTGACATTTTGGTTGCAGATGAAGGGGTAGACCTGATAGCCATTAGGACCAGAGGTAATCGGATATCCCAACTTGGCCCAGAATCTGCCACAAACTTCTTTAATATGCTCACAATTGTCCGGTTATATCTCTCTACTGCCCCAGAGGAAGCTGGTCTATAAGCAATATGCAGCTTTCTCTTGACCCCCAGTATCTCCCACATCTTTGTCATTACTTCACTGGTGAAGTGGCTACCTCTGTCTGACTCAATCCTTTGAGGTAGACCAAAACGTGAAAAGATGTGGTTAATCATCAAGGCAGCTGCAGTTTCTGCCTTGCAATTTGGGGCTGGGAGACATTCCACCCACTTGGTAAACAAGCATGTCACAGTCAACATGTACTTATTCCCCCTAGCCGAGCGAATCACAGGGCCTACAAAGTCGATTTGTAAATCTGACCATGGCAGTGTCATCCCCCTCTTTTGGAGAGGCGCACGGTGCGTGAGGGATGATGGCTGAAATTGTGCACACACAAGACACCCCTTCAAGTATTGGTCGAGGTCCTGCCCCATGTGTGGCCAGTATGCAACCTCTCTTAAGATTTCCAATGTTGTGTGAAACCCCCTATGACCGGCGGTGGCCGCATCATGGGCGTGACTTAACATCAGGCTTCGGAATGAGGTAGGAACCACCCACTGATCGTGGCCAGCTTTGGATTTCCTTACCAGCAAACCGTCTTGAATCCGGAACATTTTTGGACATTTCATCAACACTCTTAGGTCCTCTTTCCCAGTGTAATCGGTATCCGTCAGGGGAAAGTTCTCAGGGTCCTCAAGGTGCTGGTAAAATTTACCAATTATTGGATCCCCCTTCTGAGCGGTAATCAAATCAGCATCAGGGGTCTCCTTACTCCATTGTACAATTGAAAGGTCGTTGTGAGCATTTGTCTGGGACCTAGTGATGGCAGTGACCTGGATTTCCCCCAACAGGGACTCAATCTCAATTAGATCCCCTTGGATGGCCCCGGTTTTGGCCAGCTGATCAGCTAAGTCATTTCCAGTTTTGTCTGGTCCCTCTACTTTGGAATGACCCTTGATCTTTTTCCAGTAGATGGTCATCCCATTCGATGTGACCAGATCATCAATGTTTTGGATCAACTTCCCATGTTTCAAGGGTTTGTTGTTAGCACATAACATGCCTCTGGTTTTCCAATTAACCAGGTGCTCCACGAACCCGTTCCGTACATAATCCGAATCTGTGATTATGACCAGTTCGTGGAGTTGATGCTGGACAGCAGTGAGGATGGCCTGATGCACAGCCATCAATTCTGCCACCTGACTACTTCGGGGACCAATTTTGTATCCAGCGGAGGGTTCTGGGGACTCATTCACCCATGCATTCCCTACGCCGGCCACCAGTTCTTTCTCCCCGTTGTTGTCAACATGGTAAGAGCATCCATCCACATACACAGTGGGCATTCCCTCACACTTGTCTTCTTCAAAGACTTTGTGTGGGGAATTAAGGTATGCCTCCATGTTGTCCTTGATTTTCAGACTTTCGTCCTCGAGACAGTTTTCTCTGGCACAATCATGCAAGTCAGCCAGACCTTGCGCGAGGGGACTCTTCTTGTTTTGGCCATATCGGACCTCCACAGGAAAGCCTTGCATTGACAGAATCCAGGAAGTAATTCGGGAATTACTCACATTTCCGGCCCGGATTCTGTCACTTTGGAGATATTGCAGAGGCTGGTGTGGAGTCTCCACTATGATGTGTTCCCCCTGGATAAACGGGCGGTAATTCTTCAATGCCCACACCGTTGCCAGGAGTGCCTTCTCACAATCGTTGAATTTTTCCTCCACAGAGGATAAAGTTTTGCTCGCATAGGAGATTACTTTATTGACCTTGTCATGCTTTTGGTATAATACTGCCGTCAAGCACGTATCAGAGAACCCCGTCTCCAGGAAGAATTCCTTGTTTCTGACAGGGTAAGCTAGGCAAGGCGCTTGTGAGAGGCTTCTTTTGAGTTGTTTTACCGCCTCGGCTTGTTCTGGACCCCATTCCCACTTGACCCCCCCCTTCAGGAGATGAATCAGGGGTCTGGTGATCTCTGCGTAGCCCTCAATGAACTTCCTGCTGTAATTAGTCAGTCCAAGGAGGCTCCTTAGTTCTCGCAGAGTTGTGGGGTCTTTCAGTTTCTGAAGTACTTCCACTTTCTTTTCCTGGGGACAAAGACCCTGAGGAGTAATCTCATGCCCCAAGAAGTTAACACGGGTTTTACATTACTGTGCTTTCTGAAAGGAAAGTTTTGCTCCGGCGGCCCTCAACTGTGTCAGAACATAACGGATCTCCGCTATGTGTTCCTCAACAGTTGAGCTTTTGATGAGGACATCATCTACATAAGCCAGGTTACCCCTTGCACCCAAGTCGGGCATGGCCTTGTGTAGAAAAATGTTGAATTCATTGCCGGAGTTGAGGTATCCGAAGGGAGTCCGGGTCCAGGTGTACTGCTGGCCCCCAAAGGTAAAAGCCAGCTTGTATTGGTCCTCCCTACTGACAGGCACAGTCCAGTATCCATTGGTCAGGTCTATTGCAGTGAATACCTGTGACCCCTGGATCTGGGCCAGCCCTTGGTCAATGTAGGGCAGAGGCCATCGGGAAGTATGGACCCGTTTGTTGAGCTCCCTGAGGTCGGCACAGAGTCTCCACTGGCCGTTTGGCTTCAATATTCCCAGCACCGGATTATTGAAGGTGCTGTGGACTGGACGGATTATTCCCCGGGACTCAAGGTTCTTAATTATTTCAGTAAGGGACTCCATTGATGCGAGAGGCAAGCGATATTGCTTCACAAACACAGGAGTCATGCCAGGGTCCGTGGGGATTGTTGTTGTGTGGATGTCAGTGCGACCACAGTCATATGAGTCTACCGCAAAGAGATCTTGGAAATCCAAGAAAACTTGTTTCAACTTTTGCTTTTGTTCCAGAGTCACACAGGCATCAGCTAGGTTGACTCTCTCTTCCACCATCTGCCTGAAGCCTGGAAAGACTTCTGGTTTGGCTATTTCCGCGGCCTCCTCCAGCTGGGTGGAAAAGTCCCTGGTCAGAGTGCTGATTTGGACCGGAGGCTTCAGGTGGGAAAGGCAGCCCTCATGTACCTGGAAAATCACCTCATCCCTCCTGAAGTCACACGTCACATCTTCCTTACCATAGGGGCAGGAAGTGTACACCAGGAAGTTCCCCCCATGCCGGGTGAAAATCCAGTCTGGTGTTGTATTGTCCTCACTGTCACTGTCAACACAGTCCTTGGGGATTGGTCCTAACAGTTCATTTACAAGATCAATGGAGAAATGTCGGTCATCAACCGCCATTCCAATAATGGTGCCTGCGGCTAGAGTAATACTCTTTAAGTCGCTGTTATCCACCTCTATTAGAATGGTGTCATGTTCTATGTTGACTAATGGAGTTGGGTTTACCCCCAACCCTTGCTGTTGGAAAGAAGCATTTAGATGTATGTAAGCATCAGGGTTTTTCAACTCTTGTCCCCTTTTAACTTTCACTTCCAGGGAGAATTGTCGGGTCCTTTCTGGGATGGTGACTTCCTCTTTAACCTGAATTTCAACTGCATAAGGTAGCAATTGAGCTGACCTAAATGCTTTTTCTGGATCATCAAAGCCCATGGGATTATCCGCTAATCGGGACCAAGCTTTGAAGTTTATTAGGTCCAAACTAATGGCAAAGCGATTGAGAATGTCACTGCCTAAGTAAAAGGCGGCAGGGACGTCTCGCACGACCCAACAATTGTGGACTATGCTCTTGTTGCCAATGGAGATTTTGAGCATACACCTGCTTGGCAGGAGATGTTTGGAATTAGGTGCTTCCAGGTCCATTTCCCATTTGTCTATCAGTTTGAAGGTGGGAATGGCTGGATCCTTTGGGAGTTGGCGAAACATGGCTTCGCTGATGAAGCTCTTACCGTCGTTCACACACACTCGAGCGAGAACAGAGTCCTTCCCATCATTTAACTGAACAGGGATGAACAACTGCTCTCCAATTTGCTGAATATCAGCCAGGCTCTGAGCTGATTTCACATCTTTCTGGACTATAGGAGTGGGAGTTTCAGGTTGTGGATTGGTATAGAATTTCAGAGTGTTTCCTTCCAGCGTGGAATACCACTTTAGACTGGAAGGAAGGTTGATTTTCAGAAACAGAGAGGACCCCCCATCACCAGTCTGTTGTCCTACTGCTATTACTGTCACATCTGGAATTTGGCTATTCTGGAAGTGAAATTCTACTTGGTCAGATTTTTGTTCAACCATGTGGCATGTGCCGTTTAAACTAACATGGTTGACACTCTGTTTTAATTTTATTGGTCGGCTAGTCTGGGTCCAGAGGACCTTGTTTACACAATCTATTAGGGGTGACAACCTTCTCAGGAGGTCATTCCCTAGTAAACAAGGGGTGCCCTCTGGGGTCACAACTATGACCGGGTGTTTCAACTTATGTCGCCCAATTTTAATGTCCAAGTCTGCAGTCCCCTCAACGGGAATTTCCTTCCCGTCAAAGTTCTGTAGTTGTCCCGGAAGAGAGGTGAGAGGAATTTGGTAATTCTCTCCCCTTCCTGCATGCAGTTCGTCAAAGGCCCTTCTGGACAGAAGGGTAGCTTGAGATCCAGTGTCCACCAGTGCCGAGATTGTACCCTGCCCCTGTACTTGTACCGGGGCATAATATCTTCCCTCCTTCTCCTCAAGGGGGCACAGGTAATGTACATTTTTGGACAACTGGTGGGCTAACTTTCTGGTTTTGGACATCGATAGCGAAGAGATTTGGGCAGAATTCTGTGGAGAGGTTTGGGAATCTGAAAGAAAAATTTGGCAACTGGAGATCAGAGCCATTGTGGGTTCCCCTGGTTCCAGTTCTGGGCCGCCCCCCCCTTTTTGGAGGCAGTCCCCAGTATGGGTTTGAACCCGGGGATTTCCTTGCTGTTGGTTCTGGGATGAGATGGTGGGCGGCGGTAGCTCAGTCTCCACATCTCCCCAGTCTGGATTTGCATTCCTAGGGACCCATTTTTCTTTGGGAGGAGTTCCCCCCTCTCTGAAGGAGAAGATCCTTTTCTCAGGATCCTCTGAGGATCCCTCTCCCTCAAATTGGAAGATCTGTACCTCCTCCTCAAACTGAGTCTGTTTGGGTCTTTTGTTTCTCCTACCCCCCCTCTGCTCCTTAGGAGGCAGACTTTCAGGGGCAAGAGATTTTGTTTCCGGTTCCTGGGTTTCCAGGGGCTGTTTACAAGTGAGGAAGGAAGCTTCCTCCAAGGCTTTACAGCCCCCTTCCCCTTGTGCCTCCTCCCTGGGAACCGGTGAGTTATCGGGGTGCTGCCCCCGTCATTGTTCTGGAGCACCAGGTCCAGAGTTGGGTGCGTTCTGCGCCGGCATGCTGATCTGAGGGTTCTGCTGCGCCCTCAGTATATGACCCATATCCCGCGCCATGTTTTGAACCTGGCGCTCTAACTGGGAAACCCGCTCAGGCTGATACGGGGCCCTGTTTTCTCCCCTGGTCTGATCCCGGGAAGGGTAGCTATCCCTCCTCTGGTAATACCCCGGGTTGGGAAGATTTGGGTACCCCTCCACCCTTGGCCTCCCCTCTCCCGGATTCAGTGGTCTGGGCTCAGGGAATTGGGGAAAGAAGGATGGATGGTTTTGGGGCTGAAAGTTGGGTGAATACCTGGGGAAAAAGTTCTGCCCAGGATTTGGAGAGTTTCTGCCCTCCGGTGGGAAGTTAGGAGGGAAGTTCCCTGGGTTAGGTGCTTGGCTGGATCCCCCCCCTTGGGCTGGAGGAGTCCACACATAACCCAGGATGGGTCTGTTTCCCTTGTAACGGGGACTTACATAATCAGGAGAGCGAGGGACCCCATTTGTGGGGCTGCCTCCTTGGCTCCCTGTCTGTGACTGGCCCGAGGACCTTCTGGGCCTAGCATTATTAGGTGCAGGTAGGTTTTTAGGCCCCCCCATCTCCAAATCTAAAACGGGGGTGACCTTTACCTCTGCCACCTTGGCAGCAGCAGGGGTGGTGTTGGCTTTGGGGTTTTTCTGGGCATTACTTTTGCTATCTACCGGTTTCTGCACCTCATAGATCCGGGTAGCCTGTTCAATGACCCAATCTAAGGATCTTTTCTCGTGAAAATCCCTCACGAGCTGGGTCATGATGTATTTGGGCAAGGCATGGAAAAACGTATTTATGAACTCTCTACTATCTGTGCGCACCCTTCTTGTGGTCTGTGCAAAAGCACGCTTTAACTCCTGCACAAATTCTTGTGGGGCCTGATCCTCCCCACATTGCAAATTGTAGGCTGCCTTGCGAGCCTCTTGAGGATTTCTGTGAACAGAAAAATGTTTCAGGATGGCCGCCTTATATGTGGACCATCTTAAATGATTTTGATCCTCCAGCCCCGCAAAGAAACTGGAGTATTCCGGGGAGAATGTCCACTTTACATATTGAATACAGCTTTGGCTGTCCTTCAAATGGAAAGTCTCCATCATTTGTTCAAACAACTCTAAGTGCTCCCAAACAGAATACTTAGCGTTCTTATGGTAAGGCGTGATGACGCTCCTGATCGCCTTAATCTGCTTTAAGGGGTCCTTAAGCAAGGCCCTTTTTGCCTTATTGGCCTTTTTGGTTCGGGTAACCCTTGTCCATTCATCCTCGGACTCAGAGGCACTGCTCCCAGAGGTTCCCGTCTGATCTTCCAGGTTTTCCCGGATTCTGCGAGCCTGGGAATGGCTGGCAGAATGCGGGGACCTGGTCTCCTGTGTCCTGCGCAGTTCAGAGGAGTCTTCAGATTCCTCCTTGCTGCCAGGATTTGATGGGTACCCCCTCCACTGACCTAACTGGGCAGAGGTTTTCCGGATGCCCTTAATGGGCCTACTCTCCTGGGGTTCCCCACTGAACTGTACTGTACTTGGGTGCCCATACCCGGATGCCCACCCCTCCATTCCTGAGTGGTACTGGCCTATGAGCCCCATACTTTTAGCTGGATAGTAATCTGCCATCCCTGTGGCCCTGTGCTCATGTGCACCAGGGGACATGGGGGTGGCAGAGTCCAGGGACTGAGAGGTATGAGGGCCTCTGGTACTAGGGCTCCTGAGGTTATGCTCCGGAGTTTCCATTTCCCAGCGAACCTCATCTCTATCCGCCCTGCTCCCTGTTGCAATGCAAGAGCCTGCATTTGTGCCTTCAGTTCCTCTGTTAAGGCCTTACTCGACTCTATCAGTTTCTCCTGCATCGCTACCTGTTGCTGGAGCCTATCATTGTGTTGACAGAGGGCCTCATTCTCCCTCTGTGCTTCCTGGTTGGTCCTGGAGAACTGGGCCAGTCTTTGCTGCAGGAGGTTTACCTCCTGGGCAATGTCCCTATTGGCCTGCTCCTTTCTTGCTAGAGCATCTTCCACCCTTCTGGTGTGCTCTACCAAGTTCTGGTTTTCTTTTTGGAGATCACCCAGCCCCTGGAGGGCCAGGTGATTTTCTTCAATTTCCTTTTTTAAGTGGCAGACTTCCTGGCCTATGGCGTCTCTTTCCTGACTAAGAGCCTGCATTTGTGCCGCCAGGTCGTCCCTTTGCCGTTGAAGGGCACCAGCTTTTTGGCGCTCCTCATCAAACTCTGCCTGGGTATCCAGGTCTTTCAAGATCAGCTTGTTGCTCTCTACCTTCACTCTATCTAGATGACTTTGCAGGGTGGCTACCTGCTCCGTGCATGCCCTGTTAAAGTCTAATTGTTGCTCCAGCTTTTTCTGGCTCTGCAGTAAGGAGTCCAAACTGTCTTGGTGCTCCTTCTGCAGGGCCAGAAATCTAGTATCCTGTTCTACCTTTTCCTGTTGCAGCACATCCAAATCCTTCTTTATTTTAATGATGTGCTGCCTACTATCCTCTTCTGACTCCTGGCTCCTCTGCAGCCTCTGCTCAGAAGAGACCAGGTCAGATTGGGCCTTCTCTAACACCATCTGTTGCCTATTTGCCAGATTTTGGCTTTCAGCACATCTATCCTGCATGTCTCCCATATATAGGTACAGGTATGCTGCTATCCTGGCAATCTTATTGTGTTCCTCTTTGGCTTTAGGAGCCATATATAGTTCACTCAGGGCCACATGTAAGGGACCCTGATCTCTATATATATCTGACCCTGTTTCAGTGACCTGTTGTGTGATGGCCTGCAACCACGCATCCTGGCCCTGTTCGGTCCATTCACCTCTCACAAATAGCTTATGCAAGAGGTGCTCTCTGGCTATTTTCATGTCTACTAAGGTCGTCATTCTAGAGATTGGTCTCTGTCCTGACTTACAGAAGTTAGTATTTTATTTTTGCAGAACAGAACTTTTCTTGGAGTGTCCCTTTTGAGGAATGCTTCACAGCGTAATGCAGCGTGGTGATCCGACCGGATGTATGTATCCCGTCAGTTAGCACACTGTATTAAGCTGCACAAGTGGTATTCTAACCCAAACGTCCGGCTCGAGCCCCCAATTTGTAAGAGGATTCAATTCAACACTACAGCTAAGTCAACGCCTAGTCTATAATACTGAATGAAAACCCTTATTGATATATCTTTATGTCCAGTTCATGCGTTTTGGATGACTACCCCTATATAGCACCCCTCTCTTGGAATCCCCCTGACCCCACTGAGCCAAGAAGTAGTTCTGTTTTGCAAGTTTAAAAGGTTTATTTGATAATTTAAAATATATATATATCACACTTTATAATAAATTAATAATTGAATAGCACACTTAATCTGATATGATAAAGATCAACAACGGAGAATCTGGCACTAGCACACTTCTTATAATCACTAATGAGTTGACATGAAATGGATAAGGTAGCACACTGGTAAATAGGAACAAAAGAAGAAGGTGGTACAAAATGCTTTATAGAGTTCAAATGGATGCAAGGTTGAATGAATGAAATGCAGTATAGAAATACTCAATATGATTTCAACAAAACAATGTAATCACTTTTCTCTGGCAATCCCCTCCCCCCCTTGATGCAAGGCAAGGAAATGGAAGGAAAACACACAGTTCTCAGAAATGCAATCAAATGTGATTCAGTTCACCCCAGCAAGCTTAGACTACAGAAGTTTGAAAACACAGGCAAATTGCTTTGATATGTGCTAGCAATGGATGAGAAATATGCTAGAAATGCTTTTAATTCCCTTTCAGAGGTTCAGGGTGAATGGTATCTAGTTAATATTAGCTCAGGCTCACTCTTGCAATGATTCAGGAATGATTAGCAGGTTAAACGAATTTCTGGCAAATGGAAGGCAAGCAGCAGCAGTTTTTACATGTGAAGAAATTTGCAAATCGCGGCAAAATTCGCGGATGCGCCGAGCGCTATTACAGAGGAACCACAAGGACTATCTCTATAGTTTTGGGGTCCTAGGAAAGCCTAGGATCTCATCTTCCAAATGAAAGTTACTGCAAGTCTCTAGCACAAACGGTTGCGGAGATATGAGCGATTTAATAAAGGTCGTTTTTCAGATTTGAAATTTTAAAGTTCAAAAAGACACGTGCAGCTTGCAACTAGAAAATGACAAGTGACAAATTTTGCAACTAGAATGACAGGTGACAGCTAGGAGGCAGTTCTACTTAGGTTAAATAGATTGAATTATATGATTTTAACTAAGAGAGGTGTTCTGAGTTTTGCTGAGTACTCACAAGAGATTTTGAACCGGAAAGCGACTTGGTCACGGACTTCAGTCTGGTCAGGTCTTCCCGGGTTCTGCTCACAGCGCCTGGCCTCTGGAACTGCTCACAGCATCAGGGTCAGCACTCTGGATACAATGGCCTGGTCTCTGCTAGGCACCGGTTCTCTGGGTCGGGTCCTGCCTTCTCTTTGGATATTTTTGTCACCGGGTTCTTGCAAAAGTTCTTGGCAAAATTCAGACGGCTCGCCCGGCTGTCTGAAGAGTTCAGTTGCAAAAATATTTTGAGGCCTGCTGACAAATACTCTTGCTGGCAGTGGCCTTTTTGGTTAAGGTTCTGAAGTCTCTGTTTATCTTGGAGTCTAAGTGTTGGCTCTTTGAAGATTGATGGAGGTAAGTATGGATTTTTCCAGCAGAGCGTCCCGCTGCAGATGGAATTGAAGGTCCCTATCTGTCCTGTCTGTCTGCTTTTATGTGTTTAGAATGTGGGTGTGTTCTAGCATCACTGACCCTACCTCTCTCTCAGCTTCTAATTGGTCAAACTTCCATTTATCATTTGATTGGGGAATGAACTGTGAGTCAGAGGGATGTCATTTTATGGCTTGCAGATAGGACACTCCTCTGTCAGATTGCACACATTCTATATTTGATAATAAAAGACATATTTCACAGTTACACAGTTGCTTGAAATTACATATACATGGTGTGGCTGAATTTAGCCAGGTCTCTGTCCAAATCTGCTGTTTCTAAGAGCTTGCATTCAGAAATGGCACATAATTGACTTTTTAACTGATTTTTCAATTTCTGACATTGACCCAACTTTACATACATGTGTGCAGGGAGTACGGACATTAACTGATGAAGTTTCAGATTTTTAACATGCATACATTTAGAGTAATATCGACTTTTCCGCTAAAACCCCCCTGAACACGCCACCGGGTCGAAAAACCTCTTAAAATGTGGGCAGAAAAATCACAAGAATTATGGTATCATTTATAAAATGTTCACATGTCCGCTCTATGAGTTATCCATCTTTTTAAAGTTATGTTCTGGCTCCAAAGGGGTGTGGTTTCCTCTCAGCACAAGGTAGAAATACTGGTTTATCCAGTTCTGCCAAGCCAGCTTGCTCTCACAGGCAGTGCTCCTCCCAGCTTCTGCCAAGAGGAAGCTACATTTTACGACTGCTGTAATAAAACCTTTGCCTGAGTCAGGAGAGGCTCATTGTTCAAGAGGAAGCCATTTATGATCCTCTCAATAAACCCTCTCCCTGGGTGAAGGGAGTTGCATTGTTCACTCTCCTGCAGAGCACAGGTAATTCAATTATCAGATAGATGGCATATCCTTAGTGTGAGCAGCAAAAGGGCAGCTAGGCCTGGGAACACAGCTGTGACTCAAGTTTCACTCCTGATGGGGGTAGTTGCCAGGCAGAATTGGAATCTCTTTAAGCCAGTTTCAGATAAAATGTCACTTTTTGTTCCCCAGTTCCTGCATTCAAATAAAACTAAACATTTTTACATATGCAGCTAGAATGCTGATTCTAAGTTTAAACCATAACATTTAAACAATTGCAAAGGCATGTGACACCAAACATAGGTCACTCATTTAATCTAAACATTTTCGATTTTAGTGTCTTTAAATCCAGTGCAACTTAAACTGCTGACTCCATAGCAGTTTTGTTATAAGCACTGTTTTGGGCTCTTCATTTCCCAGATTTTGTAAGCACACAAAACCTCATTCTGCCAAATGTCTGCTGGTGTTCAGTGAATATTTTGCACATGTTGCAATGTTTAAAATAGACACTTTGGCTTGCCTTCAGAGGAACACAGGGTGGTTTTAAAACGCCGGCTTTTGGATAGTGGTGAGTACTGGTACTGCACCCATTTTTGGGATTGAAGAATGAATTCCCCACAATTCTAGGTTGCATTTGGCAATCAGCATTGCCATTCCCAATGGTTTCAGACTACTGTGCGGGTAGTCCAATGGTGGTTTTAGGCAGTGTCCTTCTGTGCCCATAACATCGGCAAAAATGGGTGGCAGCCTATTCTTCCTGCATTTCCCTGTGCATTTTCTGGGAAGCTCTGGCCATCATGATGTTTTCATGTCAGTACTGCACAGTTTTGAGGTAGGGCTCGGATGCATGGGTAAATACATCCCACAACCAGAAGCCATCCAGAGTTCCCTGCTGTGGCTGCAGCACAGAAGAACCGAAAGTCAGAAAACTGTGATATTCCGAAACCCAACACCAAAAGTGACCTAGGCACCCGTCGCCACCAGAAGTCATTGAAGGGTCCCGGGGGTCTTACTCCCATCTGCCAAGCCTATAAGGAGCCCACAGCGAGTTTTATCTTCACAGGACTTCTACAGTCAGAGAAATTGTCAACCAAAGGAGAGCACTGCGAAGAGCAAAACTGCTGCACTTCAAAAAGACTTTGGTTCCATTCTTCTTCTTGGACCCAGTATCCAAGTGGCTCCTTGTTGAAAGGGGGGTCCATCCTCGGAGGGAATCGTTGAGTGAAATTGAGAAACTCTGCCACTTCACCTGCCAAGGCACCAAAGTTACTGTGATGAGGAAGAGCATCTGTAGCCTCAGGAGTCGTCCAAGGGTCCCAGATTCATCTTTGGTCCTGTTCTCCTGTGACCTCTTGGGTACTTTGGGATGGCAGTACCTTTTTAAAAGAAAGCAGAAGGTTATTGAGCATTATTGGACTGGGCTGTAAAATACAAGATAAGTTACTCCCTAACGTTTCCCTTACAAGTTGCTCAAGTGGGGGATCTTCACACAGAATTCTATATCTAGTGTGAAGAAATCATTCGGCCACTGTTCACAACTAACTTGCCTTTCTTCCCTATTCTATGCTGATACACCTCACTTAAGGATTCACATGCCTATTTAAAACTGTCTGCAGTTAGTGCATCTCTTACTGAATTTAAGTATTGTATGGTACCACATAGAGTGTATATATTTGGCATTCTTTGAATAAGTATTTCCGAGTACAAAGTGTTATTATTTAAATGTATATACATATATATATTCCTGAATCTTATTATATATAAAGAAGCTGTGTTATTACCTAACATAGTATGTGGACATTTCTTTGTGGAATCACTGTACTTAAGTACCAGCCTGCATTACCTCCTGAAAGATTAAGCCTGGCTGCTCGTCCATTGCTACTAAATTGAGAGCCTTGGCTGGGGTGTTCTGTGCCTTTACCCTACCATATAGCGGGCAGAAGAACAGATACACCCCTCCAGTCTTTACACCACTCCATGGGTGTTGTACATGGACGTGGTAGACCAGGACACAGACCAGCTGTGGAGCCACTTTATAGAACCAGGTAAGGCTTTATTTTACATATGTACAAAGTCTACAAATCCAGTTACTCTTAGTATTTACATCAGGCAGGACAGGGGCATGTATAGGGAGCACACCCACCTGCCATCCTCACACACCCACAGCTTAAACCCAAATGTCACTCTCAGAACACTCACCAGCATCCTCCCGAGCTGTCAATCACCTCTGCATCAACATTCCACAGCTGCATGGATAGCCAGCAGGAGCTAACAAGACAACATAAACACATCATAACACTGGTCCTCCTCGATTCCATGGCACCCCACTTCTTTCCAAATCTCCATCCCGGTTTTTACACTTATGCCCCTCTCCGCGCTCTGTGCGCCCCCACACTCCTTCCTCTGCACTCCACCCACCACACCTCTGCTCCACTCGCTACACCAATATTCTGCCAGTCCGCTGCCCTCCCTTCTTCACCTGTTATTGGCAAGGAGTTAAATTGTTATTTGTGGAACCAGGAAACCAGGGTTCAAACCCAACTTCCTACATTATGTGATCCTCAGCAAATCACTTTATCTCTGTGATTTTTTTCCCTTAACTACCAAAACTGGGATCACCCAGCAGAGAATCAATGTATTGTTTTATAAAGTCTCACTCGTACATTGACTATGTAGTTTTACTCCAAATATAATCATAATATTAACCATTTTTATAGTGCACACTGTTAGTTGCATTGTCGCTACTCACTCATGGCTGCATCACTTTGAGTCATGGATCCCTCCCAAAAACGATAAACAAATTATATATTATGTAAATGACAACCTTATTTTAGATGTTTGTATATTGAGAAATTGACACATGTGCTGCCTGTTGGCATTGGTACACCATGACATAGATTTTCTGCAGGCATCTCTGATGGGAGGCCACACCAAGATTGTTTGTTTTTTTTGCCCTGCCCAGCAATTTGACTCCCACGCTTGTTATTGCAATATCACATGTAATTTAGATGTCTCATTCTTCGCTAACAAATGTTCACATGTTACGTTCTTACTGTATAGCCCTATTATAATTAAATGAGTGTGCACTTGCCAGTATGAATGGCATGAGGTGTGCTTGCGAGGAACAGCGTGCACGTGCACTGGGCATCACAGGTGTAGGCGCTGGAACCTCAGGAAATGGGCCCTGGCCCCGGCTGCAGGCCCTGTAATGCGAGGCTAATATCCCTCTGCTGCAGGGCCGACCTGCAGCAGAGGGATAGCCAGACTTTGGGCCTTCGAAGTTTGCATGTGGAGGTGCAGTCCACCAAGAGAGAGCTTTTTTGTACTAACATGAGTACAAATAAACATAATCTGCTGAGGAAACATGATGGGTTTAACCTCTTAACTGCCAGGCTATTGTAGTACAAGTCTATGCAAAAAGGACGAGTAGGCACTTAAATAGTCCTTACAAATTGCTCAATATGTGCACAAGCTGCGGAGGAATATCCGTTTTTATAAAATCAGCGCTATAAGTCGCTTTTTAAATTAAATCTAACAATGTATAGTGCAGTGCTCTCCAGTTTCGCTGTGACTTGCTGAACCTGGCATCCTGTCCTTGTTTTTGCTGATCTTGCAAAGCAAACAGTCCAGTATTGCAATATAATGACGCTCTGGGCCTGATTCATGGAACGTTTTCCTATGGGATTGCGCCATTATAAAACACTTCAGTGAATCAGACCCTTTGCGTTTAGCAAAGTGCGAAATGTAAGGGCAATTTGCGATGGCACACAGTGACTTCATACTGTTTCCCAGCGGGTTGTGTGCTGGCTCTATCGTCTCAGGGCCATTCGTAACTCCCCCCTGTCTTCTTCCACTCCAGCATGAAAATCATATCTCAAGCCCTTTGTTTTGCTTGTGTGCGATATGTACGAATCTCATTTTCATATTCTGGGGAGGACAGCTCAGGAGCAGTGCGCTCAAGGTAACGCGGAGCAAGACGGGTTCCATCCCTGGGTCCACGCTTAGAAACCTCTGGGCATTAAGTGCATCATAAATAACCAATTACAATTTCCACAAATGCTTTGTAGGTATGAAGTGCATAAACAGGAACATGAAGCTGTGTGGTTGGTATTGTCCAGTATTGGTGACCCCCTACTTTTCACTGTGCCACCAGTGTGCCCCACCTCAATGCGATTTCTGGAGCCGTCGCTGTTTAGCAACTCCCATTGTTTCCGAGTTGCTGTGTATGTATGTGTGTGTGTGTGGTACACCCCTAGCTAGAAAGCAACTTGGGTAAAAGTGAGGTTTACAAGGTCAACAACACCTCGTAGCAGTCTCCTCCGGTTACAGGTGTTACACAGGTGTATGTGTTTTAAGGTCACTGGCTATCAGTCCTGGGGCCTTTTGGGGAATGAATGCTAGCACTTCTCAGAGACCTGAAACATAGGGCCACTATTCCCTTTACATGGGATGGAGCGCAGTGTTAGAAGTATACCAAAAAAAGTCGTGGAACTGCGACCCCGGTGGGGGACATAGTAGGCAGGAAAGGAGGACTGTGCAAAACAATTTTCAGGGTTGCAGCCATGCTGAGTGACAACCAACTGAGTTGAAACAGATTTCTATTTAGCGGTAACGGAATCGGTAGAAATTACCGATAAAAAGGTTCGACCAATACAAAAAGGTCAAATGCATACCACCAAAGGTTCGAACACCAAAATTTCGAACCTTTGGTGGCATGCATTTTTTAAAAAAACACTGCGGGGGCTGCGGGGGTATCCCCCTCAACACCCCGCTCACCACATTGGTGAGCGGGGTGTTGCGGGGACACCCCCACAGCACACCTGAAAAAATAAGAACATAAAAAAAACGGGAGCTGCGCGGTTGTCCCCCACAACACCCCGCTCACTATACTACAGAGTATAGTGAGCAGGAGTTGCAGGGGGAAACCCCTGCAGCTGGCCGAAAAAAAGAAAAAAAAGAAAGGAAAGTAGGGTGTGCGTGGGGGAAAGTTGGGGGTGTGGGTGTGGTGGGGGTGTGTTGTGGGTGTGGGTGGGGGTGTGGGTTTTGTAGGGTTATTAATATTATGTTTGCATGGGAAATGTACGAACATTTTGTGTTTGTGCACTTCTCATGCAAACTTTTCGGTCACGAACAAAGCAGCCACGGTCGGGTCACACAGATCCGCAGTAACTGCTATTGGGTGGTGAAGTGGAGGAGTTTGCTTTAACTTCACAAAGAACAGTGCCGGAATGGTGAAAATGGTTGCAAAAAGTAGTGGAACTGTTAAAAAATAAAAGTAGTGGAACTCTGCTCATGACCGTTCCTACTCACTTCGACCACTGATGGAGCGAGCAGTATGGCAGCATTCCCAAGCCCTCCCTGTCTTGCAAAGGTGTCAAGACCACGTGTGCTATCTAGGCCGTGTGCCAAGAGGGGCAAGTCTGGAGTTTGTCAGGTGTTCATCAGGTGACCAGAATCAGAACCCAAAGGTCTGTTCACTTTGGCCTACAGTCTGACCTAGTGGCTGCTAACTTGGAGCCCGCCACTTGGGCATGCGTCAACAGGTAGCAACAGCAAGCGGCAAAGTCTAAGGGTCCAAACAGCCCACTTTGTGTGGGGGCAACACCTCAGAGAGATAGAAGGGTGGCCTACTTGGAGCATTTGGATCAGAGTCTGCGGTGGCAATGCTAGGAGAGCTTGACTTGACAGAACAGCTGGCTTTTTCAATGGGCAAAGGGATTCACATGTCCCATCACAGAAAGCTAAAGCTCTCCTGCTCATCACAAATGTCAATCCCAGCCAGACAGTCAATTGCATATTCGCTCCCAGTCTCTTGGGGACCCCATTTGGAACCCAGCTTTATTGAAGATCTGAAGTGTCATACGTCAGGCATGAGATGCTCAGCCATTGCAATGTGGCTAACGTCACTGTGTGTTTTAGTAAGTGTGACTTTTCTCCTCCCATCATAAACACAAAAGCTGGGGGAAAAAAGCAATATGAGCTAAAGAGCACGACTTGGTTGAGCATCTCACACATACTTGAGAGCTCTGGATCAGGCTGTGTACGTGATCTACCATCCGCCACAATAACATGACCTCAGCTTGGATGTCTCTCTATGGGTTTGTCCCAGACATGCCTTTAATACTGAACCAGGCACGCCTCTGCAATCGACCGAGCCTAGTTCAAGGGCACCTTTGTGTACAGTGATGTTGCCGGCATCCTTGTCCTCAGGTGCTGCTAGTTAGCGGTTTCCTGGCAGCATAGTACTTGCCATCAATTCCTACTGACTTTGTTTTCTTAGACCATTCATTCATTTTGTCATTTGTTATAGCGCCTTTCACCATAATTATGGTCCTAAAGTGCTTTTGGTTGAACACCCTGGGAAGGACCGAAGTCCCAAAATGTGGGAGAGTTTGGGAGGTGCTATTATGTGTGTTTGCCTTTCAGCCATTAAAGGTATGCAATGGTGGCCCAAGACCCTGGTAAACACCCATGTCTAAATGGACTGTGTATGGGCGCGGCAGAGGAAATACTATGGCCTAAAGGGGAGGGATTGTGTTTAAGGAGATAGTTCTGTGGGAAGCTACCATTCGAATTGCTGTCATTAAAAGAAGTTTCATTCTTATGGCAGAGGTGATGTGCAATAGTGTTTGTGTTATATGTGTGTGTGGGGTGTGTGGAGTGAGCCCATGCCTTCCCACTGCCAGTTGGGTGTGTATAAGAGGTCAGGGGACTATTAGCATCCTCCCCATCTACAAGCAAGAGGAACTGGGCTCTGGAAATCCCCGGCACGGAGAACAGAAGACCCAGCCTTTATTGCAGATTCAAATGATAGGGATTGCAGCATGAACAATGTAAAATTGTCCACACGCTCTCAGTGTCTAGACGGTTGTCTGCCACTTTTGTTAGTTTGTGACATCACAAAAACGTGGTTACCTCCCAAAAACCTAACAGGGGAAGGGATAGGTTAGTGAGGCAAACTATATATTTTTTCTATTAGGGATTAATACACTCACTGGGTAAGCCATATCTGGTGGCTCCCTCTGACACCACCTCTTCATGTAACAAATTCAACGTTTCATGTTAGCGAAAGGCTGTTGGCCAATGCAACATAGTGTGAACTTGTCGTCGAAGGTGAATAGGGATTGGATAGAATGGCTTTTTTCAGCCTTGGACAGGTACCAGGCTAAGTGCAGCAACTCAAAGGGCCTCATTACACAGATGGCGGTAACCATGGCGCCGGAGTCCGGCATGGTGAATGGCGGAATTACCGCCCCATTCCAAGGTTGGCGGGGGCAGTAATTCCCCATTCACCATGGCCCTTCCCCATTCCCATTTGAGCCCCCAAAGGGCTTAATGGGAATGGGGAAGGAACAAATAACGGTACCGCAATTAGCTGTACCATTATTTGCTCTGAAGTCCCTCAGTGGGTCCTGTCCTTAACGTGTGGTCTGACCACACGTTAAGGACGGGACCCACTGAGGGACCTCATAGTAGGGCGGTAAGGGATTACCGCCCTAAGTTACCTTCTCCGATCTCGCAGACCGAGAGACAGAACATTTGGCTTTGAACCTAACCTGTGCTACTTTTGTATCTCCCTTCCTCCAGTTCGATGGGAACAAGCACCTCAGCTTTGCTTGAATGAAGAGGCTGCGCCTGGCAGGTTCAGATCACGTGTGTAGCAGCCACAAAATGGACCTCTATGCTTGCAATATGGGAGGGTTTTCAGCTTGTATGTTCTGCCGGTGTCCTATCTTTCCTGCTAACTGCAAACTTCCCTTCTCTCAGTGTCCGTGGCTGTCTGTGCATGGTAGCCGCGCTGGGAACATGATATGCATGCTTCGGCGGGATCAGTCTGTTTGCTTTCTGTGTGTTCTCGAACGAAATCTGCTTCTCCCATTCACTCCAATGTACCTGTGACTTCCATCTTTGATTTCATGGCCGTCATGTTAGTTGCGTTTAAGCGTCAGCAAGCTGTTTGTATGTATTCTGTGCTTCTTGCGGGTTACAGAGTAGCAAAACGAATCTGTGTGTCAGTCCTCTAACTATATGAGTCATAAGCATATCCTTCATGTCTACCATCAGGAAAGCTAAATGTTTATGTAACTTTGTGCATGAGTGTCTATGTGCTCCATGTCTAACACATCTGTCATGATGTCAGTTGTGATGTCATCGGCTGTCTGGGGTCACAATTAGTCGATTTGCTCCATCGATTGTAAGCTTGTCTCGTCCATGACGTCACACGGATAAGGTTGGAATGGCTGACTGAGGGTATATAGTTTCTCACACCTGTGTACACAAGAGATGGAGTGGGGCGCAAGGAGTGTCATACACCTCTCGTGTCTCTGTCGTTGGGCTGAGAGTGGGATGGGTGTAATGTGGCCCATGCCTGAGTCCCCCTCTACAAGAGGGTGCAGTGTGGGAGGAGAGAAATGGGTTAGCTGTGCAAACAACAACGTCTATTTCCTGGGTTCCATCCGTGTATAAGGAGCGGCGATGCTTTTCACGGGCGACCTATGCACCAAGCTCCTGCAGAGTTGCCAGTTGCCTCCAAGTCATTTACCACCCTTATCCAGCCGGAGCTTTTAAGACAATAGACCTTTGAATATTGTGTCTTTTAGATCGATGCATACAATGGCAATAGCGAAACTACAAGCTCCAGCATGCAAAGCATCGCTGATTTAAAGGCCAGGCCTGTGTAATGGCATCACCGGGAACATAGTGCTCTGGAGTGCCCGCTCTTTGAAACGTATTATCCAGTGCAGCTTGACAGTCCAGTACTGCAGCTTTGCTGTGTCCTCGTCTCTGTCCGAGCGGGCAGGGACTGTGCCTTTGAGACTGATAGCTGTACTTCACCAGTGGGCGAATGAAGTTTTGCTAGTGAGCTGCCTCTGTCTCTCTTTTCTTTGCACACGGAGAGGCACAATACAAGGATCCATCTCCTATCCTAAGCCTATGGATTATTGGCTCAGGCAAAAATAAAAAAAGGTTGCTATGCAACCAGGCAAGGGTTGCCATGGTGCTTGCGAACGGAGGAGCCGAGCCAATGAGCGGGGCGCGTCCTCTGGATGGCGTGTTGCGCAGGCGGGCAGGGGAGCTGCTCAGGCATGCGTGATGCTGGGCGAGTGCCCGCAGGATGCGGCAGCGGCCCCCTGGGGCGGGCTCCGGAGCAGCCATGAATATTCATGGCCCTGATTAAAGCGAAGTCAATTAAATACTTGACTGCTTGATTTTTTTTTACCAGATTCCTCTTCGCTTCCCATTGTAAGGCTGGGGGGCGGGGGGAGGTCTCCTGCCGCCGGCCTCTTTCATCCACTCAATAATGGGTGTTCTTTTTACACAACTCATTTGTTCCTATTTCACCGACCTCTGGAAGGTGCAAGGCTGAGTCGCACTGCTGGGCTTGCATCTTGCGTCCTGGACGCTCAGCACTGCTTTCTCCGCCAATCTTATGTCTTGCCTCCTCTGCCCGCCCTCTTCCTTGTGGGCGTCTGCGCTGTTTCTTTTTTTTGCCTCAGCCTCTTCGTACCCACTTTCTCTCTCTCTTCTGTTTCTCTCTAGTGTTCCCCTCCCCCCGCCTTTCTTAGTTTCTACCTATGTTCTGCTCATATAATCCTGTCTGTTTTGCCTATCTGTCATTGCTATTCTGTACCTCTTGTATCCCTTCTCCGGTCTCTTCATGGTCGATCTCTTCCTTTTCATCCCCACCACCCCCCCCAACCTTTCTCACATTTCTCCTCAAGTGTGGCCGTGATTTAGACTGCCTCGCAGCTTCTGCCCCCTCACACAGCCCCGTCTACCATATCCACTCCGGGCAGCCTCATCATGGTATGAGCATTGCGGTGGGAATGGGTGTAGTATGGAGTGTTAGTAACATAACACAACCTCTCACCTCCCATTATGTTTCTCTCCTTGGCATGGGGCGTGCATGCCGGGCAGGGATGCAGGCGGGAGAAATAGAAAGGGGTCTGTAATAGAGAGACCTGGGCGGTGGGAGAGAGACCAGCCAACCGGCAATTGAGGTGGAAAGGCACGGGCAGCTCCCTGCGAGGAATGCACCTTCGGCCCATTCCACGAGGCCTGCACACACGGGCCGCTTCTTGCAAATACGCCACCCCACAGCTAGGCAGATGATGTGCCAATCTGTGTGCAGAACTTGTCTTCTGGAATCTGTGTGCCCTTCTCGCCATCTGTGGACAGTCACTTGTTCTGACGTTGCCCAGCCCATCTTACACACTGACCAGTTATCCGTGGTGCCAAGTGCACCAACGGAAGATATGGACGGGAGTGTTTGCGAGTGAGAGCAGATATGGAAACAGGAATGAATATATATATATATATATATATATATATATATATATATATATATATATATGTATTGGTCATTTGCAGCTTACAACAAGAAATATATGAGAAGAAAGGGGGAGAAGAAAGATTTTAAAAACAGGAGTGCAATGGGACAGACAGAGCTGCAGAGTAGGAGAGAGGAACCCTAGAGCCCTCATGTAGGGGCAGCAGTGCGACAACGATAGAAGCAGAGAGAATACGAATGATAACTGGAGAAGAGAGGTTTAGATACATGCTAATAATTGACACCCTTCTATGACACTGACAACAGGTAAAAGCTTTAATAAAGCCATTCGTATTGACTTTTGCAGTGTAAATGTGTTCTGTGTGCACAGACGTTTATGCAGAGGGGCGTGTGTGACGGTAAGTGGCGCAGACGGCCGACAGAAAGGGCTGGCACGGGAGAGGAATGGCTTCCACTGAGGGGGCACGCGGATTGTCACTGTACACTGAATCAGGGCCATCGCTAGATAGCTGTGTGCAATAAATGAGGATGCGGACTGTGTCACTCCAAGAGCTAGGCTGCTGGGCACCAATGGGTCCTTCTCAAACCCTGCCTAGGCTTTTGCAGATGCGGGCGAATTCACATTCCGCTGGACATTCACCCCGTGTTTAGTACCTGTAAACAGCACCGATGCCTCAGCCTGGCATGTCCTGGGCACCGCAGGAAACCATGTGACATCCAGAGATTGGTAGAAGTATACACTACAGGTTAGCAAGAAATAGCGGCGTGTTATCAACGTTGACATGGTATTCCAGTTTAAGAGTAATCAGCACACAGAGTGATTATGCTCCGAAATAAAGATGCATTTATGGCAATTTGCAAAAATAATAAACTGCTAAATCAAATCTCACCAGCTCCAGCTTTCTACCTTATCTGCACCTCGCTGCAGAGTTCTCTTTGCTATGTTATGTATAAGGCCATTCACCACTGGTATGGTCTCAGCGCGCTGTAGGTTGAACGCCCTCGGGACCACAGTACTCGTAAGTGTAAATGGTCAGAGAAATAAATAGTGCGTGTGTGCACTGTAAAGGCTGGAGGGGGGTATCTGTAATCCTGCTCTCTATATGGCAGAGTCGACACACAGAGCACCCCAGACAAGACTCTCTAATTGGTAAAACGTGGCAAGCAATCAAGGCTTTGTTCTCAGGAGGTGATGCGGTCTGGTTCTTAAGTACAGTGTAATCCCCAAGCACCCACAAAGGAATGTCCACACACTATGTTAGTGAAAACACAATCTTTATATAAATAAGATTCACGTTATGTACACAATCACAATAAAACACTTTGTACTCTGGCAATACTATAATGGAAAATATATACAGGTCTACGTGGTACCATTCTTAACTATCGATTCCTTTGAAATGCATCAACTGCTAACAGCTCAAATGACATACGAATCAGATTGTAAGATGAAACAACGATAGACCACAGACAGAAAGCAAGTTAAATTAAGCAATAGCAACACTGGGTTGCTACCACCCGACACAGTTCTGTGTGAGGCTCCCCCCACCTCGGCAACCTGTAAATGAAGAGTATTGACAATCCCAGTCCAGATATGCTTAATATAGTCTCGATTCCTTCTAAAAGGTTCCACAACCCCAAAGTACCTGGTTTCGTAGAGTTCTTCGATGAGTCGTCGACTAGCTCTTCTTGAGTGCACTCCCTTTAAGGGAGGAGCCACAAGTCGTTGAGATTCCGTGAAGAAAAGGTGAACACTGTCATTGAGGCAGCAGCTTCAGTCCTTGCGGTGATCGTTGGCGATCGGTTTAAAACATCCTGCAAGATGAGGCTTGCGCTGCACCTCGACGACGATAGTTTGTTACCTCAAAGTGTCAATGAAGAACTTTGGCCCAGCAAGGGCGTCGGGTCGTCGGCAATCGGGATGTGACCACGGCCGGCACTCAGCTCCTCGTTGGCGTCTTTTAGGTCTTCGGGTGGGGGGAAACCCACCGGCGGATTCTCCTCGGTCGTCGACGACCTTGACTTTCTCCGGCGGGACAAAGCGGTCATCGGTGCTGAGCAAGGGAGTCCTTGTTTCTAATGTTCTTAGGCAATGGAGTGTTGTGGCTCCAGTCGACTAGGTTCGTCGTCGATGGTGATGGACTTCAATGTCTGGGTGCTTCGCTTCATGATTCCGTGGCGGTCCCCTTCTCCGGTCGGCAGCCTTTCGAGGGTTTGACGTCCAGGGAGATTTGGCAAAGATCAGCTGGTGCACGATGGTCCCTCGTAGCTCGGGAAGAGGTCTCCTAGCCAGGTCCTCTCTTGGATTAGGTTCTTGAAGGCACAGCAGCTTTCAGATTGCGTCAAAGGGAACAGCGGTTCACCTTCTTCTTCCAGCTCGGCTTCGAGAGTAAGCATCAAGTTTTGACTTCAGCTTCTGAATGTTTTCCATCAGTGAGAGGTCTCCAGATATACTGTTTGCTCTCTCATTCACTTTGCTGGGTCACACTCAGGCAACCAATCACTCAGAAGGGCATTTGTGCAGGCAGGCAGCCAATCAGGCTCACAGTGCATTCAGACCATTCTTCTCCATCCAGACACTCAAAACACGGAATGTGGATTCGGACAAACACCCAGCCATTCAGCACTCCACACTGCATTAATACTAGTTTCGGGCAGGGCTGTCTCAGTCATTGTGTCAAACACCAGATACTAGACACCCATAACATGAAATGTGTATTTGTCACACACTCCATTCACCCAGGTCCCAACCCATGGGCGTACCCACAACATACAGACATTGGGAAGGCTCCAGCCAGTTTGGCCTGGACTTCCCCACAATACCATATATGAACTTCCACCCAACAGCCAGACAGGGAGAAGGGACAGAGCCAGGGCTTCCCAGGACTTCGGGAAAACAAGGTAACAGGTGATAGAAAGCAAGAGGCAACAGGGGCCATCTTGTTTCCTATCAGGAATCAACTGATTCCAATGGCAGGGCCTGGGTATCCCAAAATGGAGGATACTCAGAGCACCTGTCAAATTCAGCATGGAGCTGCCACCAGCCCATACCCTTCTCTGTGGGCCACACACGTGCCCAAAAACATACACTAGGGGTACAGGGTTTTACCCCCACCCATTGGTGCCATAAGGGTGTCCCACGGGTCTGTTCACCACAACCAAAAAGAGGAAGAGCCGCACCTCCAGGAGTCCCACATGAACTCCTGTGCGAAAAATAAGACAGAACATACATGATAAAGGCATAAAGGACAAGGATACAGAGGCCCTGTCCCTCTCATGCATTTCCAGCATCACATGCACTTGGTATGTTTGCAGTTTATGAAGATGTAGAGCTGGTATGCACAGCGGGAAACATAAGAATGAACAGTGATTGACAGAGTCATTCTAGAGAGGCTTTGGGAAAGGGTCCATTGAAACCCTGGAAGCCAGGGTACCCTATAGTTCCTGCAATGTCTGCCCTCTAGGTGGTGCATAGGGGATCCCACAGGACGTCCACCTCATCCCTAGGCTTGTGTGTCACGCCTGACATATCTGCAGGTGATCCCCTCTATGGTCCCCAAGCATAAGATGCACTAAGCATTTAGAAAATAATTAAATGTCTGACCAGCTCTTAAGCCTCTGCGTGTGGGGGGCACACACTGCATTAAACAGAAATTCAGTGCCACCGAATGGCAGACGCACAGGCATTGTTCACGGAATAAACCACAAAGCATCCACACACTAGTAAATGGGAGCTTTCAGTCCAGACAGTCAAAGACGGGGACACACATACATTGAAACCAGGCAGTTGTGCAAACCAGTGGCACCATTGTACCACCGTAGAGGGAGGTCATTGAAGCAAGATTGTCTGACTCCAAGATGGCGGGCCACAATTTGAGTTCTGAGTGTGTAGAGCAGTGGCATGGCTAGCAGTGCAACACAATTTACCTGAAGAGTTTGTAGCCCACCAATGACAGCGGCAGCTGCACAGGTGCCTCAAATTTCTACCAACATCCAATTTCAGTGCAGGTTGATATATGAAATGGAGCCTTACTATACAGTAGTTTGGGGGTTAGTAGTTGGGGGTGAACATGGAGCGGAGCAGGTAAGGGAGAAGATCGGGGAAAAAAGAAGATAGAGTGATGCAAGAGTAGAGGGGAAAGGAAGAGGAGAAATGTCAAGAGAGTAGGAGGGGTGAGGAGACTAGTAGAGACAAACTCTAGCACAGCTTCGAAATTGAGAGGTGCACCCAAAGCACACGAGGAGGCGTGGATGCAAGTGCCATGGGGTACACCTGCCTCTGAAGAATATATTATTATTATTATTATTATTATTATTATTATCTTTTAGTAATATATATTTTTATAGGGCAAGCCTAGCTCAGGAGCCATGTAGCACTTTACAGGCCACAGAGCAAAACAGGTAGTGAGAATTTAACAAGTCATTAAATAAACATTAATAACAATTAGCTTAGTAAAGTATAACAATGGGGAAGTGCACAAGATAGAAGGAATTGAGGTTACAGCAAGGTGTTGCTGGAAGAGACAGGTCTTCAGTTGCTTTCATTAAGGCAGACTTGGATATGTCTGTCTTGACACCTGGATAGGGTTCCAGAAGACAAGAGCATAGCATGAGAAGGACTGTTTCCTAGTTTCCAGTCTGGAGATGGTCTTACTGCGAGAAGCCCATGCGCTGCTCGATGTTTTCCCTATGTTCATAAGGTAGACTGGTGTACCGGTAGTGATTGCCTCATAGTTGAAGCATGTCGTTTTGAATCATATCCTAGCCGGGATGGGATGGGGAGCCAGTGTGATTCACTTAAGGTGGGGGTGATGTAGTCAACCTTTCTAGAACCAGTGATGAATGAAGCTTCAGCATGCTGAGCCACTAAGAGAGGGGACAGGTGAGCAGCTTATAGCATTGCGATGAGGGCATTACCCTTATGAATATGTGTGATCACTAGGCACTGCACGACCATTCATAAGTCCTCGGTCAGAAGGAATGGCTTTGTCCTTTGGAGTCCAGAGATGGGATTGCAAGCAGTTTGAGCCTTTTTTTGATGTGTTGGTGGAAGAATAGATTGCTATTGATAATGAAGCCTGAGGATTTTGCTGAGTGGGTGAGTTGACGGTTGAACCCCTTCCAAGTGCATTTCATCCAGTCAATTTTGAGTGGGTTACTGCTTGGAGGGGTGGTCCATGAGTATGAATTCAGTCTTGGTGGAGTTACGTTTAAGTAGGCACTTCACATCCACATTTCAATTGTTTCAAGACATTAACAAAGGTGAGTGATATCTGGTGAGCCATTGACCTTTAGGTACAAGTGCATGTCATTAGCGTACTGATGTATCATGATGTTGGGGTCATCTACGAGCAAACCCAGTGGTTGCATACAGAGGTTAAAGATGACCAGGCAGTGAATGTAACCCTGACTGTCTCCACAGGTGATGAGGGATGTGCAGACCTGAGGGAGACCCTAAGGACAGACTGGTGTCTGCCAGATAAATAGGATCTGAACCATTTCAGAACCATTTCACAACAAGGCCAGAGAAGCCCACCCTGTGTGCAAGGAGGGTGAGTAGTGTGTGGTAGTGCACTCTATCGATCACAACAGAGTGGTCCAGGATTACAAGCAGATTCTGATACCTGACCAATGTTAGATGCTCTGAGATTGCTAGGGTGGTGGGCAACTGGTATCAGAGAATCCTGGAGTATCAACACAAGATCCTGATGAATCCTGGGCCAACCAAAAAAGACCCCAGGACCAAGAAAGAAGTGGTTGAAGGCATTATAAAAGGATATGGACTGTAAATGACTGTTTGATCTATATAGGACAATAAACAAGGCCTAGATAGAGAGCGACAGACTCAGGACTTTGTTGTATCTTGTGTTTATCTAGTGTGGAATTCTACTGCTGTAGAATTCCACACATGCTCCTGCTCGTTGTTTACCTCTGGTATGGGTTCTATGTTTCAAGGGGGAATCAGTTGGGTCTTGCAGTGCAGAAGTGAGGAGCAGCCTTGGTACTGCTGGGCTCAGGCTGGTTACCAATAAGGAGACTTTGGCCATGGAGGTAACGGATGATGATGACCCCAACGTAAGTAAAATCTGCATTATTAAAAACTTAAATCAGAAGAAAAGGGACAAGTGGCTGACAAGATCTGAGGTCTTGACAAAACTACATCTGATCCCACAGTTCCGTGTTATACGCTCGGAAGACTTTTCTTTTGTGGAACCACTCACAGTACGTAACCCTAATGTTACAGCCCTCCATTGCTGTGTCATGGCATCGGCCAAACTGATTCGATCTTACAAAAAAAGCCTTTTGCGGGTTGGGATAGAGGTGGATGCCAGTAAAGAGAAGGAAGATCCCCACCTCCCAAGAGGTGATCATGTTCCATCCAAGGTTAATGGTTGCAGACCTGCCCAACCATAGGGGAAGAAAGTTCAGTTGACGGACATACAAAATACGTTGAAATGGTTGGCTGATTCACTACCAATGGTCTTACAACAATCATGAGATTATTCCTTATTAAGCTGGAATACTCACGGTCACCAACATTTTCTTATTGATAAGGGATCTCTGGCACTCATCAATAGCCACCCTATTATTTTGTTGCAAGAGACTTGGCTGTTACAGCCCACGGCCATGGATGGTTACTCAACCAACCACACCCTGGCTAAGAAAGGAACAAGGGGGTGCCCCTATGGGGGTTTAGCTATTGGTGTTTCAAATAAAATTAAAAGTAAAATGATTCCAGTAGAGAGCAGTCATATATGCGCTGCAGCTATGTCCCTTAGAATAAGAGATGCTTGGGAAGAAACACTGCTAATAAACATATATAATCCCCCGCGGGCAAAATATAGAGACCACATACAAGACGTCTTACATGATCTTCTGAGTAATTGGAGGTTAACAAATGATAAATATTTTGTCATTGTTGCTGGGGATTTAAATTGCCGGATAAATTGTGGGGGTGGGGCACTACTAATAACCGGAATCTAGCCAGTAACAGCCACTGGAAACAGGTTAACACCGATAATGAGGGGGAATGCTGGAGCAGCTTCTTCGATTGCTGGGACCTTAAAATAATCAATGGCAGAACAAGAAGTGATAGACCTGTAAAATTCACTTGGAAGAATGGGAGGAGTGGGAGTACCCTCGACTATATCTTTACGAGTGCTGAAATTGCAACTATTATCGAAGATATGGTGGTGAGGGAATGTGAATGGAGCGATCACAAACCCCTGATATTAAATTTGGGATCTTGCATTCCGAGGGAGGGAATGGTCAATTTAGGTGAACTCACAATTAACCATTCTTTAAATCGCATATCCTGGTCAGCACAAAATGTGCTGAAGGCATCTAAGGCATCAGGTAAATGGGGGTTCGATCAATCTAAGCTATTCACACAGATGTCGCTTGAACAAATAGAAGGATGGATCAGCAACTTCTCCGGTCTGCACGGTTCCTGCAAAATGCGGTCGATGGCAGGAAAAGTGCCGCAAGAGGCAATCTATGACCGTGCCATTAGAGATAGGAAACGTAAGCTCAGAGGTGATATCCACGCCATTAGAAAGGGCACACACCCTTCAGATGTCAAAGCCATCAAAATAAGAAAGCTGAAGGCTGCTTATCAAAAATGGCTAAAAATACACAAAAGACATAGGAAATTGGAGAGACGGCAGTTCACATTTAGATCCTTATGTAGTAAGAACTCCCGCAAAATTTGGTCTATATTAGGGGAGGTGAAAGGCAAGAAGACCATTAATATGGTGAACCCCATTTGTTGTGATAAATGGATCTCCCATCTGGAAAAGCGAAACGCTGGGATCAGCAATAAGATCTATTCTTCCACCTTTTCAAAACCCCCCACTCACCCCTTTCATGTTTCCACTGAGGACCTACAATGCAGAATTAAGGAACTAAACACCTCACGAGCTCCAGGACCAAATGGCCTCTCGAACGTGGTGATGAGAAACAACCCTTCCTTTTGGGCCAATCTACTTAAAATGTTGTTTGATAAAATCATGTCTGAAGGTCGTATGCCAATATCTTGGCAGGCGGCCATCATCATACCAGTTTTTAAAAAAGGTAGCAGACCGATCCAGAGAACTATCGGCTACTATCTATGTTGGATTGTACCGAGAAGATGTTTGCTGCTCTCATTCTCAATGAACTACAACAAATGGACTGAGGGGGCAGGTATCTTGGACCAATTTCAATGTGGTTTCAGGGCTGGCTATTCCACCTCACATAATTTATTTATTATGAATACACTAAGAAATAAGGCCCTGGTACACGCCAATCCTCCACTATATGCACTTTATGTAGATTTCAGGGCCGCCTTTCATTCAGTTAATCGTTCCCTTTTATGGGGAAAACGGAGGAATCTGGGCTGCCCTGCGCCTCTGTTATATTACCTTGAGCTACTACACACTAACAACACTGTACAAGTTAGGTTGGATAATCAGGGTGCGGTGACTAAACCCATCTCTCTGATGCGAGGGGTAAAACAGGGATGTGTGACGGCCCCCATCTTATATAACCTATTTGTGTCTGAAGTGCCTAAACGCTTTTTGGGGATCAACAACTGTCCCCCTAAGATAGGCTCCCACCATTGTCCCATACTGGCTTATGCGGATGACCTGGTGATACTAGACCACACTTTTAATGGAATACGAAGGTCAACAAACCAGTTATGGCGATATGCAGAATCCAATGAACTCATCATTAACCACAGAAAAACCAAATTGGTATTATATACAGCAGGAAGGTTTGCCAGGCCTCGTATGATGGTGGGCCCAATTGAAATTGAATACACTTCCTCATATAAATACCTAGGTGTAGAGCTTGACAATAAAGGAAACTACCACATGTGTATTCAGGAACGTAGAACAAAAGCCGCCCAACTTACAGAACTAATATATAAATTTACGTGCAAGCAGTGTGGCTTCTCAATCTGGGCTGCACGCCAGCTATATTTGCAATGCCTGGCCCCTATGGTTACGTATGGATTAGAGTCCCTTATTAACATGAACCTAGGATGGCTACAACTCGTGGAGGGGAAGTTCTGGAGAAATGTTCTCGGTCTTCCCCAATGCATCCCCATGGCCATGATTAGGCTAGAGTTAGGTATTTCTTCCCTCAAGGCTATGGTTCTGAGGAAAAGGATGGGATTTTACATCAGGCTTAACAACAAACCTACAAATAAGCTCCTCAAGACCATCAAAGAGGGCACTATTGTGGGTAGACAGGTAAAACTAGAAACCCAGACCAACATTCTGATTGAAGAAATCAGTTGGTCCCCGGAGTGGGGTAGAGAAAATGAACACCTGATTACCCGCATGCATAGTCGCTTAAACTTGTGGGACTGGCAGAGTAATTTCACCCACCTTAGATGCCTGAAAAGCTATAGTTTCATCACGTTTATACTCTATACCTATATGAGGCCACAGCCATACCTAAATCTTTGCCCGTCGGAACAATTGAGGCGTTTCATACTACTCTTACGCTTCAATTACTTACCAGTTTTGACAGCCCGAGGTTCAGCGATGGGCTTGGCTGCAACAGCAAGGTATTGTAGGATATGTGAACTTTCGACTGAGCCGGAATGTCACGTATTAACGAAATGTTGCAGGTTGAAAACAAAGTACATGAAATATCTGAAGGAGTTCGTTCATGACACTGATCATATCGAACACTCAGATTTTTGGAATCAGTGTGTTAATACTTTAAACCCCCAAATTGCACCTAGCACTTTTCCAGGTGTGGCGTGAGGCCACCATTTATCTGAAAACAAGCACACGGGTGGCCACCCAAACGCACAAAGGATTTTACCTTTAGTAATTGGCTCCATAATGTTAATATGGAAGATAATTAGCCACACTGATAGGAGTAAAAGGATTGCCCTATGTCTCGTATCAGGTCCTATTAAGGATTTGATTTGTTGATCTTTCTCTGCCTTGATCGATTGATTTGTGGTGAATCTTATCATGTTTATAATGGTTTTATATAATCTGTATATTGAATATTCTTCTACATTTTAATTGTTTAATTTAATTATGTGTAAAGTTTTTTACATTTTGTACAAAACTGTATCACATTAATAAATAATAATAATAATAATAAGGAGACTTTACTTACCTCCAGTGTGTGGCTCCCTTCTTACAGACTTCGTCCTAAAGTAAGAGGAGTGTCTAGTAGACTCTGTCACTTGTTGTTTTGTCCTCAACCCAGCCACTGTTTGTGTGGTGAATCCTCTTCAGCTTCTGCCACATGGATCTCCCACGAAGCCTTATTCCTCACTCCCAACATCTGTGATCATTAAAAAAAAGACATAATGAAACCCCAAACTGGTTTAGAGTTGTCTGTTTATCCCTCAGTTGTTGCAGGCGTCAGAGTCTTAAAACTGCTGCAAAATGGTGTAAATGTCACCCAACAGACGCAGACCTCCAAAAACATATTTGAATGTCCATAGTGGCTGATTTTCCATGGTGACATTATCAATTAGCTGGTGGACAACCCATCTAACCTGCCTCAGGCTCTAAAAGAGGCTGAGTCGAAAGAAAAGAAGATTCTGAGTTTTCTGGCGCCCAGCGCCTCCTCTCTGTTCACAGGCTTTGGGCAGCGCAGATGGGCTTCAGCACCTGCCAAAAACACAGACACAGTCACCCTGGTCTCCATCTGCCTCTGAAATCTGACTGGTGATGTAGCAGGTACATTGAACTCACTCAGGGTTACCAAGCTGTGCCTCAGGGACGACCAAACGTCAAGTATCTATACCCGCGCCCTGCCGCAAAGCGGAGTGGTGTCAGAAGCCTGAGAACACTACTGTGGAGCAAAGCCTCTGGTAGCTGATCAGACCTTACTCAGTAGCAGAAAGTATTTGAAGGTACTAGTCCCTTCCTCACGGGATCACAAGCCAGTATGCCCAAGCTAGCCCAGATTCTCCACACACTCCCCAAATGTCTATTGCGGAACCGCAAAAAATGCAATGTTATACATTCTTGGAACCACCACCATTTCCTTTGGAGGAGGGTGTGCTACCCTCTATAATTTACCCAGCCTTAAACCACTAATTCTTACACATTAATACAAGTATTACCGTTTTTATGTCCGTCCTCATTTCTCCATATGTATCTCACTTGCACCTAGGACACTGTGTTTCACCATAAGACTGAGAGCAACAGTATGTGCAAAGCATTTGAAAGAACAGTTGGTTTATAATGTACATCTTCTTCCAGAATAAAGATACCTTTCAGCTCTTTCCAGGGAAAGCTTCACCCTTCACCTGTGCACAACCTATATTAACAACTGGTAAGATAGCTCAGCGGGTTGAGCGCTTGCTATTGCGATCTATTGTTGCAATTTGTGTGCGAGCTATGTGTTATCTGCAGGTCCAGCAAGGCCAACTCAGCCTTTCATCCTTCCGAGGACGATAAATGAGTACCAATATCGGTTGGGATGATGGTGATGTATGAAAATATGTTTTATGTACAGTGCTTAGGCGTAAGCGCTATATAAGTATCAAATTAGTATCATTATAGTCAAAGTTTAGGACGTTTTCATCACTCTGGACTCTTTCTACTTGTAACTGCTGTTGCACCAGCATATGCCATACATTTCGTCATACAACCAGGTATTCCAAGCATATTTGTGTTCATTTAAAGAGCAAGGAAAGTGCTTCTTCATAGAGAATGTTTATGGGCACTTTACTGTGGTTGCAGTAAAGGTCCTTGAGGCAGGAGGACGAGAGGAGGACGGGGACAACTTGGTACATCAAATATGGGCGATACAGACAAGCAGCTAAGTCGGTCAGCAAAAACGTACCATAATGTACATTAGTACCCGGCGTGCATTATACTGAAGAAAACAAAAGCACCGATTTGTGCTTTTGCAAGCCTTACTTCATGGTAAGGCTGCTCACGGTGTACTGTCCTCGCGCGCCACTCCACACCATTTCCTGACATCCCTCTGCTTCTCGCCACGGCATCCTGGAGTGGCTGCCATGGAAAGGGAGAAGGGACTACGTGAAGTCCCTTCTTTCTGTTCCATGGCGACCGTTTTTATTGTTTACTTTTTTTCAAGTTACTTCAATGGCCACCATAGATATAGTCCCATCTCCCCTTCCATGGCGGCCATTTTCTCTGTTTACTATGGCCTCCATGAAAAGAGAAAACAAACTACATTTTTTGTCCGCAGCTGCCATTTTTTAAAACTTTTAAAACGTTTTTATTCTGCTGCGAAACGCAACGTGTCTTGCAAAAAAACATTAGTACCCCGATCTAATGGCCTGGGGTACTAATGGCAATATGCCCAGCGACTGTGGGCCATTACTGCATAAGGTAATGCCCTGGGGCCTTTGTTAAGGCCCTCACTATGCCCAGGTCTGTAACTATGGGCCACGGGGCATTACCTTATTTGGTAATGGCCCACAGTCTCGGGGCTCATTGCCTAATTATTTACAGAAACCTACATTGAAAACATGGGGACCTAGGGCATTCATGATGATGTTGATGGCAAGAGTGCACCAGGAGGCATTACTTTAGAGCTGATTTAAATCTCTGGACAGTACTGCTGTGTTTGATCTGGATGGCAAAGGGAGGGTAGGATTCCAGTGGAATGGCACCCGGAGTGGAAAAGGAGAGGAACTGTAGGTTGGAAAGGATAGATTGAGTAGCGCTTGGGAGTGAAAAGCGACATGAGGAGTGTAGCGGGAGTTCAAGATGGTGAAGTGAGGGGACAAGTCTGTGGTTACATCCAAAGGCCAAGAGGGGGCACTTTAAGAGGGCTCGATTGTACATGGACAGCTGAGTGGAACGAGAGTGGGTACTAGAGGGGGCGATTAGCAACGTTGTGTATGCTCTTGAAATGAGTGAAGGGGTATAAGGCAATACCTCGGAGGAGGAGGCTAGCGCAATAGCCAGGATGACTGGGAAAAAGTCTAGAATTCAAGGGTTTTTTTTAGAGCAATAGGTAAAGCGTGGGTGGAGGTTCATCCTGCCCAATGTGGATTTCGAGGTGATGTTGCTCTGGAGATTCTGATTGCTGTCAAAAAGTACCCCAAGCATGCAAGCCTCATAAGAAGGTGAGGGATGATATGCGGGTTAGGGGGAAGAGGTTGGGGAAGGAAGGTGAGGTGGGACAGATGAAGTCGTTATGCACCTATTTCAACCATATGCAAGGTGTAGCCATAATATGACACACTGCTGACATGATACACCAGGAATGTACAGGAGAGTGATCACATCAAACAAAAACACTTTAAAGGGAAAGTAAAACAGGGAGGGGAGGAATCCTTAAGATGGATGCTTTACAGAAGGTAGCATGCTAGGTAGGCAGGAAATGATCCAGGTGTCGGAGGGGGAATATCCTGGCGGTGGAGCAGACAGGCCACACAAACCATGATCAATCGCATCACAGACCTTGGGCCAATAGAGTCTAATCCCAGGTACTCTCGAACAATGGGCGGCGTCAATCTGCTGCTGCAGGGCCTTGGCTCACGTGCGCCCGTAGTCAAACAGTCATTTTGGGAGCTGGTCATCAGGTACGCACCCCACTGGATAAAGACGGAGTGGGCAATGGGTCCCAGGGGCAGTCACATTCAATGAAGGGCCTTGACTAAAGTATTGTCCATTTACGAAAATAGAAAAGAATAAAAGACTTGGCATGACGCCTGGGAGGTTAGACACATAAGCGAAGCAGTATAGTTCAGTACAGACCGCATGATACTAGATAGCAGTCCTCTCCCCAGAAAATACAACTCAGACACACTGGATGCAGATTTAGTGTACGATGGAGATCAGAATTGCTTTACACAGACAAAGTGAGAAACCCAGGCAGGCTAGGGAATGGAACCCCTATGGCAGGGGCACTCTTGTTGCGCCCTCCTGAGGTACCAGACTCTTACGTCGGCGTCACAGGGGCATTCTTCAAGTGCCGAAGCCAGCTGACAGGGACAAGAGAGAGAAACACAGAGGCCACGTTCTGCAGGCACCGGTCTCAGAGGGTCCAGACCCTGCAACTAGTGCATCAGAAGCCGCAAGGTCGAGCCACTTCAACAGGTGATATGTAGGCCAGGGTGTAGCCCATGGCCCAAGTATTGCCTAGCTAAATAGGGCTACATGCTTGTCCCCTAAGAGAAACCTAGAAATAGAGAGAGAGAGAGAGAGAGAGAGAGAGTGTGTGTGTGTGTGTGTGTGTGTGTGTGTGTGTGCATGCGCGCACGCAAGTACATGCGTGTGTGTGTCTGTGTGAGCCATCATGAGGCTGGATGACAACGAACTGCCCTCAACCGAGAATGGGCTTGACAGGAGAGAATTCTAAAAGAAGAAAATAAACAGTAAAAAAGGAAAGGAAAGTTATAAGGTAGATGGAAAGAAGAAGACAATGGAGAAAGAAAGGGTAGGGAGAGAAAGAGCAAACTAATAAGCTCCGGTGGCAGGGGGGCACAGCCTCTAGCAGCCACCTAGCGCCTAAGTGTGTGCTGGGCGACCCAGCGTTGGAAAGTGGGCCTGGGCAGCGTGTCCCGAGCAACCCGGACACCCACAGGGGACATGGCGGATGTCACTCCACCTGGATACCAGGGGGAGAAAAGGATGGGTCAGATTGAGAAAAATTTCCCCTGGGCCATGTGCATGTGTTCGGTTCTCATGGGGCAGGCGGTACAAATGGAGCCGCGTGTCAGTGCCCAGTGCTGGGGAGGTGAATAAATACCAGGCAGCCCGGGAGGTGAAGTAACAGGCTGGGGAAGTCTGTTGTAATGAGCTTCCTAGCTGAGTGGATGACATCACTGCTTAATGGAATGTAGTGATGTCAGAGTGAGTGGAGTGTTGGTGTGTGAGGGTTCTAAGCTTGGCAGTTGGAGTTATGCTGACTTGGAAAGGACATGCCAATGTTTTGTCCCTGGCATTGAACTACAATAAATCTACTTAATAACTTACCTGCTGGCTCAGGTGTTCTTCAGCCTCCAAGTTATTACACTGGCGACGAGGATGGGATTCCTGTCGAGGAGGGGACAGTTCAGAAACGGGAAAACATTGCCCTCCAGTGAATACATGTCCATGTGCCAAGTTGACAGCAAGTTGGAGCCCAAGGTGGTTTAATTGGGCTGTCTAAGATTCTTCAGCAGGCCGGGTGGTGCTGAAGGTGGAGCCGGATCGGCACTCAGGTCCGGGTGCAGTGCTGTTTGGCGTTTGCTCCAGAAGCTGCCTTGCCCAGTACCGGGTGGTGCAGGGAGGTGTTGTGAGCAGCTGTTCGGCACACGGGTCGGTGTGCAGTGATCTGAGGAGTGTCTGTCGTCAAGACCAAGCTGCCGGGTGGAGTTTGTGGTAGGCAGATCCTCAACTGGTGCTTTGGAAAACCAGCCGGCACACAGGTCGGTGTGCGGTAGTTTGAGAGCATCTGCCGTGATGAACAAGTCGGCCGAGTGGGGCTTGTGGCTGGCGTTAGCCCGGCCAGTGCCTGGAGTCGTACGGCACACAGGTCGGTGTGCGGAGCCGTGAGGAGTTGTTGTTCTGGCTCCAGACGTCCAGTTCAGAGCCCCCGCACCTTCAAAACCTGAGGTGAGCTGCTCGAAAGTGGCTGGTGCCAGCACGGGAGCCTCGGAGAGGGAGGCGGCTTCTGCTTTCCAGCATTGTGAGGAGCGAGCGGTTCCCGAGCGGCATCTGAGCGCTGCGATTAACTCCTGGGATCCCGGCGCCCAGTGACAGAGTTGCCAGGAGTGAGAATTTCCGTTTATGGTTCGTTGCCCCCTGCATCCTGTGGGGGCGCTGTGGTGCGCGGCCGTCAGCAGCAGCAGCAGGACGTTGCAAAAAGGGAAAGGACGTGCAGCGTTCTGGGGGTTGGAGAGAGGAAAAGAAACTCCGTTTATGGTTCGTTGCCCCCTGCATCCTGTGGGGGCGCTGTGGTGCGCGGCCGCCAGCAGCAGCAGCAGGACGTTGCAAAAGGGAAAGGACGTGCAGCGTTCTGGGGGTTGGAGAGAGGAAAAGGAAGTTAATTGGGCATCGTTATGGAGCAGGCAACAGATGTCCATCTTGCCTCTCGAAGGAGGCGCCAACTGCTGGGACGCAAGGAAGGACTGCGCTGCGTTACTAGCACGCGGTTTTCTGTTTATCCTTCGGAAGTTGTTCGGAGAGTTCAACTGTTGCATAATGCCCATGTTGTGGATGGCCTTGATGGCAGTAATGGGGCCAGTGTAACCATACGTGAGTACTCTGCACATAATTGTGATCCCGCGTCTATGGAATTCAGCCCGGAGCGTTCAAGGTGCTGTTTTTCCACAGACCGGGTGAAAGTGTGGATTCGGCGATTGATCTGCGATTGGAGTCGTTGTGCTACATGGGTTATGGAGAGTTCAGGCCCACTGTTGTGGCAACTCGGTGCGAGCAAGAGGACTTTCCTGCATACGGGCAGGTTTCACTAGGCTAAATTTGGATACTACTGTTGTGTTTAACTGCTGTGTGTGTGAGTTTCATGGGCCCGTGTGAGTGAGTGAATGCGCGCGCTGAGAGTTGTGTATGGGTGAATGCTTTGTGTTGTTTTGACAATTTGCAATCTTGTGTGTTAATTGGATGTTGTTGAGTGTGTTCCTGCATTATTTAGCATTAAAAAGTGTATTGTTGTCTCTCATCCAATGATTCTTTACAGGTGGGACTGTTCAATACTTAATATGTTTTCTTGCAGGTTGGATTTCCATTATTGGGTTGTACGGAATCGTGGGTGGGGGCACTTGCGGGTTGAATTGCTTCTTTGTGAACAGCACTTACAGTTAGTTTACCAATAATTAACTGAAATAATGCATTTTACACATCATTTATTAATTGTACATGTGTGAAGTGTTTTGCGTGTATGCCACCCATCCTGTGTTGGGGGTTTGCATATGGTGCGTGAGGTGAACATTGCGGTGTGCAGGAGTGGGAGTGTTTGGTTATGGTGGCGTTCTGCTGTGAAGCAGTAGGTGGGGACTGGTGTCCTCAGTGGTGATGAGGCTGGACCTGGGGTCCATGGTGAGTGGCGGGTGTGCTGCGTTGGTGCAGTTTGGCTGGACCTGGGGTCCATTAAGTGAAGTGTGCTGCGTTTTGCGTTCGCAGGAGGCTGGACCTGGGGTCCATGGTGAGTGGCGGGTGTGCTGCGTTGGTGCAGTTTGGCTGGACGTGGGGTCCATTAAGTGAAGTGTGCTGCGTTTTGCGTTAACAGGAGGCTGGACCTGGGGTCCATGGTTTGTAGTAGGTGTGCTGCGGCTGGCAGTAGGCTGGGCCTGGGGTCCATTGTATCGAGTGGTGTGCTGCGGGTGGCAGTAGGCTGGACCGGGGGTCCTAGGTGAGTGGTGTGGAATAGGTGGTGGTCCTGGCTGTGTTCCGCATTCTTGAGGATTGCTTCTCTAAGGTTAAGGGTTTTGTGGTGTTGTGGTATCCTTAGGGGTGCTGTGGTGAACTGTTTCGTAGTTGTGCTTGTTGTTGCTCTGTTGAGCTGTGTGGAGTGTGCCCGGGGGTGGCAGCCCTGGTGTCCTAGGGGGCAGACTAGGGCGGGAGGATGTTTGTGCACTGAGGGTTGAGGAGTGTTAGGTCGTTATCTGCTGTGGACGCTGGGTCGTGGCAGGACCTAGTTTCCAAGGGGCAGCTTGGAACAGGTGGAGGTGCGTGGTTTATTTTGTTTCTCGATGGTTGTCCAGTTCTGTTATGGAAGGAGTGAGCCCTTTGTAGACTTCGTGGGGTTCCTCTCTGATTTTGTTATAAAGGGAGGAGTGGAAGTGGTGTAGAGTTGGGCGTAGGACTTGGTATAAGGGTTGGTAGTCACATATGTGTCAAGTTGTCGAACGTGTTGGCACAGCATTAGTATTCTGGGGGTGCCATGTAGATTTTATTGGGTTCTTACTCCTTTGGTGGAGCTCTTTCCTGTTTCCTTGATCTTCCTTGGAGTGTCGGGGTTTTGGTGTTCTCTGGGGGCAGTTTCTTGTCGCCAGTGGTGTTACTAGTTGGTGCATTACGTGCTGGCCACACGTACATGTAGGGGTTTTTGTCTGGTGATGGTTTTGGTGTGATCATTCCCTGTTTCCAACAAAGTAAGGGAGGGAGATGTGTTGTAATGAGCTTCCTAGCTGAGTGGATGACATCACTGCTTAATGGAATGTAGTGATGTCAGAGTGAGTGGAGTGTTGGTGTGTGAGGGTTCTAAGCTTGGCAGTTGGAGTTATGCTGACTTGGAAAGGACATGCCAATGTTTTGTCCCTGGCATTGAACTACAATAAATCTACTTAATAACTTACCTGCTGGCTCGGGTGTTCTTCAGCCTCCAAGTTATTACAAAGTCCACCCCACCCGGAAACCCTCGGCAGAGTAAGGGGGAAGTACCTACAAATCAAAGAGCTTTGTAAGGGAACAGGAGTGGGTACTCCCTTGGAGCCAAACTTCTGCCCAATAGAGCTGAAAGTTCTGGCCATCAGGGACGCTGCCATCTTGGGGGAGTGTTGAAGGAATGAATGCACTGCTTCGGGATCGGGAACTAAGTCGTTTGTCGACCAGGGCCGCGGGCCCGCGCCATTAGCGCCCCAGGGCGCCAGCTTGGGGGGGAGCCTTTCAAGGGCTGGTGGGGAGCTGGTGTGGTGGGAGAAGTGTCCCTTTGAAATAATTAAATGCGCTCACGGGCGCTTTTCATTAGAATAGGGAGCTGACGCTTGCATGCTATTCCAGTGATTAACTCCCTGCTCAGGCACAGGAGTGGGGAGATAATCATTTTAATAGGGTGCCACAGAGCTCTATTGTTGTCAAATGCGCCGGCTCCTGTCAGCACTTTTATTTCAAAAGGACGCCTTCTCCCACAACTGAAAAGAAACATGTATGTGACTCATAGGAATGACTTCCTAGCGTTTGTTTATTTATATAGTTTATTTCTAAAGCCCGTAGGCATGGTAGTGCTAGACAAGGGCAAACGAGCATACACAAGGACCAGGGCCACAGAAAGGCAGTCAATAGCCGGGAGGCGGGAGGCATTAGGTATGAATAGTGACAGATGGGTGTATGATAGTGTGCACTGGCGGATAAGGTAGTGCATCCTCTGACAGGCAAAGAAGCACGTGCACAAGAAGAGGTGGTAACATGTGGTTATGATTGCAAATAAAATATAAAATTACGTTGAAACAATCTTATTTATTGAGTTGTTTTCTCGTTTACGATGTGTATGTAAAAGTAATTGTAAATAACTGTCCAATTTATAATACGTTTAAGATGATTTATGATTATGGAAACGGATAATCTTTTTTATTGAATGTGTTGATCACAGCGTGAAAAGTGTGTTTATACTGTAACACAATATAACTAAATAAAAAAAACATGAATTACAAAAAAAGATAGCAAATAAAGTCCAGTCTAATATGTGTGCATGTTTGGAGTTCATTGCAAGTGAGGGCATTGTAAGGACTAATTAAGTGGCCATATTTTCATGTGCTTTTATTTGCCAAGGGATACGTTCATGCTCTAACAGCCTGGTGCTTCCAAAGAGGGTGGTTCAATGTGATTTCACAAATGGATTTTTTTTCCCGATGGTTTTTTAATGAATATTTAGCAACAAAAAAACTCAGTGAATTTTTTGGGGGGTTTTTGGGAACCCCCCAAGCTCCCATCCCCTATTGTTTTTTTATTTATTCTTGACCCTCCCCCACTACTTATAGGCACTTTCCCACCCAAAAAAACAGCCACCTCTATATTTTTCAATTCGTTTTTTCATTGAACCTGTTATGTAAAAAAACATTGAAAAAAAGTCTGTCGATGAAATGACGTTGTACCAAGTGTGAATCCTTAGATGTCAGAGATGTCAGGCACTGAGTCCTCCAAAGAAAGGTGTCATTGGCCATGAACAAAACGAAAAGGTGATGGCTAGGTTTTGAATAAATCATAACCACAGGCAAAGCTCTAGGCAACACTCCAGACCATCGTTTTTCAGTCTGCCAAGCCATTACAGAAGGGGAAAAACCATATGCAAATCAGGTTTGGTCCTACCCCAAAAGGGGCAGTCCAGCCCGAACTGCTAGGTCACATCCCGTCTGCCATGAGCCTTAAGGAGCAAAATTAGACCTAGTTGTTGAGGAACTGTATGTGTCCAATCCAAGTACTCATACCCAAGACACAACAGACAAGAAAGACATGCCAACTAACGCCATGCCTAAATGGGAGCAGAGATTGCTGAAAAGTTCAGAAGAGCCGTGTGCTGCACTGATAAAGCCCGGTGTCACCTCAAAAAGCAAATCAAGGAGATCAGGGAGGCTAAGAATTTGGCACACATGGATAACCTCTGCCTAGTTCAGTGGCTCTCCAGATGCTTTGGACTACAACTCCCTACAGCCCTTGCCAGCATAGCCACTGGTGAAGGATCATGGAAGTCGTAGTCCAAAACATCTGGAGCAACACACGTTGCAGACCTCTGGCCTGGTTGATATTCTTGACCGTGTAATTGTCCCATTGGGTAAGGTGTCAGGATGCAGGCTGAAAATGGCCTTGACTTTCCAGGGCACTGTTACTCAACAAAGACAGCTCTGGAGTAAAGGCCTAAACGCTGCTATTAAAACCTACACAACATGTCTGAAAGTACTCATTGTGGTCCTGAAAAGAGCATGTGTTTCTGCTAGTATCCCCGCGCCCAAAGGTAGTAGCACTGATGAGGGCAGTTAGTCCTCTGTGCAGAACATGCATACAGATTGCGAGGAGCTGCCTGCCACTGACAGCATGATCAGTAAAGGGCAGGATGCATGAACTGTGGAGGAGGTTAGTGCATGCAACAGTGATACGGACAAAAATACAGGCCCAACCAAGTATACCTTTTAATTCAAATATGGATGATCGTCAATATTAAATTGTTCTGCTTCACCCTGTGAATGGAAAAAAGGACATCCACAAAAAAGTGATTAAAAGGGTTCATTGAGAGCAAAAATGTGTGCACGTGTCTCTTCTCTATGCCTAACTCTGTACTCTAAGATGCATACTAGCATAAAGGCCCAGGTAGCTAGCAGCCAATCACCCCATTCATTCAAGCCGTGAAAAGGGGACTCATCACTGTCAATAGAGAAGTGACCCCCAGCCAGAACACCCCCACTTACACTTTACTCCCCTTAAAAAAAAACAGCCACAAACCTTTGGTTTGTGTTCTGATCAAAATACTATTTATGATTTTAAGGGAGTTTTGCACATTTTCGACCGTTTTTTTTTCTCCATGAAATAGACCCAGAAATGGACACAGATCTGACATTACCAATCCTTAATTGATCCTTCACAATCACAACACCTGGCGATGAGGTGGTCCTCATCCTATGGGACTGCCAAGTGCTCTCTCTCCATCTTCTGCCAAATTGATGTTTGGGGGACAGCTACCGAGTGGCATACATGAAAGCTGTCCCCGAACTGCATTTACTGGAGATGGAGATGATCATAGCCTGGGAGGGAGGCTCCTGACACAGTGAACTCATCTGAGCTGTGCCCCTTCTCCCACAATCTGTCAATTGCCCCTGTTGACATGAGAGGGTGTTGGGGTAGTTTTCCCAGGTATACCAGAGGGTGGCTGGCCGTCCGCCTGACTCTGAAGGGCCCAAATCCCTTCCCCACAATAAGAGGAGGATTCAACCAATGGCAAGGTAAAACTGCAGTTTATTGCAAAAACAAACAGAGATCATACAAGATAATTAGGATTCTCGAGTAATTCTCAGCTCTCCATGGCGTGCGGTCCAGTTTTGTACAAATGTGCGTCACAACCTGGGCCTCTTCTCCACCGAGGATTGGGTATCGAGAGTACTATTACCTATGGAGGGACCCTATAGAGTTTATTCTACTGGTCCTTGCATGTCAGGTAGCTGACCTGTCCTGTCCCCAAGAAACTATCTATTACATTGTTGCAGAGTAATGGGATTACCATTGGTTCTTGTCCCCTGCCATCCACCCCTGAGTTTCTAAGCACTGATTGGTTAGGGCTGATCTCCCCAGGCCTGGGACTCAATTCGGTTCTCAGCCCTCTTTGCACCTCTTCAATATGATGTGAACGATTATGTGTCTGTATTGTAACTTGTATTGTACCGCCTTTGCCTATGATAATGCGCTCCGGCGTTGCAATACTTGTTTGATATTCATCTGGCTTTGCGGGGATCGGCTCTGCTTTCCCATGACATGTGACTGTCCATTGTCTCTTTCGGCTGCACCACGTGCTTAGGGAAATGGCCCAAAATGTCACCCTCACAATTGCGACGGCCAAAATGGCTGACTATTATTTTTTGAACACCCCTTTTATACCACATATATATGTGTGGTGGGTATAGGATATTATACTAATATGAGGGGGGGCTAAAAGGGGTGTGCCCCTGCATATCTATGTGGTGCAAAGGTGGATTAATGAAAAAGAAAGAAAAACATTTGTTGGCATTTTCAGCTTGCATTTATGAGGATTTATTGGGTTTCTCTGCAGCTGGTCCCCTTGTCGTCTGAAGGTTGGAATGTGTCCGCGTATCTCTGACCTTGGCTGTGAGCCTGTTCCATGCTCTGTGTAGCCTGAATCAGCTCTTCTTATCTCAGGCTCTGTGGCTTGAGGCCTTCTGCAATTTTCCTTAACGTTCATAATGTGATTTCTACATGCTCTTGTTATGCTAGGTAACCTATACGCTAATCTCACATGGTCCTACCAGGCTCCATATATACTCCTGTAGACCCATAGGGTAATTCACGTTAAGTATCTGCAAGCTTGATCAGGATCTCATGTGCCTTGTGTTTCTGCTTTACTGCATTTAGCTAATGAAAACATAATTAAAGCATTGACAGTATGTATATGTGTCATAGAACTGTGTTAGCATGTTCTTCGTGTATGCAGATGTGTGTTCATGTAAAGCATTGCAGGACTGCAAATATGCTTCATGTCTAATGTCGCTATGTCGTGGTGTCACTAATGACATCAGCACCGTGGCTGCTTGGTGCATAATCAAGACTGTCCATGAAGTTGTTTCCATCCACGATCTCTGTTTCTTCCCCATACCGTTGAATACATTAACTGGATTCGGTCTGTATGGCTGGCTAAGAGGATACGTTTATGTGTATTTGTCAATTATTGGTGTACTATGGATTTATCCAAAATAAGGTAGGTGGCTGCAAGCATTTCTGGCTCCTTGTCATGGCATGCATCTGGGGGTGAGGAGGGGCATTCTTGGGACCATCTCCTCGGTCCCCCCTCTGGTCGACTTGTTGACCAAATCCTCATATTTCACACCCTTCATTCTTGGTTGCCATATTTTTGTTATTCCTGGGAGATGTCCGTAATAATTTACATGATCGTCAAACGTCCAATACATATAACTGCATACTCCGTCTGGGTTCCACCATACCATTTTCCTTCATAAATCTTACAGTTGAATGGATTATCTAGCTTCATCGCCTCATGCAGGAATAGTGAACATTCTACGATTCTCGCTCTCAGTTTGTCTCTTTCCTCCACTATTTTGGCCTTTGCTCTTCCTACGTTCCCATCCATCATCAACTTCATTCATATCATTTTCTCTGTCGTATTGAAGCATTGAGTGATGCAGATCTTGATCACATACAATGCAAATAGTACCAGTATTAGTGCCCCTAGTCATACTTTCAGTCTATCTGCCAGTCATGTCTATCTCGGACTGTTTCTTTCTGAAAGGTACGCAAGCACAACTAGCTCTGCCTTATCTATACACATTGACTATTGACTATAACCTGCCATTGAACCCACACCACTTTCTAAACCCATCGTCACCCCACTGGTGGCAAGTAATGTATGCCTCCTGTAGCTGGCATCCATCCTAACAAATCTGTCGTTGTACCCATTTCCTAACACCTCGTCCTGCCGAACGGCTACTGCCAGTCTGCCATATTGATGATGTTCTGATGCTGTTCTCTTACAGTTACAATTCTTGCCAGTAACTCACCTAGTCCATATCTTGCACATTCTTCTGTTCTCCTGTCATTACTATCACTGTACTAATCTCCCATTGCCACAATATGATGGGATTGCTTAGCTTAAATTAGTATTAGCAACAGATATATAAGGCCTTGTGACTTACTGTTTACATACCCTACCTGATAGCCATAAACTAGTGTAACCTGCTAATCGACGTATACTACACACAGACACATCACATGGGTTAATATGCGTGCAATTAACTGGCCCCCAGTCAATCGTGTATCCTATTGAAATTGCTTTCCCACTTTTATTCTTTGTGGCTTAATTGGTAAGCACGTACTCATTTCATATCTTGTGCACTTAGCTGCAACAACAGTGCCGCTGTGTCCCTGACTCGCACCAGATGCACCATGATATATCCCATGCATCTCTCTCTGTCATAATGTGTCTTTATATGACCACTTAGGTAGAATTTGTTTGTATATATGCTGAATCATTAATGAGTACTGTAGAGCGCACTAGCCAAATGTGGAGAAACTGATGTTGAGCTTTGATGTGTATTAGTTTGCTTGCTAATAGACTAACCATCACAACTCCCTACAAGTCGATTAATTCCTTAAATTTTCATACCTCTGGTATTGCTTAAACCTGAACTACACAGGGACCTAGTTGCACTCAACGGTGCTAGTTTGATTAACCATCGTCATGTTCCCATTTCACCTTATACCTAACCACACTCCCTGCCTAGGTAGTCATTACAACATTCACAAAAATGGGCTCTCTAAACCAGCTTGTCCAAGGCACCATCCCATCCCATGCCCTACACGCTTTCTGCCCTCACTATCACCATTCCCACCCATCATGAATGACGCCACCATCCTCAATCCGATGGCCAACCCCCAAGTTTCCTATCTTGATGCCTCTACCACCATACACCATAAACACAAACAGAAGCACAGTAATTCAGCAGAACTCCAATCCCTACCTGTCTCAGGTCATGAAAGACAACAACGTGTAAGAGTACATACTCAGCACAATGTTAAGTATCATACAGCCCTTGATACACTAACCACTATTCTCCATACCATATCACTGCCAAGCTGCCATTTTGCCACGCCTAAAATCAACTCCACAACAACTACCACTCCCAAACGAGTGACCACAACAACAGAAGAAACCCACACCCCCAAAGCCACCCTCCACACTCAAATGCTCCCTCACAAATGCTCGCTCTCAAAGAGCTCATGCTATCGAAATACATGATCTTATCGTAGAATCTAAACTGGATATCCTAGTCATTACTGAATCATGGCTTCACCAAGCTTCAGGCCCCCACCTCACCATTGCCATTCTCCCAGACTATACCATCCTTAGAACGGACAGAACCCACTCACATGGAGGTGGAGTAGCCATCATTGTAAAAACTAAACTTAATCTAAGATCATGCCAAATCGAAAGCCTAAAAGGACACAAAATCCTACTAGCCAAACCTACTATAGATGGAAAAACAAATATCACTGTAGTAGTCATCTACAGAGCTCCCAATTCCAATAATCAGACAGAGATTGACATCCCGCTAATATTGGCACCCATCATTAAACCTAATACCAAATGCATACTTTTGGAAGATTTGAATTTGGGATTTAATGATAGTCAGGATCATAAAGCAGAAGCCCTGCACTCTGCCATGAAGGACATGAGTTTCACCCAGCTAGTGAACTCCCCCACACATTCCAAAGGAAGAACCCTGGATTGGGTTGTAGAGGAGGTCCCAGACATGGCCTGCAGGCCAGCCCCCCATTTCGAGGTACCAGGGACTTACTCGCCGAGATATGTAACGTATGAGGACCAAATGAACCAACAGAGAGCAATTCTAAGCCTCTGCCCAGTGCCCATTAGAAATGCAAGACCTATCGAAGTACCTATAACCAGACAGCCATGGGAAGCTCGGTACCCACTGAGACAACTGTACCAGCAGCTGACACGAAATGAAGACTACTTACAAACTATCCCCGAAGAGGCCCAAAGAGTCTTAATGGAGGGCAAATGGTGACGACATAAGAGCCCAGACAGACGTACAAATGAACATAAACGACAAACAAAAGTTGACACACAAGGGCGAAATGCTAGGAATAATGTTGTAATGGACATGTAAGAGAAAAGATGTTAATATAAAGAAACGTAACCATGAAGTGAGATGAACACACGTGACTGACTAAAATGCCTGTAAATAGGCTTAGAACGAAAGAGGCTAAGAAACCGGTACTGCTTGCAATGCTTAGTAGAAGAATAGAGCGGCAAGCGCCAACTATATATCTACCTCAACGAAGCACATTATACAAGTGCGACTCCATTTTGTAAAGCAGAATAAAGCCCAGACTGAAAGGGGCAGAAAGGGCCGGGATTCATATTCCAGCTAAAACCAGAAGGGAAGAGCAGAATCGAAACTCAGTAAGAAGTAGCTCATGCCTGGGAATTCGAGGTGAACTCCAGGAAGGGAGGGAAGCGGCAACTCCGAAGAATCGAAACTTCAGAGCATGACTGCCAGCCAGTGAAGGTCGAGATAAGGAGGACCTAGGCAGGTGGCGAGGCTGAACAAGGAATCAAATACACGAAAAGAAGGAACATGAAGCAGATTCACGGTGAACAGACACGTGACCAGCCAGGCTCTAAGAGGCACCAATGTCTGACGTCACCCAGAACCTGAGGATGCCATAACCTTTCCTGATAAGAAGCTACAGTTTCGAGGCCATCTTCAGCCAACTAATTGACACATAGCCCTAAAGTACTGATTGACGAAAGGGAGGCAGGGTGAATCCTGGGACACCAGGCACCTGGGTGTCTATTCTGCATGCTGCTAATTAAAGTGGAGATTTATGCCTAGGGGTGTAACCCACCTAATCACACTGGACCAAATAATCTAGAGTCCTATAGCTGTATAACCAATTAGACGTCGTAGTTGTAGTGACGTCTCTCACGAGTGAGGTAGAGGGATGGGCGTAAACACCCACCCGATAAGAGTTATCCAATCCTCAAGTTCTATTACCATATACAGATATAGCACATATACTTAAGTTACGTTTTCCAACCAATAGAACTGCATGTCAAACTTATGAGTTTTACACGTCAATGATGATGCAAATTTGCTATAAAAGTTACTGTTTGCATGAAGAATTTGGAAGTTGAAGCGAGACAGGCGATCGCATCACTGTTGATTACCATGTGTTTCCCCGTTTTTTTGTACTTGTCATTAAACGGACTTCCCTTTGCCAAACCGTTGACTTGTCCTTATTGATTGGTGTTGGAGTAAGTGAATCCCGCACCCCATCCTCTTCAAGGTGCGGCTATCTTGTTTAAGCTGCCGGAGGGCGAGCTCTGAATCTCAGGGGCCCGTTCAGAGGTTGCTACGCCCTCCAGTACACTTGGTAGCAGAGGATGGTTTGACCATCAACTATTGATTAATTATTACTAAAACACCTATTGACCCGTCGACACGAAGTAACTCTAGGTCTTCAGCAATATCACAAGTCCTTCGCCATTCTGCTGAGTAGACTGAGAAGCTTCCCATGGACAATGATGGTGTAAGTCCATAAAATATGCAGTGGGTATAAAGGAACCTGCCTTACAGAGCATAACCCTTCTCATTCCTATGGGCAGCCGATCGGACGAAAAGACCGGAGAGGCGGTAAGGACGGAGGGGCTGGTGATCCCGAAGATCCAGAGAGGAATCATGCGAGCGGTGAGTGAACGAGAAGACTCAATACTTTGGCAAAAGTTTTGTAGATATTAGAACAAGTAAGGGAAAAGGTAACGGAGGGTGGCGGACAATAAAATAATCAGAAGTAGAGAAGACTGTATATATGTGTTAAGTAGTGAGCCAGAGACAAGTAGGTAAGGTAACAAATGAGGTTTTATTTGTGCAGCAGACCAAGGGTTAATCAGTTCGGGTATAACCAGAAACTTCAGCAAAGGTAATAAGGCAAAATAAAAAAATGGGTCTTCCAGGCTGCTCGTAACACAAAACTCAAGAATGGCAAATTCGTTCTTCCAAAAATGACGATTATAACGTGTAGCTTAAACTTACAGTGTTCTCAACTAAATGCAGCTCATAACGTGGAAACACACACAGGACTGGTAGCTTTCCTTGCCTTTCGTTCCTTGCAAACCATCGGAGTAAAAGTCCTCCTTGATGCAACATGTGTTAGGGGTTCAAGCGTTTTCAGTCCACGCTTGAATGGTTCAGAGCCTCTCCTCCACGCTCTGCTACAGGTTCCTGGACACAGCCGTTCTGCGCTGTCCTCGGGCTGCAATTCGCTAAATAAACAAAACTTTTCCCTTTTTCCGCCTTTGAGATTCCTTTCTCGTCAGGCGCCTTCAGCAGCTGGGCAGTCGGGAGTGACTGCAGGATCGGTACGGGGCACTCCGGTGAGAATTCCTTTTCCTTCTAATATGCCCACCGATATGGGTTAATGGTCTCGTCCCATTCAGAGCCCACTCCGTCAGCCTCGTTCCACTCCTGCAAAGCGAGAGACAAAGTAAAACGTTTTTGGGTGCTTTTAACGCCGATGTGCCTCCTCCCAAGTAATTAGTGTTGGGCCGTTTTAGCCCGGGGCTCTTCACACCTGATGCTAATGCCTCTCCTCCCGGCTTCAACCTTATGGAGTCAGTTTCGTTTTTAACCCCTGATTGCCCAAAACCCCCAGTGTATGGAAACGTGGCTTTTCGTCTTTTCTGTCTGTTGCCTATTTTCTTTTCCTGTCTTTCATTTTGGTTATGTGTGTAGTGGGACGTGCTGTCATGTATTATTGGTGTCTTTTCTTCTCCCGTTTTCCTTATTTTTGGTTGCGCTTTGATTAGTCTTACATTAGCCTGTTGAGGCATTCTGGGAGATGTAGTCTCTTGCTCATTCATGTTCTTCAGTCGGTGTATTACATGAATTGGGTTGATAATAGATACCCCCTCGTCCCTCCTGTCTTGTTCAATAGTGGCCGCTACTATGTCCTCATCACATACTCCCCCCAAGGACTTATGCCGTTCGGGCATAACTAAGGCTCGGGACAGGTAGTCCGCCACCAACTGATACTTTCCGGGCTTGTGAACAGTCACGAAGTTGTACGGTTGTAGGGTTAAAAACCATCGTAGGACTCTATGGTTGGAGTCTTTCTGGGTCGCCAGCCACTTCAGAGGAGCATGATCGGTAAAAAGGGTGAACCGCCTTCCGAGGAGGTAATACCTTAGTGTTTCTACGGCCCACTTGATCGCTAGGCATTCCTTTTCTAGGGTACAATACGGAAGCTCATGGGGCAAAAGCTTTCTACTGATGAAGGCTATAGGACATAGGTCTTGTTCGGTACCCTGGGATAGTACTGCTCCTATTCCACATCCCGAGGCATCAGTTTGTAAGAAAAACTCTCTGTCAAAGTTAGGACAATGTAGAACGGGTTTGGAGGAAATCATTTGTATCAATGTTTGAAAAGCTTGTTTTGCTTCAGGAGTAATGTGCAGGGTTTTGTTTGTTTTCAGAGCGTCCGTAAGGGGGGCTGCTATGGTAGAAAAATGGGGCAGGAATCTCCTGTAGTACCCCACAAACCCTAGAAAAGCACGGATTTCTTTTCTGGTTTCAGGCATTCTTAGTTTTTGTATTGCTTGTATTTTGTCCAGCAAAGGGGTTACGATTCCCCCTCCCACTTCATACCCCAAATATCTTGTGGTTTGGGTTGCCAGTTTCGATTTTTTTGGGTTAATGTGTAAACCGGCCTCTTTTAGTGCCTGTATGACTTGGGTCAAGTGATATAAATGTTCCTTCCAGGTTTTGCTGAAGATAATAATATCGTCTAGATATGCAGCCGCATATTGCTCGTGTGGCTTCAGGATTTTATCCATTAAGGCCTGGAAGGTTGCTGGAGCCCCATGGAGCCCAAAGGGCAGAACAGTAAATTGGAACAGGCCCTGGGGTGTAGCAAACGCTGTCTTTTCTTGGTCGGCAGGTTCGAGGGGAATCTGCCAATAGCCCTTTGTTAAGTCCAGGGTGCTCAGAAAAACTGCTGATCCAAGTCTTTCTAAGAGCTCATCAATTCTGGGCATTGGATATGCTTCATATTTTGAAATAGCATTCAGTTGCCTAAAGTCCATACAAAACCTGGAGGAACCGTCCGGTTTTGGCACTAAGACGACTGGAGAACACCAGGCGCTTTTTGAGGGCACAATGGTTCCTAGAGCCAGCATCTCATCTATGTCTTTGGCGATCTCCCCACGTTTTGCCTCTGGAATTCGGTATGGCCTCAGGCGTACCGTTTTCCCTTCTTCTGTAGGTATGGAGTGGGTTGTCAAATGTGTCCGTCCGGGTATGCCCGAAAAGGTTTCTGCTATCGGGTTCAGGGTAGTAAATAGTTCTGTTCTTTGGGAAGTATTTAATTGTTCTCCTAATTGTACGTCTTGTAATCCACTAGGGTGGTTTGGGACCAACTGTTCTGGGACGGATATATCTGATAAGGTTGAACACAACACCCCTGGTGTTCCTTCCTTCCATAGTTTAAGTAGATTAATATGATAGTTTTGGTATTTGTTTTTACGTTCGGATTGTTCCACCTCATAGTTCACTGGACCCAAGATTTTTGTTACCCGATAAGGTCCGTGCCATTGGGCCAGCATTTTGTTTGTATGGGTGGGCAAAAGAACTAGTACTTTGTCGCCTACGTTCAAGGATCTGGGTCTGCTTCCTTGGTCATAGTACTTTTCTTGCTTTTCTTGTGTTCTACCCAGATTTTCTTGAGCGTAGTTCCTCAATTTCCCCAAATGATCCCTTAGATCTTGAACATAATCGGTGAGCGTTGTTTCTTCTTGTTGCTCCCAATTGTCCTTCAATAATCCTAACACTGACTTGGGTTGTCTCCCAAACAATAGTTCAAAAGGGGAATACCCTGTGGATGATTGGGGTGTATCCCTCAGAACCATTAGTACCCATGGTAAAACCCGTTCCCATCCTACTCCAGTTGGGCTGGTGGTTCTTTTTATCATCTGTTTAATGGTCTTGTTATATCTTTCCACCAATCCATCCGTCTGTGGGTGGTAGACCGAGGTTTTCAGGTGTTGTATACCTAGGGTCTTACATACTTCCTTCATTACTGCTGACATGAAATTGCTTCCCTGATCTGTTACGATTTCCCGGGGTATTCCCACTCTTGCAAAGTAAGGTAATAGGACATCGCACACCTGTCTAGCTGAGATTCCCCTTAAAGGGAAGGCCTCCGGGTATCTGGTGGCGTAATCCACTACTACCAGTAGGAATCTGTATCCTCGACTAGAAGGTTCCAGTGGGCCCACTATGTCCATTCCTATCCTTTGGAACGGCTCCTTGATCAAAGGCATTCGTTGCAAGGGGGCTCTGGCTGGTGTGTGATTACTTGTTTTCTGGCATATTGCACACTCCTGGCAATACTTGGCTATGTCTGCATAAATCCCTGGCCAATAGAAGTTCTGTAACACTCTTTTCCCCGTCATGTTTTCTGCTAGGTGTCCTCCCGTGGAATGATCATGGGCTAGTTGTATCAAGGTCTTCCGATAGGACTGGGGAACCAACAATTGTTCCTTCTCTTCATTTTCCGTTCCTCTGGTCACCCTATAGTACAACCCTTGGTTCTCCTTAAAATAAGGAGTGGTATTCGGGATTTGGCTCTTACTTAAGGCTTGTTCACGTGCCCGTTTTAGGGTTTCGTCTAGCCCGGATTCAGTCCGGAAGGATGGCAGATGATCCCCCACTCGCCAGTCTATAAGGGCTATTTCCACCTCTCGCCTTCCATTCAGTTTGTCTTTCCTCTTCTGGGTTTTTGTGGGTTTTTCCCCTAGGTCTATCCCTTTTATCTCGGTTTGGGCGAACGGGGCTTCCCTTAACCATAAATCAAACTCGGGAATATCTGTCCCTATCAGGACGGGAGCTGGTAGGGTGGGGATAATGGCCACTTTAACCGGTAGCTCTTTCCCTTGTAATCCTAACACAATTTCTTTGGTTGGATACCCCTTAATATCCCCATGTACACATTTAATGTCAACTGAGCTCACCTGTCCTGGTTCTGGTTCGCTCACATGTGGTTGTATAGCAGTCTGCCGACTTCCGCTGTCCATCATAGCTTGTTGGGGCCGTCCATCCACTGTTACCTCAATCACATAGGGCTGTTTCTTCCGATTTCCATACTGTTGCAGGGTCCCAATTTCCATCGGTTCGGTTTTGTTTCTCTTGGCACAATATCGGGCGATGTGTCCCCATTCACCACATTCGAAGCATTGAGGCATCTGGCCCTTCATTGGAATGGAGCCGTTGTTTGGCCTCGGTTCTGTTCTTGTTCTTGTCTCCGGCCCGCCCATCCGGTTGTTACTGCGTAAGGCGGGAAGTTCGTGGTGTGGTCTTGTAGGTAGTGCTGATATATTACGAGGGGTTCCAGCCTTTTGATAGGCCGTGGCCACATCGATTGCTTCAGACAGTTTCAGGCGGTGATGTTGCCTAACCCACCTTTGTATGGGCCCTGGTAGGGCTTCGATGAATTGCTCCAGCATAATTTTTTCTTTTATTTGCCCAATTGTGGATGTATTAGTTTGCAACCATTTCTCCGTGAGGTCCTGTACTCGATAAAAGAGCTGTCTTGGGCTTTCGCCTGATTTTAGTCGGGTTTCCCGGAATTGCAACCTATAGGATTCATCGTCCATTCCCAATCTCTCCAGTACTGACTTTTTGATGTCGGCGTATGGGGTGTCCCCATTCGGATTGGCCGCTTGATATGCTCCTTGCATCACTCCCGTGAGAAGGGGCGCCAGGAAGAAGGACCACCGATCCTGTGGCCATTGCGCTGCTCGGGCTATCCTTTCAAAATTTACAAAGAAGAAACTGGGATCGTCTCCGGTCTGGTACTTTTGTAGTACTGTAGGGGGAATGGCTGGATGGGACCGTTGTGCAGCCACTGATTCGCCTAGAATCCTCAGCGCTTCCCTGCCCTGCTCTTGGGCTACGGTTTGTACCTGGATGGCTTGCTGTAGGGCTTGGCGGTCTGCTTGGGCTTGGTGTCCTTGCACCTGTACCAGTTGCTGCAACTGTTGTTGCCCCTCGGCCAGCGCCTTTATGACTGCCTCCATGGTCAATGGGATAGACGTGTCTCTGTGAATCCCACCGCTGCCACCACTGTTAAGTAGTGAGCCAGAGACAAGTAGGTAAGGTAACAAATGAGGTTTTATTTGTGCAGCAGACCAAGGGTTAATCAGTTCGGGTATAACCAGAAACTTCAGCAAAGGTAATAAGGCAAAATAAAAAAATGGGTCTTCCAGGCTGCTCGTAACACAAAACTCAAGAATGGCAAATTCGTTCTTCCAAAAATGACGATTATAACGTGTAGCTTAAACTTACAGTGTTCTCAACTAAATGCAGCTCATAACGTGGAAACACACACAGGACTGGTAGCTTTCCTTGCCTTTCGTTCCTTGCAAACCATCGGAGTAAAAGTCCTCCTTGATGCAACATGTGTTAGGGGTTCAAGCGTTTTCAGTCCACGCTTGAATGGTTCAGAGCCTCTCCTCCACGCTCTGCTACAGGTTCCTGGACACAGCCGTTCTGCGCTGTCCTCGGGCTGCAATTCGCTAAATAAACAAAACTTTTCCCTTTTTCCGCCTTTGAGATTCCTTTCTCGTCAGGCGCCTTCAGCAGCTGGGCAGTCGGGAGTGACTGCAGGATCGGTACGGGGCACTCCGGTGAGAATTCCTTTTCCTTCTAATATGCCCACCGATATGGGTTAATGGTCTCGTCCCATTCAGAGCCCACTCCGTCAGCCTCGTTCCACTCCTGCAAAGCGAGAGACAAAGTAAAACGTTTTTGGGTGCTTTTAACGCCGATGTGCCTCCTCCCAAGTAATTAGTGTTGGGCCGTTTTAGCCCGGGGCTCTTCACACCTGATGCTAATGCCTCTCCTCCCGGCTTCAACCTTATGGAGTCAGTTTCGTTTTTAACCCCTGATTGCCCAAAACCCCCAGTGTATGGAAACGTGGCTTTTCGTCTTTTCTGTCTGTTGCCTATTTTCTTTTCCTGTCTTTCATTTTGGTTATGTGTGTAGTGGGACGTGCTGTCATGTATTATTGGTGTCTTTTCTTCTCCCGTTTTCCTTATTTTTGGTTGCGCTTTGATTAGTCTTACATTAGCCTGTTGAGGCATTCTGGGAGATGTAGTCTCTTGCTCATTCATGTTCTTCAGTCGGTGTATTACATGAATTGGGTTGATAATAGATACCCCCTCGTCCCTCCTGTCTTGTTCAATAGTGGCCGCTACTATGTCCTCATCACAATATGTAAGGGGATAATTACTCTAGTATAGTAGAGAAAAACAGTGTTTACCGGGAGGACACCCGAGAGAAAAAGTAGGTTACCGGGAAAGACACCCGAGAGAAAAACAGTGGTTACCGGGAGGACACCCGAGAGAAAACAGTGGTTACCGGGAGGACACCTGAGAGAAAAAGTAGGTTACCGGGAGGACACCCGAGAGAAAAATGAGGATACCAGGAGGGACACCTGAGATAAAAAGTAAGAGTATTCGCCTTGTTCCTGCGCTTTAATATAGCGGTCCAAAGAAACGTGAACTCAGAGCCCATATAATAGGGGATGATTAGGCTACAGTGACGATTAAAGACGACGTCACAAAAAGGGTTTGTTTAAACCCCATGTTGGGGTATTGATTAGAAGGCAGAGATATATGTGTCAAGCTGGTGTCTGTCTGGTCTGTCAAATGGCTATTGTACGTGTCCTGTTATATGTCACATGCAAGAATTGTGTATCAGTGATTGTTTGATACAAAGTTTGGGTTTTACGCGATTCTGTAACTAAGAGGGAATTGCCAATGGATTGATGTTTTGAATAAATTGATGATATAGTATTTTGGCGGGAGAAGATTGGATTGGAGCTCGCGTATTTGGTGCTCGCTCATTTCGTTGGGAGTATTGAAAGTGCATGAAAATATTGATGAAAACCGAATTCAAGCATGGAGGATATTACACCACTCACCCACTTATGTAAGCAGTTGCCCAAACATGCACCCAAGCTTAAAAAATAAAGTGCTGAGTGGGATAAGGGTACCGCCCACAAGATGTTTATGACGTGGCCACAGAAGAGGTCCTTATCGAAAGCCGTCTTACAACATATGACGACTTATTTGCATGCCACATATACCGGCAAGAAACTAGAAAAACGCCTTGCCGTTCTGGAACTGTGGAAAATGTTCGAACAGCCAAAGGAGGAAGAACCTCCCGCAGATTGGATATTAAATGTATGCACTGAAGGGGGTGAGACGCCAACCGTGCAACCAGCCCCGCATGAGCCAGAGATCAAGGTGTCAGGCTTTATCTTCAATCAGGATGTTGTCCGTGGAAGCTGCTGAACCCCCGCAGTCCCCTTTGGATGCTAACCTCAACTGGTAACAAACAGTTCAGCTGAGAGCATCCCCAAGGGAAAGGGGGAAAATGGGACAAAATAATAAACTTCAGGTTTGGCTCAGCTTCTTAATATCTCTTAACCTGTAGATAAAATAACAACAAATAAACTTTAGTCACTATAGGCTCTCACTTCTCTTTATCGAATTGAATAAATAAACATGCCACCATACCTGAATATCCTCTATTGATAACTTAGAGGAACTGTTTGTTTTCTTACTGAAGAAAAAAGTAGTGTCTCTGATGCTATTACTATCTCCTTCAATTCAGAATTGGAAAACTGCTGTCTTTAACTCACTCTCTAAGTTCCATGAAGTAGTTTTCTAGCAGTTCAAATTCCAAAACACACACGCCCATCTGAAAATGCTAGGTCGGTTTTTGTGTGAATCTCTAGCTTTAACACAAATTTCAAATATGACACTCTTGCTTCTTCCTTTTAGAATTGTTTGCGTATGTGGAAAGAAAGCAGTGTTCACTAATTGGATCTTTTGCTTGCGTATAAATATCGCTCTTCAAGGAAGCGTTCACTTGACTGGAGATGTGCGCAAGCGTGAAGATATTCCTTTTCCTTCTGAAATGGTGTGCGCATAGGAACAGAGAATAGAGTTCAAAAATCGCATATTCGCATGCGTAGTAGTTCAGTATTTCTCCCTCCTTAATTTAATTTGTTCAAGTAGGAAAGAGGAAATTACTGAGCTCCGGACACTGATCCTTGAAGAGGCAGCTTAATGAGGTACGCACGCCAGGTTAGAATGTTAGTAAATAAAACATAACGTTTCAGGTTCGCGTATCTATAACACTGTCATTTGCGCAGACAGTGTAAGATTTCTAGCGCTAACCCGATGTTAAAAGAAAACACTGTTACCGTAAGAAGGAACAGTGCTCAATACTTTTTATACAGCTGAAAAAACACACAACACTGAAAAAATGAACAGGCTTCCACACACCAACTTGCCCCGTGCTAAATATGTTGCGCAGTTCATTAAATAAGAGAACTGTTCAAGAAATCCTAAAATAATGTCTTTAAATAACACAACTAACTAACTCTTTAAACAAAAAATAAGAAAACAGGAACTGGTTAATAAATTGTATAGAAATAGAACTCCTTCCTGAATTAACAAAGTTCAGTTAAAAATGATAAAGTCACTTAACTTGCTTCTTTCTTTTACCGGAACCTTTCTGACTTTCTTCTTGAATTCTCCAACACTTTCCTGATCCAAATAACCAATCCTAGGCACAAGGGCCCAGGTAAAGTTTCTAAATCTTCAGAGCTTCAAACATAAGACCTTCCTGCTGGGCTGCTGACAATGAAAGGCAGTTTAGAATGTTCTAACAATGCCTTTCTTTTACTTCTGACCAATCACTGATACTTTTTGAAGTCTCCATTATGGCTTGGGAGCTCTCCACACTCTGCACTAAAAGTTAATGCCTAAACCATAATTTGTGTTAATCATACACTCATTCCACCACATTCAACCAAACCCCATGAAATCTGACAGTACCCCCCCTTAACGTCCTGTCCCAGGGCCAACTTTAGAAGGATACTTTCTATGACATTTTGCCACTAATTGTGGTGCATACACATTCACATCATCCTCCCATGTACGTTCCTCAGGTCCAAACCCTTCCCAGTCTATCAAATATTGTCGTTTCCCTCTTAACCTCCTGGAATCTACAATTCTCTTAACCAACCACAAACTCCTCAGATGAATTTTCTAACTGAACTGGTGAAGGTGGTGGTACAACTCTAGTCCCATGAATCACAGGTTTCAATAGACTAATGTGGAAGGTTGGATGTATTTTCAAGGAAGTGGGTAGTTTTAACCGTACTGCCACTGGATTAATCTCCTTTTCAACTTCAAATGGGCCTACAAAATGTGGGCTAAATTTGTTTTTACCCTTAATTCTCAAATGCCTAGTCGAAAGCCAAACCAGGTCACCAACCTTATATTCAGGACCCAATCTCCTTTTTTGATCTGCAAACCTTTTGTACTTCTGCTTACTATCAAAAAGTACCTTTTTAGCTCTTTCCAAATTCTTCCTCATAATTTGTAATCGAACCTCTACTCAAGGATTCTCTGACTCTTCAGTAATTTCAAAGCTCAAAAACCGTTGGTGAAAAACTCTTCAAAGATAAAACTGAGACATGTTAGTTGAATCTTTAGCACAATTATTATAAGCAAATTCTGCACGCCAAATAAAATCCACCCATTCCTCACCTGCCTGTAGATAGCACCTCAAATACTTCTCCAGTTCTTGATTCACCCTTTCTACTTGCCCATTGGTCTCAGGATGATAACCTGATGATAAACTTACTTCCACTCCCAAACTCTTACAAAAAACCCTCCAAAATCTTGAAATAAATTGAGGACCTCTATCAGAGATAATTTGATTAGGGAGACCATGCAGTCTAACTATTTCCCGCAAAAAGACTTTGGCCAAACTGTCTGCAGTAACCTCTCCCTCCATTGGAACAAAATGAGCCTCCTTTGACAAGAGATCCACAACAACTAAATAGACATACAACCCTTGTCACAAGGAAGATCTGTAATGAAGTCCAGGGAAATTGTATGCCAAGGACGAGGTGGAATGGGCAACGGCTCCAACAACCCAACTGGTTTTCCGGTTTGGTTCTTCATTTGAGCACAAACAGCACAGGTCTTTACAAAATTTAAGATGTCCTGACGCATCTTCTCCCACCAGAAACTTCTCCTAACCAACTCTAGTGTCTTTCTGAAACCTGGATGTCCGGACAGCATAGATTCATGACAGTCTCTTATTACTTTCTCTCTCAACTCCAAAATAGGTAAGTAAAGTTTATTTTCAAAATACGGCAATCCTTTCTTAATTTTTCGAACCGGATCCTTTCTGACCCACTCCTCCATCTATGCTATTGACATGGGCTTTCAAACTTCTTCCTCAACATCCTCAATTTTCTGTATTCCGGCTGAAATAAAACGACATGGATCGATTATTGATAACATCTCCTTATCTGATTCCATCTCACTTCCAGGAAATTGACGTGATAAAGCGTCAGCCTTCCCATTAAGCCTACCTGGCTTAAATGTCACCACACAATCGTAATCAGCAAAGAACAATGACCATCTTAACTGCTGTGGTGTGAGAGTCTTGGCTGATTTTAAAAAAAGCAAATTTCTATGGTCTGTTAACACTGTCACTGTATGTCTTGCTCCTTTTAAAAAATGCCTCCACTCTTCAAAAGCAAACTTAATTGCCAATAGTTCACGATCTGAAATTGTATAATTTTGTTCAGCCATAGAATAATTTTTAGAATAGTAAGCAACTGGATGAAGTTGTCCCGTATCTCGATGTCTCTGAGAAAGAACAGCGCCCATGGCAAGATTCGATACATCAGCTTCTACATAAAAAGGCTGAGATGGATCTGGATGAACCAAAAAAGGGGCCGAACTGAACCTTTTCTTGAATTCTTGAAATGCCTCCTCTGTCTCTGTAGACCACACAAATTTGGCACCTTTCTTTAAAAATGTTGTGATGGGAGTAACCAACTGAGAAAATCCTTCAATAAATCTTCTGTATAAATTTGCAAAACCTCAAAAGCTTTGAATTTCCTTTACTTTCGTTGGTGTTGGCCAATCCGTGATGGCTTGAACTTTGTTCGGATTCATCTCCAACCCCTTGCGTGAAACAATGTGTCCCAAAAATTCCACAGAATTAATATGAAACTGAGATTTCTCTAATTTAGCAAACAAATGATTCTCTTGGAGTCTTTGTAGAACCTTACTAACATGAATTTTGCGAGATTCTAAATCCTGAGAATAAATCAAAATATCATCGATATATACTACCACAAATATATCTAAAAAATCTCTTAGAACTTCATCCATAAACAATTGGAAGGCAGCTGGTGCATTGCATAAACCGAAAGGCATTACCAGGTACTCATAAAGACCAAATTGGGTTTTGAATGCCGTTTTCCACTCATCACCTTCCTGGACTCGCACCAGATGATAGGCACCACGTAAATCAAGTTTGGAAAAAATCGTGGATCCCTGGACCTGATTCAAGATTTCCGAAATTAGAGGGAGAGGATAATCCTATTCACAGCTCGATAGTCGATACATGTTTTAAGAGACCCATCAGGTTTTGGTACAAAAAATAATGGAAATGCGGCTGGAGATTGGGAATGGCGAATAAAACCCTTAGCCAAATTTTCTGCTAGTTACTCTTTAAGATAATCATTCTCCTTTTCCGTTAATGCATACACTCGACTACTTGGTAAAACTGCCCCAGGCTCCAAATCAATTTTACAGTCAAAACTCCTATGTGGAGGTAATTCTCCTGCTTCCTTTTCATCAAACACCTCCTTGTAACATTGATAACACTCAGGAAGATGTCCTAGCACCGCTCCTATATTATGGCCTGAAATTCCTGCCTCTGTCAGAAAAGAAGAAACCAAACCTTGCGTTTCTTCCCTCCCAGGATTACCTTTCAAAAAACAGTTTTCTAAGCAGAAACTAGACTGTAACTCTACCGCTCGCCTACTCCAATCAATCCTAGGATTATGTAGGGTAAGGCATGGCATGCCTAAAATTATTTTCAAAAGTGGTGTATCTATCAAATCAAATGAGATTTCTTCTCTATGACCTCCAATTAAATCCATAACCAGGACACCAGTTTTATGAGTTATAGGACCTGAAGAAAGAGAAGTTCCATCTACAGCCCGAACCTGTTCCACCACTTCCTTCCTCACAAGTGGTATTCCCAAAGCCTTAGCTACTCCCCAATCCATAAAGTTTCCTGTGGCCCCTGAATCAATCACTACCGTTCCATACCCTTTCTTTTCCTCCTTCATATACAAGGATACATTTACAGTTATGTGTGGAACCGCTGACTGAACAGTATTTGCAATCTGCTGTCCTTTTCCACTGGCTGATGAAAATCTTTTGGGTGTAAAGGGACAATTTCCAAAAAAGTGACCTCCCCTACCACAATATAAACACAAATTATTCTCACGCCTTCTAGCCTTTTCCTCTTTAGATAAAGGACCTTTTATTCTAATCTGTTGATCATTTACCTTTGGTTTCACTTCTTTGCTACCCACCTCAAACTTTGTACAATCTCCTCTAAGGACTGACCTTACCTCCCCCTGAGTACAGCAACGCCTTTCTGCTCTCCTTTCACTTATACGATAATCCAACTGAACCACTAAATAAATAAATTCATCACAAGAGGAAGGGCGCTGAACTACACTGGACAAGGCATCCTTCAACTCCTCCTTGAGACCTCGATAAAAAAGAGAAGACCTCTTATCTTCTGGCCACTTAGATTCTAAAACCAAAGACCTGAACTGTGTGATATATGTGACCAGGTCTCTGTTTCCTTGACGCAAATCTAATAATTCTCCATCTACTTCTAAGGAGATTTGTCTTTTATCAAACATTTTCTTAAATTCTTCCATAAAAAGAGGAAAATGTTTTAAAGACAAACTCTTCTGTCTGACAAGTAACCCTGCCCAAGTAGAAGCCTCTCCAGATATATAAGACATCATAAAAGTAACCCTGGAAACATAAGAAGGAAATAATTCTGGCCGACTAAGAAAGTGCAACTCACATTGAGTTAAAAATGTCTGAAATTTACTGGAATCACCATGGTAACGCTCTGGAGCTGCCAAAGGTACTGGCATAACTAATGCCCTAAAACCTCCTTCTGCCCCTTCACCTCTACCTTCACTTCTCTCCTCAGCAGCCCTTACCAATTCCGGGGGGAATTCTTCTGAAACTTCTCTCCCAATTCCCTGAGTCAGTGCCATCTTTTCACATAACTCATCTACCCGTTTTCCTAAATTCTTATTCTCTTGATAAGCCACCTTTAATTCCTCCTGTAATTCCCTCACAAAAGCACTTAACGCCTCCATTGAGGACTCTGGGTTCATGACAACTTGGGCAGACTATTTTGTCTGGCCTTTCATTCTGTCAGGCTTTATCTTCAATCAGGATGTTGTCCGCGGAAGCTGCTGAACCCCCGCGTCCCCTTTGGATGCTAACCTCTTAACTGGTAACAAACAGTTCAGCTGAAAGCATCCCCAAGGGAAAGGGGGACAATGGGACAAAATAATAAACTTCAGGTTTGGCTCATCTTCTTAATATCTCTTAACCTGTAGATAAAATAACAACAAATAAACTTTAGTCACTATAGGCTCTCACTTCTCTTTATAGAATTGAATAACTAAAACTTGCCACCATACCTGAATATCCTCTATTGATAACTTAGAGGAAGCGTTTGTTTTCTTACTGAAGAAAAAAGTAGTGTCTCTGATGCTATTACTATCTCCTTCAATTCAGAATTGGAAAACTGCTGTCTTTAACTCACTCTCTAAGTTCCATGAATTAGTTTTCTAGCAGTTCAAATTCCAAAACACACACGCCCATCTGAAAATGCTAGGTCGGTTTTTGTGTGAATCTCTAGCTTTAACACAAATTCCAAATATGACACTCTTGCTTCTTCCTTTTAGAATTGTTTGCGTATGTGGAAAGAAAGCAGTGTTCACTAATTGGATCTTTTGCTTGCGTATAAATATCACTCTTCAAGGAAGCGTTCACTTGACTGGAGATGTGCGCAAGCGTGAAGTTATTCCTTTTCCTTCTGAAATGGTGTGCGCATAGGAACAGAGAATAGAGTTAAAAAATGGCATATGCGCATGCGTAGAAGTTCAGTATTTCTCCCTCCTTAATTTAATTTGTTCAAGTAGGAAAGAGGAAATTACTGAGCTCCGGACACTGATCCTTGAAGAGGCAGCTTAATGAGGTACGCGCGCCAGGTTAGAATGTTAGTAAATAAAACATAACGTTTCAGGTTTGCGTATCTATAACACTGTCACTTGCGCAGACAGTGTAAGATTTCTAGCGCTAACCCGACGGTAAAAGAAAGCACTGTTACCGTAAGAAGGAACAGTGCTCAATACTTTTTATACGGCCGAAAAAACACATGATGCTGACAAAATGAACAGGCTTCCACACACCAACTTGCCACGCGCTAAATATGTTGCGCAGTTCATTAAATAAGAGAACTGTTCAAGAAATCCCAAAATAATGTCTTTAAAGAACCCAACTAACTAACTCTTTAAACAAAAAATAAGAAAACAGTAACTGGTTAATAAATTGTATTGAAATATAACTCCTTCCTGAATTTAACAAAGTTCAGTTAAAAATTATAAAGTCACTTAACTTACTTCTTTCTTTTACCGGAACTTTTCTGACTTTCTTCTTGAATTCTCCAACACTTTCCTGATCCAAATAACCAATCCTAGGCACAAGGGCCCAGCTAAAGTTTCTAAATCTTCAGAGCTTCAAACATAAGACCTTCCTGCTGGGCTGCTGACAATGGAAGGCAGTTTAGAATGTTCTAACAATGCCTTTCTTTTACTTCTGACCAATCACTGACCCTTTTTGACGTCTCCATTTTGGCTTGGGAAGCTCTCCACACTCTGCACTAAAAGTTAAGGCCCAAACCATAATTTGTGTTAATCATACACTCATTCCACCACATTCAACCAAACCCCATGAAACCTGACAAAGGGAAGTAAGTCAGAGGGACTCTACCCGTTAACATAGCTTAAGGCAGCCACTGAGTATAGCAACCCCGCGTATGAGTCACCTACATACAGTAATGACGAAATCAATTGGAAGGATCAGGAAATTAATCTTACCTCCGCAGTCCCGAGGGACAAAGAGAGATGCAATAATGAAAGAAAGGACCAGGCACAGATTGGTGCACCTCTCGATAAAGCGAGAGAAGGAAAGAAGTGGAAAGGAAGTGAAGACAGAACGGATGAGATAGCAGTAGCAAAGGACGAATGGATGGGAGGACAGATATTGTTGAAACTTGATGGTAAGGGAAGTGATGATGTGAGACCGAGAGAGAAGTCTGATGAGACGCAAAGAAGGGACAAAGAAAAGGACACATAGCGCTAAAGTACTGATTGATGGAAGGGAGGGAGGGTGAATCTTGGGACACCAGATACCTGCGTGTCTATTCTGCATGATGTTAATTAAAGTGGAGATTTATGCCTAGGGGTGTAACCCACCCAATCACAATGGACCAAATAATCTAGGGTCATACAGCTGTATAACCAATTAGATGTCGTAGTTGTAGTGACGTCTATCACGAGTGATGTAGAGGGATGGGCATAGACACCCATCCGATAAGAGTTATCCAATCCTCAAGTTCTATACTTAAGTTACCTTTTCCAACCAATAGAACTGCATGTCAAACTTATGAGTTTTAAACGTCAATGATGACGCAAATCTGCTATAAAAGTTACTGTTTGCATGAAGAATTTGGAAGTTGAAGCGAGACAGGCGATCGCATCACTGTTGATTACCATATGTTTCCCTGTTTTTTGTACTTGTCATTAAACAGACTTCGCTTTGCCAAACCGTTGACTTGTCCTTATTGATTGGTGTTGGAGTAAGTGAATCCCTCAGCCCATCCTCTTCAAGGTGCAGCTATCTTGTTTAAGGGGCAGGAGACGAGCTTGGACTCTCATGGGCCCGTTCAGAGGTCGCTCCGCCCTCCAGTACAGGATTCTCTCACTCAACACAGACATTTCTATTGACTCTATCTCACCTTTAGACTGGTCAGACCATTATAATATCATGTTCACCATCAACTCCATTGCTCCCATTGCTAAGGAGGGGATTCCCAATTCTTATGAAACCAGAAACCTTCATAAACACACTCCTGAAACACTAGAACCATTGCTTCTTAAAGCATTAGATACACTCTCCACCCCTCAAGACAACCCCAACTCACTAGCAGACGAATATCACAATTGCCTCACATCAACCATCAATGTTGTAGCACCAATCATTACCAAAACCATGCACTCAGAAAAAGGCTCATGCTTCTGGTTCAATGAGGAATTAGTCACGCTCAGGAGAACCAAACGGGCCCATGAACATATTTTTAGAAAACGTCCTTCACCAGAAAATGAATCAGCCTTCCAGGAAGCTAATAGAATTTATAAAAAAGCCATCATCACACACAAAGCCAATGCCTTTAACGCTCGGATCAATAATGCTGCATCCGACTCCAAAGAACTCTTCACAATACTAAAAGAAATGGAAAATCCAACACCCATTACCAATTGCACCAATACTAGTGAAGAATGGTGTACCACAATCCAAGACGTGCTTGCCGCAAAGATCAACCTCCTTCAAAATAAAATCCAAAGCAAAAAACAACTCCTAGCAGATAAATATGCCACTGATGGCCACCCTCCTACCACTGTCGGTAACACCAAGCCTACTTTCCAATTCACACCTGTTTCACAAGATTTAGTGTTCAACACCATCTCTAAACTCAGAGCATCCAATTGCAAGGGAGACTCTGTCCCGGCAAAAGTAGTAAAATCTTGTGCCCACGCAATGACACCCATCATAATGACATTTGTAACTGCCTCCTTTGACAAAAATATAGTGCCAGCTAGCATCAAATAAGCCTGGGTTACCCCTCTTCTAAAAAAGCCTAATCTTGACCCCACTGTGCCCACACACTATATACCAATGACAGCAGTCCCAGTCTTTTGAAAATATCCTTGATAAAATAGCATACAATCAAGTCCAAGCACACTTGGAACATAACCAACTCCTTGGCACCAGACAATCTGGCTTCCGCCCCAACCATAGTACGGAAACAGCCCTTCTGGACCTCAAAATCCAAATGGATCCCATCAGAGATTCAGGAAAGCTTTGTATCCTCCTTCTACAGGACCTACCTGCAGCGTTCGACCTTGTGGACCATAACAAACTCTGCTCCACCCTAGCTAAAGGTTTTAACTTTTCCAAGGACACCACTACATGGATTAAATCATTTCTGGCTGAACGAACCTCCAGAGTCTCCATAAGCAAAGAAGCTGCAGATCCCATACGTTATGTTATGTTATGTTATGTTACTTGAATTTGTAGAGCGCACGGTCGCCCAAAGGCATCATGGCACTAGTTAGGGGGCTGCTTGGCTGAGAAGACAGTAGAAAGCCAGGGAACTAGAATAAAGTGGTCGTCAGAGCTTTCCTAAAAGCCAGGTGGTTGGAGATAGATTTCAGTGGCAGTGGGAGGATGTTCCAAAGCTTGGCTGCGGCGATGGAGTAGGCTTTGCCGCCGAGTCTTTCCCGGTTATACCTAGGCATGACAAGTAGGTTGGTGGCCGAGGAACGGAGATCACGTTCCGGGATATATCGGAGGAATTTAGATTGGAGAAACTCAGCTCCAAAGCCGTGGATTGCCCGATGGACAACGCACAGTAACTTGAACTTAACTCGCTGAGCCAATGGGAGCCACTGGAGTCGGCGGAGCACTGGCGAGATGTGGGCACCATAGGAAGAGCCAGAGGCTAATCTGGCTGCCAGGTCTTGCATACGTTGAAGTCGCTGGAGAAAGTCTACCGTTTGAGAAAGGTATAGGGAATTACAATAGTCCAGCCGTGGGAGGACTAGTGCAGCCACCATGGGGGGACGCATGAATTCCGGAATCATGGGAAGGACTCTTTTTAGAACCCTGATCTGGTGGTGGGCAGACTGACAAACAGCTGTGACCTGATTTGACATAGATAGAGAGGCAGAGAGAATAACCCCCAGATTCTTCACTTTGTCAACTGGATCAGGCAAAGGACCCAGTGTCGCAGGCCAAAACGCGGGAGTCCATAGTGAGGGGTTGGGAGGGCAACCCAACCCATACCAGTCCCCATCGGTGTCCTACAAGGATCCTGCCTATCCCCACCCTTTACAACGCCTACACGAAGCTCCTCTTCTCAGCCCTGGATGATATGGGTGTCATCTACACAAATCTTGACACCCAGATCCTCATCACACTCACAGGGAACTACACACAAGACACTTCCACTATAAATAAAATCTACTCCATAATCCAAAACTGTAGGGCCTTAAATAGCCTCTGTTTTAATAATGAAAAGACAAAGATCGTCATTGTGGGCTCACAAGCCAAAATTAACGCCCTCCAGCCATACTATGCCGCCATCAATATAGACAGAACTATCATCCCAGTTCGCAAACATGTAAAAACACTAGGCGTGTATTTAGATTCTAATCTATCCTTGACCAAACACATCAGCTTTTTCTCCTCTTCCACGTCCTATACATCTTAGCTTATATCACTCAGCCACCAATTCCTGACCCCTGCCAACTGCATCACATTAGCCAGGGCTCTGATATTATCAAGACTTGACTACTGTAACATACTATTTCTAGGTACGACGGCCACTAAGCTTAAAAAATTGCAATTAATACAAAATTAAGCCCTCAGGGCAGCCCTGGGAATAAGAAAATATTAGCACATATCTAACACTAGAAAAGAGCACCATTGGCTCTCTATCAAAGATAGAATCTTATTCAAAACCGTGTGCACCACATTCAAATGTCTACATGAAAATGCACCCATATACCTAAACCACGTAATAACAGAAAAAGTGATTACCAGAACCTTAATATCTAATAATCTCTCACTACTCACAATCCCCCACATTAGAAAGACCAGAGCAGGAGGCGCTAGCTTTCAGTATTTGCCCCCAAACTCGGGAACGCTCTTCCACTCCACATCAAAAATGAGACAACTCTTATCAGATTAAAAAAACGATTGAAAACCTGGCTATTTAATCAAGAACAATAACATAGCCATTTTATTCTGATGTAAATATACCTTCCCCTGCATATATGCTTGTGTCATGAATATATACTCTCTGTACTGCTCATGTATATGTCTTGCCAACTATCATTGGCCAATGTGATGCTTTGTAAGTTATTCATATATCAAGCTGCCTGTAACTTCGCTGTGATACCCAAGGGTCTAGGTGAGTAACAGATGTAATAAAATAAAATAAAATAAATGAAGGCATCCATGACCAGAGGTATGCTATCCAGGTTTGATCTTTTCCACTCCCCTCAGCTTTTTCCTCCATTTCGGCATGCCTCTTCCACAGTTGGGTCACTGCTTCTGTCAGAGTGTCATTCTTTCTGTCAGTAGCAGGCACGAATGTGCAACAGGAACTCCCAATTTCTTCCCAAACTCCTCCTTCCATTGCTATGAGCAGATCCAGAACTTATCTATTCTGGAGCACCATCAACCTCACTGTTCAGAGCTCTTCTTTTATTGTGTTGAACCCATTCACTGTAGAGTTTATTGTCTGCATCGGCTCCTACATGGTAATCTGCAGCCATTTTGCATTTGTGTAGGTCTGAACTGCTGGAACTAATGACATGAAAAACATTTCAGTTCTGCTGAATAACCTGTGTTCTGGTGGCACATCATCTAGAGCTGTGTCTGATGCATCTGAGAAATAAGTGCTTTGCTTCCCTCTGCTCACTTTCTCAGACCGTTTCTCGCTTCTCTTTGCTTCTGTTCTCACTGACCTCTTCTTCCTTGAGTTAGTGTCCACATTTGGGAAGTCATCGAGTTTTATGTCCTTGTGAGGCACTACCAGTGATGGCATATTGATATGTACCAACAAGCAAGCTCCTCCCCAATTTGGTGGCAGCTCTCGTATGCCTGGATCCACAAGCCCAGTAGTGATCCACCAGTACTGCAGTGCCTATCTTCATTGCTGGGTCCTTTTCAATATATCAGCATTATGTGTTATTTTCAAACTTTCTCTTCTCCTTCATTCTTGTATCACAATGCTGGTTTCATCAAGGGTATATTAGACATTGGTCCAACTTCATTGTCTACCCAAGTGATCAGCTTTGCACTGGCACCCCATTCCTTCAGGCACTTGTCATTTTATCCTTGTACTGTATTCACTGGTGATTGTACTAGGATGTGTGCTCTGCTGCCTAATACTCTATCCTTCCATCCTTCTTCTGTGTACACTTGCCCATACACAAGCATCTGTGGTCTTCCCAACGTCCTGGTTCCCCACCTATTTTCTTCACCCTCCTCTTCGGGCAGGGCTTTTCCTTCAATGTTATTATTTTTGTGTTACCTTTCTGTGGCCCATCAATTGTGTACTTTATTTTTTTGGTCTAACTGCCAATAATTGTTCATCATGTGTACAGTCTGTATGTAACTCTCTTCATATGGAAATGCCGTTCGGGAAATCCATCTGAATGTTGCTGTCTTCCTTTGAAATCTCCCTAAAGCCTTCTAATTGTAAAGGAGATAATTGCCCTGCTCAAATTATAAAAGATGCAACTGATCAACACCTCCTTTAAGACTAGCCTAGTGCCCAATAACCTTAAACAGTCTTGGGTCCTACCTTTGCTAAAAAAACAAACTCTCGACCCTTCCATCCCGACAAATTACAGACCCATCACCACCGTCCCATTCCTACTCAAAATCATCGACAGGGTAGCCTACCTGCAAATTCAGGATTAGCTTGAAACTAACAACCTTTTAGGCTCACGACAATCTTCCGTCCCCTTCACGGCACTGAAACAGCCTTGATTGATCTTAAGACTCAAATTGATGAGTTGAAGAATAATGGAAAATCAGCTATGCTACTCTTCCTTGACCTTTCGCAGCCTTCGACCTGGTAGATCATGCAGTCTTATGCAATCACCTTGTCTCCGCTGCCCATTTTTCAAGCAATGTCATAACCTGGGTACAATCCTTCCTTGCTAACCGGACAATGAGAATCTTCTCCCCCCTAGCAGCTGCTGATCCCATACAAGTCTCCTGCAGTGTCCCCAGGGATCATGTGTGTCTCCTACTATGTACAACATCTTTACCAAACCTTTGTTTGACAAGTTGGATAGACTGGGTGTCATCTACACTAATTTCGCAGATGACACTCAGATCCTCATCCCCCTTTCGGGTAACTTCTTGGAAGACTCAGCTTTGGTATCAAGATATATCTCCCCATTCAGGCATGGATGGCATTCCATGGCCTCTGTCTGAATGACGACAAAACAGAGATTCTGATCCTTGGCACAGAGACAGCGATTAAAAAACTTGACCCGAACTATGCCTCGTTTAACATTGACAACAATGTCATCAAAGTGATGCCTGCAGTCAAAACCCTTGGGGTCTATCTGGACTCAGCACTCACTTTTAAGAAACAAATTAACTCCCTAACTTCCTCCACAGCCTATACTTGTAAACTGATCCGAGCACGTAGACCATTCCTAACAGAGGCTAGCTGTATTACCTTAGCTAATGCACTTATCATATCCAGATTGGACTATTGTAATGCCCTATATGCGGGATCTAACAAGTATATCCTTAACAAACTCCAAACACTTAAAAATAACGCTCTTAGAGTAGGCTTAAACATTCCTAACAGAGCCCATGTCTCTACCGCCAGAAGGAATATCCACTGGCTATAAATTAAAGACAGGATCACCCTCAAAACTCTTTTGCTCTTGTCCAAATGCCTCAACAATATAGCTCCTCCCTATCTTGCGAATAGAATCAACAAGAGAATCTCAAACCGCCCCACAAGAATGACTAACGCTTATACCTTGATGGTGCCTAGATATAAAAAGAGTACAGCTGGCGGTGCTAGCTTTCCAGTCATAGCTGCCCAAACCTGGAACAAACTCCCCTTAGAACTTAGAAAGGACCAACCTTACCTAAGTTTCAGGCGCAAGGTTCTTTCATGGATACGATCTAATGACATCTAATGTGATCACCCTCTTTTACTAGAACTACTCGTCCTGAGTGACACCTTCCGACTATGCCCATTTTTAACTTGACCCCCTATAGGGACCTCCGACTACCACTGCTAGTATCTAGGAATTTCACTGGATCCTACCGGGACTACAAAACTGTGGTTGATTGTTACTTAGCTCATTTTGCTTCGGACACCTGGAATTAACTGCATAAGTATATTCAGACTGTAACGCTGCTGAACTGTCCCACTGCCTATTTTGCTTGTCACTGTAACTAAGTTCTCAAGTATCCCTGTAATGTTTGCGCCCGGCTACCTGCGGGTTTGGTTTTGCGCTACATTAAATAAACAAACAAACAAACAAAGTTGTCACCATAGACATGTACATCAGGCTTTGAGCTCTTGCTGCTGGTATTTCAGTTGCTATAAACGTTCCGGGGGCACTCATGGTGTAGGAGATTAATGAGTAGACATAACAACTCCCCCCGGTGGTTTCCTTACCTACTTTGGTCATGTGCTTGTACCACATGTTATTAGACACTCGAGCAGTGTCAGTGTGATAGAGATCCACCCCCTCATGTCTGTGTCTTCAGTGCGCTTACCTTTCCTGACTGTGCTTTCAGTGCCTCCTGTCCACCTGACATGGTTGTTCCACCTGCTGGGGTTGGGAAAATGTCAGAAGAGTATACAGCGGATTCGCTAGAAACAAGCAAAATTCCGCAGAATATGAATGCAAATACTCCACTTGCAAATAAGAGACATGAAAAAATAAGGACATTTTTTATTATTTCACCCATCTTTACCTGAGCTGCTGGTATCAGGTAATATTATCCCCACCAATAATATCACCATTTATATGGTTGCGGGGTAAAGCCATAGGCAACATTATGGTGATAATGTATGGGGCTATTAGGACCGGCGGTTGCAGGGGTGTCCCCCGCAGGTTCCATGGCTTAATATCACTGCAGAAATATAGCAATATTTTTGTATGCCGATATTTTAATGGGGATATTAACACATGGAACTGTGCTGCTGGATCCTTGTGCAGCTTGAAGATATAAGTTGCCTGCCTGAAATGCGCAAAAATGGGCATTATTGTGTTAGTTTCAGATTCGTTTTAAGCCCTGTAGACCATGTAATCACTTATCGTGAAAGCAAATAGCTGCTCTCACACATTTCCAATTCCAGGGTCTCTTAGTATTGTGAGAATTGAAGGGTTTCCTCGTTCAAGTTGTGGGTAAGCTTGGGCCAAAAATGCTATAAAAACAAGAAAATATATTCTAGGTGAACATGGTCAGAATCAGCAGGGTCTTCTCATAAAATGAACGAATTGGCCCGAAAAGGTATCAGGGTGGAAATCATTGGGCAATATGAACAGTCATCAAGTATAACAGTCGGCTTTCACAAAGAATGTGTGTAGAGAATAAAATAACAGAGTATCTTCACTCTGGATGTTTAGCAAAGTCCTTGCCCTAACGCAACTTAGGACAGATACTTCAGAGGAAGAATTGCAGGTTCAATGACAGTGTTGTAGAGGCGTTCCATGGTTACAGAGGAACAACCTTATACATTAACAGGTACAATCTTAGTTGAATAGCTTGGTTTTTAGTGCCTTTCTGAACGCTATGAGAGAGTCTTTGTTTCTTAGGCTAAGTGGGAAGGTGTTCCAGGCTTTTGGGGCTAGCACTTCGTAGCTGGTGCCCCCGGCTTTGGCTCTATTGAAGGCCGGGACAGAGAGTAGGTGAAAGTATTGGTCTCATTTTGGTCTGTGGGTAGGCACTTGATGTATTCTTTCAGCGAGTAACTATTGGGTGTCCTCCACTCGCCAGGTAAATTCAGAATTATCTTGATGGTCTCCTTGCTGAGGATCATTAGCCCTGTCAATCTCATTTCCAGGTCAGGCCTCAGCTTTTTAGGGCTTGATGTCTGAGGGATGATTCCAGATGGTCTATCCTTCTAGCTTGAATGCTCTTTCTGCCACTCCCTCCACAATGTAGGGACCAGTGAACAGGGGTGTGTCAGACCGTCTGATAAAGTTTCTCAAAAGGACAGTGTCCCCTGGAGGGACAAGTCATTCTGTCAGTGAGTGCTTTGGTTCATTGGCACTGTTGCTTTCTCTGCTGTCTTCACGGCCTCCATGGTGTCGTTGTACCTGGCGAGAGATAAAAGAGGCATTAGCAATCAAGCAAGTAATGTAGTTGAACATTTCCAGGCCTAACACAGCTGCACCACTTTTAACATCCTCCAGTGCTTTGGTGGGAGGAGCCAGGGGAAGTTGCATGTGCTGTCCTGTGACCTCCTCATGGGGCATTAAATGGTGGTCGGAACCAAGCTTATTGAACTATGCAATGAGTGCAAGGGGTAAGCAATGGAGCCAGTTTGTGTTTGTACCTTTCTTTGTTTTGACTATGCTCTCCCTCAAGAGGCAATGTAGGCATTCACACACCACATTTGCTTGTGGGTGATAAGCACAGGAGATTTTATGTTGAAGGCACAGCAACATTGTAATGTGCTTGAACATCTCATTGGCGAAATGAGGGTTGTTGTCCGACAGCAAGACCTCACACACGCCCCATCGTGGGAATACTTCCCGGATGAAGAACTTTGCTGCCCTGAGGGCATCAGGATGAAAATAATGGCCTGCCTCAATCCACCAAGAGAATGGGCGCACAACCACTATCATGTAGCAATATGCTTGGCAAACATGAATCAACATAGTCAACATGGAGATCTTGAAATGGACCAGCTGGGTGAGGTATGGCTCCTTTCACAAATCTCAATGTATGTCCTGTAATAAACTGTTTACATGTCAAGCAATTACTTATAAATTCAGCCATTTGTTCTGCCAAGTCAGAACAGAACCATGTTTCTCCAATATGGGTGGCAATGACCCCCTTCCCTGTATGCTTTAAATAATGTAAATGTCAATGCAGTGTGCAATAATGCTAGTGGCATGACCGCTTTCCCTATGTTGTTCTGCCATCATAAGGCATCTGTCGGAGATACTGTACATCCCCACCTAATCCACAGCTCCCTGAGGAGCTCCCTGCAGCTCCATTATCTGTGTTTCTGGTAGTACATTGTACCCCTCTTTTAGTACCATTGTCCTTCATAGATTCTGGCATATAATAAAGCCTCAATTTCTAGGGGTTTTCCAAAATATGCAGCGCACTTTGCTTCTGAGTCTGCTGCTTCATTTCCCCTAAAAATAGGGATAGGGTCTTCCCCTCGTGTGTGTGCCTGGCTATCTGTGCGGATACTTTATAACTTCAATTAATCTGCCCAATAGAAGTGCATGCTGTACTGGTGACCCGCCTGCCCTCCTGAAGCCGTCATCCATCATGGCAGTCCTGAGTGTACTGTTGATGTCACCTATGTGGGATTTGAGTGCACTGTGACTTCCTTTCCCCTCCTGTGTTCCAATGCCAATATTAAGGCCACTAATTCTGCTGCCGGTGCTGAATAATGTGATGGCAATCACGCACTGACCACTACCTCACTTGTTCCATCCTCTCTCAATCTCACCACTGCAGTTCCTGTATGTCTGGCCCCATCCGTCTGGTCAATTGTCAAAGAACTGTCAGGTGTCACTGAATTCCTTTATGTTTTCTGTGCAGTCGTGTGCGTAGTCACCTTCCTGTGAAATGTGTGAAAAATCTCCAAATTGACCAATCTGCATCTCACCACCTTGAGTGGTGGGTTTGATAGTAACACTTCGTACCCTGCTGCTCTTTGTGTTGTCAGTTTGCTGTTTCTCCAATATCGCACATCAAGAGTGGTGCTGACCCCCTTGTTAGCACTTTCTGATTTGTCCACTGCAAATGTGGCAGCAGCCAAAGCCTGTTCCCAAGGATAGTGTCCTCTCATTACTGCGCCAAGTTTCCCACTGTAGTAGTCTATTGGTTTGTGCCCCAAACTTGTGTTCTACATCAGTACTGCTTTCCTCACCACCCCATTGGTGTGTGAGAATAAAAATAAATATTTTTTGTAGTCTGGGATCCCTAACACTGCAGCTGTGCATATTTTTTCTTTCGTTGAATGCCTCAGTAATTTCTGTTGTCCACTTTATTGTTTGTGTCCTTTTTGTACTTCCTTCAGAACACCCAGTAAAGGCTTGGTGTAAGTGCTGTAATCAAAATCCCATTCTCTGCAGTAATCACACAACCCCAAAAATGGCTGCATCTCTCTCACTGTCATGGGTTTTACTGTCCTGTGTATTGCCTCTGCCCTTTCTGGCATCACCTGTCAGCCATTTTGTGGGATAATTTGTCCAATGTATAGCACTTCTTTCTGACAATACTGTAGTTTTGCTTTTTCCACCTTGTATCCCTTGTCAGCTGGTACTGTCAACATGTGTGCTGAATCCCTCTTACACTGGTCTTCTGTCGTGCTGCAAATCAAAATGTCATCTACATATTGTATGACCCTGCTCCCGAACTGTACATTGCCTAGGTTCATCTGGAGGACCCTATTGAATATAGAGGGTGACTCACAGTACCCTTGATGAAGTCATGTATGTTTCCACTTCTGGTTTCTATACATTAAGGAAGTCAAGTCTTGTGAGTCTGGGTGTAGTGGTATAGAGAAGAAGGCATTCTTCAAGTCTATGACTGTGAAAATGGGAGATTTCAGTGGAATGCTGCATAAAATTGTCTCTGGATTTGGAACCAGAGCATGCTCTGCTTCTACAATGTGATTAAGGGGGCGCAGGTTCTGGATAAAATGCCATGAGCAGCCCCCTTTCACTTTCTTAACTGGGAACACAGAAGTGTTGCATGGTGATTCAGATGGTAGTAGAATGCCTCTCTCCACTAGCACTGCAATTGTCTCATAAATACCCTTGTCTGCTTCTTTTGATAGTGGGTATTGTTTGACTCTTGATAAAATTGCTCCTGGTTTCATCTTTATATTCACTTCCCCAACTCCTTTCAGAAGCCCCACATCATAGGATGCTGGGCACCTTGGCCAATTCTTCTTGCAGAAGGATGGTGGTGCTTCCAGCACCATTACCATCCTCTGTGGTACCTCTGTGTAGTGTATCTTCAACCAGCATGTCATACTCATCTAGAACACCATCTCGTGCTCTGATCGTTCATCTTTGAATAGTTCTTTGTCTGTCACTGTGGTTACCCTGTAACCTTCTGCTACAGCAACCACTGCTCGCCATGATCGTCCTGTGTCTTCTATCCCATGTACTGCTATCCACTCATCCCTCACAATCACTGCCTCGATCTCTATTGGTATTATTGTCCCTTCTGCCTCATCCAATGGTATCTCCGGTCTGAACAAGTACTCATTTGGGACTCTCCACATCTTCCCTTGAATCCTTGGGAGTGATGCAATTGCAATCTCAGTCCCGTACTGGAACAGCTCCTCATCTACTGGCACCCACCTCTTTACCTTCCATCCACAATTAGCTTGAATGATCTCTCTTATGTTGAGAAAGTGTATCCCTGGTGTACAGCACACATTCCCCTTGTCTGTGAATGAAATAGTCATATTTAGTTTGCTCCTAATGTCTCATCCCAGTATATTTACAGGTGCCTGTTGAGAGTAAAGTAAAGGCAGAGATAAATCATGTTCCCCTATAGGGAGGAAGATATTGTCTGTAAAAGAAACCACTTCCTGAGCCCCAGAAAATCCTTCTCATGATACAAATTCACAAAGGAGCACACATACAACGTATATGTAGTAATACTTAAGAAATGTACCCCGTATATGTAACACACCAACCATTCATTTAAATACAATATGTTCTAAAATGGAATATATCAAAAGAAGATAAAGTGGCTTCCAACATAATTACCTCACAGACACTCCACAACTAAGAGCAAGACCAGACGTACCGACTACTCATCACATATCTTACCTGAAATAGTAAGTGCACTTCATTTTACTCATATATTTATAAACTTTCTGTATTAGATTAAAAAAATATATTACTTTTTTGTTTTCTCACAGAAATGTGTAGTACTCTGGATTGGCTAGAGGAGAATTTCCCACGAGAGGAAATGTCAGAAGATAGTGCACCTATTGGTACACACTTTACTATATAAACCAATTAATAAATATTATTTTGTATACATTTAACATATATTTTTTTTTTGCACAGACCATACAAAAATTGAAACTACTACCGAAAAAGAACGGTGGATAACACTCTGGAACACATAAACAAAAAAATTGACCAATTTATGCCAAATTTTACCAATTTAAAAAACTTTGTGGAAAATCACTTAAAACTAACAACAAGATACCATTGTCCCACCTGTACTTGTCCCCCCTCACCAAATCCCACTCATTTAACCCCGAACCCCCTCCATGGACCAAAACGTTTTGATGACATTTCCATCGCTTCACCTGATCCCAATTATGTTGAAATCCCTAATTCTCCTGTTTTTGTTACCGTTTCTACCCCACCTTCTCAGTCATAAATTGTTAACATATGTCAAATAGAGTTACTTGTTTATGTTGTGTTGTAATTAGTTTCAGTTCTTTTTGTTAAAACCAATTTAGGTGTCCACGGACAGCGCGTTTGTTCGGAAATGTTCGTAAATAGACGAAAATGTAAGTGTCCTGAGGACACTATATCTGTCCGTAATGTTCTCATGCAAGTTGAAACTGTTCTAAGAACACTCGTAGTGTCCTGAAATGTTCGTAAATAAATGAAAGTGGAGGTGTCCTTAAGAGCACTATGCCTGTTCGTAGTGTTTGCTAGCAAGTTGAAACTGTTCTAAGAACACTCATGGTGTCCTGAATTGTTCGTAAATAAACGAAAATGGAAGTGTGCTGGGGACGCTATGTCTGTCCGTATTGTTCGCAAGTAAGTTAAACTGCGCTAAGAACAAACGGCTGTCCGTAACTGTTCGTTTTACGTGTGACGCACTTTTAATTAGTTCAGGACCCGAACACTATCCGTAGAACATCAACGCGCATGCGCAAAAGCCATGTCCATACATTGGGTGTCCTGCGGACGGCCGCTACCTTAGCGACCATGCTCACGAAGCAATCATGTGACCGCGCCCACGCTGATCACGTGTTCTGAACACTGTCCGTGTCCCCGAACAGTTTAAAAGTACATTTCCAAGTAATCCACAATATTTCTCATTAAAAACTCACCATACCAAAAATCCCACATACTAATCCTAAGTTTCCACATAGTTTTTGTGACTTTTTGAACCTTTTTTGGTGTTCGATCTGTCTTTCTATAAAAGACCACGCCCTAAAGCTCATTCTCATTGTGTTTCTGGCTATTCCACAGCAATAATTCCATGCATTTTTCTGCATACTTTGCAGATTTTGAGATTTCCATCTCCAAGCCGATGACATCCATGGCTCCACTATTGCCACCTGGTGCTACATCTGCTTCAGCACCACCCCCACCCCCTCCACCACCACCATCTCCCCAAGGGCCTGAAGAGGGGAACATGAGTGAGGATACAGAGGAGGAAGAAGAGGATGACGAGAATGAGGTAGAGGGAATCCCTACTACCCACCCTCAGCGTGATTCTTGGGTGTGGCGGTTGTTTACCGTTCATGGGAATGGTCCTAAGGCGCGAGCGAACCGTGTCACCTGCAATGAGTGCAAAATGGTACTCAGTCGCGGGAGGCATGGTTCGTACAGCTTTGGGACCACTACCATGAAGCGACACCTCAACTCATTCCACACTGGGGCCATTCGCCAGGTTGTACGTTGCGAAGAGCATAGTAGGTTGATTGCGTCTACTTCATCCTCCGTTTCTGATCCTGTCACCACAAGGAACACCTCTGTGGGACAGCGTCTTCCTCAAGCTGCCTCACAGGCCATACAAAATTCTGATGACCCTTACCTTTTGAGAGTCACAGTTGTATGTATGTACTGTGACACAGTACTCTACAGGGGGGAGCGACTTCAGAGTGCTCTTGAGACTATCGTCTCACAGCACGAGAAGACCTGCTCACTACCCAAATAAAACCCACTCTACATCTTCCTCTCTCAGCTCGCCCTTTCTTATCCCTGTGGTTGGTGTCCCCCCTTTACCCTCCTTTCCCCTCCTCTCCTAGTGTGTTGTGTATAAAAAACCAAAACAAAACAAAATAACAAAAATAAAAAAAAATAAGGCTCTTTTCAGAGCCGCCTTTCACAGTTAAAAAATAGAAGTGAAGATAAATAAAGCAGGGCCCTTTGTATTTCTTGAAAGTCTGCGGACAGTTCGCGAACATAAAAAAATTGGGGTACTACCCTACCCTATTGTAACCATTGCAGTTTTCTCTGGGAGGAAGTGGTGGCTCTGAAAAGAGCCTTTGGGAGGTGTTTGTATGTCAAAAATTATAAATACTTAACACCTACTTCAAAATGGATGCTGTATATCTAAAAAAGGTCGCAATGCATTTTGTACATTTCTCAGAAAAATCTGATTGCCAGCATAAGTAAGATGGACTCCATCTCTGCGAAAAATGTATGTACTACGAAACATAATATTTTCATTGTGAAAAGAGGACATGCCAAAATCTCTTAGGAAGGCACAAACAGCCTTATTAACATTACACCTTGCTTTCTCCATTTGTGGACCACATGAGAAAGAATGAAGCCACATTTGTCTCTGCGCAATCCGTGAAAAAATTACTTTGGAGTTTGGAAACATGTCCATGATCTTCTGAAGTCCTTCTTTCATTGCAAATTGCAAAGAAATTCCAGACACATGTCCTAAACCGTTCCCTCCACAATGAATTACAATTATGTCTGGATGTTCCTCTATCTTCAAAGTTGCACAGAGAGGTAGCAAGTCCAACCACTTCATTCCACGCACTCCATGCCAGTGAACTTCCACATGTGCGAATCCAAGATCTATAGATACTCCACAGCTTTCTGCATGCACCTTCAACCAATGTATCCACGAGTCTCCCAAAATCCACACAATCTGTTTTTTGAAACACTCAGCCATAGCTATCTGTTCTTCTCTCAGCAAAAAGAATATCTGAGAAAACCTCTCCTAGCACAACACACTCACTAAACTTTACTGACCAATCCCTTGCTAGATTCAATCTCATTTGCATGCCTCCCCACCCCAAATTCCCCGGATGTAATATGCGGTGTCCTAGAACTACCGCCATGTCCGCGAACATATCGTAACATGGACAGCCCTTCTACCATTTCCACTTCACTCTCTGTGCCATTCCCTCATTGGATGTAGCTAAGAAATCACATGACCATCCACCAATCAAATCCAAGACCTCTACATGTAACTACATCATCATAGATCAGCACTGCAAATGTACGGTGAATCTCTCGGAGTACAAGTCTCATACCATTGGCAAGCACGATCTACGAGAAATACTATACAAGTCTCCAAGATTTCAACTTGCAGCTTCATCCATATCCCTATGCATGAACACAAACTACAGGTATGTATATTTTCTATACAGTACATGAACACATTTTCTAACCGACTTTTACCTTGTATAATCTGTAAAATGAATCTACGATAATTTTTTCATTGTCCTAAAATGAACTGTGACTTACAAACCTTTATACCGTTTAATTTCTTCATACACACACACACACACACACACAAATAATGTTAAACTAACATTTTTTGAAATAAAATATATAGACTACATATAATCAAACAAAAATACATGCACACTCTATGATCAAATCTCAAACAATAATATTTGTACAAACACATAATTGGTTTTAATTTTTTTAATTTATATAATTACTTACATTTATATAGGACAAGCAGGCTATGACATTGACTCACTATTACGTGGAAAAGCAGGCTATGACATTGACTCACTATTACGTGGAAAAGCTTAGTTACAGGAATAGTGGTATACAGTGGTACATTATGAATATCACAAGCCATAGTAAAGATATTTTCTTTCCTACAGTTAGTCATAAGATAGTTTTAATGGTTTTGAGGAAGGCGCTGAGCATTTCAATTTAAAAAATCTATGTCTAAATTAAAAACAGTTCTATATACAAACCAAATTACTAATTTCTTTCTTTTACAATTGCAGTGAAGACCATTCTCCTGAAAAGAAGCAGCCAAATTTGAAGTACGAAGAACAACTAAGAAGCAAACTGCTCATTTTAGAAAAAAAGTAAGTAGAATGTTGCCATAATATTTGAATTATTACTCAAACACGTTAAGGTTAATTCATGCTATTTCTGTGCCTAAAAATAGAGATTCTGCACCATTCTGACCAAAAATCCCACCGTCTTAAACAGTGATTTACTGGCAGAATGGCCCACAAATTCCTATTTTTCGACACACAAATTACCCAACTCAGTTGCTAGAATTTAGATGTTGTAGAACAAACAACTGTTTTAATTTTATAGCTTTAGATATACTATTTATACTTCTCCACACCACTGGCTTACTTTTTTCTGTCATCTGAACCTCAGTTTAGTAACACATTAATTCAAGAATACCCATCCCTAGTAGTTGTACTTCCCAATGCAAAATCACACACCATTACATACATCTTTATCATCTTACTCAAACACTCATGCACACAACACACATGCATTGCAGAACACCCCAACCCATACCTTCTGTATTTTTGTCAACAGACCCTAAAGAATGCCTACCAAAAAGCAACTCTGTATAAAGGAACGTAGAAGTAGAGCAAGTGAAAAGAAAAGTCTCAACATAAACATCCATGTATAGCAGAATTTGTAAAAAAAAGTTGAAACACAACAGCTAATACAGTCATGTAGTGAAACAGAAGAAGTTTCTAGTACAAAAGCTTTGCCTCCTCTATCAAAAAGTAAAACAACCCAAAAAACAATTAACAGAAAATCAACTATCACTACAAATAAAACTTCTTCTATAAATCTTGATATAATACAAAGTAAGCATACCAAGAAAAGTATTTTAGCCAAAAATGTTCCGTCACAAAGTCCTTCAAAATCTTATAAAAACAGGAGAGAAACCAGGTTCAACAATTCAAACCTATCGTAGGAAAGTAATCTTAGAAGCGTTGATAGACAGTGCAATTCTTCTCAAAAGAAAGTTATTTATTTTAGTGTTAAACAGAATGAAACCACTAACAAAACTAATAACTAAATTACAAAAAAGACTTCTCAATAAACGAAATGTCAACAGAAATAACTTCTTAAATATCTGTGGAGGTGAATGGAGTCACACTACAAGCACAGAACCATACTTTAATGAAAAAGCGTACAAACAAAAGAAAACAAATACAATTGCCATACATAGCAGTGGTCGAGGTTATGAAAAAGTTAATAATACCATAATGATACAAGAAGAACTCCTTACAAAAATATGCCCTGAAAATGTAGATTTACCCCTCCATTCAACTGAAGCAGAACATCTAGTGTACAAATGGCCATGCACGTCAATGTGTAACATTCCCAAAAAAATGTTCAAGTCTTTACGCCAATTCCTCAATCAATATGTGAAAAGCAAAGACAAAATCAAAATTAAACTACTGCAAAATATGGATGCTTGTCCAGTACGCAAGTACACAGGACTGCAAAGACATTCATTGGCCTGAATTACAGGACCTACCTGCAAAACAACCTTCCATGATATCAAAAGGATATCAACACATCATGCAAGTATAAGAAATTTAGTTTATAAACTGTACTATGCTAAACGTCCTGCTTTAGCACTAGCCAATTTAAATAACATTCTTCTACATGGTACAGCAAAAGACCTACTAGAAGAAATCGAGTATATCCAGACAAAATATTTTGGAAGTGAAACCCACTTACAAGAGGAATTAGCTGTAAACCAACTTCGTAACAATTCTGCACATGGCAACCTTTCACTACACACATACAAAAAAGAAATACTAAAATTTGAAAGTACTTCAGCTGAAGTACCAAACCACGTGTGTGTATGTTGCCGCAGAACTTTTGATAAAAGTAACACAAAAACGGTAGACCTATCATACAAAATAGAAGACAATGAAGATTCTAAATGGTTTGAATTAGCTCTCTAACTTATAGCAGAAAACAAATACGAAATAACTGACCCCATAATACTTTGCAGTTACTGCACTACAAAACTTGACAACAACCAAACTCCTTCACGTGCTATCACAAATAACTTGGAATTATATCCACTACCAAAACCCCTTCAACAACTTAATTTATATGAGAGCATCATAATTCAAACAGTGCACCCATTTCAAGCAATAATACGCCTTCAACCAAAAACTGCAAAATTACCTCCCTCTGAATTAATGAAAGGTATTCGTGGAAAAGTAGTGTATTTACCATTAGATCTAAAAGAAAATGTGCACACTCTAGGAGTGCAACGTCCAATGCAATAATCTTTAATTATCTTGGTAAATGGAGTACCTACAAAAGACAAAAAAATTTGGCAACAACTGGTAGATTTACATAAAGTTAGAGAAGCCCTGCAATATCTTAAAGAGAATAATGAATATTACAAAGAAATTAATATTGAAGAAAACTTGAAAGATACAACTGAAATAATTCAAGAGACACAAGAAGCTGGTCAATTTGAGCTCCTAGATCCTGCTACAATATCAAACACTTTAGACCATTATACAATTCATCCATTGCACTCTAATGACACCACAGAAGATGCACTGGAAACGTACCAAATACGTCAAACAAAATGATCACCAATCAGCATATGGGAAAAAGTATAGAAGCACATGCTTTTCCTCTACTCTTTCCGACTGACAAAGGAGGAAGATACAATGATAGACCTATTCAAATAACAGCATCAGAATATCGCTCATTCCGAATGTATTCTGAAGATCCCAGATTTCGACAAAATGTGGAATACATATTCCACCTACTCTTTGAAAGTGAACTAGCAACTTTATGTTACGGAGTTGCACACATATTAAAATCAGGATCACACTTTCAAAATATGACAGCTACACAATTATTACAAAAAGTGCAACAAAAAGATGAGGTTTTACAAGCAAATCTTACAAATCTATTAGCAAATATGCGTGGTACTAAAGAGTACTGGTTTTGACCTCATGGAGATGTACGTTGTATGATCAGAAACCTTGGCCCATCCACTTGGTTTGTTACATTAAGTTGTGCAGAATATGCATGGGAAGATTTACATGCTTTCCTGCGCATATCAAACGAAAACAAAACAAACATCGATATACTAACACCTGGAGAACTTTGTTCTCAGGATCCTGTTAATGTTTCAAGATATTTTCATCATCGATTCATTGCTATGCTACATTTTATTTGTAATAAAACTGTTCCTCCCCTTGGAGCAGTGCAAGACTTCTTTTGGAGAAAAGAATACCAAGCCAGAGGAGCACCGCATGTCCATATGCTTTTATGGATTAAAGATGCTCCTAAATTTGGTCAAGACAGTGATGCCACTGTTTTACAGTTTATTGAAAAATATGTCACTTGTGAAATTCCATCAGAATCCACAAATAGTGATCTTCATGCAAAAATGTTACAATTCCAAAGACACAAATGTGGCAAACATTGTCGTCGCAAATACAAAAACAAAGGGAAATACTACACCAAATACTGATTTGGTTTCCCTAGACTGGTTTCCCAGTTACAAATACAGGTCAAGTGAACAACCTCATGTCTTCAGTTAGACATAGTATTAAAGGTAAGTCAACTAAAAATACATATTGCATAAAAAGAAAATAAGAAGAAAAATATATCAATCATTACAGAGCAATCATTTCCCACTTATGGAATGCAAACATAGATGTGCAGTACATTGCAGACAATTCTACTGCAGTTGCACGATATGTCACAGCATACTTAACCAAATCAGAAAACACAGAGCTCCAAGACCTCTGGAATGACCTGTCATCAGATAAAAGAATGTCTCAGAAATTATACAGCTCGGGCATAAAAATGCTGTCCCATAGAGAATGTGGATCCTATGAAGCAGCTGATCGATTAACTGGTACTGTGTTATATGGTAAATCTGAAAATATAGTATGGCTAAGTCTTGGTCCAGCTAAATCTATAAAAAGAGTTCTAAAATCATATAAAGATATAGAAACAATAGCCAAACATGATCCCAACAGCCAAGACATTTTAAAAAAACAATTTATTGGACACATACTACCCAAACAGCAGTAGCACTTTGGAAACCATGTGTCTACATAGCCCAAAACTACACATACAAAAATAATATAAAAGCTGAAGAACAAAACCGTAAATACAAAGTGACAAACTGTGAAGGCAGCTTAGTAAAACTCACCAAACCAAATTTAATTAATCATATCAAATTGTCATTAAAGACTCCTCAACATAAAGAAGTATGTCCCTGCTACAACTCTTTAAACCATGGAGAAAAGAAGAAGAAATACTAGATAACTATGACTCATATGAAGACGCTTTCAAAGCAAATGAAAGCAGTATAACTGATGTAAACTTTGCACAGTACAAAACAATGTTGCACAATGAACAGCAACATGAAGAAGAACTCCAGGCCCAACTAGATAAGGACCCTCCTGACAGTAGTCAACCTTCTGTCACAGGAAGCCTAGAACCACTGGGAGACCCACTAACACCAAATGAGGCAGAATTAGCTATGATAGAAGTAGAAAACACCATGTGTCAGTATGAAGATAAAGAAGACTTAACTATACTACAATCAAAGCTAAACAATGAGCAACATAGCATTTTTCAAGAAGTAACAAAAGAAATTGCACATGGTGTACAACATGAAAACAAAGAATGCACCTGTCAAAATTACAAACCTATACTATTGTATGTCAGTGGTGAAGCTGGTTCTGTCAAAACTTTCCTAATCAAAATCATCAGTAAGTTCCTTCAACAATTGACAAACAACAAACAGTCAGCTGTTGTCACTGCCCCCACAGGTTTAGCTGCCTACAACATAGGTGGTGTCACTTTACATCGATTACTACTCCTGCCAGTAGAACACCAAAACAAATTAGATTATTACAAACCTTCTGCAGAAGCTGCAATGGAACTACTCAGAGTATTGAAACAAATAAAAATGCTACTAATAGATGAAGTGAGCATGGTGTCCAACCTAATGAAGTACTCAAAACAAACTATGAAGAGCTCTTTGCAGAAAAACACATTATTGTTTTCAGAGATTTTCTTCAATTCACACCAGTAAAAGGTGAGCCTATTTTTAAAACATAAGGACACAAACTCTGCCGTAAAACTGTTGGCAGCATTGGAAATGTCAACCTTTGGCAACATTTCCAATACAGAGAATTAACAGAAAACATGCGCCAATCTGCAGATCTCACTTATGCCATCTTAAAAAGTATCAGAGTTGGTATACTTTCTAAAGAAGCAGAGCAATATTGAAAACCCGGCACATTCATGCACTTTATGGTGATAATGCATGTGCTACAGCTGTTATGGAACAATTAGCCCACAAAAATGTCAATTGTATGGCCTTAATGCCAACTCTTGCAAGCTGTTTCAAATTCAATGAAATAATGTTAAGTAAAGAAATGCAACCAATAATGGAAATTAGCGCCACATACAAACTAGATGTACATGGAATGACACTACCCATGTGTGACCAAGCCACAACAAGACTAAGGGGCCAATTCATAGAATTCGGCGCACAAGTGGCGCACGCGGCTGGCGCACAGTGTGCGCATGCGGTAGTCTGCGCCAGCCGCGTGCGCCGAAACACATTTCCGCGCACAGCGTATTCATGGATTCCAGCCACCAAAACCAGCCATGGCGCACAGTGGCGCAGCGACCTTGCAGCAGCGCCAGTTACGCCCCCAAGAACGCCTTCCGCGCAGGGAAAAGCCATCAAAATCCCCAATCCAGCGCAAAGGGCTGCGCTAACCCTGTACCAGCACGGCAAGCGGGCTACGTGTATTACAGGGGTTCACGTGAAGTTTCACACGCGATTTCAGCAGGGTACATGTATTTCAGGGGTGCGCGGGAAGTTCCACACGCGAATAGCCTGGGCGCGTGTATTTCAGGGGTGCGCGGGAAGTTCCACACGCGAATAGCCTGGGCGCGTGTATTTCAGGGGTGCGCGGGAATTTCTACACGCGAATAGCCTGGGCGCGTGTATTCCAGCGGTTCGCGGGAAGTTTCACACGCGATTTCAGCAGGGTACGTGTATTTCAGGGGTGCGCGGGAAGTTCCACACGCGAATAGCCTGGGCGCGTGTATTTCAGGGGTGCGCGGGAAGTTCCACACGCGAATAGCCTGGGCGCGTGTATTTCAGGGGTGCGCGGGAAGTTCCACACGCGAATAGCCTGGGCGCGTGTATTTCAGGGGTTCGCGGGAAGTTTCACACGCGATTTCAGCAGGGTATGTGTATTTCAGGGGTGCGCGGGAAGTTCCACACGCGAATAGCCTGGGCGCGTGTATTTCAGGGGTGCGCGGGAAGTTCCACACGCGAATAGCCTGGGCGCGTGTATTTCAGGGGTGCGCGGGAAGTTCCACACGCGAATAGCCTGGGCGCGTGTATTTCAGGGGTGCGTGGGAAGTTCCACACGCGAATAGCCTGGGCGCGTGTATTTCAGGGGTGCGCGGGAAGTTCCACACGCGAATAGCCTGGGCGCGTGTATTTCAGGGGTGCGCGGGAAGTTCCACACGCGAATAGCCTGGGCGCGTGTATTTCAGGGGTGCGCGGGAAGTTCCACACGCGAATAGCCTGGGCGCGTGTATTTCAGGGGTGCGCGGGAAGTTCCACACGCGAATAGCCTGGGCGCGTGTATTTCAGGGGTGCACGGGAAGTTCCACACGCGAATAGCCTGGGCGCATGTATTTCAGGGGTGCGCGGGAAGTTCCACACGCGAATAGCCTGGGCGCGTGTATTTCAGGGGTGCGCGGGAAGTTCCACACGCGAATAGCCTGGGCGCGTGTATTCCAGGGGTTCGCGGGAAGTTCCACACGCGAATAGCCTGGGCGCGTGTATTTCAGGGGTGCGCGGGAAGTTCCACACGCGATTTCAGCAGGGTACGTGTATTTCAGGGGTGCGCGGGAAGTTCCACACGCGAATAGCCTGGGCGCGTGTATTTCAGGGGTGCGCGGGAAGTTCCACACGCGAATAGCCTGGGCGCGTGTATTTCAGGGGTGCGCGGGAAGTTCCACACGCGAATAGCCTGGGCGCGTGTATTTCAGGGGTGCGCGGGAAGTTCCACACGCGAATAGCCTGGGCGCGTGTATTTCAGGGGTGCGCGGGAAGTTTTACACGCGAATAGCCTGGGCGCGTGTATTTCAGGGGTGCGCGGGAAGTTCCACACGCGAATAGCCTGGGCGCGTGTATTTCAGGGGTTCGCGGGAAGTTTCACACGCGATTTCAGCAGGGTACGTGTATTTCAGGGGTGCGCGGGAAGTTCCACACGCGAATAGCCTGGGCGCGTGTATTTCAGGGGTGCGCGGGAAGTTCCACACGCGAATAGCCTGGGCGCGTGTATTTCAGGGGTGCGCGGGAAGTTCCACACGCGAATAGCCTGGGCGCGTGTATTTCAGGGGTGCGCGGGAAGTTCCACACGCGAATAGCCTGGGCGCGTGTATTTCAGGGGTGCGCGGGAAGTTCCACACGCGAATAGCCTGGGCGCGTGTATTTCAGGGGTGCGCGGGAAGTTCCACACGCGAATAGCCTGGGCGCGTGTATTTCAGGGGTGCGCGGGAAGTTTTACACGCGATTTCAGCAGGGTACGTGTATGTCAGGGGTGCCGGGGAGTCCTACATGTGATTTGACAGTGTGGGTCCTCCCAGGTGTTCCCTGTACACCCTCCACGGCCCCTGCAGGCAGCCCACACCACAGGGGACTACCCTGCATCCCTGGTCATGTCCCGCAGGCAGCCCACCCAACATGGGCATGCCCCCCAGCAAAGGCACATGTCTCCTTGAACTAATGAACACCAACTCATGTCCCCCACCACCCCCACCCCCCAGCACTGTGGGGCACCTGCCAGCAGGCCCCCACCCATGTCCAACTCATGTCCCCCACCACCCCCACCCCCCAGCACTGTGGGGCACCTGCCAGCAGGCCCCCACCCATGTCCAACTCATGTCCCCCACCACCCCCACCCCCAGCACTGTGGGCCACCTGCCAGCAGGCCCCCACCCATGTCCAACTGATGTCCCCCACCCCCCCACCCCCCAGCACTGTGGGGCACCTGCCACCAGGCCCCCACCCATGTCCAACTCATGTCCCCCACCACCCCCACCCCCCAGCAGTGCAGGGGCACCCACCACCAGGCCCCCACCCATGTCTCCCACCACCCCCACCCCCCCAGTCACCAGGGGCAGCCTCCACCAGGCCCCCACCCATGTCTCCCACCACCCCCACCCCCCCCCAGTCACCATGGCCAGCCTCCACCAGGTCCTCACAATCCCCAACACACATGCACGTCAGCGTGTAATACGAGGAAAGGGCCATGCGCGTAGTGGAAACTGCACGTCCGCGTGTAAAACGAGGAAAGGGCCTATGCGCGTAAGTGACGTGACGCACGCAGGTGTTACCCTCATTGCACGTGATGACAGAACACACATGGATTTCCACCAATCGCGTGTGAAAGTTCCCGGCACCCCAGAACACACGTACCCAGGCCACTTGCGTGTACGCACACTCCCCTCCAATCACACGCGATGACACTCGGACCGTATCCGAACACGGGAAACACGCGCACGGCAAAAGACGTGCACAGGCGTCAACGCGTCTGCCACACGAAGGCAGGCGGAAGCGTCCCCGCGCACAGCATAAAAGTGCGCGCAAACAACAAACGCGTATATACAGCTACGATGAATGCCCCATTTGTCGCTGCACTGATCGTGGGACACCGCAGGAGGAGGAGAATAGCCAGGGCACGCATTTTCGCAACACGGACAAGCCTTTTTGGGATGCCTGACGACCAGGTCTATGGCAGGTATAGGTTTCCACCCCATATCATCCTAGACCTGGTCAGGGAGTGGGAAGATGACCTCACATCCCCCACCCTTTGCTCCCAAGCATTGAGCCCCTTGGAGAAGGTGCTCAATGTCCTGCATTTTCTGGCCACTGGGTCATTTCAGCGGACCACTGCCATAGTGGGGGGGGTCTCACAGGCCACGCAGTCACGCTGCCTACACCAGGTACTGGCAATCATGGCAGCGCGCCCCTCAGTCCGCAGGCACATATACATGCCCAGAACACCCGCAGAAAGGCAGGCCGTTGTCCTGGATTTTTTCAGGGTGGCACACTTCCCCAAAGTGCTCGGTGCCATAGATTGCACCCATGTGGCCCTACGTCCACCTAGGGCCATTGAGCACATCTACCGAAACCGCAAGCACTGGCATTCCATCAATGTACAGGTGGTATGTGATGCAAAGGGAATCATCACCTCTGTCTATGCAAACTACCCTGGCTCCACCCATGACAGTTTCATATACAGAATGTCCGCCCTGAGCCGGGCCCTGGAAGCTGGGCAGCATGGCGACACATGGCTCCTAGGTCAGTACAAATGCCCTTGCACATGCATGCAAGTCACACACAGACAAATATCCAAACCCTAATTATCTCAACTATTATCATCTCCCCAGGGGACAGTGCCTACCCTCTGAGCAACCACATGATGACGCCAATCCGGAACCCCACCACACCACCCCAGGTAAGATACAACGCCGCCCATATTGCAACCAGGGGCATAGTGGAGCGCACATTCGGAGTGCTCAAGTCACGTTTCCGCTCCCTTGACCGCTCTGGCGGGCAACTACTCTATGCACCACCAGTAGTGTGCAGGATCATTGTGGCAGCATGTGTCCTGCACAATGTTGCAACACGGCAGGGCGTCCCGGTGGACATGGTGGTGCCCCCACATCCCCAACCACAGGCGCTGCCCATGGGAGGGGACAGGGCACGTGGCGAGGAAGCCCGGACCCAGCTTGTGGCCACATTTTTCACCTAAACTCCCACCCCTGCGGAGTGCACACAGGCCTGGCACATACCAGGTGACAATCGATGATGACAAAGAGACAGTCAACTGTCACAACCTTACCACCCTGAGATAGTTGCCATGGAAGTGCCACATCGTCTGCATCCCTAGCTACTTAAACACAAGCTATCCTGTGTGACCAAAAGGCACACATATGACATATGACATGATATGGGCCATACACAAGTATTCCAAGGAGCAATGAGGCAGGGAGGGGGGAACAAGGGAACACAGAGAACGGTACTACTAGGCCAGGTGTCATTGGGATCGTGCAAGTGCAGGGGTAGGGGGAATGGGAAAAGTGCAAGGGGAAGGGTGGGGGGGAGTCCAGTACAGGGGAAGTAGCCCGAAAAAATAATACATAGGTCACCTGGTGGAAACTACAAAGGTGAGTGCAGTCAAGTGCTGGGAAGGGAGGGCTGTAGGGATAGAGAGACAGTACTGCAGTGCAGGGGTTGCCAGGGAGGCAGTGCAAGTGGAGAGTGGCTGGGCCAGGGACCAAGGTCGGTGAGAGTGGCCCAGTTGCAGCTCCTGTGCAGTTCCAGTGGAGAATTCTGCAAGGGAGAGGCAGAGAGTAAGCAGAAGCAAAGAGGAAGGACATGAGGTGCTTCCAGAACTGGAGATGATTCCCCTCAAGTTCAAGCCAGGCCGGAAGTCTGTTCCAGGGGGAGGGCCCTGCTGCGGAGAGAAATCTACCCCCAGCTAGTTGCTCTGAGAAGCGGATGACACGGACATGCAAGGTGTGCATCACACACACCTGCACACCAGGCCATGGCCATCACTGTCATGTCACACAAACCCTCCCAAACATCAACATGTCATGGCACGCAATACCCATACACCAATGCAGTAACGATAAGGTACACATTGCCATGTCCTAAATGCACAGTGGCATCGGACACTGCTGCCTGACCCGGAATCAGATGAAATGACAGACCAACAACCTCCCACCCAAAATAAGTCATTTCAAAATGCATTACAACAGTCGTAGACGTAATATCACAATGAATGCCTGTCTACATGCACATCATGCATTGCAAAATCAACACTGCAGCTCATGTGTGCAGTGTCCTACTCCTGCATCACACTGCTCAGCGCACAGCACAGTGAACAGCCATTGTGTGTGATGCACACCCTGAGCATCAAATCTAAGTGACAGACCACGTCAAACATCAAATCAGGCATGTACTGGATCCATGATCGGTCACAGAACATGTGCTGCCGGGACACAGTGGGCACCAGAAGGCAAACAGTGTACATGTGTATATGCAAGGGTGGGAGTACATGTAGTGCATCAGAGTGCAAGTGTGTGGTTCTGCAAGGACATGCACTCCACATATGCATGTGCACTCAAGTGACCATCAGTGTTCCCTACACATCACATGTGAACATCCACCATGTGTACACCCCAGCATGTCAAACCTCAACTATCCCCTCGCACCTGAAAGGAAAACACAACACATGAACAGGCATTGATCAGCATAACACAACATGTACATGGGATACCACCATTACTATGTCAGAGTTCCCATCACACTGCAGGGCAAGGCAACAATCAACAACAACCCCCCCCTCCCTCACAAATGACCATGACCCACTGAACAACTGCACCTGGGTCATGGAGCCCCCAAACCTCAATTCCACCTGGCCACAGGATCACCTTTACCCTTCGTCATCATCTCCCACCTTGTGTGTAAAAAGATGCCTGAACCCCCTGAATACACACTCATTTCCGAAACACAAAATCCAAGGCATAAAAACGAACCCAAACACCCTCCAGTAGATGACTTGACGTAGCAGTACCTCACAAAGGCCAAGTACTACCACAATGATGCAACAACCAAGGTAGCACAGCAAAACAATGTCACGACAGGATGTGAGACATGTGTGGTACATGACATCGGATGATGCACCATGAATGGATGTGTACTGTCACAGGTCCCCTGTACAGGCGCGGGAGTGCCACGAAACAACCACCCCCACCATGTCCCGGGTGCCTGCAAGGTCAAACTCACACAGGCCCCTGAGACCCTGGTGGGGAAGGAGGTTCAGGGATATGCAGTCGGGACAGGTGTTGACACACTGGATGACTGGAATGAGCGGCAGGAGAGGGGAGGTGGAATGACACATGAAACTAGGGAATGCACGAAAATGTACAACCTGCATGAACACATACACAATCCAAACAGACTTGGACATCATAGTCATGGCCTTCTGTAGTCCAGGCTCAGGAGTGGTACGAACCCACCACCCCCTCTAGGGTTTTGGCGCCTGCAAGTTCGGGGCTTACACAGGCATCCGCAACCCCAGTGGGGAAAGAGGGTCAGGGAACGTTGCTTGGATAGGCACGGGAAGCAGGAACACCGGGTAGAGGGTACAGGTTTCAAAATTGCATAGGATCACGGGTGATTAGGGAGAAAATAACATACCAAACAGAACCACACATACATCCATGCATCAGTACACTCCCCAGCAAGCCTATGCAGAGCAGTTTGTAAGAAAAACAACAAGACACTTAGCTCTGGTTTTGAGTGCTGGCCTCCTGCCTGCGCACTCTCAGGTCCGGTTACAGGAGCACTGCAATGCTGCAAAGAGAGACACAGTCAACAACCTGTACGTGCCAATTGCACAAAAACACAACACCAAACATGCCCCATAGCAACAGACTACTCTACAAACAGACAATCTGTGGTTGATGCTTCGTACCCATATATAACATCACCCCTGTGACGGGTCATACACAGTCAATGCAGTAAGGCAGCCGCTGCTGGGTGCGTGGAAAATGGAACACCAATGTGTCACAATTCACACAACATGCAATGTTCCCTGGGTAAGCAGACAGACCCATATTGCAAGCCATGACTACAGAGCAAGTTGTGTACCACCATGACCGAAACAAAGTTGGCAGTGCATTTATCATGAAGTACGTGGAAAAGACATGCACTGCACCCGAGTATGTCCCTTGCTGCATGTCCCTGTGAGCTGCCCCTTTCCATGTCTCGGAAGGCTACATGGTTGATACAAGTGGCTCAATGGACCTTGGTGTACCGGAGGGTATGTGCCACTGCCCCTGCATGTGTCCCAGACAACCCTACTATCAGCAGCCATCAGTCCACAAACACATCTGAGCTGCATTGTGTGCTTCAACACCAATATTCGTCTAAGCTCACCCTCAGTGCTGTGACTAAGCCTGCATGTGCAACTCGCCTGGTGCAAGCTTTGCTGTGTCGTGGCCCCCCTGTGATGCTCACCTTGCCTGGAGTTCCTTGGAACATGTCAGCAGTACTAGGATGTGGGTCTGCAATCACTGTGCCTCTGCTCCTGCACACATGTGCATGTGGGCACCAACAAACGGGTCCAGAATTCCGTCGTCCAATGGGACATGTCTGCTGGCAAAGGTGCTCTGGAGGCTCATCCCCCTGCAGAAAGGGCATGTAACACATGATTAATGCTTCAAAGTAATCTGTGTGTGTCTCATCAGGCATCTCATTACTTGACCATGTCAGAGAGTCACATCACAAATCACACCATCAGTCCGTCTTTCACCTACAAAGTGTGGAACACTATCTACAGCATGAATAGCAACACGCACATGTACAGGAAAGAAATGAAACATACTACACAATGCATAGCAATCAATGTCCACATTAATCATGATACACCCCATCTAGCAAAAGCTGAACAGTGGACAATGACACCTAAATCATCCCCACTAGGGGTGTCAACACAAGTCACACAGCACCAGACATGCCACAGAAATGACAGTCCAATGCCCTTGTGTAAAATGCTGTAACACCGAACCATCCTTGCGAGCCCATGGATAAGGGAGGCAGGAGTGGCATATGTGAGTCAAGGAACCCAAGCAGCAAACACATACACAAGACAACCATGAAGGGCCCAGCTGGAACAGACAGTGGATGCCTTCAAAAGCCACAAAGCACCGCACCGTCACATGAAAGCACAATAGACTAGCAATTTTAAACTAACTCAACTATTAACTAATTACACTAACTATGGAAAACCTACATTACCTATTTAAACTAACTATCAAACAGAAACTTAACTAACTAAACTAGAAGAAAAATCAAAAATGGCCACATACGACCCGGGGGGGAGGGGAGGCACCCAGGAGGGGGGAGGTACAGGGTGCTGCTCAACATTCACATGCGATGATGCTGAGCCAAAAAAAAATACCTCCATGGGCTCAACGCCTGCACAGCACGACCTATGTGGGAGATAGATGGTCGTCCGAGTCTGGCTCATCCTGGAAAGGAGGACGTGGCACAGTAGCCTGGCCACGCCTAGCCGCAGCTTGCCCCTCGTCGGCAGCAAGTCTGCCGGACGGGTGAGCCTGGTTCTGTGTGGCGATGTGACGTAGGTCTGCATGCAGAACCTCCCGTGATACACGTGCTTCCTCTTGCAAGGTAGCACGTGTAACACGGAGTTCCTCCTGCAAGGCCTGGCTTGACAACCGCTGCACCTCCCGGCAAGCCTGTAGCTCAGCCGAGATGGTACACTCAAGCTGTGCAAACCGCTCCTCTGCCCGCTGCCTCTGGGACATCATAAGGACACCCAGAGTGGATCTGAGGGAAGCATACTCCTCCCTCAAGGCATCCATGTGCGCCTCTGCGTGAGCAGCAATTGCTTGACGCAGAGACGACATTTCAGCCTGGCGTGCCCTGTCTGAGGCCGCCATGCCCAGCCTGAGCGAGCGGGCCGTGGACCGTGCCGCCTGCTGCTGGAGAAGCACCTGCCTAGCAGGGGGGAGCACAGATCGGGCCACACGCTCCATGCTCTCAGCGATGTTCTCCATTGCTGCCCCCTGCCGTTCGGAATTGGCAGTCATGTCTTGCTCCCACTCAGTATACAGCGGTTGCGCGCGGCGACCGCGTTGCCGGGCTTGACCCCTGCGGGACCCAAGGACCGGGGGTCCTCGCTGTGTTGGCACCGCCTGCGGCTGCACGACTACATGCCCCCGTCGACGTGATGTCCCAGGCACATCAGTGACTGGTGTGGAGGGTGACCCTGCGTCCCGATCCACCACGGGCGGAGGAACCAAGACTGTCTGATCCCTCAGTGCAGGTGTCGCAGACAGAGGAGTGTCCACATCAGAATCACTCACCCCTGACACATGGACTTGATGGTCATCCAACTCAACATGGACGTCAGAGTCGTCATCAAGGCTGGACTCATAGGCAGCCAGAGACAAGATGGACTTCAGCACTTGGGGGTTTTCGTGGCCTACCACCCCACGACCCACACTAGTGCCGGGTTGATGTGGCGTTACCAACCCTGTGTCTGGCATGACAACACCATCCTCTCCCTCCATTGCGTCATCACCTGAAAAATAGAGGGGAAAAGGTCAATACACATGTCAGAAGCACACGACACACACACACACCGACAGCAAAGGCATCAGGCAGACATGTGACACACAACATATGACCTGGCATGCATGCTGGGTCTACTTTGAATAGCTTCTGTGATCAGACCTGTTGAAAGGTGGCAGTTTCCATGGAAGTGGGTCTATGCAGTGCAGAAAATGTGTACGCCACTCACTACCTACATGTACAAGCACTACATGGTGTGTGCCAGGAAATGTGAAGGCAGTGCAATGTCAAAATCAGACATCACGTGCATTGTGCATTCAATGTGTACCATGTCCAGTAGCCAAGCACCCCTCCACCCCAGTACCAAAGCAGGGATGCCTATCATGGTATCAAAAGGCTGACCATACACCTGTGTATTGACAGGCAGTGTTGACTGGCATCAACAGCTTCATGTGATTCAAATGACAACACTGCAAATGATGCTGGGACAGTGGGCAGGACACATGATGGAAACTCCGGAGGCCGCCCACGTGTGAAGAAGACACAACAAGAGTTGGACAGAGTCATTGGCCATTGAACAGGCTGAGGCCTGTGAGCCACACAGATTGTCAGAGCCTAAACATGTGTGCAACGCAAGACTGAGGCACAGTTGACATGGGAAGGCTGATGAGATGGCAGGCAATGTATGTAACCAAGGACTGATATTACAGTGAACATCCAGTCAAGGACACATAGGGGCATGCGTGCAATGCACATGGAGCATGAATGGGCACTCATGTCCCTGCGGGACATCTGACCCATGCACAGTACAAGTGAGATACCCTGCATCGAGTACTAAGGCTGTACGACATGGCCTATGTCTGGCAGATTCTACGCTGGAAGTTGGCATCTACACAGGACACATGGACAAGAAACTACACATTGGCAAGATTGGATCAGACCAGTGCAAAGGTGGAACTGGGGTGCAGAGTGGCGGAGGAGGGGCAAGGGAGCATGCCTACATGGAGTCCCGCATGCAGGCAGAGGTGACATGCATGACGTTAGCATTGCATTAATTACACATCAGAACCATGTACACGTCACATGTAGCAGCAATCATGCACAACACATCACACAAGTGAACCACACACGTCCTCAACAAACACGCATCAACACTCACTGGACTGGGCATCGAAGTCCAGCTTCTCTCCCACTCCTTCGACCAATTCAGGTGGTATGAACTCCGCAACGAGAGCCTCATGCGGAGTGAGTTCTTCCTCCTCTGGTGCAGGCCCACCGCCAGTCACCAGAGTCAAGTTGTAATTTGAGGCACGCTTGGCCTTAGTGCTGCGCTTGATGTCATTCCAACGCTTTTTGCACTCCTGCGCCGTGCGCACCTCATGGCCGAATGAACTGACATGTTCCGCAACATGCTTCCAGTGGGTGTCACGTTGGGCAGCCGTGGTCTGACTATTGGCACCCACTAGCATGTCACGGCTGTGTCCCCGCACGTAGTCCACGAGGAAGTCCAGTTCCTGCTTACAGAAAGGCTTCTTCCTCGACGTGCAGGAGGTCGTGGCTGTGTGTGGGGTCGCAGCCTGTGCTGCAGGTGCAACCTTCCTCCTCTTGGACTGTGGCGCAGACCCTGGCTGGCTAATGCCGCCCTGACCAGCATGGCCAGTGGGTTCGGTGGATTGAGCCAAGGGAGTGGCAGGTGGAGGGATGACCAGAGGCCTGACTTGTGTCAGTGGCAGCTGGGTGCCCACTAATGGACCCTGCGCAGCAACATCAGCTGTGGCAGGGTGCTTGGCCGCAACGGTCCTGGTTGGCAGGCTCACAACCGGGGTGCTGTTGGGTGCATCTGCCCCTGCACTTGCCAACACCCGGCTGTTCGGGGCAGCAGATGACATGACTGCCCCAGGGACACGTGTCTTGGTCTGAGCAGCCCAGCATGCCCCTATGGTTTCCCCCCTGGCCTGTTGGAGATCTACCAAGGGCTCTTCAAGTGCCAACGCAGCCTGCGCTGGTAGATCCTGAGCCTGGGTGGCGGTGTCCACAGCTGCACCTGCAGCTACCACCACCCTTGGGCCCGTGGCAGTCGATGGAACGGACTGCCGGGTCATATGGGTGCCAGTGCCAGATGCAGGAGCTGCATCCCCCGGAACCACAGGAGGTGGTGGCATGGCTGCACCGACACATGGCACAACATTGTGCTCAAGTGGCGCACCCCTGCCTCTTCCCCCTCTGTGGCTGCCCTGGACACCCTGGAGTCCCCCTACTCCCTGGTCACCACGGCCACGTCCCCGACCACGCCCGCCACGAGGAGTACGCCCAGCTGAGGCGCCCCTCACCTTTGGTGGCCTCCCAACCATGGCACAGATGTAGTAGTGCTGGCACAGATGGAGTGGTGCCAATGGGAGGTGTACACCACAATTGACCTGGGCAATTGGGGTGAACGGGGTGGGAAGCAAGATGTTAACAGCCCCCCTGCACCTGCAAGGCTGTATGTGACCCCGGTGATGTGGTGACGGGTCACGAAACGCTCAGGCACCCCAAAACTGCAGTAAAACGGTGCACGCAACCCTGCAGCCTACGTGCGTGGATTGGACCTCCCGCAGTACGCGGTGGCACCCAGTAACACGAATAACGCGTACGCGTGGGACACGCAGGCTACTATGACATCAAAAATGGGTGCGATACACAGGGGCACCCGCAGTGGGAAAAAGAGCGTGTGTGACTCACCGTCTGACTAGCGCGATGCAGAAAAACAAGCGTAGCCAATACCCCCGCCAAAAGAAGAGATACGTCCTTGAGAGCTGTGAAGTTGTGATGGCGCGCGAAACAACAGGAAGCAGCAACACACGTCGGTCTCCACGAAAGGCACGTACAGCGAACTGCTGGGCCCGCTCACCTTTAACCCGTGCTAAGGGAAACGCACGCGCGCGTCACGTCACTTTTGCGCATAGGCTCTTTCCTCGTATTACACGCGGACGTGCAGTTTCCATGCGCGCTTACGCGCATGGGCTTTCCTCGTATGCGCGCTTACGCGCTTGGCCCTTTCCTCGTATTACACGCTGACGTGCATGTGTGTTGGGGATTGTGAGGACCTGGTGGAGGCTGCCCCTGGTGGCTGGGGGTGCAGGGTCACATGCAGTGGGGGGGAGTAGTGCAAGTTGACATGTGGGTTGGCTGGTGGGCATGGGCATGGTGGGTGGGGTGCGTGCATGACATGTGCTGGGTAGGCCCCTGTGGTGTGAGCCACCTGCAGGGGCCGTGGAGGGTGTAGAGGGTACACCTGGGAGGACCGACACGTGCAATTCAAGTGTGCTGCTCCCCGCGGACCCCTGTAATACACGTACCCTGTTGATATGCGCACACCTGTAATACACGTACCCTGATGGAATTGCGTGTGTAACTTCCCGCGCACCCCCGAGATACACGTACCCCGCTCAATCGCGTGTGTCACTTCCCGCGCTCCCCAGAAATAAGCGTAGCCCGCTCCCCCAGGCCCGATCGCGTGAGAAACTTCACGCGCACCCCTGAAATACACGTAGCCCACTCCCCCAGGCCCGATCGCGTGAGAAAGTTCACGCGAACCCCTGAAATACACGTAGCCCGCTCCCCCAGGCCCGATTGCGTGAGAAAGTTCACGCGAACCCCTGAAATACACGTAGCCCGCTCCCACAGGCCCGATCGCGTGAGAAAGTTCACGCGAACCCCTGAAATACACGTAGCCCGCTCCCCCAGGCCCGATCGCGTGAGAAAGTTCACGCGAACCCCTGAAATACACGTAGCCCGCTCCCCCAGGCCCGATCGCGTGAGAAAGTTCACGCGAACGCCTGAAATACACGTAGCCCACTCCCCCAGGCCCGATCGCGTGAGGAAGTTCACGCGAACCCCTGAAATACACGTATCCCGCTCAATCGCGTGTGTAACTTCCCGCGCAACCCCGAAATACACGTGCCCCGCTCGCACAATTGCTGTATGTTGCCACTTTTGTAATGCGCAGGGACGCTACCGCCTGCCTTCGTGTGGCGGACGTGTATCGGCTTGTGCGTGTCTTTCACTGTGCGTGGCTTTGCCCTATTCGGTTCCATGAATACGTGTGGTTCGGGTGCGTGTGGGCGTTCCCTCTGCTTCCCTGCAGTACATCCCCAGTTACGCCCTTGTTTTCGCAAGTTATTCCCCATTCCGCGCGTTACGCCCTGTGTTCCGCCCACTTTCTAGTGTATGCGCAGAGGTTGTGCGCTTCACTGTGCGCGTCGCGCACGTCTTTCGGGATGTTGCAGTGACGTGTGCGCCATGCACGGGTTTGGCGCACATCCCGAGGAAGTCACGCGCAGGGACTTCCATGTATCGCACGCGTGCACGTGCGCCTCTTTTTTTCCGCTTGCGCCTGCTTGCGCCTCCTTGCGCCTGCTTGCGCGTAGATTTTCGGCGCACGTTTGTTCCATGAATCGGCCCCTTAATATCTTACTGCTCTCAAAAACTGGAACAATCCACTGTATAAAGCATTAGCCAGAAACAACAAGTAAACACTGAAAACAAACAAACAAATAAACAGTAGCATAACAGAAAAAGGTTTTTTTTTTAATCCAACTTGGATTCCTTTTTCTCCCACAGACCCAATGATTTTAGCAACAAACACAGAAACTGAGCAAATTGCACAGTACTCTGGTTTGTCATCTACTAAATATGAGGGTAAACAAAAGAAGAAAATGTTGATTGTACAATGTAATAAGTCTTTATAAAATACTAATACTAACATGCTATTTTCTTTTATCACAGAAATGAACAAGAAAAACATGGACTCCTGTTACTAAACCAAATAGTAAGTATAACATGATAAATACAACCATCGCAGCATATCACACCCATACTGGCTTATAACAATGTTCCTTATAAATTTGTGTTTTACCCAAAGTTATAAGCCACTATGAGTGTGATATGCTGCGGTGCTTGTGGCCAGGGCATAGACTCTTGGGTGCATGGCATATGAGTGTGATATGCTGCTGTGGTTGTGGCCAGGGCATAGAGTCATGCACCCAACATTCTATACCCTGGCCACAACCACCGCAGCATATCACACCCATAGATTCAAGCTTTGCAACCCTTTTAATGTCCGCGGACACAAGGAAGTTCCTAGAACACATTCAACTTGCCAGAGGACGATACGGACAGCGTCCTCAGGACACCCCCATTTTCTTTATGTACAAACATTTCAGGACACGCGAGTGTTCTTAGAACACTTTCAGCTTGACAACGAACAATACAGACAACGTCTTCAGGACACCCCCTGCGAACATTCCAGGACCCCACGAGTCTTCTTAGTACACTTTCAACTTGACACTGAATCCATTCTGTTTATTTACGAACATTTCAGAACAGCCATGTTGTCTGCAGACAAATCGAACACAACTAAAGCGTGTAGCACATAAAAAAAAATACAACATTGCACCTATCTCATACTCCCCCACCCTCCCCAAACACACTTACACACCAACACACTCCACTAAATACAATTTTTAAACCAAGTTTCACCTCGATGTCCGCGGTCGTCCCGGAATGCAAGATGTCGGGCGCCACCGAAAATCTGACGCGCTCCACGCCCCACACTGTCCAATCAGCGAACACGTCGGCTGTCCGCGGACATCGCACAAGCCGCTCGGCCAATCAGGGCACTGTCCGCGGAGCGAACCAGGAAGTCCGTGCGCGAAGCGAACAGAGATATGACACATTTTTTTGCCTTACATTTTGGTCATTTAAAAAAAAAACTACTGGACGGATTTACACCAAATTTGCAAAAGCACGCTTTTGGGACCAAGCCCCTGCTCCTGCCGCAAATTTGGTGTAAATCCGTCCAGCGGTTTGGGCTGTAGGCGTGCGCAAAGTTTATTCCCATTATGTCTATGGGAAAAAACAAAAGTTTTGGGACCCCCACTATAACTTTGCCCCCCCGGACCAAACATCTCCAAACTTTGGCAAAAAAAAATTCACAGTGGGCCATATACTGTTTTTTCAAAGTTTGGTGAGGATTCGTCCAGAGGGAGCGAAGTTATAAGCCACCCAAAAAAGGCTCTTCCTATGGAAACACCAACTTAACCATAACTACATGGACGCTACCGCGTCCATGTAATATATGTCTAAATTGATGTGTTGTGTTGTAAAGGTCTCCTTGTAAACCATAAACAATAAAACACATTTTTAAAAAAGAAAGTCACCATGGAGTTTGGTCCCCTGCAATCTGGCTCACACTGTCTGGTTGTCGTTGATGAGTACTCATGCTATGCGGTAGGTGGGAACCATAACTACCACGACCAGCAACAAATCCAATCCTACAGATAATATTTGTGACACCTGGTTTACCAGATCACGTCAGAACCTGCAATGGGCTTCCTATTGAAGGACGTCAGGTCCAATAATTTCTGCAACACCTAGCAGTAACTGAGTGGAGCATCACAACATGCCTTCCTCAGGCCAATAGTGATGTACATCATTTTATGATGACATAAAAAAAGACTTTGCATTGCAAGAGAGGAGCAAAGAGATTCCGCCAATAGTACACTCTCCTCTTTTTCATGGGAGTTTCCCCAATGAGGCTTTGATATGTCACTCCATTAGATCATCTATCCCAGGTCATCACAGTTTTATTTGGTGACTTGTCTTTTGCATAGCACCTGGCAGAGTGCATGGTGATTCTCCATCCAGATTCTTGTTGATGAAATGTTCATAAATGGCTCAGAATCAACTGTGTATGCCTTCCGAATTGTAACTGCTTGGGCCTTTTATCAGAAAGAACATGATGACTGCCAGCCGAGGACCTCTCAGTGTTCCCCCTAAAGCCAATCATTTTAGGAGAGTTCAAAGTGAGAATGAACAGGAGAGCGATAGTCACCACAATAAGGCTGAGGATGTGACTAGGGAAGATGATTATCTGATGGTGGGTTCTGAGGTCTAGGACCCCTATGGTATTGGGCAAACAGGAAGACACCCCTCATAGAACAGAGGGCTGGTCACAGGAGGTCAACCTGACTATGTTCTAACGTGAATGGTGTTGAAGGTCTTGCGTGCAACCATCTCGGGACAGTATGTGGGTTTCATGATCTACTAATTAGGTTGAAGTTTGGGGGGACACCCTTAGACAGGTTTTCACATACATCTGATCACACATTCCTGAAAATTTGAAGTGCCTCAAAATAAATGTTGGGTAGCGTATATATATTATTAAGCATTAACAACAAATCGGGCGTGCCGATGGGGTGTTTTCGGGCCCAGAGTTAAAGTCATGATCACGCCAAGGGGTTTTAGCGAAGGGTCCCCGGACCGACAGACCCGATCCGGCATGCCAACGAGGGTGTTAATACTATTAGCACCCCAGGGTGCCAATCCGGTAACCAGTGATGCTGAGAGCATTGTCGGTTTAATAAATGAATGGGATGCCGAACAGCATCCCATTAATTTATTCAAAATACTGTAGCAAGATGGCCGCCACATAGCTGGAAGACAGGGCTCCTTACGGAACCCTTCTTCCATTTCCTTGGCAGCCACAATGGTCGGGGAGCAGAAGCAGGTGCGGTGGTGGTGGCATCTGCCGCCACCTCAATCAGCTAAGTGGAGAGGGGGGGAAGGGAAGGGACGGTGAGGGGAAGATGGCATACATAGAGAGCAGCCGTCAGGCAGTTGAAACGCAAGCGTACATCGGGAGGTTCAGCCCATGTTCCTAGCCACCTGATTGGCTGCATCCCCCGTGCCGGGTGCTAATTTACAATGGTGAGAAACCCCAGTCTCCCTTGGACTCTACTTGGTATTTCTTATCTTCAGGGCTTGCTCAAGCCCAAAGCATTAAAAACAAACATCATGCAGTGCAGAAGGAACACACGGGAGCAGCCATTGTGACAAACACTTGACCCTCCATGCTGAAGGGCCTGCCTTCCAACGCCCTGCAGCTGCTCTCTGCCATGCTCCAATGCCGGTCCTTCCATTGAAAAAGACATAACTGGCATTGTACCTGCTAGATGCCAATGAGTTTGTGCAATGAAGGTAGTTCACACTGGAGCCCACAGCAAGCACCCCAAAGCAGCAGGCCTTCTGCCTTGCAGTGATCCTCATCTTCAACCGAGCGGTGGCTGGCATACACAACCCGGTTAGTTCAGGGGAGTATCCAGCATTACAAGGGTGGCGGGTGACGAGCCACAAAAAAGTCCTGCTACTTTTCTCCCCAAATGCAGTGCGTACAATTCCATAAAGTATCATTCACAAACCCCCCACGACTCCCAATCAACGTTTTTGGTAACATTAGTGGCAGATGGCATTTTAACTCATACACATAACAAACAAAAAAGTAAAACTGTAGGACCATTACAGATGCAGAAACTCATCTATCAGAGCTCTGTGGGGCAGAATACATGAAAACCTCCTAATTTGCATATGGATTACACCAACAGAAGTGACTTCACAGAAAAGGATATTGCAAGGATCATCATCAGTCTTTGATACTTGGAGGCACCATGAAATAATTTAGGAATAAGTTGGCATAAGTAAGCCAAGTGCCAATTAACTTTGTGGTGCAAAATACCTAAATTGTACTATTATTATATGGAACAACTCTATAGTCATCAGGATTTCTTTTCAAATAATAGCATGATATATTAACATAATCTATGAAGTTAATCACTTACAGAGCTGCAGATAATACACAATGTGATTAAATGATTTGCCTAGGATCGCAAACTTTGTTTAAATGGTGAAACCAGGATGTGGACAATTTAAGTAACTGAACACTTCTTCCCAGGTTTATTTTATATAGATATTTATTACAGGTTTGCTTGGCATTTCATGTACTTCAAACATACTTTATTTATAGCAATGCCTTCGAAGAAAACCACATTACATAATAAACTAGGCTTTCAAATTAAACCAACTTTACACTATATACATCATCATAGAAATATGTTAGGCAATAAGAGTATGGCTTTAGCTTTATTCTCCCCATCCTGCATGCACAGTCACAAATGCATCTTGCAGATTAATGTGAGCCCTTGGGTTTTAAAGCCACAGTCATTATTTCATAAAGCATGCAGCATTATGTACCCTTGTCACTTCTGATCATCCCAATTCACATTTCTTAAGGGACAAAAGTGCCTGCTAATAGTAACCCCTCTCTCCCAACAATGTTTAATGGCTCCCATTGTAATGCTCTGTTGATACAGAACCCTGGAAGAGCCGCTCTGCTACCCGGAGCTCGAATTTACGATGAGTCCTGGAAAGGCCGGAGTGACAGGGTTGGTCCTGCATCCTGCAGACCACCTCACAGGCAGGCGGAAGAAAAATCAGGACCTTTGGCATCTCGCTGAGGGTGTCTGCAGATCGCACAACTGACCTGTCATTTTGGGACATTGTCCCTCAGGGTGCCAAACGGGAGAGGTGTCCCACTGTCGAATGTCCTGTCTGGTCTTAAAAGAGCCACCGGGGAGGTGGGGAAGTAAGCTGCCCCTACGTGCCCCCCTCGATAAGCCAATGCGGGGGTACTGTTACCTGTTTTTTCTTCCTGGGCCTGCCTTCAGGGCCTATGGAGCCTGTTAGTCATCAGAGCCTCTCAGCCAATCGCTACACAATTCCTGTTGTCTATGGCTTACTCCTGGGACCAGGAAGGACCAACATTTAATCATCCTGTGATACTTCATCGAAGTCAATTTAGGGGACAATAGTGCCCACGGAGATAGGGCAGGGCTTGCCTTAACTTTCATCAATTCAACACCAACAGTCATTATAGTCCTAACCCACTGGGACTGCAGCAATTCCGATTGTGCTGCTAAGGATTAAAACAGTAATCAGGTATTGTGACCTTTTATTTGCAGTTGCCGTAGCATTTTAGAGAAGGGAGATGTGTATTTACATGTTTCATTCAGTTTGGCTAAGTTAACTGGCCTATAAAGAGGACATGAAGAGCTGCATCCTGGAAGTTGAGGAAAGGTGTGTTTGTTTACAAAAGACTCTAATGTCTGTCTACTGTTACTCTGTTCTCTCTCACTACGGCCTCCTTCGGTCTACCCTTGCAAAATGAATCTCCTCTGCTATGGGTCATGTCTCCACACAGAAAGCAGCCTATGGGGGCTGTGGATGTGGGTGCCCCAATGTTGGGGTCCCCTTCATTCCTCCTTTCTGAGTGAGCTGATGAGCTATGTGGCTGTGATTAGCCATCATGCTTTTGGGGCACTTTCTTTGCAGGAGGGTGAGAGCCTGTGCCCTTATAGTCCTTTAATTACTTTCCATCTGTCTTAGAGGTGGTTGCCTGGGCCTTTTCCCGGACTCGAGTGCTCATATACCTGTCTCTAGCCTCGGCAAGCTCCCTTGGATCTGTGACACCCTTCTCCACTAAATGCTGGTGCTGGTGTAACTCCATCCCACAAACCTTAAGGATATTCTCACATGCTACCAAATTGTATACGCCCTCAAAAGTGTCAACTCTGCTACCTGTATCCCAAGCACTCAGATATTACAAAGGTTGCTGAGCAAATGCCTCAAAGGCTTGACCTCATTTCCATGCAAGTGTAAAGTACCTGAGGGGAGTATCTGTACTCATTCTCTCTATATTGCAGAGTAGAGGCACAGAGCACCACAGCCAAGATTTTCTATGTGGTAAAACGTGGGCGAGCAATCAACGCTTAAGCTCTCAGGAGGTGAAGTCGGCTGGTTCTTAAATACAGTGTAGTGCCCAAGCACCCACAAAGGAATGGCCAAACACTATGTTAGTGAAAACACAGTCTTTTTTAGAAATAAGTTTCAAGTTATGTACACAATCACAATAACACACTTTGTACTCTGGTAATACTATAATGGCAAATATATACAAGTCTACGTGGTACCACTCTTAACTATCGATTCCTTTGAAATGCTTCCATGCCTATTCGCCCCAAATAACATACGAATCAGATTGTAAGATGAATCAACGATAGACCACAGAAAGAATAACAGGTATATCAAGCAATGGCAGAACAGTCTTTCCTGCTACCATGAGACTGTTCTGTGCAAGGATCCCCCACCTGGGCAACCTGTAAATAAAGCGTATTGACAAGCCCAGTCCAGTTATGCTTAGTATAGTCTTAATTCCTTCTAAAGGTTCTATAACCCCAATCTACCTGGTTTCGTGGAGTTCTTTGGTGAGTCATCGACGGGCCTTTCTTCAGTGAACTCTCTTTAAGGAAGGAGCCACAGGTCATCGAGATTCCTTGATGAAGAATAAGATGAACGCTGTTGTCGGGGGAGCAGCTTCGATCCTCGCAATGCTCGTTGACAAAAGCTTGTGAACGTCCTGTGAAGATGAGGCGTGCAGTATACCTCAACGGTGATAGTTTGATGCTGCAAAGAGTCTATGAAGAAATTTGGCCCAGCAAGGACGTCGGGTCATCAGCATCTGGCGCCGGAGATCAGGGGCCTCATTACGGCTTTGGTGGTAGCCATGCCGCTATTGGCGGCATGGCTGCCACAAAAACCTGGTCCGGGTTCCCTGAATGGGGAAGTACCTGGCCATTCCGAGTTTGGAGGGCCCGGTAATTCCCCCTACACGGAACCCGGGCCCGGACCTTCCCCATTCCCATTTGAGCCCCCATAGGGCTCCATGGGAATGGGTGCAGGAAGCTAACAACGGGACGATTATGACCGTCCCGTTGTTAGCTCCCTGGTCCCCTCGCGGGACCCGGTAATGACGCCTGGTTTCACCAGGCGTCACCTGGACTCGACCACGGCTGGCTGTCTGATCTTCGTCTGTGTCTTTTTGAGGACTTCGGGTGGTGGGAAACCCACCGGTGGATTCTCCTCAGTCAGCAACGACCTTAACTTTCTCCGGTAGGACGACAGCGGTCAACGGTGATGAGCAAGGTAGTCCTTGGATCAAATGTCTTAGGCAAAGGAGCACTGCGGCTCTGGTCGGCGATGGCGGTCATTGGCGGTGATGGACTTCAATGTCTAGGTGCTTCATTTCGGATTCCGTGGAGGTCCCCTTCTCCGGTCGGCAGCCTTTCGAGGGTCTGACTACCAGGGAGCTTTGGCAAAGCTCAGCAGGTGGACAATGGTCCCTCGTTGCTCTGGAAGAGGTCTCCTAGCCATGCCCTCTCTTGGATCAGTTCTTGAAGGTACATCAGCTTTCAGTTGGCGAAGGAGTGCATTTGCAAATCTTCTCGTCTGGCTGGGCTTCAAGGTTAAGCATCAGTTTCGACTTCAGCTTCCCAACGATTTCCATCAGTGAGAGGTCCCCAGCTATACTGTTTGCTCTCTCATTAAATCTGCTGGGTCACACTCAGGCAACCAATCATTCTGAAGGTCATTCAGGCAGGCAGCCAATTAGGCTCACAGTGCATTCAGGCCATTCTTCTCCATCCCAACACTCACAACATGGAATGTGCATTTGGAGAAGCACCCAGCCATTCAGCACTCCACACTGCATTCATACCAGTTTCGGGCAGGGCAGTCTCAGTCACTGTGTCAAGCACCAGAAACTAGACACCCATAACATGAAATGCGAATTTGTCACACACTCCATTCACCCAGGTCCCACCCCACGGGTGTACCCACAACATACAGTCATTTGGAAGGCTCCAGCCAGTCTGGCCTGGACTTCCCCACAATACCATATATGGAACTTCCACCCAACAGCCAGTCAGGTGAAGGGACAGAGTCAGGGCTTCCCGGCACTTCGGGAAAACAAGGTAACAGGCAGTAGAAAGCAAGAGGCCACAGGGGCCATCTAGTCTTCTATCAGGAATCAACTAATTTCAATGGCAGGGCCTGGGCATCCCAAAATGGAGGACACCCAGAGCCCCTGTCAAGTTCAGCATGGAGATGCCACCAGCCCATACCCTGCTCTGTGGGCCACACACAGGTGCACAAAAACATACAGTAGGGGTACAGGGCGATACCCCCACCCATGGGTGCCATAAGGGTATCCCAAGTGTCTGTACACCAAACCAAAAAGAGGAAGAGCCGCACTGCCAGGAGTCCCACATGAACTCCTGTGCGGAAACAAGACTGAACATACATGATAAAGTCATAAAGGACAAGGATACAGAGGCCCTGTCCCTCTGATGCATTTCCAGCATCACATCGAGCTTTCTAAAGCTCCTGAGGTACTATTGGGGGGTCTTGCAGAACTACCTAGGGTGGCTGCTTTCATCTTTGCATAGATGGGCCTCTCATCTGGAGGCAAGTGAATAATTATAGCAGATCCAAACGTCAGGGGACGGCACAGTGGCTACTCCCCACAAGTTCTCTTCCATCTCGTGGAGGCAGAAGGTGAGTTCCTGCCCCTCATTCCAATCAAAGATGTCTCTCCTTGCCTCATAATGTGAAGCCAAGCCATAGGGGACGTGGCACCTAGGCTTCCCTTGTGTATCACTACTGGAGATAATTCCCTCTCCATGAGAAGTTCTGTGTCCCCACGGATTCTCCAAGTCTGCACATCTCTAGCATAACCTGATCTCTTTGTTTCTGTTCCTCTAAAGCTGCTGAGGCTTGTTTACTCCTCCATTTCAACCCCAATGTCTGCTCTTCTAAAGCAATTTCCTCCACTCTGCCTTGCGTCCCTCTACTTTTGCTCCTCTACAGCCAACTTGCTTTCCCCAAGAAGAAACTTTCCTGTTAGCTAGAATGTCCTAGATGTGACTCAATTGGGTCCTAACATAAGCTTTGGACCTCAAAGAAGCTTTGTCTTGATTGAGGCCTGAGACCGGAGGGGTTTCTGAGAGACCACACTACCCACTCCGTGGTAAGAGTGGTGAGAACCACCATCACTATCACAGTCCTCCTCCACCTCTATGTCCCCCTGAGAAATGGGTACCTGAGCTGGGTCTCAAATCGCTACTGGCCCCCTGAGAGGTGTCACCTGACCTCACAGAGGATCAAAGGAGAGGCACAGCCATTTAGTATCTTGCCCTGCCAGGGGAAGGGCCAAATATATTGCCCAGAATACACACAATCCTTCCACAGCTTGCCTGGGATCACAGTGTTGACACACACCTGGGCCAAATCAGATGTGGCTTCTTATAGTTAGGTGAATTACTATCAAGCTTCTTTAAACTCAAGTATGGCTTTATGTCTAAAAATAAAACCTCCACAGAATAGCAATTGCTCATTCCAATTATGGTTTTGGAACTTAGAGGCAGACTTTCAATGCAGCCTCTGTGCTTAGGTGACTTGGCTGTCATGGCAGCTGTCAAAAGGGTATCTGTGACCTCTGCACCTGTGCTACTGGAGAGCAAGCACAGCAGATCAGGAGACTGATGCAACCCTTTCTCAGATGAAATTACCAGCATCACTTTAATAGTTAATACAAAATCAGATGGCAATTCCCCAGAGCAGGGCAAGAGATAGAGTGATGGAAAAGCTAAGGAAGAGGAATGAGAGGCTGGCAAGGGAAACAAGACACAGATTGGAAAGATAGACGAGTAATGGGGGGGGAAGCAAAGGCAGTGGTCGAAGTGTACGAAAAGAAGTAGTGGAACTATGTTCCCTGCTGGCCTGCACCCACTCCCCACAAACCCCATCATCACCTCCCCTCCCACACACAATACACACCACCAAACACTTGAAGCTGCTGTCTAAGGGAACGTTTAGTTCAGTGCACTGAAAGGGCAAGTTTCAACTTCTTCCTACACTTTTATTTTAAAACGAAACCATTCCGGAACAGTTTCTTTTTAAAATAAAAGTACAGGAGATGTAAAAGGTAATTTAAAAAAGTAGAGGAGCACTGCTCCCGACCGCTCCCGCTCACTTCGACCACTGAAAAGGTTGGCGGAACAGAATCCAAAGGAGGAGATTGGGGATAGATCGGACAAGAGAGTGCGGTAATGGCAAGGGGGATACAGAAAACTGTGTAAGCAAAAACAGGAGAAGTCTTGAGATGGTGGAACAGGATGTCAAAGAGGAGGTGAAGGATAAAGAAAGGGGGCTGACGAATAAACTAGAAAGTGTATTTGTTCTAATTAGGCAAATGAAGAGAAGGAAGGGGGAATCAATCAAGAGACGATGAAAAAGACAAAAACCGTGACAACAAGGACTAATTGCTGTGACTAGTGAGCTTGGGAACATGCGCAATACAGGATTTTGAAAAGCTTCATATTGCAAAATGGTGGCCATCATGGATGAATCCCTCAAAAGGCTTTATGAACCATGAAACCCACATATCTAGAGATCTGAAGGATAAGGTAGTGGCTTGAAACAGTTCTTCCTGCCTGTGGAGGAGCATGAGAAGGAACAGTGTGGAGCTGGAACTGTTTACATACAATTCCAACCGGTACCACCTACTTTTCTCTAGTAATATACCCCAAGAATATCTATTATGGAGCAATTGTATGTAACTAGAGCTAGGCTCAATAAATTGCTAATTAGGGCGCTGACCTCTGTCTGGTCTAACCAAGTTAATAAGAGCTTCCCCCAATGCTCAGCAACAATGGAAGCTCTACTGCATTTCTTTCTCTTTTGCCCAACTTATCACAGGCTCAGACAACACAGCCTTATGCAGATCCTTAAGGCGTCTGATCTTCGGCAGTGCCACCCGGCTTTGAGCTATTTATTAATGGCAGACACACCCTGTAAGGGCTGGGTGATACTGACCATCACAAAACAAGTCTTAGAGCTGAATACTGGCTCAATAAAAATATAGTCAGAATGTTAGATGTACAAGGGATGAAATTTGAGATAATGAATGTAAGAAAATGTTCCCTAGAATTCTTTAAAGGTTATATGAATTGCATATGCTTGTTAAAAACTTGTGCTTTTACTTTTGTTTTGGAGTGCCTGAATTTTATTCAAGTTCGACATTGTATGCAGGGTTCGTAAGAGCAGTTAATCATATTAAGCATGCTATGATTAGCGTCGTTTTTCTCTAATATCAACAGCTGTGTGATGAACCTTGATGTATTTTATCTTTGTAGGATTAATAGATCTGTATGTCTTTCTGCTGTTTGTAATATTGCATGATCGCCGTATAGTAATCCATCACTGGTTTGCAATATTGCATTGCATTTATTTTATGTTGCTTCATCGTGTAGAAATGAAGCTAATATTCATTCATTCATAGAAATCAAACAACATTGGCTTTGATGCCATTCTTTGTAAACATGTTGGCGTGCTATGAGTTGACCTGAAAACTGGAGTAGAAGTGCGTTAACTACCATCATTAATTTGCTGGAAAAGTTGAGCATCCTCATAGCACCTCCTCTGTGAGAATCAACTAGCTAGCAAAGAGATGTGATAGTGGTCCAAAAGCAAGTCCGTTCTTCAAGTTCTGACTAGCCATCCTACACAGTGCCCACATAGTCTGAGGTGGTAAAGGCCGTTTGTTTACAGAGGAACATTAACACTTCTCCTCAAGATCTGTTGAAGGTTGCAAGAATAACTAGCACCCAGGTTGCGGGGAGAAGCCAATCAGTTTCCTTGGATAACGGTTCCAAACTGCTGATCTCAGCCCACGTTCCATGGAACATGGAGGCTAATTCCCCAGCTACACAGTGCCATCTTCTTCCCACCCTCCAGGTCCCTTCATTTTTTTTAGAAACTCCACTTTCCTCCACAGCCGTATTTACCTGATTGTGGCGGCGGCACTCGCTGCCGCTGCAACTTCGCTCCGACTACCTTTTTCATCCACCATGGAAATGGAAGAGGTGCTCCTTATGGAGCCCTGCCTTCCAGATCCATGGCGTCCATCTTGTGACAGTATTTTCATTCAAGAAATGGGATGCGCGTGGCGTCCAGTTGTTTGATTGAAAATACATTTTTCTTAACACAGTGTGCTAATAGCCATAACACCCTCTCCAGCATGCCGGATCTGGTGTTATCAGCCCATGGACCCTCTTTACAGGCCCTCACTCTGCTCAGGCCTTTAACTCAGGCCCCGGGCTGATTACATCCGATCCAGCACGCCGGATCGGATGTTAATGCTATATTATTAATGAAGCTTTGTCTTTTTGCCAGGGGAAAAGGTTCCAGAGACGGTTATCAGAGTCGGAGGATGTGATCATCTTCCCATCTGACCTTTGGAACATGGGACACCTCAGCTAAATGTCTTAGCCGTGAATGCCCTTTTGTAGGCCACCAAAGCTATATACAAGGAATGGAATCTATGATTTCAGGCAGTGGAGTGATCCTGACTACCTGGGAACGTCTCACTGGCTAGAAGAGGGTACATTGTTGGAAGCTATTCTATGTGCATGGGGAAAAAGGAAATTAAGATCCTGGGCATCAATAAGGGTTGCAGCAGTGACATTCCTAGTCAAGGGATAGGATGGGAAGCCTAGCTTCCCATGGATTCCATTGGGTGATGGCTAGTTAACCTACGTTTGTAGAGGAAGGAAGGAGAAGAGGGAAGTGATATTGTTGAAACTGCTTGGAACGCTCCTTTACTGCTTACATGGAGCGTGCAAGTGTGAAGTGGTTGTGTTGTAATGCACCGCTTTTTCACTATAGTGGGCAAACTAGAAGTGCCAAGCATGGAAGGAGACAGCAACTCAATGGGAGGATGTCTGGATAAAGAAGATAGCATTGGTTTCAAGATTCCCATGTCTAAGATCAACCTGAGTTGCAAGGGCGCTTGGGTACCTCTAAAGGACAATATAAAAGAAAGGGCGTGCGCTTCATGAGACATGATAGAATGGTAAAATAGCACAGGTGGGCCGTGAAGTGGAAGTTTGATGCTGAAGGTTGATCAGCTCAGAAGTGTTGCATTGGTTTGGATGCAGCCAATTATGGAACCCATTCTTTCCGAAGACATGACAAACTGAACTAATAAATTTGTGCTTAAGGAAAAGCACAAGAAGAGAAAGAACTTGCTGGTGAAAAATTACCATTAGAATAATGTGTAGAGGGAGATAAGTGAATTGCGTCTCCCTGCACTGAAACTTCTGGTTCAACAAGCAGAAGTGTTTAAGAATCCAAATGATTTTTTTGCATTTTTCTCTGACAGTGTCCAATAAAAGCCACGGATGGGGGATTTTCAGACAAATGCCATCTGAGAAACGTTTTCTCACACGCCTAAAATAAATTGCAGGTTAGTGCAATATTTCCACACCACAGAAAACAGAGATAATACATAGGTACAGCTTTTAACTTACAGCGTTGGTTTGGATTTTTATAACATCCAACGTAAAGTCCATTATGTGCCATCAAAACATGTCAATGTCCACTACGTGTATCTAATGAAAAGTGTCCTGAAGACGGACCCAAGGGAGTTCACCATCTAGATTCGTTCATTAGTATACTCCGATCTTTGTACCCAGAAACACGATTAAGTGTTGACGCAACAAGTTTATAATGAAAATAGAGAGGGCAAACAAATTGGGCCTCATTACGAATGTTGCGGTAAGGCAACAACGGCTCCGGTAGTGCTACCGTCACTGGTGTTGCCATGTCGCAACATTACAAGGTTGCTCGCGGGTGCCGCTCTGGATGCCTGGTCAGACCAGGCGTGCAGAGAGGCACCCGCGAGCAGTCCAGGATGGGGGCTCAAATGGGAATGGAGACATACCGGCTCTGGGTCCCACCAAAGGGAAATTACCGGGCCCTCCAAGGTCAGAATGGCCAGGTAATTCCCCTTTCGTGGGACCCGGAGCCGGACCCGAGTTTGGAGGTAACCTCCAACCTCGTAATGAGGCCCATTGATATGAAGTTTGAATAATGCCCCTCACTGTCCAATATTAACCTCGCCCTCTATATCTGCCTGAATAATAAGCGAACTCAGAAAGGTTGAGATACAACTTGGACATAGATATGTGTCATAATGATGTCTGTATTTTATATCTTTTTAGTTTTTGTTAAAATACTGTGTATACTGATTAAAATATGATTATGTTTTTCTAGTACATTACGTACCTCTGTCTAAATGATATAAGACAGCTCTGTGCATTTGGTATGTGTGGACATGCACAATCTAAACGTGTGTAGAGTGGGTAGCCGTAGTGTGGAATTGGTTTTTGAGCAGCATCAGAGACTGCAGCCAACATGAGGGTGAGCAGTCAAGAAAGGTCCGCGCTGGCCCCTGGCCTGCTATATGGGTCATATTTGTCACATGGCAAAACCCTTGGATGGAAGACCTCACCCATTTTTAAAATAACCAAACAGTCACGTCCACGAGCAATGGCACCCCACTAGAATTCCCCTACACCCATTTCCCCTAAGCAGTTTTCAAAAGTTTTTTATTTTTTATTTTAACCTAGCAAGCAGCAGTTGGGGGCGTCTCTGATGGTCAATACATGAATGGTGAGCAACGGTATCCCCACATTAGCCACACCCATTATCCCGCATTTGGCAACAGAACATTTTATGTTATTCTTTGTGGCATTTTGTAGGGGTGCTAGGGATAGTGAGTAGAGAAACGGGGAATTTAGAGGTAGGGGGTAGAAGAGCAGGAATAAAGGGAGGCATAGAGGATGTGTCCCCCAGAAACTAGACACCCATAACATGAAATGCGAATTTGTCACACACTCCATTCACCCAGGTCCCACCCCACGGGTGTACCCACAACATTCAGTCATTTGGAAGGCTCCAGCCAGTCTGGCCTGGACTTCCCCACAATACCATATATGGAACTTCCACCCAACAGCCAGTCAGGTGAAGGGACAGAGTCAGGGCTTCCCGGCACTTCGGGAAAACAAGGTAACAGGCAGTAGAAAGCAAGAGGCCACAGGGGCCATCTAGTCTTCTATCAGGAATCAACTAATTTCAATGGCAGGGCCTGGGCATCCCAAAATGGAGGACACCCAGAGCCCCTGTCAAGTTCAGCATGGAGATGCCACCAGCCCATACCCTGCTCTGTGGGCCACACACAGGTGCACAAAAACATACAGTAGGGGTACAGGGCGATACCCCCACCCATGGGTGCCATAAGGGTAGCCCAAGTGTCTGTACACCAAACCAAAAAGAGGAAGAGCCGCACTGCCAGGAGTCCCACATGAACTCCTGTGCGGAAACAAGACTGAACATACATGATAAAGTCATAAAGGACAAGGATACAGAGGCCCTGTCCCTCTGATGCATTTCCAGCATCACATCGAGCTTTCTAAAGCTCCTGAGGTACTATTGGGGGGTCTTGCAGAACTACCTAGGGTGGCTGCTTTCATCTTTGCATAGATGGGCCTCTCATCTGGAGGCAAGTGAATAATTATAGCAGATCCAAACGTCAGGGGACGGCACAGTGGCTACTCCCCACAAGTTCTCTTCCATCTCGTGGAGGCAGAAGGTGAGTTCCTGCCCCTCATTCCAATCAAAGATGTCTCTCCTTGCCTCATAATGTGAAGCCAAGCCATAGGGGACGTGGCACCTAGGCTTCCCTTGTGTATCACTACTGGAGATAATTCCCTCTCCATGAGAAGTTCTGTGTCCCCACGGATTCTCCAAGTCTGCACATCTCTAGCATAACCTGATCTCTTTGTTTCTGTTCCTCTAAAGCTGCTGAGGCTTGTTTACTCCTCCATTTCAACCCCAATGTCTGCTCTTCTAAAGCAATTTCCTCCACTCTGCCTTGCGTCCCTCTACTTTTGCTCCTCTACAGCCAACTTGCTTTCCCCAAGAAGAAACTTTCCTGTTAGCTAGAATGTCCTAGATGTGACTCAATTGGGTCCTAACATAAGCTTTGGACCTCAAAGAAGCTTTGTCTTGATTGAGGCCTGAGACCGGAGGGGTTTCTGAGAGACCACACTACCCACTCCGTGGTAAGAGTGGTGAGAACCACCATCACTATCACAGTCCTCCTCCACCTCTATGTCCCCCTGAGAAATGGGTACCTGAGCTGGGTCTCAAATCGCTACTGGCCCCCTGAGAGGTGTCACCTGACCTCACAGAGGATCAAAGGAGAGGCACAGCCATTTAGTATCTTGCCCTGCCAGGGGAAGGGCCAAATATATTGCCCAGAATACACACAATCCTTCCACAGCTTGCCTGGGATCACAGTGTTGACACACACCTGGGCCAAATCAGATGTGGCTTCTTATAGTTAGGTGAATTACTATCAAGCTTCTTTAAACTCAAGTATGGCTTTATGTCTAAAAATAAAACCTCCACAGAATAGCAATTGCTCATTCCAATTATGGTTTTGGAACTTAGAGGCAGACTTTCAATGCAGCCTCTGTGCTTAGGTGACTTGGCTGTCATGGCAGCTGTCAAAAGGGTATCTGTGACCTCTGCACCTGTGCTACTGGAGAGCAAGCACAGCAGATCAGGAGACTGATGCAACCCTTTCTCAGATGAAATTACCAGCATCACTTTAATAGTTAATACAAAATCAGATGGCAATTCCCCAGAGCAGGGCAAGAGATAGAGTGATGGAAAAGCTAAGGAAGAGGAATGAGAGGCTGGCAAGGGAAACAAGACACAGATTGGAAAGATAGACGAGTAATAGGGGGGGAAGCAAAGGCAGTGGTCGAAGTGTACGAAAAGAAGTAGTGGAACTATGTTCCCTGCTGGCCTGCACCCACTCCCCACAAACCCCATCATCACCTCCCCTCCCACACACAATACACACCACCAAACACTTGAAGCTGCTGTCTAAGGGAACGTTTAGTTCAGTGCACTGAAAGGGCAAGTTTCAACTTCTTCCTACAGTTTTATTTTAAAACGAAACCATTCCGGAACAGTTTCTTTTTAAAATAAAAGTACAGGAGATGTAAAAGGTAATTTAAAAAAGTAGAGGAGCACTGCTCCCGACCGCTCCCGCTCACTTCGACCACTGAAAAGGTTGGCGGAACAGAATCCAAAGGAGGAGATTGGGGATAGATCGGACAAGAGAGTGCGGTAATGGCAAGGGGGATACAGAAAACTGTGTAAGCAAAAACAGGAGAAGTCTTGAGATGGTGGAACAGGATGTCAAAGAGGAGGTGAAGGATAAAGAAAGGGGGCTGACGAATAAACTAGAAAGTGTATTTGTTCTAATTAGGCAAATGAAGAGAAGGAAGGGGGAATCAATCAAGAGACGATGAAAAAGACAAAAACCGTGACAACAAGGACTAATTGCTGTGACTAGTGAGCTTGGGAACATGCGCAATACAGGATTTTGAAAAGCTTCATATTGCAAAATGGTGGCCATCATGGATGAATCCCTCAAAAGGCTTTATGAACCATGAAACCCACATATCTAGAGATCTGAAGGATAAGGTAGTGGCTTGAAACAGTTCTTCCTGCCTGTGGAGGAGCATGAGAAGGAACAGTGTGGAGCTGGAACTGTTTACATACAATTCCAACCGGTACCACCTACTTTTCTCTAGTAATATACCCCAAGAATATCTATTATGGAGCAATTGTATGTAACTAGAGCTAGGCTCAATAAATTGCTAATTAGGGCGCTGACCTCTGTCTGGTCTAACCAAGTTAATAAGAGCTTCCCCCAATGCTCAGCAACAATGGAAGCTCTACTGCATTTCTTTCTCTTTTGCCCAACTTATCACAGGCTCAGACAACACAGCCTTATGCAGATCCTTAAGGCGTCTGATCTTCGGCAGTGCCACCCGGCTTTGAGCTATTTATTAATGGCAGACACACCCTGTAAGGGCTGGGTGATACTGACCATCACAAAACAAGTCTTAGAGCTGAATACTGGCTCAATAAAAATATAGTCAGAATGTTAGATGTACAAGGGATGAAATTTGAGATAATGAATGTAAGAAAATGTTCCCTAGAATTCTTTAAAGGTTATATGAATTGCATATGCTTGTTAAAAACTTGTGCTTTTACTTTTGTTTTGGAGTGCCTGAATTTTATTCAAGTTGGACATTGTATGCAGGGTTCGTAAGAGCAGTTAATCATATTAAGCATGCTATGATTAGCGTCGTTTTTCTCTAATATCAACAGCTGTGTGATGAACCTTGATGTATTTTATCTTTGTAGGATTAATAGATCTGTATGTCTTTCTGCTGTTTGTAATATTGCATGATCGCCGTATAGTAATCCATCACTGGTTTGCAATATTGCATTGCATTTATTTTATGTTGCTTCATCGTGTAGAAATGAAGCTAATATTCATTCATTCATAGAAATCAAACAACATTGGCTTTGATGCCATTCTTTGTAAACATGTTGGCGTGCTATGAGTTGACCTGAAAACTGGAGTAGAAGTGCGTTAACTACCATCATTAATTTGCTGGAAAAGTTGAGCATCCTCATAGCACCTCCTCTGTGAGAATCAACTAGCTAGCAAAGAGATGTGATAGTGGTCCAAAAGCAAGTCCGTTCTTCAAGTTCTGACTAGCCATCCTACACAGTGCCCACATAGTCTGAGGTGGTAAAGGCCGTTTGTTTACAGAGGAACATTAACACTTCTCCTCAAGATCTGTTGAAGGTTGCAAGAATAACTAGCACCCAGGTTGCGGGGAGAAGCCAATCAGTTTCCTTGGATAACGGTTCCAAACTGCTGATCTCAGCCCACGTTCCATGGAACATGGAGGCTAATTCCCCAGCTACACAGTGCCATCTTCTTCCCACCCTCCAGGTCCCTTCATTTTTTTTAGAAACTCCACTTTCCTCCACAGCCGTATTTACCTGATTGTGGCGGCGGCACTCGCTGCCGCTGCAACTTCGCTCCGACTACCTTTTTCATCCACCATGGAAATGGAAGAGGTGCTCCTTATGGAGCCCTGCCTTCCAGATCCATGGCGTCCATCTTGTGACAGTATTTTCATTCAAGAAATGGGATGCGCGTGGCGTCCAGTTGTTTGATTGAAAATACATTTTTCTTAACACAGTGTGCTAATAGCCATAACACCCTCTCCAGCATGCCGGATCTGGTGTTATCAGCCCATGGACCCTCTTTACAGGCCCTCACTCTGCTCAGGCCTTTAACTCAGGCCCCGGGCTGATAACATCCGATCCGGCACGCCGGATCGGATGTTAATGCTATATTATTAATGAAGCTTTGTCTTTTTGCCAGGGGAAAAGGTTCCAGAGACGGTTATCAGAGTCGGAGGATGTGATCATCTTCCCATCTGACCTTTGGAACATGGGACACCTCAGCTAAATGTCTTAGCCGTGAATGCCCTTTTGTAGGCCACCAAAGCTATATACAAGGAATGGAATCTATGATTTCAGGCAGTGGAGTGATCCTGACTACCTGGGAACGTCTCACTGGCTAGAAGAGGGTACATTGTTGGAAGCTATTCTATGTGCATGGGGAAAAAGGAAATTAAGATCCTGGGCATCAATAAGGGTTGCAGCAGTGACATTCCTAGTCAAGGGATAGGATGGGAAGCCTAGCTTCCCATGGATTCCATTGGGTGATGGCTGGTTAACCTACGTTTGTAGAGGAAGGAAGGAGAAGAGGGAAGTGATATTGTTGAAACTGCTTGGAACGCTCCTTTACTGCTTACATGGAGCGTGCAAGTGTGAAGTGGTTGTGTTGTAATGCACCGCTTTTTCACTATAGTGGGCAAACTAGAAGTGCCAAGCATGGAAGGAGACAGCAACTCAATGGGAGGATGTCTGGATAAAGAAGATAGCATTGGTTTCAAGATTCCCATGTCTAAGATCAACCTGAGTTGCAAGGGCGCTTGGGTACCTCTAAAGGACAATATAAAAGAAAGGGCGTGCGCTTCATGAGACATGATAGAATGGTAAAATAGCACAGGTGGGCCGTGAAGTGGAAGTTTGATGCTGAAGGTTGATCAGCTCAGAAGTGTTGCATTGGTTTGGATGCAGCCAATTATGGAACCCATTCTTTCCGAAGACATGACAAACTGAACTAATAAATTTGTGCTTAAGGAAAAGCACAAGAAGAGAAAGAACTTGCTGGTGAAAAATTACCATTAGAATAATGTGTAGAGGGAGATAAGTGAATTGCGTCTCCCTGCACTGAAACTTCTGGTTCAACAAGCAGAAGTGTTTAAGAATCCAAATGATTTTTTTGCATTTTTCTCTGACAGTGTCCAATAAAAGCCACGGATGGGGGATTTTCAGACAAATGCCATCTGAGAAACGTTTTCTCACACGCCTAAAATAAATTGCAGGTTAGTGCAATATTTCCACACCACAGAAAACAGAGATAATACATAGGTACAGCTTTTAACTTACAGCGTTGGTTTGGATTGTTATAACATCCAACGTAAAGTCCATTATGTGCCATCAAAACATGTCAATGTCCACTACGTGTATCTAATGAAAAGTGTCCTGAAGACGGACCCAAGGGAGTTCACCATCTAGATTCGTTCATTAGTATACTCCGATCTTTGTACCCAGAAACACGATTAAGTGTTGACGCAACAAGTTTATAATGAAAATAGAGAGGGCAAACAAATTGGGCCTCATTACGAATGTTGCGGTAAGGCAACAACGGCTCCGGTAGTGCTACCGTCACTGGTGTTGCCATGTCGCAACATTACAAGGTTGCTCGCGGGTGCCGCTCTGGATGCCTGGTCAGACCAGGCGTGCAGAGAGGCACCCGCGAGCAGTCCAGGATGGGGGCTCAAATGGGAATGGAGACATACCGGCTCTGGGTCCCACCAAAGGGAAATTACCGGGCCCTCCAAGGTCAGAATGGCCAGGTAATTCCCCTTTCGTGGGACCCGGAGCCGGACCCGAGTTTGGAGGTAACCTCCAACCTCGTAATGAGGCCCATTGATATGAAGTTTGAATAATGCCCCTCACTGTCCAATATTAACCTCGCCCTCTATATCTGCCTGAATAATAAGCGAACTCAGAAAGGTTGAGATACAACTTGGACATAGATATGTGTCATAATGATGTCTGTATTTTATATCTTTTTAGTTTTTGTTAAAATACTGTGTATACTGATTAAAATATGATTATGTTTTTCTAGTACATTACGTACCTCTGTCTAAATGATATAAGACAGCTCTGTGCATTTGGTATGTGTGGACATGCACAATCTAAACGTGTGTAGAGTGGGTAGCCGTAGTGTGGAATTGGTTTTTGAGCAGCATCAGAGACTGCAGCCAACATGAGGGTGAGCAGTCAAGAAAGGTCCGCGCTGGCCCCTGGCCTGCTATATGGGTCATATTTGTCACATGGCAAAACCCTTGGATGGAAGACCTCACCCATTTTTAAAATAACCAAACAGTCACGTCCACGAGCAATGGCACCCCACTAGAATTCCCCTACACCCATTTCCCCTAAGCAGTTTTCAAAAGTTTTTTATTTTTTATTTTAACCTAGCAAGCAGCAGTTGGGGGCGTCTCTGATGGTCAATACATGAATGGTGAGCAACGGTATCCCCACATTAGCCACACCCATTATCCCGCATTTGGCAACAGAACATTTTATGTGATTCTTTGTGGCATTTTGTAGGGGTGCTAGGGATAGTGAGTAGAGAAACGGGGAATTTAGAGGTAGGGGGTAGAAGAGCAGGAATAAAGGGAGGCATAGAGGATGTGTCCCCCATAAAAATGCCACAAAAAATGCAGTGAATACTCTCATGTGGGGAAATAACACATATCTGAGTGGAAACCACATAAGTTTCCACTTGGGGAGGAATGTTTTCTGGCACTACCCCAATAAGATTGCCGCCAATATGGCCAAAGACAGGGACCAATCAAACTCCTTTGAGCGGGATGTGGAATGCCTGGCCAATATATCTTGGTGTTTAGCATAGTGTAGTTAGTTTTGTCTGGGTAACTTGTGTTGGGGGGGGGTCCATGCAGCCAAGCCAAGACATTAAGAGCTATGTGGCTGTGGCGGTAGCACCAACTTCTCTGTAGTCAGTTAAGCCATATATGGCCACCTACTAGAGAAGAAGCCTTGAAACACACCTGAACTCAGAGGAAAAGTGACACTTTCTTAACAGGTGTCAGTCAAAATTGTATGTGGCCCCCTACTTTGGTTTGATCCAAAGGACGAACTTGAATCGAGACACTATGTAATGAAACCAGCGCCAAAGTCAAAGGTAAGAGCAGAAGAATGATGGAGGACTTGTTTACTATAAGTAATAGGGTAATTGCCTCCTTATTTAAAAGCCGTGGGAGTACCTTTGAGGTGGCCACCCTCCTGGCAGCAGGTTAAAGCATGTGCTCTCTTTTTAGGGGGAACCTTTCTCCTCTAGTAATGTGGCCCTCTAATCTCAACAGTAATGGGCTGGTCACAGCCTTTTTTAAACCCAGGCCAATTTGTAGTGTCTTTCTTTTGTGTGTGTGCGTGTATGTGCGCGCACGCGCGCGCAGGCGTGCGAGCCTGGAAACAAGAGACAAGGTAACACATTTATTCAAACACACACACACACACAGACACCACACAGACACACTCTGCATCAACTCTACCTCACAAGCAGCCACAGACTGTATCTGTATCACTGAACTT